>NC_047018.1:37124929-37795214 GCF_902652985.1 Pecten maximus
TTTATTTCACGAAAGGGCATAAATCCTATTATTCGTCATATTTTGTTCTGTCGGAATTACAGAGGACGGTTTGGTCACAATAAACTTGTCCGATGATAAGCCAAGCTTTCCTGGAAAATGAACACCTCCGATAAGGTTATGTCCCAAGACGTGATTTGAAAATGAGGAGAGATATGGTTGAGATCTTTGATAGGCGATGCACGAGACTTGCTGATGAGTTTTGAGCGTGTTACATTCCCCGGGGGTTCCGAGGTGATAGTTGCTTGGCTGCGCTTAATATGAACAGACCGAATTATCCCTTACAATGTAGTAAACACACTGTATTATGTAAATTATCCTACCTCTTACAATACTATGTAATAACCACACTTAATTACCTAAATTTTCCTACATTTAAGCATTTCCATACCAGTATCTGATTTTTTCAAATATACATAATTTGCCAGGCTTTTCTTGTATTGCTCAAGGGTATCCTTTTCGTCATGTGCTTTGATAGTTGGTGAGATATCTGATGTAAATGATAATCAAGTTTCAGTAATCAATGTTACAATGTATTTCATGGTTTAATTGTTATCTTGGTAACAATAGTTTGATGTTAATTTGCCGACAGCGGTTGGAGTTGAGTTTTTGACCATTTTTTTAATTTGTGTACAATAAATTGTGATTCTCGTGAGTTTTTGGGTGGCCATGCTGTGTGAATTTTATAGAATATCAATAGTAATGCTGATGTAAATGTCATATGGCTTTGTTCTGATAGCTTTGTTTGATCAATTTATAATTGAGTTTTTTTAATATAAAGGACGACCTCTGCCGTAATGTAGGAGAAAGATCTAAAAGGTACTCTGTCAATATGCATGAGAAAATCTAACATGGACGCTATATGCCAGAATGTATAAGAGAAAACATCTAGCAAGGTCAACCTCTGTCGTAATACATGAGAAAAATCTGGCAGGTACGCACTCCGTCGGAATACATGAAAAAATATCGCAATGACGCCCTCTGTGGGAAAACATGCGGGAAAATAAGCAGGTTCAACCTCTGTCTGAATGTATGAGAAAAATATAACATGGACGTCCTCTGTCGGAATACATGTATATGAGAAACATTTAAAATGTACACCGTCTGTCGGAATGTACATGGAAGATATAACATGGACGTCCTCTGTCGGAATATATGAGAGAAGTCTGACAAGAACACTCTCCTTTGGAATGTATGAGAGAAGTCTGACAAAGACGCCCTCTGTCGGAGTGTGAGAGAAATATAAACGGGACGCTCTTTGTCAGAATGTATTAGAGATGTCTGACTGGGACGCCCTCTGTCGGATGATAATTTATGAGAGAAGTCTGACAGGGACGCCCTCTGTTGGTATATGAGAGAGATGTCTGATTCGGACGCCCTCTGTTGGAATGTATGAGAGATGTCTGACAGGGACGCCCTCTGTTGGAATGTATCAGAGATATCTGACTGGGACGCCCTCTGTTGGAATGTATCAGAGATATATGACTGGGACGCTATGTGAGAGAAGTCTGACAGGGACGACTTATGTTGGAATGTTAGAGAGATGTCTGATTCGGACGCCCTCTGTTGGAATGTATCAGAGAAGTCTAAATGTGACGCCCTCTGTTGGAATGTATGAGAGATGTCTGACAGGGACGCCCTCTGTCGGAATATATGAGGGAAGACTACAAGATTCATCACTGAACCATCGCCTGACCACCTCTACAGAGGAATTCTTTATCTTGGGTTGTCCTCCTCGCGCGGTCAATATCTAGTTGGACTGTATTGTTAAGATTCTGATATATAGCTGTGTTTGCATGCTTGTGTAATTAAGTGATTCCTTTGGTGCTTTCTATCTGTAGTTTTGCCGAAAACTCCACTTTATCGATTGTCTGTCACTTCCGCAGCCATTCCGAGTCCTGCTCAGAGAAAGCGGCGGCGGACCCGGAGCTGCGCGCGCGGGGTTGTTGCATGCCAGCACGGAAATCCATGTTGCGTGTCACCTGGTGCTCAGCCCGACCATCTCCTTGCTATCGCCACGGGAGGCTTCGCAAACAATTCTGAAATTAACTTAAGAGAAGCTATAAAAAAACACATCGCTTGCCATACAACAGTTTCTTTGGTACCTTTCATCTTTTATTCATTTCTACTTGCTTTTAGTTCTAAGATGTACTGGAAATCGTGCAATTTATTCACCTTAGTCAAAGATTTATTTCATAACCGGTATTTTTCTCTTTTGAGTGTTGTTTATGAGTTTGTGTTCTCAAAAATAGAATGGAGAGGTGGAATATTTCCAGACTGATTGGTACGGATGGAGGCTCTACTCCCGAAACAATTGATGTAGATTGGGGAAACGAAATAAAACGTCTTGAAGACATTTGCAGTACTGTATTGATTTAGAATCAGCAACGCCCCATATCTTCCGACGTGTAATCCTTTCTCCTACAGCATCATTAGTACAACCACTTTCTCCATACAAACCTCATTACCACTTTCCCCCAACAATCCTCGTTACCGACAGCTATTTCAATTACTCTGGAAGCGTTTATTTACATATGATTTGAAGAGTTCTTTTATCAATTTCTTCAACGGAAATCAGTTGGTTATCTTCCCTGCTATTTTCCAAACCTTTCTCCGACTTCGAGGTGGTTTGTGTACACTGCATGATTAAATCTCTTCTATGCTTAAGTGATCATCGACAATCTTATATGGTGCCCTTATAAGGTATAATTTGCCGTCTTAAACAGAATATATATGATACAATATCGGGTCTGGGTGGAGCGATTACACACCATCCCTCGAGTTTAGCTGATGTATCGGACACCATGCAAATGTAGGGTACGTTTATAAGCGCTGGGAGACAGTAATTTTAATGTATTTGACATTTCCTAATGGACGCGATACTTTATTGAATTGTATGGTATTGATTCTCGCATATGGAGCTTACACACAACACGTTTTAGGATAGACCGGAACAGCACTACAGTGTTTGGACCGGGCCGGCTGGGACTCCACTTGCCGCGAAATGGAAATCCATATTGTTTAGGAATACAATTAAAGATATTTATGCCAAACATCTCCTAACATAATGAAGAAAAGATTCAGATTGATGTGAAGAGTAAAACACCTTCTCGCGTTTCTGTCGTGGAATTGGAGAACGACTGCCAAAACTACACACCGCTCTATAGCAATGTAGCTATTCACGCTACACAACGCGCACGCGTAATGCACGCGCAATAATAGTATAACCGCATCAATGATTTACAAAACGTCATTATCAACACGTGTTTGTGTCAGTTTCAATTTGAATGTATTATATTTCCAAAAGCAGCAACAGTTGCTGAGTAATTAGATGTAAGGTCGGGAACATTGTGGGCCTTTCTCTTACATGCTTGTTTTTATAATTCAAACCGTGCTCTTCTATTTAATTCTCTGTAACGTACCGACAGCACAATATCGTTTAAATGTCACGTGAGTGACAGAACGAACAAAAGACTGAGTTTTATCTCAAAATTCGAAATATTCTTAGCGTCAGAAATATAAATGTTCTACTGCATATTACATCTTTCGGAAAAGCAATTGGGTTATGTTCTGTATTTGAAACAAACGTTGTTGATTCAACTGTTATGCGTGTCGTTTTTGACCGGAAGTGACGTTTAACAACGGATGTTTCAGTTGGTACAAAGAAATTTCCCATTATTAAAGATGAATTTTGGGAAGATCAATTTTGAAATTGTAGCTTGTTTATTCGACACGAAATGAGGGACAATTCAATATTTGAACGCGCAACAAGCAGAGTCATAATTTTGCTTGCGATGATTTTTCGAGACTTTTATTAACATAAGCCGTCAAGATGTAATTTACAACAATAACGAATGAAACTTTTATTGACTTATTATCATTGACGCTATTTTCCTCCGAAAAAAGTAGGATATATGCTACAACTACACAACAACCAACCCTTCAGGAGGAGGTAGATACAACTATGCAACAACCAACCCTTCAGGAGGAGGTAGATACAACTATGCAACAACCAACCCTTCAGGAGGAGGTAGATACAACTACGCAACAACCAACCCTTCAGGAGGAGGTAGGTACAACGACACAACAACCAACCCTTCAGGAGGAGGTAGGTACAACTACACAACAACCAACCCTTCAGGAGGAGGTAGGTACAACTACACAACAACCAACCCTTCAGGAGGAGGTACGCTACAACTACACAACAACCAACCCTTCAGGAGGAGGTACGCTACAACTACACAACAACCAACCCTTCAGGAGGAGGTACACTACAACTACACAACAACCAACCCTTCAGGAGGAGGTAGGTACAACTACACAACAACCAACCCTTCAGGAGGAGGTAGGTACAACTACACAACAACCAACCCTTCAGGAGGAGGTACAACTACACAACAACCAACCCTTCAGGAGGAGGTGGATACAACTACACAACAACCAACCCTTCAGGAGGAGGTACAACTACACAACAACCAACCCTTCAGGGGGAGGTACACTACAACTACACAACAACCAACCCTTCAGGAGGAGGTAGGTACAACGACACAACAACCAACCCTTCAGGAGGAGGTAGATACAACTACACAACAACCAACCCTTCAGGAGGAGGTACGCTACAACTACACAACAACCAACCCTTCAGGAGGAGGTAGGTACAACGACACAACAACCAACCCTTCAGGAGGAGGTAGATACAACTACACAACAACCAACCCTTCAGGAGGAGGTAGATACAACTACACAACAACCAACCCTTCAGGAGGAGGTAGGTACAACGACACAACAACCAACCCTTCAGGAGGAGGTAGGTACAACTACACAACAACCAACCCTTCAGGAGGAGGTACACTACAACTAAACAACAACCAACCCTTCAGGACGAGGTAGATACAACTACACAACAACCAACCCTTCAGGAGGAGGTAGGTACAACTACACAACAACCAACCCTTCAGGAGGAGGTAGGTACAACTACACAACAACCAACCCTTCAGGAGGAGGTAGGTACAACTACACAACAACCAACCCTTCAGGAGGAGGTAGATACAACTACACAACAACCAACCCTTCAGGAGGAGGTACACTACAACTACACAACAACCAACCCTTCAGGAGGAGGTACAACTACACAACAACCAACCCTTCAGGACGAGGTAGATACAACTACACAACAACCAACCCTTCAGGAGGAGGTACAACTACACAACAACCAACCCTTCATGAGGAGGTAGGTACAACTACACAACAACCAACCCTTCAGGAGAGGTACGCTACAACTACACAACAACCAACCCTTCAGGAGGAGGTAGGTACAACTACACAACAACCAACCCTTCAGGACGAGGTAGATACAACTACACAACAACCTACCCTTCAGGAGGAGGTACAACTACACAACAACCAACCCTTCAGGAGGAGGTACGCTACAACTACACAACAACCAACCCTTCAGGACGAGGTAGATACAACTACACAACAACCTACCCTTCAGGAGGAGGTAGGTACAACGACACAACAACCAACCCTTCAGGAGGTAGGTACAACTACACAACAACCAACCCTTCAGGAGGAGGTAGGTACAACGACACAACAACCAACCCTTCAGGAGGAGGTAGACTACAACTACGCAACAACCAACCCTTCAGAAGGAGGTACACTACAACTACACAACAACCAACCCTTCAGGAGGAGGTACGCTACAACTACACAACAACCTACCCTTCAGGAGGAGGTAGATACAACTACACAACAACCTACCCTTCAGGAGGAGGTAGGTACAACGACACAACAACCAACCCTTCAGGAGGAGGTAGATACAACTACACAACAACCAACCCTTCAGGAGGAGGTACGCTACAACTACACAACAACCAACCCTTCAGAAGGAGGTACACTACAACTACACAACAACCAACCCTTCAGGAGGAGGTACGCTACAACTACACAACAACCAACCCTTCAGGAGGAGGTAGGTACAACTACACAACAACCAACCCTTCAGGAGGAGGTAGATACAACTACACAACAACCAACCCTTCAGGAGGAGGTAGATACAACTACACAACAACCACCCCTTCAGGAGGAGGTAGGTACAACGACACAACAACCAACCCTTCAGGAGGAGGTAGGTACAACTACACAACAACCAACCCTTCAGGAGGAGGTAGATACAACTACACAACAACCAACCCTTCAGGACGAGGTAGATACAACTACACAACAACCAACCCTTCAGGAGGAGGTAGGTACAACGACACAACAACCAACCCTTCAGGAGGAGGTAGGTTCAACTACACAACAACCAACCCTTCAGGAGGAGGTAGATACAACTACACAACAACCAACCCTTCAGGAGGAGGTAGGTACAACTACACAACAACCAACCCTTCAGAAGGAGGTACACTACAACTACACAACAACCAACCCTTCAGGAGGAGGTAGGTACAACGACACAACAACCAACCCTTCAGGAGGAGGTAGATACAACTACACAACAACCAACCCTTCAGGAGGAGGTACGCTACAACTACACAACAACCAACCCTTCAGGAGGAGGTAGGTACAACGACACAACAACCAACCCTTCAGGAGGAGGTAGATACAACTACACAACAACCAACCCTTCAGGAGGAGGTAGGTACAACGACACAACAACCAACCCTTCAGGAGGAGGTAGGTACAACTACACAACAACCAACCCTTCAGGAGGAGGTACACTACAACTAAACAACAACCAACCCTTCAGGACGAGGTAGATACAACTACACAACAACCAACCCTTCAGGAGGAGGTAGGTACAACTACACAAAAACCAACCCTTCAGGAGGAGGTAGGTACAACTACACAACAACCAACCCTTCAGGAGGAGGTAGGTACAACTACACAACAACCAACCCTTCAGGAGGAGGTAGATACAACTACACAACAACCAACCCTTCAGGAGGAGGTACACTACAACTACACAACAACCAACCCTTCAGGAGGAGGTACAACTACACAACAACCAACCCTTCAGGACGAGGTAGATACAACTTCACAACAACCAACCCTTCAGGAGGAGGTACACTACAACTACACAACAACCAACCCTTCAGGAGGAGGTATACAACTACACAACAACCAACCCTTCAGGAGGAGGTAGATACAACTACACAACAACCAACCCTTCAGGAGGAGGTACACTACAACTACACAACAACCAACCCTTCAGGAGGAGGTAGATACAACTACACAACAACCAACCCTTCAGGAGGAGGTACAACTACACAACAACCAACCCTTCAGGAGGAGGTAGATACAACTACTATAACAACCAACCCTTCAGGAGGAGGTAGGTACAACTACACAACAACCAACCCTTCAGGAGGAGGTACAACTACACAACAACCAACCCTTCAGGAGGAGGTACGCTACAACTACACAACAACCAACCCTTCAGGACGAGGTAGGTACAACTACACAACAACCAACCCTTCAGGAAGAGGTAGATACAACTACACAACAACCAACCCTTCAGGAGGAGGTAGGTACAACTGCACAACAACCAACCCTTCAGGAGGAGGTACACTACAACTACACAACAACCAACCCTTCAGGAGGAGGTACACTACAACTACACAACAACCAACCCTTCAGGAGGAGGTACACTACAACTACACAACAACCAACCCTTCAGGAGGAGGTAGGTACAACTACACAACAACCAACCCTTCAGGAGGAGGTACAACTACACAACAACCAACCCTTCAGGAGGAGGTACGCTACAACTACACAACAACCAACCCTTCAGGACGAGGTAGATACAACTACACAACAACCTACCCTTCAGGAGGAGGTACAACTACACAACAACCAACCCTTCAGAAGGAGGTACACTACAACTACACAACAACCAACCCTTCAGGAGGAGGTACGCTACAACTACACAACAACCAACCCTTCAGGAGGAGGTACGCTACAACTACACAACAACCAACCCTTCAGGAGGAGGTAGGTACAACTACACAACAACCAACCCTTCAGGAGGAGGTACGCTACAACTACACAACAACCAACCCTTCAGGAGGAGGTAGATACAACTACACAACAACCAACCCTTCAGGACGAGGTAGATACAACTACACAACAACCAACCCTTCAGGAGGAGGTAGGTACAACTACACAACAACCAACCCTTCAGGAGGTAGATACAACTACACAACAACCAACCCTTCAGGAGGAGGTGGATACAACTACACAACAACCAACCCTTCAGGAGGAGGTAGATATAACTACACAACAACCAACCCTTCAGGAGGAGGTAGGTACAACTACACAACAACCAACCCTTCAGGAGGAGGTAGGTACAACTACACAACAACCAACCCTTCAGGAGGAGGTAGATACAACTACACAACAACCAACCCTTCAGGAGGAGGTAGATACAACTACACAACAACCAACCCTTCAGGAGGAGGTACATAACAACTACACAACAACCAACCCTTCAGGAGGAGGTAGATACAACTACACAACAACCAACCCTTCAGGAGGAGGTAGGTACAACTACACAACAACCAACCCTTCAGGAGGAGGTAGATACAACTACACAACAACCAACCCTTCAGGAGGAGGTAGATACAACTACACAACAACCAACCCTTCAGGAGGAGGTACACTACAACTACACAACAACCAACCCTTCAGGAGGAGGTACAACTACACAACAACCAACCCTTCAAGAGGAGGTAGACACAACTACACAACAACCAACCCTTCATGAGGAGGTAGATACAACTACAAAACAACCAACCCTTCAGGGGGAGGTAGGTACAACTACACAACAACCAACCCTTCAGGAGGAGTTACACTACAACTACACAACAACCAACCCTTCAGGAGGAGTTACACTACAACTACACAACAACCAACCCTTCAGGAGGAGGTAGATACAACTACACAACAACCAACCATTCATGAGGAGGTAGATACAACTACACAACAACCAACCCTTCAGGAGGAGGTAGATACAACTACACAACAACCAACCATTCATGAGGAGGTAGATACAACTACACAACAACCAACCATTCAGGAGGAGGTACACTACAACTACACAACAACCAACCTTTCAGGAGGAGGTACAACTACACAACAACCAACCCTTCAAGAGGAGGTAGATACAACTACACAACAACCAGCCCTTCAGGAGGAGGTAGATACAACTACACAACAACCAACCCTTCAGGAGGAGGTAGATACAACTTCACAACAACCAACCCTTCAGGAGGAGGTAGACACAACTACACAACAACCAACCCTTCAGGAGGAGGTACAACTACACAATAACCAACCCTTCAGGAGGAGGTAGGTACAACGACACAACAACCAACCCTTCAGGAGGAGGTACACTACAACTACACAACAACCAACCCTTCAGGAGGAGGTAGGTACAACTACACAACAACCAACCCTTCAGGAGGAGGTACGCTACAACTACACAACAACTAACCCTTCAGGAGGAGGTAGGTACAACTACACAACAACCAACCCTTCAGGAGGAGGTAGATACAACTACACAACAACCAACCCTTCAGGAGGAGGTCGTTACAACTATACAACCCTTCGCGACTGATATAATATTTTTCGATAACAACTATTCCAGGAAACGCATGGGATTGTTTCATGAGAACATTTTAATTGCTATCGATAAAAACTCTGATTTACTACTTTAAATATATTGGTGTCCGACATGCGCAGACCTATCTCCTTGGACACAAATGATGTTTATGGCTCACATCTGTTACATGTAGCTATCAGATATACTCATTATTTACATAAACATGATACGTATAAAACACTATTATGGCTTTTTGATGTTTGACATCAATACTTGTATTGTGCACGTCACAAGTGTCTATGGATTTTTTATACAGTACACTTGTTCTTGTATACCGTTCACACATGTCCCAGAATGCTAGTTTATATATAGTAACCGTGTATCTTAGTATAGTATGTCACGTGATATTTCATAAACACAAGTACACTAACGTATGTCATGTGATATTTCATAAACACAAGTACACTAACGTATGTCACGTGATATTTCATAAACACAAGTACACTATCGCGCTTTCTTCATTTTTGCCATTGAAATAATTATCAGTTATGGACTTTGATTGAGTTGCATACGTGGTTATATGAATACGAGTAAAAGATTATTAACCGAAACGAAGTATTATTATACACAGCCTGGAGTGCATCATTACCATAAGTCGCTAGTTACACAATTCGACAGTCCCAATATGGATATACTCGTAGCTTTATCCCTGGAACCCTGGGACTATTCCATGACATAACCATGGTTTAGTAACCAGGGGTCGCAAGCATGATTTCACATCTTGTTTGTCCTCTAGACGTCATTAATATTGGTCGATATTTCAAATCCCCCGGGGACCTGTCTGTTCTCTCTGGCGAGACTCCACACCAATCATAAACCATCGTGTTCAAAGACTATGCTTGACCTCATTTGTGGAGATCGTTTCCGGTATTGACTGTATCCGACAGGGAATAAGCGGCCTCGAACAATTAGATAACATGCCGATGGAATGAAACTACAACAACCCAATTAGAACTATTGTCTGGACTTTAGTCTCATTAGCCAAAGAACAACTCAGCTGTATGAATAATTAACCATATTGATGCTGGCGAATTGTAACAATCATATATATACACAGCTGAAGAACATGGCGACACTGATTCTGGTCCCTTTAATAGTAAACATGACATTTATAATAAATGTATATGTTTATATAATAAAGGGTTAGGACATATTGTATTGAAGGCTAGGAAGTTAGGGACACATTGTATTGTAGGCTATGCTAGGTAGTTAGGACGCATTGTATTGTAAGCTATGCTACGTAGTTATGACACATTGTATTGAAGGCTAGGTAGTTAGGACGCATTGTATTGTAAGCTATATAGTTAGGACGCATTGTATTGTAAGCTATGTAGTTAGGACGCATTGTATTGAAGGCTAGGTAGTTAGGACGCATTGTATTGTAAGCTATGTAGTTAGGACGCATTGTATTGAAGGCTAGGTAGTTAGGACACATTGTATTGTAAGCTATGTAGTTAGGACGCATTGCATTGAAGGCTAGGTAGTTAGGACACATTGTATTGTAAGCTACGTAGTTATGACACACTGTATTGAAGGCTAGGTAGTTAGGACACATTGTGACCTGGACTAGGTTAGGTAGTAAGGACACACTGTAACGTGGACTGGGTTAGGTAGTTAGGACATATTGTAACGTGGACTGGGTTAGGACACATTGTAACGTGGACTAGGTTAGGTAGTTAGGACACATTATAACGTGGACTGGGTTAGGTAGTTAGGACATATTGTAACGTGGACTAGGTTAGGTAGTAAGGACACACTGTAACGTGGACTGGGTTAGGTAGTTAGGACATATTGTAACGTGGACTAGGTTAGGTAGTAAGGACACACTGTAACGGTGACTAGGTTAGGTAGTAAGGACATATTGTAACGTGGACTAGGTTAGGTAGTAAGGACATATTGTAACGTGGACTGGGTTAGGACATATTGTAACGTGGACTGGGTTAGGTAGTAAGGACACATTGTAACGTGGACTGGGTTAGGTAGTTAGGACACATTGTAACGTGGGCTGGGTTAGGTAGTTAGGACACATTGTGACCTGGACTAGGTTAGGTAGTAAGGACATATTGTAACGTGGACTAGGTTAGGTAGTAAGGACATATTGTAACGTGGACTAGGTTAGGTAGTTAGGACACATTGTGACCTGGACTAGGTTAGGTAGTTAGGACATATTGTAACGTGGACTAGGTTAGGTAGTAAGGACATATTGTAACGTGGACTAGGTTAGGTAGTTAGGACATATTGTAACGTGGACTGGGTTAGGTAGTTAGGACACATTGCAACGTGGACTGGGTTAGGTAGTTAGGACACATTGTAACGTGGACTAGGTTAGGTAGTAAGGACACATTGTAACGTGGGCTGGGTTAGGTAGTTAGGACACATTGTGACCTGGACTAGGTTAGGTAGTAAGGACATATTGTAACGTGGACTAGGTTAGGTAGTTAGGACACATTGTGACCTGGACTGGGTTAGGTAGTTAGGACATATTGTAACGTGGACTAGGTTAGGTAGTAAGGACATATTGTAACGTGGACTAGGTTAGGTAGTTAGGACACATTGTGACCTGGACTAGGTTAGGTAGTAAGGACATATTGTAACGTGGACTAGGTTAGGTAGTTAGGACACATTGTGACCTCGACTAGGTTAGGTAGTAAGGACATATTGTAGCGTGGACTAGGTTAGGTAGTTAGGACACATTGTGACCTGGACTAGGTTAGGTAGTAAGGACATATTGTAACGTGGACTAGGTTAGGTAGTTAGGACACATTGTAACGTGGACTGGGTTAGGACACATTGTAACGTGGACTAGGTTAGGTAGTTAGGACATATTGTAACGTGGGCTGGGTTAGGACATATTGTAACGTGGGCTGGGTTAGGACACATTGTAACGTGGACTGGGTTAGGACACACTGTAACGTGGACTAGGTTAGGTAGTTAGGACATATTGTAACGTGGGCTGGGTTAGGTAGTTAGGACACATTGTAACGTGGACTAGGTTAGGTAGTTAGGACACATTGTAACGTGGACTGGGTTAGGACATATTGTAACGTGGGCTGGGTTAGGACATATTGTAACGTGGACTGGGTTAGGTAGTTAGGACATATTGTAACGTGGGCTGGGTTAGGTAGTTAGGACACATTGTAACGTGGGCTGGGTTAGGTAGTTAGGACATATTGTAACGTGGACTGGGTTAGGTAGTTAGGACACATTGTAACGTGGACTGGGTTAGGTAGTTAGGACACATTGTAACGTGGACTGGGTTAGGACACATTGTAACGTGGACTAGGTTAGGTAGTTAGGACATATTGTAACGTGGGCTGGGTTAGGTAGTTAGGACACATTGTAACGTGGGCTGGGTTAGGTAGTTAGGACATATTGTAACGTGGACTAGGTTAGGTAGTTAGGACACATTGTAACGTGGGCTGGGTTAGGTAGTAAGGACATATTGTAACGTGGACTAGGCTAGGTAGTTAGGACACATTGTGACCTGGACTAGGTTAGGTAGTAAGGACACATTGTAACGTGGACTGGGTTAGGTAGTTAGGACACATTGTAACGTGGACTAGGTTAGGTAGTTAGGACACATTGTAACGTGGACTAGGTTAGGTAGTAAGGACATATTGTAACGTGGACTGGGTTAGGACACATTGTAACGTGGACTAGGTTAGGTAGTTAGGACACATTCTAACGTGGACTGGGTTAGGTAGTAAGGACACATTGTAACGTGGACTGGGTTAGGTAGTTAGGACACATTGTAACGTGGGCTGGGTTAGGTAGTTAGGACACATTGTAACGTGGACTGGGTTAGGTAGTTAGAACATATTGTAACGTGGACTAGGTTAGGTAGTTAGGACAGATTGTAACGTGGACTAGGTTAGGTAGTTAGGACATATTGTAACGTGGACTAGGTTAGGTAGTTAGGACATATTGTAACGTGGACTAGGTTAGGTAGTTAGGACACATTGTAACGTGGACTAGGTTAGGTAGTAAGGACACATTGTAACGTGGACTAGGTTAGGTAGTTAGGACACATTGTAACGTGGACTAGGTTAGGTAGTTAGGACACATTGTAACGTGGACTAGGTTAGGTAGTTAGGACACATTGTAACGTGGACTGGGTTAGGTAGTAAGGACATATTGTAACGTGGACTAGGTTAGGTAGTTAGGACACATTGTGACCTGGACTAGGTTAGGTAGTAAGGACATATTGTAACGTGGACTAGGTTAGGTAGTTAGGACTCATTGTAACGTGGACTGGGTTAGGACATATTGTAACGTGGACTAGGTTAGGTAGTTAGGACACATTGTGACCTGGACTAGGTTAGGTAGTAAGGACACATTGTAACGTGGACTAGGCTAGGTAGTTAGGACACATTGTAACGTGGACTGGGTTAGGTAGTTAGGACACATTATAACGTGGACTAGGTTAGGTAGTTAGGACACATTGTAACGTGGACTGGGTTAGGTAGTTAGGACACATTATAACGTGGACTAGGTTAGGTAGTAAGGACATATTGTAACGTGGACTATGTTAGGTAGTTAGAACATATTGTAACGTGGACTAGGTTAGGTAGTTAGGACATATTGTAACGTGGACTGGGTTAGGTAGTTAGGACATATTGTAACGTGGACTAGGTTAGGTAATCAGGACACATTGTGATGTGGACGGGGTTAGGTAGTTAGGACACATTATAACTTGTTACACAATGTAACGCATAATGTAGGAATTCCGGTTTTGGAAATACATTTTTGTAGATTCTTAAATATCCACAATACATCAAATCAAATAGCATTTTGTTGCTTCATTGCAAATTGAAAAAAAAATAGTGATGCGTCTTAAAAGAATTGCGGAAATAACACTCAGATGGTCAAAACTGTTACTATTGTAACGACTGAAATAGCCATTTTAATTATTGAACAGTAATAAAATAAACACAGAATAGAGAATGAATGAATTACAGGATCTTGATCAACATCTGTGAATCTAAGTGTGATTAGAAAATATTTTGAAAGAAACGATAAATAAGAAATAAGACTAATCAAAAGCCCGAAGAGAATGGTATCCATGACGACAGCAGATGTTCCGCCATACCTCCGGCCTGAACCATCTGTTGTCAATGGTGACGGTATACATGTACCACAAGCTGTTGTATTGTCAGTAACACTATCCAACTCCTCGTAAAACAATAGGATTGTTAAAATCAGCGCGGCTGCTCTGAATTTATAAATTTAATCATTAAAATTCAGATTTGAGGATCCGACATGAGGCTATACCCTTCAAAGGCATATTGATCGGGGTTTTTTTTCAAAAACGGTCACACTTACAGCTATGTTTTAAACTATAATGTGTGATTAGATATATACACCGTACAGTACAAAGCTACTAACATTTTACTCCCTATTCGTAGGAACAAAGTGTCCGTAGACTTCAGTGTTGATGTTTTGGAGTATATCATTATTTCTTTAATTCAATTAGGTTATCATGATTTATAACAAACGTTTATGGTCGCATATAAACACTTAATAAAAAGGGATTGGTCCTTCAGCTAAAACTTTTTCCAGTGTAGCCCCTTTTGAAATTGGGTTTATTCCGCGGTAAAAACTCGTAAGAAATCTGAACTTTTCACCTATCAATAAAAATATTATGATCTGAACTTTTGAACAAAAACTCAATCTGAATTACCAAATCCATATCAACATTACATATGAATAATTACCTATAAGGCTACATATCTAATTTAGAACTTCATAATATACTGACCAGTCAGTGACTGTTAACAAATATGTATCCCTAGCTTAACCTCGTATACACAGGGGCAAATTACAAAGTCTATTGATGGCTGACATGAGTCACTTCGTCCCTCCGAATATTCTTAAATATTCTATAATGTAGAAAAGGGCGAGACGACTTAGTTATTCCCATTCATTCGTTTTAACCTAACGAATCAAGTACATTTATCAATGTCTTTCTTGCAACGTTTTTTCCCAAATAACAAGTATATTTTTTACATTTGACTATGCCAGAGAACGGAATAATACCATTTGTTTATTTTTGTCCGTTTTCGTGCTTCATTAACGGCCTTTTTTTCCTTCAGAAATTATTACACAGTTTTACTAGCCAATCAAAAGCAACTTCATAAACAACGATATAATTTCTGATGATGCATGGCGACGACAAATATTTCAACCAATAGAAATGCTTGTTTCAAATAGGATTTAATCATATAGGTATATATACATGTAGATTTACATCATGATACATCTAATATGAGTTATCAAACTTTGATATGGTATTTATAGTAGTTATAAAAGACATAGCTTTACAGGCAAATATCGTTGAGTGTATTAGCATTTGTCAATAATTTCATGAAAAAAATGAACGATCGTCGTAAAAGTTTCGTGAATTTGTTATAATCTCTGATTCTATATCAACTTCACTGTGTAACAAAGTTATATAATCTGATACTAGAAGATAGTGAAGAATGATCCGGGTAGTTTATTGTTTCAGGTCGAGGCTGATGATGTAATCAATACCAATGCCACCTTTATCTTCATTCCGTCCTATTACTGTCCTAATTACACCTCGCTTTGGCAGCTACCAACTTGTTAACGGCCCATGTAACTACACATGCACTCCTTCCCAAGGACGCTCCCTGCCCAATTCCCCCTACACGTGTGTCGTGACCTTGGAATGCGTCCCCAATGTCATCACAATCCCAGAGGCAGCATCAATATCACTACTTTCGCCGCCATTGTTTGTTTGAACTGCATCGCCAAATATTTCAATTTGAATTTGAAAACACATGCTGTGTGACTTAGTGCATCCCGGTAGGGTATTGCCAATTAGCTTATGATTTGGATCGAATAGATAAAATGTTGAATATATCGATAGATTCAGAGTATTTTTAATGACGAAATTGATGGAAAACCTTCATCTATAAACCAGAGTATATGTTAAATTGTGATATGGTCACACAATTTGTTCAATAGACTAAAAAAAATGGGAAGATATTAAAGTGCAGTTTTTAATTGAACGAAGTCTTAAACCTTAGAGCATGTTACTATAAATCATTTAGATTTCGTGGACACTCTATTTCGCGCACTTACCTCTTCAGGCATATTCGCGAATACATGATTTCGAGAACGTTGATCTAGAAATGACTTAAATTCTCGCATGATGAACTATTACAGTTATGGACTTCGCACGGCGGTAACCGATATTTGCGAAAAACTAATCGCGAAGGATTTGAATTCGCGATTGACTCTCCTCGCGTATTAAAGCGAAAACATATCCCACGTGAACTATAAGTAATTTACTAACAATAACTAACATTGTTCTGAATGTACAAAACATGGTTAAGGAATGATATACAAAACACGTTTGAGGGTAAAACGATATACAAACATGTTCGATGGTATAATGATATACTAAACATTTTTGAGGGAACAATGATATACTAAAAATGTTTGAGGATACAATGATATACTAAACATTTTTGAGGGAACAATGATATACTAAACATGTTTGAGGGTACAATGATATACAAAACTTGTGCGAGGGTACAATGATATACAAAACATGTTTGAGGGTACAATGATATACAAAACTTGTACTAGGGTACAATGATGTACAAAACACGTTTGAGGGTACAATGATATACAAAACATGTTTGAGGGTACAATGATATACAAAACACCTTTGAGGGTACAATGATATACAAAACACCTTTGAGGGTACAATGATATACAAAACACCTTTGAGGGTACAATGATATACAAAACACCTTTGAGGGTACAATGATATACAAAATACCTTTGAGGGTACACTGATACATAAAACACGTTTGAGGGTATAATGACACACAAAACACGTTTGAGTGTACAATGATACACAAAACACGTTTGAGGGTAAAATTATATACAAAACACGCTTGAGGGTACAATGATATACAAAACACCTTTGAGGGTACAATGATACACAAAAGACGTTTGAGTGTACAATGATACAGAAAACACGTTTGAGGGTAAAATTAAATACAAAACACGTTTGAGGGTACAATTATACACAAAACACGTTTGAGGGTACAATGATATACAAAACACGTTTGAGGGTACAATGATACACAAAACACGTTTGAGGGTAAAATTATATACAAAACATGTTTGAGGGTGCAATGATATACAAAACACGTTTGAGGGTACAATGATACACAAAACACGTTTAAGGGTAAAATTATATACAAAACACGTTTGAGGCTACAATCTTATACAAAACACGTTTGAGGGTACAATGATATACTAAACATGTTTGAGGGTACAATTATATACAAAACACGTCTGAGGGTACAATTATATACAAAACACGTTTGAGGGTAAAATGATGTACTAAACATGTTTGAGGGTACAATTATATACAAAACACGTCTGAGGGTACAATTATATACAAAACACGTTTGAGGGTACAATTATATACAAAACACGTTTGAGGGTAATATGATATGCAAAACACGTTTGAGGGTACAATGATATACAAAATACCTTTGAGGGTACAATGATACACAAAACACGTTTGAGGGTACAATGACACACAAAACACATTTGAGTGTATAATGATACACAAAACACGTTTGAGGGTAAAATTATATACAAAACACGTTTGAGGGTACAATGATATACAAAACACCTTTGAGGGTACAATGATACACAAAAGACGTTTGATTGTACAATGATACACAAAACACGTTTGAGGGTACAATGATACACAAAACACGTCTGAGGATACAATGATATGCAAAACACGTTTGAGGGTACAATGATACACAAAACACGTTTGAGGGTAAAATTATATACAAAAATGTTTGAGGGTACAATGATATCTTAAACATGTTTGAGGGTACAATGATATACAAAACACGTTTGAGTGTACAATGATATACTAAACATGTTTGAGGTACAATGATATACTAAACATGTTTGAGGGTACAATGATATACAAAACACGCTTGAGGGTACAATGATACACAGAACACGTTTAAGGGTAAAATTATATACAAAACACGTTTGAGGCTACAATCTTATACAAAACACGTTTGAGGGTACAATGATATACAAAACACGTTTGAGGGTACAATGATATACAAACATGGTAGATGGTATAATGATATACTAAACATGTTTGAGGGTACAATGATATACCAAACATGTTTGAGGGTACAATGATATACTAAACAGGTTTGAGGGTACAATGATATACTAAACATGTTTGAGGGTACAATGATATACTAAACAGGTTTGAGGGTACAATGATATACCAAACATGTTTGAGGGTACAATGATAAATTTAATTTTCCATTGTTTGTACCCAGAATGCGGCTGTCTGATTGGTTGAGTGGTTTTTTTTCATACCACTATAATTAATTTTCTTTGTTTTCATGGTAAATACTCAAATGTGATTGGTCGAAAAATTCTTTTCATTCTTCTATGAAAGAAATTCCGAGAATGGCGCGAAAAATGTGACGTCACAATACGACAATTGACGTTGCGTATTGATTTGAGAAAAATAATCCCATTAAAAACCAGTAAAATTGTACATAAAACATGTTTTGAATTAGAAAATTATTTTCAAAAATTATTTATAAGCGTTGAGCTAATTATTTTTTAGTTTCATCGGGGTATGAAAAAAAAATTGTTTGCAAACTTCTGTAAGAATCCGATACGCGGATTCATACAGTTTGCAAACAAAATATTTTTCATACCCCGATGAAACTAAAATAATTGACATCAATGCTTAAATACAAAACATGTTTGAGGGTACAATTATATATAAAACATGTTTGAGGATTTAATCATATACAAAACATTTGAGTATACAATTACAGTTTAAATGCCTTAGGTTTGGTTTTAGTTTTAGAACTTCACTTCTTTTGAATTTCAGATATTTTTGTAGACCTAAACTCTCTTTTGTTCCGACATGTGCAAAACTACATCAACCCCAGCAATAAATTTCGATATGTATTATTGTACTCTTTCTTGTGAACCTGTGTCTATGTTTAATATTCTATATGCTCATGCCTATCTGAATGTTTTCATGTAATGTATTTGTATGATGGGAGAGGGCGTATATAAGTTGAACAAACTTTTGCCTAATCCTTTGTCTCTATTTTGGCAATAAAATATGTTTTAAGTGAAAAAAAATACAATTATATACAAAACAGGTGTGAGCGATAAAAGCACGCTTTTGATAACAAAACACATTTTTGAAAGCTTAAATTATAGAAATCAGAGAAACTATCAACATATACAACTATAAATGATGTTAAATCTCCTCATACAAACAATTTACGCAGCAGTCGGTATAAATCGAAAACATGTTCAATTTTTTAACAGAAGCACAGTTTCCTATCAGGAGGTTTCATCGCAAAATAATATTGATTGGTACAACATGCGCCAAATTGGAAGTGAAATCTGGCAATAGTGACGTAATATGTCACGTGATGAGATCAATACGCGGCCCCTGGTAGTGAACGGAGTTAGATAAACAAGCAGCACTCCTTTGTACACCTCTATTGATCAATACGTTTTATGAGTTTACCAATTTTCTGCTTTTCCTTCTATAGATTAAACACACCAACATATCTTTCTGTATGTCATGTTACGTAGTTATGCCTAAATATATCGACAAAACAGGTTTTATGGCCTAGCTTTCATCACAACATCAACTTTATGTTTTACAAAAACGTTTTATCTCCCTCATTGCGCAGCAGATAATACATTGTCCCCCTCGCCGCATTTGTGGGCAGACTGAGATAAGACAACCTGTTTGGGTATCGGAATTCTATGATGGCTGAAGCGTGCCTTGTATGGCTTTGATTATGGCAATGATAAATGTATTTACAAAAAAGGAAATTAGATTGTTGCCGTGGCGTCGCAGAAGGCTGGGTTCCGATACACACATTGTAAGTTTATTTGCTGGTGGTATTGACGAAGATGAAAGCGATCCCTCTCGCGCTGCAATCACTGCCTGGGTAATATGCTCCAAACCATTCGTTTGATGTTACTATCAGGACACAGCTTTAGTTTCATTGAAAGAACTTTGTGTCATGTTCCATTTCATCTTAACTATATCTGTATTATTTCCAAAGTCGTTTGTTGTTCCATCCTCTCACTGGGTTTCTGGCAATACTCGCAAAATCCTGACTTCCATTTGCTCACTGGGTTTCTAGCGATACCCTCCAAACAAAGTCTCTTTATTGTTCCATTCTCTAACGTGTTTTGTTTGCCAATACTCTCCAAACAAAGGCATATGCTGTTCGAGTCTCCCACTTGGTTTGTAAAAAAAAACTCTCCAAACAAAGTCATATGCTGTTCCAGTCTCCCACGTGGTTTGAAGAAATACTCTCCAAATAAGTCATGTACCGTTCTGATCTCTTGTGTGATTTCTGGAAATACTCTCCAAACAAAATCCTGTGCTTCAATTTTTCATGTCGTTTCTGTGGATACTCTCCAAACAAAACCATGTTTTGTTCCATTCTCTCTCGTAGTTTTAGACGACACTCTCCAAAAAATATCCCCAAAACAGACGTAAGGGTTTATGAAGAGAGATGCTAGGGTGTTAAAAATGCGCTACTTAATTGTGGTCACTCTTTGACTCATGTTGGTATTTCGTAAGTTACCTCCCCTTCATGTCAGGTCAGAGAGATTGAGAAAAACCCGCATTACTGAATACATTATCAGGAGGCGACTAATGTGGGAATGGCCTACAAAATACGTTTTTCTTTTGTATCAAAGTTTCCTGGCTCCAGTGTGAAAAAAAACTACTACACCAATTATGATATTCATTATTTTATATTTTCTACTTTCTGTGTTTAATAACACCTTTATTGTCAATTTGTCTTTGTATTGGTGTTGAGAGTTCGCTTAGGTTATAGGGGTTTCTTCCTCTGATATCTAAAGTATGGTTAGCCAGTTGTCGGTATACTGTAAGTTACTATGCAAAGTGCAATACAATAGTGTCCACGTTATGGCATTTCTTGAGTGTGAGGGTTTCTACAACTTGATGGGCGCAGATGTAAGGAAACACTCTCTTCATCTTCATATCACCTTATTGATAGCGAAGACACTCCTCCCCCCTCCGTGATCCGTTCGTTATTTAGGCCATTGAGTCACGTCACTATATTGCAAGGAGCTGTTAGATGTCACTAGATCACGTGACTTGTCTAAATGTAACACTTCAGTATACGAACATGAACTTATGCATAAAACATGCAATGCATGTGAATATCTCCTGTTGCATGCCCTGTCGTCTGGGTGTTGATTAAAATTCTACCTATCTGCAAGAAAAAAAATGCAGAAAAAGATAATCTTTCGGTGAAGGTGACTACCATAAAAGGCAGTCTGACTTTATATTTTCACCTATATGTTATTTAGGTTCGTCAAGCCGTTTAATTTTCTCTAGGTGATAATAGCGTGCAATATGATTCAGCCAATACACGTCAGCATGACCAGCCTCTGTATCTAACCTCTCAGGCGGCTCATGGAGTCGTGAGACCGTCAGGTATGGGCTTCCTAAGACTTGATTTCAAAGGTCTTCGGTTGGAGTAGTCGTCTATACTGGGCGTTTCACATGCATAGACGGCAACACAAGAAGGCAGCAATCCGGCTTTTAAGTGCTTAGTTTTCGGTTTTCATTTCCTTCAAAGGCTAATGAAAAATTCATTATCTTTGTACATCACATAATAGAGAAGTTTTCATTGTAACATTACACTATAGAACATGGCGCTGTCCAAGTGTGTTCCGTCCATGTTACACAATAGATCCTGGTCTGAGTATTGTTCTATATCTGTAACCGTATCTTGTGGTTGAAGGACGTATTGTACAGGTGTGACAAACCCATTTGATCAGAGTATTGTAACATTTGTTTGGCTTGCTTTTGTATTGTTTAATGTTCTATCAACAGCTACGGTCATTTAAGGACGGTCTCCCCGTGTGAAAGATATATGCATGCGGAGAACGTGTGTTTTGGGAGGATGTGGTTTGTTAGTGTTTGTTCAATTGTGATAGAACTGATGTTGACTTCATAATACTACCGCACTGAAATAAACTCCCAGACACCCAACAGGACATCTCACCCGGCCACATTATACTGACAACGGACGAAGCAGTCGTCCTACTCCAAATATTCTGAGCGTTAAGCAGTTGTAGCAACCAGTCCACTATTTTTAGAGAGTTTTCCTCACATCGGTGAACGGTAAACGAAAGACCAAAGAGAGGCAGTGTCAAGGGAGGCGTTAGAAAGAGAAAAGTTGTTTAAAAAAGAAGAAACACGATACAATATAAAATTTAGTCGCCTCTTATGAATTAAGCAATTGGGCATCAGGTACAATTCTTAAGTCGTCTTTGCTTTTTGTCTTTGTCTTTTTTATCTTTTAGATCTCGACTGGCCATTTCCTCTTAATTTCGAAAGCCTTTTTGATATTTTTGTAGACCTTAATAAAAAGCATATATAATTAAAATATATACTTAACGTATCGTGATAAAGATTCGTGGTGGCCAATCCAACTCTCTGAAGATTACAAAGGTGCTCCACCCAACTCAAAGCCGATCAGTTTACCATTCATTAAAGTTATAACGCAAATCGCTTTCAAAGGAATAGTTAGCAGGCGCGCCAACCACCCATACTTTCTCACTATGAGCAGGGGGAGATTTCTCACATGTCAGAATTTTGTACCTATCGAATTCTTAACAAACATGATTTGTTATGGAAAACTGTTCTGGTTTGTTATGAAAAAACTGTACTAATTTTCTACTGAATACTGCACAAATTTCTTATGGGAAACTACCAATTTGTTACAGAAAACTGTCATGATTTCTTATGGAAAAGTTTACTAATTTGTTACAGACAATTTTACTGATTTGTTATGGAAACTTCACTAATTTGTTATGAAATGCTACTTATTTATCATGAAAAACTGTACTAATTTGCTACTGAATACGGCTCCAATTTCTTATAGAAAACTGTACCAATTTGTTACAGAAAACTTTTTTGTGAAAACTATACCAAGTCATTATAGAAAACTACTAATTTGTGACATTGGAGTCGCAGACTGAGTGTGTACCCATTTTGACGATAACGTGTACTTTTACCTAACATTAAAGCACATTTGTGACAAGGATTTTATACGATTGAGATGTGATTATCGGGCATTCCTTTGCCACATTTTCGCCGCTTCTTAAAAATTGAAATCCGACTAATTATCCGGGAACATTATGGCATCAAATGAAATTTTTTATCTGACTATGAGCAATTCAGGAAATGAAATAAATTATATTCGGGATAGCACGTAATGTCAAGGTGACCTCCTACAAATGCACCCATCGACTGAAGATCTCTACCCTAAGGCTTGCTGGATTATTTGAGAGCAGACGCGGTCCGGTTTGTCGCTGGAGAGCTGAATTCTCGTGTTGCCATCTGTCTGCTTCTTAATTACTCCTAGAATCTATTGATATTCTGATTGAATAACTATTTCCAGTTATTATAGTTGACGTAATGATTCTGAATGAAAACAAGTGGTAACCAGGGTGAATGTCGATTATGTAATTGCTAGTGTCCGAGCTTCACATAAATTTCATTTATCTTTCAATTTTGTTTTTCGTGCTGTGTCGTATTGGCCCATTTATCATCTTACATCGTTGTTATAATCCGCCTATGACACGAGCATACATAACGATGAATAATGTATCGTCTTTAAAAGGACAATTACGTTATAGGCAGAGGTTGTCATGCTAAGCTATGTGATTGGAGCGTACACGTACATGCACGTGAAGTCGCCTCCCCTCGGAGTGTGCGTAAGGAGGATTGCGTGTCGTAGACCGTCTATATAACGTGCATTAGGACCCGATTCAATACCGAACCTGTCTCCATAAAAGTTTCCATTAAACAAATATCTCTATTGCATGTCTGTGTTTATCTGATAAAAAATGTCCGGAACCGGGTCGGGCGACGTTGTTGATTTGGAGCGAGATGGAGGCTTAATGAAGCTAGCTGACCTGCTCATGACAAGGCAGTATAATTATGGAGTAGGGGTTGGACGGGAGCGTAAAATGGCGACGTTTGATGGCGGGATGAGGACGAGACGAAATATTAATGATGCTGACTGAAAACTAGATGTAGCATTGGCGATTCTTGCATAGCCCCAGTTGGCATCTAACAAGTTGCTATTTTGATGTCGTTAAATGTAGTATGCCGGAAGGACGCGGGTGAACTTTGATGATGCTAGTCTTGGTCGAAATGCATGTTTACTGACACATATAACTCAGACGAGACGTTCGTTTGGTGTCGTTCGCTAACTTGGACAAGAAACATATTACATTTTTTCGAGGAAAGAGATTTACGTGTAATGACACTTGCTGGAGGGGACGAGATACACGTGTAATGACGTTTGCCGGCGGGGACGAGATGTAGGTGCTATCCATCTTGCTGACCGGGACGAAATGCACGTGTAATGACGCTTGTTGACGGGGACAAGATTCACGTGTATTGACGCTTGCTGACGAGGACAAGATTCACATGTAATGACGCTTGCTGACGGGGACAAGATTCACATGTATTGACGCTTGCTGACGGGGACAAGATTCACGTGTAATGACGCTTGCTGATGGTGACAAGATTCACGTGTAATGACGCTTGCTGACAGGGACAAGATTCACGTGTAATGACGCTTGCTGACGGGGACAAGATTCACGTGTAATGACGCTTGCGGGCGGGGACAAGATTCACGTGTAATGACGCTTGCTGACAGGGACAAGATTCACGTGTAATGACGCTTGCAGGCGGGGACAAGATTCACGTGTAATGACGCTTGCTGACAGGGACAAGATTCACGTGTAATGACGCTTGCGGGCGGGGACAAGATTCACATGTAATGACGCTTGCTGACAGGGACAAGATTCACGTGTAATGACGCTTGCGGGCGGGGACAAGATTCACGTGTAATGACTCTTGCTGACAGGGACAAGATTCACGTGTAATGACGCTTGCTGACAGGGACAAGATTCACGTGTAATGACGCTTGCGGGCGGGGACAAGATTCACGTGTAATGACTCTTGCTGACAGGGACAAGGTTCACGTGTAATGACGCTTGCTGACGAGGACAAGGTTCACGTGCAATGACGCTTGCTGACGGGAACAATATTCACGTGTAATGACGCTTGCTGACGAGGACAAGATTCACGTGTAATGACTCTTGTTTACGGGGACACGATTCACGTGTAATGGCGCTTTCGGACGAGGACAAGAAGCCCATTACATTTCCTTTCGTGGGACGAGAAGTACGTTTTGTGATGACGTTAGCTATTTCTGGACGAATTTGTATCTTTATCATGTTTGTTGACTGGGAATGAAATTGAACTACGACTCTGGGAGCTGAAATTGGTACTTACTCTGATATCAACTCGACCGTCGGCAATACCGAGACAGTAAACAGGTCTGGCGTATGTCGTTTACATTCTCGTAATGCTAATGCATTATTTTCCATTCCCATAATTCATTGTATGTAGCTAGCACCGGGTTACAGGCGATGACGTTTTGAATTAGATGATCGCGTGTTCTTTTACAAGCATCACATATACATCTCGGTCATTTGTTTCATAAGAGCGGCGGCCCTACCACTTAATTTTGCTATGTATATATAAGATTAGATTTATCTTCGTGGAAACAGTTTTGTGATGAAATTAAATATCATATATAAGGGGAGAATATCGAACCACACAGAGAAAATAATAAAAATGATTTATGTCTTCATTTACACCTTAATGAATTGGTCATTGCTTTTGTAATTCTATCAAAACAACAAATGGGTATTGCAATAACTGACGTCAGACTTATAGAAGTTGCTTCTCAATATATGATATCGAGGTGTCGTCAACGAGTCCACAGAGGAAGCGCGTGCTAGGAACACTCAACAATATCATGAGGAATGAAAATTGTGTAATCAAATGTCGGCCATTACAATCTCGATAACATGTCTGCAAGTTCCAATGACACGGCAACTAAAATGATGTAGAGGCCCCAGGGAATGACTGTCTCTCTACCAAACTATGATCGGAAACGCCAAATTTGAACTCTCAGTCCCGCGAGTACACTACATTTCATCAATGAGTTCGACATCAAATCTCAGCAATTCGTGTCCGCCGACAAACCTCGATGACGCTAACGCTAATATTGATCAAATTGGTACAACTTGGCATGTTCTGTAACTGAAAGAATGGGATTTACTCAGACCAGTTTCTGGCATTCGATTTTTTGCCTTTTTCAAATCAGTTATATAATTGCTTTATATATATGTGTATATTCGAGAGACATTTACGATGATTTAAATAATGGTATATTGTTTTACAGTGCAATCTCGCTGAAAAGGTCTTTCGGGTATACCTCGTGTAGCTTGGTACTGATCAATAGAATCCTCTATCTGACATAATGTATGTCGGTAATAACGCCATCTGTCCATATTGTCGTTAATGAAGCTTAGTGAGTTCAAATCAAGATTAAAGCTTTTTTTGCAGTCTTGGAACTTTAAAAGCAAAATGTTTAATTAGTTGCTGAGGTCCATAAATTCTCCTGGGGACTAGGGACACAGTCTTTGATTGGAAATCGCGACCCTAAATTTAAGAGAAAAGTCATTTAAAAGCTGTGTTCAATTGGTCGGAAGGATCCTAAATCGCCCGATGCAGACATGTAAAACAATGGTTCATTGGTTAGCAGTGTACTAAATCGTACCTCGGAGAAATCACCCTGCGACGCATGCGCTTTCTTCTCGAGTATCGATTGCCCAGATGAGTAAGACTAAGGGACTGAGTCAGCCCCGACGGCGCTTCACAGAAATGACACCAGTTGATGAGGATGTTGCTGCCACATTTAATTCAAAGCACTAATCGATTTTTAGCTATGATTTAACATTTGTGTTTTTGAGTTGTTGAGGAATGTGAGTCAGGCTTATCGGATGATATTGTAATTGTGACTCATGTGCATCGCTTAATTGAAAATGGGTGGGTAACATATCATTAGATTGAGAAGACATGCCGTATTTTTATATTTTATTTTCTATACTTTGAATGCATAAGTAGAACTTATACAAGGATAAGGGTGGAATCTTTGCCAAATTTCCAATCCAATTTGACGAAACATTTTAAACATTTCAGAAATTTACAGAATGATCACTAATTTAGATGAAAATTTACTCACATAAAAGGGCTTTTAGGTGTTTTCGATTCCTTCAATTAATACTTTGTCTCAGAGGTAGTATTCTTACCCCAACATCCGGGCAATACAGGGCAAGGCATGACTGGTAACTACGATGGGAGGTAGATTTCCCATGCACCGAGTTTCGAACAAAAAAAGGTTAAATATCGATTTATTTATAGATTTTTATAAAATCATCTAAATGGACGTGTACTGTTATCGGAAGTAACAGTGTGCGGCCTGTAATCTGGGCATCGCCGACTTGTAGGGGACGATTTAACCTCGTCTCGGAATGAATACCTGATGGGAGGTCGGTTATCGATGGATCAGTTCTTGTCAATTCACAGCGAATCGCTATCTGCAAAAAACATTTTATTCAATTATCCGTTTTTCAATTAAAATCCGTCGACATGGAGTTGACGCAGGGAAAGGTCTGTAGGTGTTGCTTTCTAATTAACTCACCTGATGTTAAGCGCGTGCAGTCATTGGATTACGGTGGGCGATCCAGGTGTGGCTGGGTACAGGTGCCCTGTCGTGGATTAATATCGAGTTATTAAAACCACGTTTATGTAAATGTCAACCCTTCTCCGTTAATCACCCGTATTAAGGTGTTTATTCTATGGGGGAATTATCTAACATATTTGCAATAATGATATTAGTGTGTACGTTTAGATATCATATCAAGCATATGTAATACACAGATCAGGCGTCAAACCACTTGATCATGCATGCGTTTGACAGACTCGCCTAGTACCCGGTTAGGATAAAGACATATATATACGATGACCACGGGATCGCGTGTGGAGTGGGTGTCCAATCCGTTAATCAGTTTCGTAATAATGACAAGTTGAATAGCTATAAATAAAATATAAATGTTGAGATGGAGGAGACAGCTGTGCGATTATCTGATTGGGAGGGCTATAATAACGTGAGCGCCACAGGCTTCCCTGTTCTACTTAATTAGCCACTTCCTTAAGAGCGGATTACGCCCCTGTAACCGAAGCACCGCTGGCTGAGCTGGTTGTAGCCACATATGACCTTTGTCGAGGATTTAACACTCTCTATAACCACATATCCTTCGACGACTTAGGAAAATCGAAAACACCTTTAAGAAGATGTGGCAATATGGCGAGCCATTTCGTATGATTACTCCCTGGCGTCTTGAAATATTTGTCTGTGATGTTTAACAAATCGATAAATTTTCCCTGATCGATGTCCACTCTGGTCTTTCCTAATTGGCCTGTCTCTCAACGGCCAGGTATAAATACTGATTGGGAAAATGCATTCTTTAACATTAAAGACGTTATGTAAAACTAAAGTATCCTAGTTCAACTCATGAATGCTACTGTAGTGCAAATGTTTGTGGGTTTTGTTTGTTTGTTTGTTTTTGTTTTTGTTGGGTTTTTTTTTTAAATAGCCAGGGTCATATGAGGTTGGATGTCCAGAAGACACCAACAACCCGAGATGTATAAGGACAGGTGACTATATATATATATGAATATTGCTCTCCAAGAGACACCAACAGTTCTGGGTCATCTGAGGGCTGATGTCCAAGAGATACTAAAAACAAATCATTTGAGAATGAGAGTCAAGGAGGCACAATCTGCAAGGGTAACATAAGGACAGGTGTCTAGGTAACACCAACAACCAGGGTCATGCGAAGATAGCTGTTCAAGAGACACCAAAAGCGCGTGGTCATATGAGGGCTGATGTCCCAGAGGCACTAAAACAAATCATTTGAGAATGAGAGACAATGAGACACAATCGGCCAAGGTAGCATAAGGACAGGTGTGTAGGTAACACCAACAACCAGGGTCACGTGAAGACGGCTGTTTAAGAGACACCAAAAGCGCGTGGTCATATGAGGGCGAGAGACATATGGGAAAGAGCATCTAGAAGACACAAACAACAAGGGTCATATGAGGACGAGTGTCTAGGAGACACCTGCATCCAAGGAAAGGTCACGTGAAGACAGATGTCAATGAGACACAGATAGGAGAAAATAAATTAAAGGGGGCGTTGAGCAATAGTTCAAGCAGACATTGTTTTATCTCGCAAATAAATGTCAATTGAGTAAAGACGGAAGAAAATCCTCGACTCCGCAGGTTTTCCAGTTTGTCTCCTACTTTGACTCTGTGGGGAAGAGTGAAGAAGTGTTTGCAGTGTGCCATCACTTATATTAAAACATGTGTAGGCTTATTCCGTCTATTTTACGTTTAACACAACTAAATAAATTCTATTAAAATTCAATACTATACTTCTAGATGGTCGATGATACATTTTGACTTTTGAGTCAACATTTTTACGGGGACAAGGTTTGTGTTCCTTTGGTTTCGTGAGTTGAACGGCAATCGGGAACCGTTCGGGAACTTCCGTCATGATTTGAATTCGACGTCAAATTGTGATTAGCTTCCGATTACTATGAAAGTATAACGGAAACACTCGAACAGTTTCCGATTGGACAACCGTCTAATGTTCACCGGTCAACCTACAATCTCAAACCATTTGATACATTTTTTTAGTATTTTAATTGTACTTCTAATTGTTTTTCGTTGATGGGTTTTTCTTAGGGCTGTAAAACTGAAATACGAAATATACCTAATTGTCATTTGTGTTACTATGTTATATATCTATTTATTAGCACACTGTATCATATACATTATGTGTTGGTGATCCGAAGATATAGATTTGAATTTCCTGTCGTAGTTGTACCAGGAGAAATACTTGTTTAAAGAGATATTATTGTATATGTAGACATGTCTAGCGGAGCTTCACATTAGTTTTTCACATGTGGTTTGTTAAATATATCAATATGAGGATTGCTGTTTTGTCCCTCTAAATCTCGTCAGTGACACTATGGACATCGTACAGCTGTTCCGGCCCTCTAAAACTCGTCAATGATACAAGGGACACCATACAGCTGTTTGTCCCTCTAAAACTCGTCAGTGAAACTTGTGACATCATACAGCTGTTTTGTCCCTCTAGAGCTCGCAAGCGCTAATAATGACATCACACAGCTTTTTCATCTTTCTAGAACTCGTCAATGATACAAGGGACATCATACAGCTGTTTGTCCCTCTAAAACTCGTCAGTGACACTTGTGACATCATACGGCTGTTTCGTCCCACTAGGACTCGTCAGTGATACTAGGGATATCACACAGCTGTTTCGTCCCACTAGGACTCGTCAGTGATACTAGGGATATCACACAGCTGTTTCGTCCCACTAGGACTCGTCAGTGATACTAGGGATATCACACAGCTGTTTCGTCCCACTAGGACTCGTCAGTGATACTAGGGATATCACACAGCTGTTCCGTCCTTCTAGGACTCGTCAGTGATACTAGGGATATCACACAGCTGTTCCGTCCTTCTAGGACTCGTCAGTGATACTAGGGATATCACACAGCTGTTTCGTCCCACTAGGACTCGTCAGTGATACTAGGGATATCACACAGCTGTTTCGTCCCACTAGGACTCGTCAGTGATACTAGGGATATCACACAGCTGTTCCGTCCTTCTAGGACTCGTCAGTGATACTAGGGATATCACACAGCTGTTTCGTCCCACTAGGACTCGTCAGTGATACTAGGGATATCACACAGCTATTCCGTCCCACTAGGACTCGTCAGTGATACTAGGGACATCATACAGCTATTCCGTCCCTCTAGAGCTCGTCAGCTTTAATAAAGACATCATATAGCTGTTTCGTCCCTCTAAAAACTCGTCAATGATTCTAAGGCCACCACACAGCTGTTTCGTCCCTCTAAAACTCGTCAATGATACTAAGGCCACCACACAGCTGTTTCGTCCCTCTAAAACTCGTCAATGATACTAAGGCCACCACACAGCTGTTTCGTCCCTCTAAAATTCCTCAGTAATACTAGGGGCATCACACAACTGTTTCATCCCTTTAAAACTCCTCAGTGATACTAGGGACAGCATACAGTTTTTTTGTCCTTCAAAGACTTATCATTGATACTAAGGGCATCACACAGCTGTTCCGTCCCTCTAGAACTCGTTAGTGATGCCAGGGGCCGAAACTGCGGAAATCAGAATGGAAATCATGAACAGATATAGACTGACATATACCCCATAATTTAAGTTATGTAACATGCTCCGTTGATTTACTTTCTTTTGCACATCTTTACCACATAACTACAAGGTGACATCCTTCAATGTCAATGTCTTATACATAACACCTATATATAAATCATCTCTTGATTATATCATATACTTACCATAACTGATTGGATTCAGTCACAACCTGGACGACATGGTGTGGTGTTATTAGTGTAGGGATTTCCATTGTGTTCCACGCGGTATGTGGTATACTGTGTCATCTAGCTATCATAATGCTAACTAATATACTGGCTATTTCTGGCATGACATGTAATGAATGAACACATGTACATTACTTATATTCCCTATGTTATAAATAGAATATCTTCTTAGTTACATACAAGGTAATGAATATGTAACACTCTTGCATGCGGGTACAGTCACTGCCTAATACGATATATATTTTGTAAATTTTATCATAAAGTAAATTTTGAAATTTTTAATCACCATTCACCATTCTCTCTTCTTAAAAATTTCCAGGCATATGTGTATATTTTATCATTTGGGTTTTTTAAACTGTTTCTGATCCCATTTTTATATTTGTAAATATAACATGCTTAAATCAATGGCGCTATAGGCTTCCAATGGCGTTGTAATTTTACAAAAAAAAAAAAAAAGTACAAAAACTTTGGTTCAAAAGTATTTCAAATCCGCATTAGACAATGTTATTTTATTGATATCTACTATAAGTTTGATTCTGCAAAATGCTCGCAAATTTCAAATTCTTACACTCGTTTAAGAATCCGAAATGAAAATTGAAACTCATACGAAATATGTTTTCTATCCATGATATTGACTGAGGATTTTAATCAAGTTTTAAAGCTTACTGGGGTCAGTAGTCGACACACAGGGGAGTTAACCCATGTTTTGTAGTTGTCTCTATTTCTGTGTGCTATATGAAGTCAGATATATTTAATGCTTGTTTAAATGCTGCTGATTCCATCGGATGTGACTTTGTATGGCGGGTGTCGTCGATGAAGCAGAAGACGCGCATTCTTCCGGAACATGTGGTCATGTTCTCCTTGTGCTCTTTCAAAGGTCTCTAATTTAAAATCTAGATTTTTTTTTTCAAATTTTCTATACGGAAACGTACTTAATTTAACGCACTTAAAATTAAGCACAAAGCCGAGCTAAAACAGATTAGCGGAATGATGAATTAGCTTCATCAACTACGATTGCCATAGAAACCAATGTAGATAAACTACACTTAGTGCAATCGTAGTTTAGCGGAACGCTTCCAACGCGAAAAAAGCTAAAATAAGATTACCGCTAAAATTAGATAACCGCTAAAATAAGATAACCGCTAAAATATGCACTTTTACGGTAATTTATGTTTGAAGCAAATAAGATAAGAGCCTGATTTTTTTTAACTTGTACCCCACTTCTGTCTCGCTGTTTCACGTCCTTATAATGTATTATATGTATTATGTAATATCTACTCCTGGACCGTTAGGCCTAGAGTCAATAAATTGAATTGAATACCCCCGTTATGTCGGTATTCTCTACGAGCCTAGTCCTACATCATAGCAATGTAGTTTTGATCAAATCATAAAATATCTCGTTTATCTGAAATTGATAAAATATGTAACAACCCATGGAAGTTTTTTTTTATTTTTCCCCCAGTGTGGCTACATCAAAGGATATTATATTTCATTTAATTGATTTAAGCGGAGTTTAAAGTACAAGTTAACTTTCAAATCCATTTTGGATCGAATCATTAAAAAATAAAGCCGTAATTTATTTCGGCGACAATTTGCTATCGTCGTCATTTGCTAAACGATCAGTATCAAAACATATGGTTTTATTTGCTAATTCTAATTTTTTAATGGAGATGAACAGAATTCACATCCCACGAACGGATACCGCCTCCCAAGTTCTTAATGACTTCAGGTTTTTTCTCATTTATTCTAAGAGCGCTATGAATGAAAATGCATCTGACCACACCTTTTTTTCTTTTCTTTATTTGAATAACGATATTTAGATTTTTAATACAATTGATACAATTATCGCAGATAAAACATTTTATTGTGATCGCGATAAAAATATTCTATTGACCGGTAAGTAAATAAAATGGCTTTACTAGCATTTGAGCTCGAACCGATATTCCATGTTGCTTGACGGCGTGCGAGATATTACAATATACAAAATAAAGATTAAAAAAAACTGAATACTTAAACAATTATCTGTTCTTGTTGTATTTTTATAACATTTAATTAAGATTAATTGTGAAAAATATTTACAGCGTTTTACATGAAAGAATCCGAAGAACGGCTGTTACTTTACTGAGTTGATATTTCCCACTCTCCCGTATTTCCAGGATAACAACAATGCAATTTAATCAAGAACGAGTATCTTTGTAAACATTTACTGAAATCATTAATGGAATTGTCAAATTGCCATAGATCAGTATATTGCCAATGTGCCCACTACGAATCGAACCCGGGACCTCCGGCTGACGCACTATGAGACTTATTGTATCGGTACTTTGTTCCTCTGTTAAACGGTACCTGGTTAATCCGACCTGTCTGTAACGAATTACTAGTAAGCACACCCGTACATCTTAAATCTCATGTATTGATTCATTTGTAAAACAATACCTAGACAATAGGAAAAGCTATTTCCTCCGAATGAAATGTCTGGTTTCTTCATTATTGTTCAGACAATTGCAAATAAAAACAATACCTTGTACGAAATATCACATTGCAATTCATTCTTACACGAAAGCACGTTCTATTGATCGGCGTGTTAGGAAAATTCACGAGAATGTCGAGAGTTTCAGATCACGTGACAGGATGGAAGAGAAACATTTACAAAAGGTCGGATGGCTGTTTTTGTTCGCTTGCTTACATTAGATTGCGTTGTGTTGGGTGTGTAAATGTGTAATGAATGTTATGGTGGTAGATATCTTAAAATCAAATATCTAAAAAGTAAAGGGTACTGATATGTAAAAAGCATTTGATAATTAAACGAAACTTCTTATGCAAAAATGTATTAGATATCTCAAATCCAATATGTATTTGACATGCACTTTGCAAACGGCACCAGATATAGGTGCTGTAGGCAAATGGTAATTCAAAAAGTACTGAAGGTAAATTCACTAGATATATAAATTCACTAGATATATAAAGACACTAGATATATAAAGACACTTGATAGATAAAGGCACTAGATAGATAAAGGCACTAGATATATAAAGACACTAGATATATAAAGGCACTAGATGTATAAAGGCACTAGATATATAAAGGCACTAGATATATAAAGGCACTAGATATATAAAGACACTAGATATATAATGTCACTAGATATATAAAGACACTAGATATATAAAGACACTAGATATATAATGTCACTAGATATATAAAGACACTAGATATATAAAGGCACTAGATATATAAAGGCACTAGATATATAAAGGCACTAGATATATAAAGACACTAGATATATAATGTCACTAGATATATAAAGACACTAGATATATAAAGACACTAGATATATAAAGACACTAGATATATAAAGACACTAGATATATAATGTCACTAGATATATAAAGACACTAGATATATAAAGACACTAGATATATAATGTCACTAGATATATAAAGACACTAGATATATAAAGGCACTAGATATATAAAGGCACTAGATATATAAAGGCACTAGATATATAAAGACACTAGATATATAATGTCACTAGATATATAAAGACACTAGATATATAAAGACACTAGATATATAATGTCACTAGATATATAAAGACACTAGATATATAAAGACACTAGATATGTAATGTCACTAGATATATAAAGACACTAGATATATAAAGGCACTAGATATGTAGACACTAAATATATAAAGGCACTAGATATATAAAGGCACTAGATATATAAAGACACTAGATATATAATGTCACTAGATATATAAAGGCACTAGATATATAAAGGCACTAGATATATAAAGGCACTAGATATATAAAGACACTAGATATATAAAGACACTAGATATATAATGTCACTAGATATATAAAGACACTAGATATATAAAGGCACTAGATATATAAAGGCACTAGATATATAAAGGCACTAGATATATAAAGACACTAGATATATAAAGACACTAGATATATAATGTCACTAGATATATAAAGGTACTAGATATATAAAGACACTAGATCTATAAAGGCACTAGATAAATAAATGCACTAGATGTATACAGGCACTAGATATATAAAGACACTAGATATATAAAGACACTAGATATATCAAGTCACTTGATATATAAAAGCACTAGATGTATAAAGACACTAGATATATAAATGCACTAGATGTATAAAGACACTAGATGTATAAAGACACTAGATATATAAAGGCACTAGATTAGATATCTCAAATCCAATATGTATTTGACATGCACTTTGCAAACGGCACCAGATAAAGGTGCTGTAGGCAAATGGTTATTCAAAAAGCACTGAAGGTAAAGTCATTAGATATGTAGCGGCACTAGATATATCAAGGCACTTGATGTATAAAGGCACTAGATATATAAAGACACTTGATATATAAAGGCACTTGATGTATAAAGGCACTAGATATATAAAGACACTAGATATATAAAGGCACTAGATATATAAAGACACTAGATATATAAAGGCACTAGATATATAAAGGCACTAGATAGATAAAGGCACTAGATATATAAAGACACTAGATATATAAAGGCACTAGATATATAAAGGCACTACATGTATAAAGGCACTAGATATATAAAGACACTAGATAGATAAAGGCACTAGATATATAAAGGCACTAGATATATAAAGGCACTAGATATATAAAGACACTAGATAGATAAAGGCACTAGATATATAAAGGCACTAGATATATAAAGGCACTAGATATATAAAGGCACTAGATATATAAAGGCACTTGATGTATAAAGGCACTAGATATATAAAGGCACTAGATATATAAAGACACTAGATATATAAAGGCACTAGATATATAAAGGCACTAGATATATAAAGGCACTAGATATATAAAGACACTAGATATATAAAGGCACTAGATATATAAAGGCACTAGATATATAAAGGCACTAGATGTATAAAGGCACTAGATGTATAAAGGCACTTGATGTATAAAGGCACTAGATATATAAAGGCACTAGATATATAAAGGCACTAGATGTATACAGGCACTAGATGTATACAGGCCCTAGATATATAAAGGCACTAGATATATAAAGGCACTAGATATATAAAGGTACTAGATTTATAAAGGCACTAGATATATAAAGGCATTAGATATACAAAGTCACTAGATATATAAAGGCACTAGATATATAAAGGCCCTAGATATATAAAGGCACTAGATATATAAAGACACTAGATATATAAAGGCACTAGATATATAAAGGCACTAGATATATAAAGGCACTAGATATATAAAGACACTAGGTATATAAAGGCACTAGATATATAAAGGCACTAGATATATAAAGGCACTAGATGTATAAAGGCACTAGATGTATAAAGGCATTTGATGTATAAAGGCACTAGATATATAAAGGCACTAGATATATAAAGGCACTAGATGTATACAGGCACTAGATGTATACAGGCACTAGATATATAAAGGCACTAGATATATCAAGGCACTAGATATATAAGGCACTAGATATATAAAGGCACTAGATATATAAAGGAACTAGATGTATAAAGGTACTAGATGTATAAAGGCACTAGATATATAAAGGCACTTGATGTATAAAGGCACTAGATATATACAGGCACTAGATATATAAAGGCACTAGATATATCAAGACACTAGATGTATAAAGGTACTAGATGTATAAAGGCACTAGATATATAAAGGCACTTGATAGATAAAGGCACTAGATATGTAAAGGCACTAGATAGATAAAGGCACTAGATATATAAAGGCACTAGATATACAAAGGCACTAGATATATAAAGGCACTAGATATATAAAGGCACTTGATGTATAAAGGCACTAGATATATAAAGGCACTAGATATATAAAGGCACTTGATGTATAAAGGCACTAGATATATAAAGACACTAGATATATAAAGGCACTTGATGTATAAAGGCACTAGATATAAAGGCACTAGATATATAAAGGCACTAGATATATAAAGGCACTAGATATATAAAGGCACTAGATATATAAAGGCACTAGATATATAAAGGCACTAGATGTATAAAGGCACTAGATATATAAAGGCACTAGATATATAAGGCACTAGATATATAAAGGCACTAGATGTATAAAGGCACTAGATATATAAAGGCACTAGATATATAAAGGCACTAGATGTATAAAGGCACTAGATATATAAAGGCACTTGATGTATAAAGGCACTAGATATATAAAGGCACTAGATATATAAAGGCACTAGATGTATAAAGGCACTAGATATATAAAGGCACTAGATATATAAAGGCACTAGATGTATAAAGGCACTAGATATATAAAGGCACTAGATATATACAGGCACTAGATATATAAGGCACTAGATATATCAAGACACTAGATGTATAAAGGTACTAGATGTATAAAGGCACTAGATATATAAAGGCACTTGATAGATAAAGGCACTAGATATGTAAAGGCACTAGATAGATAAAGGCACTAGCTATATAAAGGCACTAGATATATAAAGGCACTAGATATATAAAGGCACTTGATGTATAAAGGCACTTGACATATAAAGACATTAGATATATAAAGGCACTTGATGTATAAAGGCACTTGATGTATAAAGGCACTTGATGTATAAAGGCACTATATATATAAGGCACTAGATATATAAAGGCACTAGATATATAAGGCACTAGATATATAAAGGCACTAGATATATAAGGCACTAGATATATAAAGGCACTAGATATATAAAGGAACTAGATATATAAAGGTACTAGATGTATAAAGGCACTAGATATATAAAGGAACTAGATGTATAAAGGCACTAGATATATAAAGACACTAGATATATAAAGGCACTTGATGTATAAAGGCACTAGATATATAAGGACACTAGATATATAAAGGCACTAGATATATAAAGGCACTAGATGTATAAAGGCACTAGATATGTAGACACTAGATGTATAAAGGCACTAGATATATAAAGACACTAGATGTACAAAGACACTAGATATATAAAGACACTAGATATGTAAAGGCATTAGATATATAAAGGCACTAGATATATAAAGTCACTAGATATATAAAGGCACTAGATATATAAAGGCACTAGATGTATAAAGGCACTAGATGTGTAAAGACACTAGATATATAAAGGCACTAGATATATAAAAGTCTTTCTAATGTAAAAGACACTAGATATGTAATAATAGCATGCAAAACTCACCGAATTCACTTGATACATAATTGTATACGCAATATGCACCAGATATACGGACGACATGTAGACCTACATGTACTGCCTTTTACTTTCGACATGTTTTTTTTTATGTATCTAGTGCCTTTAAGTACATAAGTACCTGTGTAGACAAAAACCTATGCGATACATGTATACAAATTGCAGTAGATACAATGTATGTAAAAGACTACAGACTATACAGTATTAATAACAATTAATACTAAAACGCGCTAGGTTTGTACATTGTAAGTATACACGTGATATGTTAAAGTCATTTTACTCGACATTTGGTGAAACATTGTCTTTTTAAGCAAAAAAAAACTAGATTTAATATGAATTAGAAAGCGAAAGTTCAAGTCTCAGTGACATTTCGGGTAAATACCAGTTCTATCACCAAATAACTCGCAGTGCAATGTACATGTATATATACACACATCTACATATATATGAGCTGTTGTGAGTTACGGAAAAGTGCTACTGTTGGGAATGCATTTTATTGATGGGATAATCTGGATTCGAGTCCCCGCGGACCAACTTGCGATGAAGCCCCACCGTTAACGCCGTCTAGCTCATTAAGGTAGCTATCCTTAAAGGTCATTGGGCCCGACTCAGCACGTCCTCAAAGTACGTGTAGCCTCGTTCTCGGTTTGGTGGCGTGTGGAATCGTTGATTTACGATTGGGATCCGGCATTGATACACTTTGAAACGGTCACCGTGAAAGTAAACTGTAATTATTGTTAAATGAATCATATGGAACACGTTTTGATTATTTTCATTTTTATTTGCGCCGATTTAAAACTCCTTAGGGTTTCGGTAGTTATACCATGACTGATGTCTTAAAACTGGGGTTTGATATCAATGCATAAAAATGTCTAAAGACATGCCGGGAGAGAGAACAGTAGCACGCGCTGTGATCTATGGGGGCGCTGTGATCGGAGTTCCGTCGGCTTTATATCGGCAGGACAGCTCGATCGATACTAACACAATGAATTCCTGCCATGCCAAAATTTCTGGATAACTATCACGGCACCGATATGTGCAGTACCTGATACTGCCGTCAATAATTATATTCAAATACGCTGCTTGTGGTGGCATTCCCGGAGCCTCGGCTAACCCCTACTGATCTACAACAGCCGTTCTTCTACTGCTCTTCTTTCCCGAAACATTAATTTTGGCAAGTGAACACATTTATGACTAATATGAAACATCCCGGTAGGAAAATATGATTGGATTTATGGCAAAGTAAAATTAATTACACCTGAACCAAAAAAATCAAAATGATGTTTTATATCCCCGACAACCGAAAAACATGCCGGAATGCTTTGTAACCAATCTCCTTAATGGCGGCTGATTTCTCTAATCGGTACTTTTGATTCCCGTATTAGCGACGTAATACAATTGGCATTATACGGGGCGTTTTACGTCATACTACAGTTTCACTGACGAGCTTGTGCACGTGCGGACTAGTAGTCGACCAGGCATCTCCATTTCCTGCATTTAAATGATTGGTATCTTGTCCCGGAAGTTTATTTGACTAAATATGTAGGACATATGTTCTTGATCATTGACATTGTCTGGTTCCAAACTGTTCAATATCATTTGTCGTTGTAGTTGGTAGTCAGAACAGAATAACCTGCTACGATCACTTTTAATTACCATATAAGTTGCAGACGAGTCCATATTTATATGGCAAGCACACATAGGTCAACCATTCGAGGGAGCACGTGATCACGCCATCAACTTATTACAACTGGGAGCGTTTTCATTATGAACATGAACAATGATCAGAAAGAGTTATCTGAATATAAATGCAGTCATCCGATATAAATATCCCTCGTAAAGTTCAGCATAGCTGACCAAATCTGTTTTATTCAAAGTTCAAATCTTTGTAGATGTTCTGGCCTTATCCGCTGTACCCGTGGGTTGTTCAGACATCCGCTGAAACCTTGGGTTGTTCTGACCTTGTCAACTGTACTTGCGGGTTGTTCAGACCTTAGCAGCTGTATTTGTGGGTCGTTCAGACCCTAGAGCTATGGAGCCTGGAGCTGTGCTGGTGTTTTGGGGGTTTTTTTCCACACCAAAGCAGGTTTCTGTATATTGTTCATCCATTAGGATGAAGTCTAGAATTGAGTGTCGTGCGCTTGGACTAAGTATTAGTACTTAGAAGTGTTTAGGCCGTGTTACCTTCTTCTGTGTTGTCCATACATTAGGAGGTATTTTTCACATGGTGGGGTCTAGATATCTTAAATTGTACTCTCGGTTGCTGAGACATTTCAGATTGCTCAGAGTGTCTGGAACTGTCTCAGATTGCAGATATCAGGATTTGTGGACCTTAAGTGCGATACTAAAGGTTATTGAAACTGATGTATTATTTGTACGATAGACAGTTCCATTTGCATCAAGTTTTCCCTCATTGATTGGCCAGAGCGGACGTTTTTAGAATGATCTGTATTCTCGGAGAGTGATAGGGTAGGACTTTTGTTATTCGATAAAAATACTGATATTTGCTGTCCGTCTTTATTCTAGATATACCGATAACACATTCTTAGAAGTATTGAATGCACTTTTCAACGAGGATGAATTTTCAACATTTTGACTGACTGGATCTATGATTTTGAACCTTGGCTGTTTTGTGGTTCGAAGAGACCAAGTGCTAGTTTGAGGTCATGTAGCTGACTTGAAATGAACAACGCGTGCAGATCTCGTGAGCTCGTGACGTAAGCCACCAAGTTCAAACGAAAATTAAAGTGAATACATTAATAGAATTTAGCCTTTCTTAATCACCCGTTATTGACTTCAGTCAGTGTCCCCATACATATTGATGAATCGGATACACGAACGCTCACGAGCGCTATTCAGACTAAAACTGCCATATTTCAGGAAGACACAACCTACTTATAATCCTACAGAAATTTGACAAACTTAACTTAATTTTTGAATATTAGTCTTTTTAGAAACACGAACGAAAATATTAACGGGAAATGGATTATTTTCATAAATTGAATCGATGTCATAATTCTTCTCAAGAACGTAGGTCATTAATGGAAGCACAATGCCCGAATTGAAACAAATTAACGGGATTACCGACCGAACAGATAAGCTCGCAGTGATTTTATCGATTGTCAGAAGAACATTTTAATTCGTGCCATAAAGACATCAGTTATAGTCTCGGACATTGACAATGTCGTATAGAACTGAGGATATATCCCATGACAACTATGTACCGGGCTGACAGTAGTGTAGACAACTATGTACCGGGCTGACAGTATTGTAGAGAACTATGTACCGGGCTGACAGTAGTGTAGACAACTATGTACCGGGCTGACAGTAGTGTAGACAACTATATACCGGGCTGACAGTAGTGTAGACAACTATGTACCGGGTTAACAGTAGTGTAGACAACTATGTACCGGGCTGACAGTAGTGTAGACAACTATGTACCGGGCTGACAGTAGTGTAGACAACTATGTACCGGGCTGACAGTGGTGTAGACAACTATGTACCGGGTTGACAGTAGTGTAGACAACTATGTACCGGGCTGACAGTAGTGTAGAGAACTATGTACCGGGCTGACAGTAGTGTAGACAACTATGTACCGGGCTGTCAGTAGTGTCGACAACTATGTACCGGGCTGACAGTAGTGTAGAGAACTATGTACCGGGCTGACAGTAGTGTAGAGAACTATGTACCGGGCTGACAGTAGTGTCGAGAACTATGTACCGGGCTGACAGTAGTGTAGAGAACTATGTACCGGGCTGACAGTAGTGTAGAGAACTATGTACCGGGCTGACAGTAGTGTCGACAACTATGTACCGGGCTGACAGTAGTGTAGGCAACTATGTACCGGGCTGACAGTAGTGTAGACAACTATGTACCGGGCTGACAGTAGTGTAGACAACTATGTACCGGGCTGACAGTAGTGTAGACAACTATGTACCGGGCTGACAGTAGTGTAGACAACTATGTACCGGGCTGACAGTATTGTCGACAACTATGTACCGGGCTGACAGTAGTGTAGACAACTATGTACCGGGCTGACAGTAGTGTAGACAACTATGTACCGGGTTAACAGTAGTGTAGACAGCTATGTACCGGGTTAACAGTAGTGTAGACAACTATGTACCGGGTTAACAGTAGTGTAGACAACTATGTACCGGGTTAACAGTAGTGTAGACAACTATGTACCGGGCTGACAGTAGTGTAGACAACTATGTACCGGGCTGACAGTAGTGTAGACAACTATGTACCGGGTTAACAGTAGTGTAGACAACTATGTACCGGGTTAACAGTAGTGTAGACAACTATGTACCGGGCTGACAGTAGTGTAGACAAATATGTACCGGGTTAACAGTAGTGTAGACAACTATGTACCGGGTTAACAGTAGTGTAGACAACTATGTACCGGGTTGACAGTAGTGTAGGCAACTATGTACCGGGCTGACAGTAGTGTAGACAACTATGTACCGGGCTGACAGTAGTGTAGACAACTATGTACCGGGTTAACAGTAGTGTAGACAACTATGTACCGGGTTAACAGTAGTGTAGACAACTATGTACCGGGTTAACAGTAGTGTAGACAACTATGTACCGGGCTGACAGTAGTGTAGACAACTATGTACCGGGCTGACAGTAGTGTAGACAACTATGTACCGGGCTGACAGTAGTGTAGACAACTATGTACCGGGCTGACAGTAGTGTAGACAACTATGTACCGGGCTGACAGTAGTTAAGACAACTATGTACCGGGCTGACAGTAGTGTAGAAAGCTATGTATCGGGCTAACAATGGTGTAGACAACTATGTACCGGGCTAACAGTAGTGTAGACAACTATGTACCGGGCTGACAGTAGTGTAGACAACTATGTACCGGACTGACAGTAGTGTAGACAGCTATGTACCGGGCTGACAGTAGTTAAGACAACTATGTACCGGGTTAGCAGTAGTGTAGGCAACTATGTACCGGGCTAACAGTAGTGTAGACAACTATGTACCGGGCTAACAGTAGTGTAGACAACTATGTACCGGGCTGACAGTAGTGTAGACAACTATGTACCGGGCTGACAGTAGTGTAGACAACTATGTACCGGGCTGAACAGTAGTGTAGGCTACTATGTACCGGGCTGACAGTAGTGTAGACAACTATGTACCGGGCTGAACAGTAGTGTAGACAACTATGTACCGGGCTGACAGTAGTAGTGTAGACAACTATGAACCGGGCTGACAGTAGTGTACACAACTATGTACCGGGCTGCCAACTATCCTGAGTCTTGTGTCAGACTGACAAGACTTTTGCTCGATCACCGGTTATGATTCATTTCGTGTTCCTAATTATGATGCAGTTACTTGCTAAAGATGTGCAAGTTAAAATCGCTATACTGGCAGTGAAATTGTATGCATGTATTTACATAAATACATAATCACTCAAACGTCTGTACGCAGCAGGACCAAATTTGAATTCCATCAAAAAGAAGGAGTTTGCATACGAAGTGTTTTACGATGGAAATGCCCATTGGTACCGACATAGGCTTAAGGTGTTTATGATGTGTAATGATGCGGCCGAACTTTTGTGTTCCTTGTCTATTCGTGGAGAACTATGATATAATTATGTTGCCGAATCTTGGCTATTTCCGAGTTCTGCTAAGTTGCTGTAAAGACAATTATCACATCTATTTAAAATTTAACGTTTATGCGTGCGGTCATTTTTTATTCTTAGCTTTTCACCCCGGGCCATTTTTATTGTGAGAGTGTAGATATATACAGAAACAAACGTAAAGTTGTTTTGTATGCTGTTTGGGGATAATTGTGTCGTTGTTATATGTGAATTCCTTTGAGTTTGTAGATTAGCCAGAATTGTTTAATGAATTCGAATGTGTCCTCTGTTTTGATGGACCAGAATCCGTCAGAGTAGCTCATTAAAAGACCACATTGCATTGTTTAAGAGACTTTTATCAATACTGAAACAGTGCTGTTTTGTGGTCAGGTGACACAGTTATAACCAACCCGCCTATCACTATTCTCCAATCGGAAGTGAAAACGTATGGTATCGCCTGCCCGACCACGTGGGTTTTCTATGGTACTCTAGGTTCCCTTAGTAAGATCTCGCGCGCTTCAGTCCGTACCGACAAGAATGCTCAATATTCGTCCATATAACTTGTTACACAATTGTTGTCAGATAAATAAAGTTTGTGTACGTTTAAATACTATTTGTTTTATACTGTCTGAAAGACCTGTGTCACTGTTACTTGAATCCGGTTCTATACCGTTAGAGAGGCATATATCAGTGCTGTTTGTATGTTAACAGTAGCACGTTTGATGATTAAGACAATATCATGTTAAATGATTTCAAATGAAGACAATAGCGTGTTAGATGATTTCAAATGAAGACAATAGCGTGTTAGATGATTTCAAATGTAGATGATAGCATGTTAGATGATTTCAAATGAAGACAATAGCGTGTTAGATTATTTCAAATATAGATGATAGCATGTTAGATGATTTCAAATGAAGACAATAACATGTTAGATGATTTCAAATGAAGACAATAGCATGTTAGATGATTTCAAATGAAGACAATAACATGTTAGATGATTTCAAATTAAGACAATAGTATGTTAGAATATTTGAAATGAAGAGACATTAATGGTGTTGTTGTTGATTGAGACTGTAATTTATCTGTAAAATCCGACACTATGGCTGCCTTCCTTGGGTACCAGCAGCTGTACTAGCCGTATTTCACATGATTTACCAAACCTCAGACAAAATTACTGTTCTTCTCCAGGATATATGGGTCTAGCTTTCCCAAAGCATTGTCGCCGTAAGACATTCTCAGTTGTGTGTAGAGGTTAAGATATGGGTGCGTACTTATAAGCTTATGGATGTGAATGTCTGTAATTTGCCCGTCAGGACAAATCTGATTCTATCAAATCTGAATATCTCCTCAAACATTTTATAATTCAGAATCCCTAATGGAAAGTTGAAATCCATATTGAATTTGTAGTTCCACCAGTCACTACATCAGTGATCTTAATATGCCCTCACATTGAAGACAGGGTTTCCTTTGCAACCGGCTTGGCTGAAATTATATAACAAAAGTCTGACACTTTCTTTCCCTAAATATGATTTGAAAAAATTATCTCTCTGTCCTAAATAAAAAATGGATTAGCCAGATCTAGAAATGTCTAAATCTCTCTTTAAATTCTCACAGATACTCTTCTTTTCAAAAATGTTTTAGCTGGAAAATTACTCTCAAAGCGCAAGATCGGAAACCTCTTTACTAAAGGTGTAAGTTGAAATTCTTCACAAAACCTTCTCTCCATACAAAGGGCATGGCTGAATAATTTATCACAAAGGGCATATCAGGATATCTCTTTACCAAAGGCATGGATTGATGGTTCATTTCAAAGGGCATGCAAAATCTAAATGTATTTTACAACGACAATAAAACAATCTGTAAGGGTTTGTATCACTCTTGTTAGCCCGGATAGCCGCTCACAGGAAGTCTAGGAAACCGAGTACCGGGAAAAACCCGGGCATGTAGCCTCCATACCATTTCACGTCCGATCGGGAAATAGTACCAATGTTGCCTAAGTGAAATGCGCGATGGATAGCCACAGCCCCACTCGACCACCTTTTACAAATGGCAAATAGCATGACTGTATATTTCCTTACAAAAGTATGAGGGGATATATGTGTGACGAGATTGTATTTACTTATATGTGACGAGATTGTATTTACTTATGGGGTACGAGATTGTTTACTTTTGTGTGACGAGATTGTATTTACATATGTGGTACGAGATTGTTTAATACTTTAGTGTGACGAGATTATATTTTCTTACGTGTGACGAGATTGTATTTACATATGTGTGACGAGATTGTTTACTTTTGTGTGACGAGATAGTATTTTCTTACGTGTGACGAGATTGTATTTACTATTGTGGTACGAGATTATATTTATATTTGTGTGACGAGGTTGTATTTAATTATGTGTGACGAGATTGTATTTACTTATGTGTGACGAGATTGTTTACTTTTGTGTGACGAGATTGTATTTACTTATGTGTGACGAGATTGTATTTACTTATGTGTGACGAGATTGTATTTACTATGTGGTACGATATTATATTTACTTATATCTGACGATATGTTATTTACTTGTGTAACGAGATTATAGTTTCTTACGTGTTACGAGATTGTATTAACTTTGCATGACGAGGTTGTATTTACTTCTTGTGTGACGAGATTGTATTTACCATTGTGTGGCGAGATTGTACTTACTTACGTGAGCATGTATTGATTAGAACCCAACTAAAATCAAACCTGCTAACTTTCCAATACATAGTCACATGATGCTTCAGCAGCCCCAGCCGAGAAATTGAAATTGAATCCTGATTACTTTTCCATGAAGCAAAAAAGATAAAAATTTACGGGGAAAAAGAAATGATTAAACTGTTTTATCGAAATCCCTAGGTATGTTTAACAGCTGAAAGTCAGACATCGTGGTGACTGGTAAACGTCGGTTTGCAGTCAATGACAGTCTGTGTGGCGACTTCCACAGAGCTACTGGTAGGGGTAACGCGTCGTGTAGGAACGACTGAACTATTGAAATAAAATAGCCGTTCTGATGAAAAGGTTTCCTTATATGAAATGCCCAAAGATTCTTTTGATCAGGTGCAACGCAAGTCCGATTTGCGGATTGGCTAGATCCGTCCATCTCTGCCGTCATTATTTTAGGTTTATATTTTTTTTTATATATATATAGTTATTGTACATTGTATGTCACCCGAAAGTAGGTCACTGCGACCAGTTATTCGTACTTCAGTAACTGATAGCAGGCGTCCGGTATCCAAATTTGGTATGTTATGCTATGATAACCCAAAACGAGGCATATTAGTGATTGGACTCAATGAATAAAAGTTATTAGTACATCACGTGACAATTTATCGGCAAACTGTTGGTTATTTTGAATAATAAGTAGCAAGTCGGTGTCATCCGGTCACGAGGTGAGTCTCGGCTTTTTCATATGCAAATCTGTAGATTGACTGTTACATACATGAATGAGAAATTCAGAGTGGGCGCATTCCAAATGCAAATAAATCGTTTATTCAAGCACGTATTCATTAAGAAATGGGAGTCAGAATTCCACTAGGGACAGACATATCTGGTGTGGCGTTAATTTGAAGTCTAATTGCCTGTTATAACGCGAATTCTGCCAGTGAAGGCAGGCTGATTTAAACTTATTGGATTTTCCAAATTTCCGAATAATTTCCAATGAGTAGATTTTTTTTTTTTTCATTTTAGCGGCGCCGATGTCACTTTTACACATTTAGTTGTCAAAAGCACTTTAACGGTACAGATAGAGAAACGCTCATCAGAGAAATGTCGCCGACGAACAACAGCTATTGGGTATGTGTTCTACTACTACTTGACTGGTCGGTGTACTGTTAATTCATATCTAATATATACTGAAAGAAAGAAAAAACGGAATACACATTGCCCGGTTTATGGCAAATAAAATATGTTATAGAATGTAAAATTGGTGTAATTGAAAGATAGGGGACCACTCTCACTCTGTCATCTGTGAAAATTGCATCAATGTACGTTTAGTGCCCTCATCGATATGACTTCTTGGACAAAAGTCTAATTCAAATTTCAATTTCAAATTCATTTTATTCTCTTTTCACATATTGGCATGATGTATAGAGAAAAACATATTTACAATATAATATGTACATGTATACAATTAAAGGTAGTGTTCGTAGTTGATACACGGCACTGTTTCACAACAAAACATTTTCATTCTTATCAAGGAGGACAAATCATGTTATTAATTAATCTGATAAAAATACACATTTTCATAAGACGTAGGCAGAACACTTTTCTTTTATTTCCCGTAGTAGACAGGGCAATACTTTTTTCCGTTCACTATAATATGTCCAATTCTGAATATTTAAATAGTTTTATTAGTGAATGTAGTCTTTCTGTAGTCTGCTACCTCAACACGTAAATACACGGGAAATGTTATCCAAGTTAGTTTTGAAGAAACAAGAGGCACATGGGCCTTAACATCTCCGTAGTTTCGAAATATTTCAGTTAATTTTAACATTTTTGGCCCCCGCCCATCACCCCCTGGGGGTTCAATCTCGACCAACATGTGCATACCATCTAACTGTCATGTCATCCAATGCTGATAATGCTACCAAAGTTAGGATAAATTCCAATGGAAATTAAATAAATAATAGTGAAAAATATGATTTCCCCATATAAACTATAGTAAGGTGTTTCCGCTTTTAAGGGACAAATGTGAGACCCCAGGATCATAAAGCACGTTAAGACCCTTCCATCTATAAAAAGTATTTGATTCTACCTAACATTTGGATCTTGAGAAGATTTTTTAATTTTCAGTCAGTTTGACTCCTTTTTTCCCCCACCCCTCCGTCTCCCAGGGGCTGGGGACCATATAATTGACCATTTTTGGACCTTTTGCCAAGGGAGGTTTCTGCAAAGTTCTAGAAACTGTTTACGGCGCACGACACACGGCGACGTATAAAAGGCACGAGAGGGTGATTTAAAATCGAAATCGACTTAACAACATAAATAACAACATTTGAATTTGGTCAAGATGATGATATGTCCGAGGAGAGTTCAGTATGGTATAACCTAGGTAGAAACCACAAATGGACATCCCGACTTCTGTCCGAAGAGAGTTCATTATGGTATTACCTAGCTTGTAATATTGTTCCAGCATATATATATAAGGTGAGAAGCATATTCTTAAAAGATTCGCCCTCTCAAAAAGTCAGTAAACAAACCAATCTATGATGATTGTTAGTCTTTAGTCAAGCTTAATGGATCTTGATAGCCCAGATAAATCAGCAGCACAAACAAACATACCGTTTGGTATAATTTACAGATCAGGTAAAAATATAGACGAAACGATGCTACAAAAACAAACTTTCTATGTCTTTTCCATCATTACACACCTGCCAGGTCTCTGAGCATTTTTTAGAGACAGCTTTCTAACTGTAACTAACATAGTTTCCTAACAAAAACTACACATACAATTTATATCTTGCGTGAGGTGCATCTTTATAGAAGCACGCGCATGTCTATTTCGGTAGATATAATACTTCCCGTGCATTAACGCTGTAATAACTCCCAGACCAACATCAATAACACGAATTGAGGAAGAATCTTGCATGCATTGTGTTACATTAAGAAAATATCTTTTGATGTATAATGCTTGCGTTATTCTTGATTAATGTGTTAAAGTATCTGATGTTCGTGATCTGGTTATAACATACATGTGTGCTGTCTTTGTAACATATTTAAAAGGATTCCGAAACCAACAAGTCCAACAGTGCCAAAAGTGCAACGGCTGATATAGTACTCAAAATGTAGCAGTAATATTATATTATATCATATTACATTATATCATATTGTAATTATTTTATTTGTATGTTTATATATATATATACATACAACTTCATTTTACCGATAAACAGTTTCATTACAGATGTGTGAGCCACATAAAATTATAATTTTGTGTGCGACTCGAATAGGAATTTTCTCCCAAATCCAAATATGTCCTGATTTTTCGTAAACTTCTGACGTCAATAATTTAAATACGCCTATTGTTAATCACCCTTGTGCTGTGTAGAAGAACACTCTATCACGCAGTCGTCGTGTGTGATGGCGGAAAATCGAAAAGTTCCGAGTAATCACATTTTATTGCAATAATTAACCTTATTTTGAAGCAAATTCTCATGCTCCGTTTCAGAATAATCACAGGTTTGTTATTTTTGTAATTCAACTTTTTGATTTGGTACCATAATTATCGTCAAATTAGCTATTGAATATTTCACAACAAAAACATAGATAATCCATTTGTATTGTTTCATAATGAAGTCGGGTCAGGAAATCGCGCAAAAGACCGGAAGTGGTATCCCGGTCTACACAATGTCGGCGCGTTCGTATGCAATCCTGGTCCCCCACACCAACGTCACTGTCGATACACGGAGCCCACGTAATGGATCGTATAATTCATTACAAAACATTGTTGAAGAATTTCGTCCCCTAAAATCGATTTAATGGAGGTAAATTATTGGTTTCCTGTTCTGACAAATGGACATCATGAAAAGCCTGGTTATCGATCTTCCGTGGTTCGTATTGGTAATCGATATCTAACGCTGAGGAGACTGAATGTGTTAACGACGGCTTTACAATTAGACCGTGTAACGTTACCAAACATGGCGAGAGGGCGACATTTACCAATTAGTTATCAAAGCGGGAACAAATATAAAACGTCTCACTTTATTGAAATCACAAAAAAAAACTATTGTCTTTTTTTATTGGAAATATAATTACAGTCCACATCACTGGAATTGAGATAAGCGTCAGTGCGACCTAGACGTGTGGAAGTGGAGTTCGGAACCCCTCGGGAGACAAGTTTTGGCACTGCTTTTAGATGGTGGTGATGCAGCTGAAGATAGCGCCACCTCCCGGTATCGTTTCTATCACAATATGATGGGTTCTGCGTTTTTTTCCATGATTAAAATTTCAACATATCATCACCGATTCGCTTTTATGAATTTTATACGAATACTGTTTAAATGTGGATCACGGGTCGTGACCCTGCGCGTGCACGTTAAGGGTGTTACCGGTGATACAAGCGTAGATAAGCCAGATCGGGGTTGGATAATATTCTATTTGAATTACATGCCGACAATGTGCCAGAAAGTACCTTGACAACGGTCCAATAACACCGACATCAACAGTAAATCAGATTTTTTTTTTTAAATATTACATACAGCTATATGAATCTGCTTTCTCTCTGTAGACGTAACAGCTTGAGCCAGAATCAGTCTCCCGTGTTGTGTAGTGTGTAGATAGATAACACATCTAGCACCATTCCAACACCCGAAAAGCATGGCCTGGGATAAGAGATGCTCGTGATATGGTACCGTGTACCTGTTGGAAGCGGTCACGTGTAAAAAAACAACAGCCTTTTATTACGGCGATAGTTACACATCAGTAATTACCTTTTAAATCTAAAACATTGTCCGTAACTATCACACCAATCAAACATCAATTCCAGTTAGTGGCAGCAGCGTTAGAGCGAGAAAATATATGTTAGGGGTTCCTTTGATCGGGTTGGGTTTTGTAACTAAACTTCTGTGATGAGTAAATTTATGTGCATGGATCTTCCGTTCTGTGACCAGGTTTATGTACGGGGTTCCTTTGGTCTATGACAATAAGGTTTATGTATGGGGTTCCTTTGGTCTGTGACAATAAGGTTTATGTATGGGGTTCCTTTGGTCTGTGACAATAAGGTTTATGTATGGGGTTCCTTTGGTCTGAAACAATAAGGTTTATTTACAGGGTTCCTTTGGTCTGTGACAATAAGGTTTATGTACGGGGTTCCTTTGGTGACAATAAGGTTTACATACCGGGTTCCTTTGGTCTGTGACAATAAGGTTTATATACAGGGTTCCTTTGGTCTGTGACAATAAGGTTTATATACAGGGTTCCTTTGGTCTGTGACAATAAGGTTTATATACAGGGTTCCATTGGTCTGTAACAATAAGGTTTATATACAGGGTTCCATTGGTCTGTGACAATAAGGTTTATGTACGGGGTTCCTTTGGTGACAATAAGGTTTACATACCGGGTTCCTTTGGTCTGTGACAATAAGGTTTATATACAGGGTTCCTTTGGTCTGTGACAATAAGGTTTATGTACAGGGTTCCTTTGGTCTGTGACAATAAGGTTTATATACAGGGTTCCTTTGGTGACAATAAGGTTTATATACAGGGTTCCATTGGTCTGTAACAATAAGGTTTATATACAGGGTTCCATTGGTCTGTAACAATAAGGTTTATATACAGGGTTCCATTGGTCTGTGACAATAAGGTTTATATACAGGGTTCCTTTGGTCTGTGACAATAAGGTTTATGTACAGGGTTCCTTTGGTCTGTGACAATAAGGTTTATATACAGGGTTCCATTGGTCTGTGACAATAAGGTTTATATACAGGGTTCCATTGGTCTGTGACAATAAGGTTTATGTACAGGGTTCCTTTGGTCTGTGACAATAAGGTTTTTGTATGGGGTTCCTTTGGTCTGTGACAATAAGGTTTATATACCGGGTTCCTTTGGTCTGTTACAATAAGGTTTATATACAGGTTTCCTTTGGTCTGTGACAATAAGGTTTATGTATGGGGTTCCTTATGTCTGTGACAATAAGGTTAATGTACGGGGTTCCTTTGGTCTGTGACAATAAGGTTTTTATACAGGGTTCCTTTGGTCTGTGACAATAAGGTTTATATACAGGGTTCTTTTGGTCTGTGACAATAAGGTTTATATACAGGGTTCCTTTGGTCTGTGACAATAAGGTTTATGTACAGGGTTCCTTTGGTCTGTGACAATAAGGTTTATATACAGGGTTCCTTTGGTCTGTGACAATAAGGTTTATATACAGGGTTCCTTTGGTCTGTGACAATAAGGTTTATGTACAGGGTTCCTTTGGTCTGTGACAATAAGGTTTATGTACAGGGTTCCTTTGGTCTGTGACAATAAGGTTTATGTACAGGGTTCCTTTGGTCTGTGACAATAAGGTTTATATACAGGGTTCCTTTGGTCTGTGACAATAAGGTTTATATACAGGGTTCCTTTGGTCTGTGACAATAAGGTTTATGTACAGGGTTCCTTTGGTCTGTGACAATAAGGTTTATATACAGGGTTCCTTTGGTCTGTGACAATAAGGTTTATATACAGGGTTCCTTTGGTCTGTGACAATAAGGTTTATATAGGGTTCCTTTGGTCTGTGACAATAAAGTTTATATACAGGGTTCCTTTGGTCTGTGACAATAAGGTTTATGTACAGGGTTCCTTTGGTATGTGACAATAAGGTTTATGTACAGGGTTCCATTGGTCTGTGACAATAAGGTTTATATACAGGGTTCCTTTGGTCTGTAACAATAAGGTTTATGTACAGGGTTCCATTGGTCTGTAACAATAAGGTTTATGTACAGGGTTCCATTGGTCTGTGACAATAAGGTTTATGTACAGGGTTCCATTGGTCTGTAACAATAAGGTTTATGTACAGGGTTCCATTGGTCTGTGACAATAAGGTTTATGTACAGGGTTCCATTGGTCTGTGACAATAAGGTTTATGTACAGGGTTCCTTTGGTCTGTGACAATAAGGTTTATGTACAGGGTTCCATTGGTCTGTGACAATAAGGTTTATGTATAGGGTTCCTTTGGTCTGTGACAATAAGGTTTATGTACAGGGTTCCATTGGTCTGTGACAATAAGGTTTATTACAGGGTTCCATTGGTCTATGACAATAAGGTTCATGTACGAGATTACTGTTTTATACAGATCCTAATACATGTCGGCCTGTTAATAATGTAACTTGAATAACAAATCTAATTCATGTCATCAATGTCGTTGTTTATAAATATGGACGTTCGGTTTGTTTGATTATGAAATCGACGTATTTCCGTAATAAGTCCGCGACGCTTCCAGTTGTCCTTTCACCACTAAGTCACGTGTCTAATGAAGCCATACAGACGTCAATATTGACCAATCGTATCCCGCGGTTCCTCGCCTCTCCAGAATCTAACGATAAATAAGCATTGCTAAACAAATGTCCACAGATTAACGGACGGGTCGTGTTAACGGACCTGATGCTGTTTGTTCTCGGTTAATATGGTTTGTTGTCTCTCAATGACGGTCATGTCCAAAGTAAATACACTGAACTATAGAGGTACAAAGGTCAAACACGCGTCACTAATTGATTACTTCCGGTTTCGATAATATTAAGGACATGGTGCTTTCTCCTTTATGCTATTTGAGTAATACAAGCGACTGATCCAAAATGTTGTAATGGTTTTTCAGTCTGGTGCATTATACTTAATCAATCAGAGATTTTGTTTTTGTTTACACTGTAAACAACACGGCCGTTTGGTTGCTATTACTAATCAACTTGAAACTCAAATAAATTCGCATGATTTTTTTTATTATTATTATTATCATCTAAAGATTTACACAATTACGAAACGAACACAGTACATAACCCTATCGGTATTGCAGGTATAGAAACGATGAGCACATCACATTTAGCAAATAACAGTTTCAACTTTTTTTTCAAAGAAATGAAATATCAAACAAATGTACTTAATGTAACACCCCGTGATAATGTTGAAATCTTCCGTGAAGCCACGTGTACATCGCCTCCCGAGATAACGACTTCGTGAAATAGTGTTTCACTACAGATATTAGCGTTTTCACCTGATACGAACTTCTTTAAATAAACCTCACTATATAAAATATATTTTTAACTCATACATACTTCAGATCCTATCATGTAATCGTCAAAAAAAAATCATAAACGAAATGAAAAAGATAAAATTTGGAATTGTTCTTAAGTTTTAAAACATTCCCGTCGACAACTGTGGTGATAAGTTGAGTGATTCAGAAGATTTCTGGAAGCTGGAGAGTTTCTGCCACACTGCGTAAAATATACACATCCAAGTTATGTTTTACAAAACGAATATAATGGGATATTTTTTCTAAAAATAACCCAAAAGTTGATTCGTAGGCGAAGGCAGATTATGAGTATTTCAGCTTTCCCAGTCTATCAGCAGGCCTGCCTGTGTGAGAAATCGTATATAATGAGTGGTGATGGCGAGGAAGGTAGCGAAACGGATCCTCTCAGAGAGGGGGAGGGGCGGAGGGAGGGGTGGAGAGGTGATGAAGGCACTTTACCTGTTGTTATGTAACTACCCAGTGGAGTACCTATGAACCTCAAATCAACGTTCACAACCTTTCTGCAATAAACTAAGTGTTTAGAATACTCTACTTCTTACAATACATATTCTACAACAGTGGGCCTCGCTCATACTTAACGAGAGTAATTCTAATTGTAGCGCCTCTTGGCATCCTTTCCAACCTTGTCAAAAAATTGCATACGTTTTATACTTTGCTTTGATTGTGCTTTCGTTGTTGGAATGAAAATACATTGTCAGATTTATCATGAACATTATACATCCCCGGGGCGGTATACGGTACATAAATGTATCCCCTTGGTGGGGCCTGAAGCAAGGGAAAGATATAACGATATTTCCTCTGGTATACTTATAACATGGCGGTGCCGATATACTGTGACGCCTACAAGTGATGACGTCACCAATTTATAAGTAGGTGTCAGAGCGTCACTTTCTGCCTCTCACAATAGAAGTATAATTCCCGCCGTCATAGCACGCCATTGACATCACGCACGGGCACGTGTTCCTCGTATACGGTCACGTGCCGAGACTTCCTAACGGACGTTCCAGAAACTCGCATAATCTGTTCCAACTTCCGGACGTTGTCGCGACGGACATTTTGTTATATCATTAATGGACATGCGAGAGATAAGCTCTCCCAGAGGAGGGACACGAATGGGGACGTCGCTAGGGCCGCCCATTACGCCGATAAAGATTGTGCTGGTCGGACAATCCACCCTTATATACTAGCAAACCTATTTCAATTGTCCCGTACCATTATTGAGAAAGTATGCCGAATGCGACTGCCGAGACACGGTTAATTCTATTTTGCTGCTAGGAGCCACTCATGACATGAAATTTAGATCATCCAAGTGGGGTTTTTTTTCTCGTCGGGACTAAATTGAACGGAGACTGATTCGTCAACAGGCGCCACTGTCTGTTTAGGACGAAGGCTTGGCGAGTCGAGGAATTAACAGACAATGACCCCAAGATATGCCGACCGTTAGGGATACAAAAGCGCCAACAGATTTTCTGAGAAATATTCAAATGGTTGTCAGAACCATATTCCAACTTCACTGACTACTTTTGTATGCGATGCTTGTGTATGGGAGTTACCACAAAGGACCAATTTAGTAGGCTGTAGAAAGACTAGCAGGTGACTGATGACATGTCTGAGGCAGCGCCCAGTAATAGATTTCTCCACTCGTTCCAGTCTATACGTAATACTAGTACTATGTATGTATCAAAAAATGGTGAAGGTGCACTTGATAATCTAGAAAGTGAAACTGGTTGTGCAAAATGTAATGCTTTGCATTGTGAAATACTGTATACATAAACATATATATATCATCTATATCATCTTATAGACGACTTCCACAATGATCATGTCAGGGTATCGGGCCGACCATCACTGCGCCATTGAAACGTTCTTTTTTAACAACGCCGATGTGGCGCAGCGGTATAGGCTGCGGGATATTTCTGGCTAGGCGATTGGGTGCCGTAGATCGTGAGTTCGAGGCCCGGTCAGGGTACGAGTCAAAAAGTTGTCTTCCTTCGTCATTTGTGTTTCTAAGCTATATAAACATATATATATATGTGGGGCAAAGAAATAATTCCAAAAATGTGGACAATGGAAAATGTCAAATTTTCGAGGCGAATCGCCTCTTTGTCAAGACACAGAGAATACAAGTACAACCACATAATATATAAACAGTACTAGAAAATACAATAAGATACAGTAAGAGTAATGTTTTTGGTAGTAGTTGAAAAAGTAACCATGAACCTTTCGGCTGGCGTGGGCCGAAGGCGGTGGCTAGCGTGACATGTACAAAGCCATGTTCTATGATGGAACGTTATGTGACCAACGGCCAAGACATTTGAAAGTATATTTATATATATCAAAAAATGTTGAAGGTGCACTTGAAATCTAAACAGTGAAACCGGTTGTGCAAAATGTAACGTCTTGGGTTGTCAATTACTATTTTTTGATATATATATATATGTACACAAAACATTCGTGGTGATTTTTATGCTTCCTAAAAATTATCCTGAATCTTCACGAAAACACTAGATGTAATTACATAACTGGACTTGATTTACGACCAGACATACGAGGACTCGTCATGGAAGAATAGGATGTGTCTATGGGGATATATTAAACGTACGACACATAGATTCTATCAATTTCCAAGATTTATACACTTTATGACATCTTTGTCATTTTCCCATTTTCTGTTATGATTAGAAATAATGAGAGAATCACATTAGTCATATCTCTAAATCACAACTCGTGGAATTATGGGTATTTTTGTGACGCGAGTGTTATATACGGCCGGGTGTCATGCATATATATGACTTATGGCGACTAGTTTGTATGTACGCTTAACGACAAAATATCGACCAACACCTATAGCTATTTCCATGGCTATTTCTATTTATTCCTTTTATTTTATTCTATTTGTTTATTTTTTCCGTCACGTCCGGTATGAAAAAGTATTTACCAATTTCCTAATCAAATGCGATAAATGTCTTTGGTAATTCACGATTAGGCCATAATGATGTTTAATCTATTTTACTTTAGCGTTCCAATCCCTCTTGAATGTGAGTTTTCAGTTCAAATGGATTTATGAACTTCCGGGCAAAGTTTGCTTCATTAAACTGATATGAAGTGGCCCTAAAATCAAAGCGCATATTAACACTTTGTGTGTGAGAATGTATGAGAATATTGGCGAAAATAATATAATCTCTGACCAAGGCAATTCATCAATGCTTTTATTTCACGTCCACCGTATCTGGAGTGAAACGGACAATAACGTTGGACTAGATGGATCGGTTTAGTTATGACGTCACCATCAGGACGACGTGGATTGCACACGGTCTATACGATCTCCATCACTCAGCTGAAGGAGCATGCTTCAATTATTGCCGCAGGAGGTAAAGCCGTGGCTTATCACGCCGGAGACCCAGGTTCGATTCCTGTCGGGGCATTCGACAGGAATGTGTTCCTTCTGTTCTTTCACTTGCCTTATTACTCATGGTAATATTAAAACTGTTTCACGTGCGTATATTCGATATTTACAATGGCGATGTATTTAAGCATATCGTGGGTAAGAGTGTACAAAATTATTAACTTTCTCAATTTGATCTCGTGATTTAGTATGTCTGGCCGTCCATATGTTAGATATCTTACATCCTTGACAATGCCTATGTGACAAAACATAGACATTAACGCATTTATTAAAACAAAACGTTTATCTTCATAATGCTGAACACTTACTAGTGCGACACGGCTGGTTGACGTGGACGCAGTATTCCCCAAGGTCACTGTTGGACCAAGGTGTCGTCAACCAAACATACTGCCAGACAAGAGGTCAGAGGTCAGCCTTCCCATCCCCAGGGGCATAGAACCAAAATAAACCTTCCACAAACATACGCAAATCGATTTCTCTGTATTGATCGCGAGCCCGTTAAAAGGGCACGTGGAGGGACGTGAAAACAACACAAATATAGCCGAGAAAATAAGGTTAAAACTGTAGAATTGTTGTGTTGTGTATTTAACTGTGTAGACTGTAGAATTGTTGTGTATTTAACTGTGTAGACTGTAGAATTGTTGTGTTGTGTATTTAACTGTGTAGACTGTAGAATTGTTGTGTTGTATATTTAACTGTGTGGACTGTAGAATTGTTGTGTTGTGTATTTAACTGTGTAGACTGTAGAATTGTTGTGTTGTGTATTTAACTGTGTAGACTGTAGAATTGTTGTGTTGTGTATTTAACTGTGTAGACTGTAGAATTGTTGTGTATTTAACTGTGTGGACTGTAGAATTGTTGTGTATTTAACTGTGTGGACTGTAGAATTGTTGTGTATTTAACTGTGTAGACTGTAGAATTGTTGTGTTGTGTATTTAACTGTGTAGACTGTAGAATTGTTGTGTTGTGTATTTAACTGTGTAGACTGTAGAATTGTTGTGTATTTAACTGTGTAGACTGTAGAATTGTTGTGTATTTAACTGTGTAGACTGTAGAATTGTTGTGTTGTGTATTTAACTGTGTAGACTGTAGAATTGTTGTGTATTTAACTGTGTAGACTGTAGAATTGTTGTGTTGTGTATTTAACTGTGTGGACTGTAGACTTGTTGTGTATTTAACTGTGTAGACTGTAGAATTGTTGTGTATTTAACTGTGTAGACTGTATAATTGTTGTGTTGTGTATTTAACTGTGTGGACTTTAGAATTGTTGTGTATTTAACTGTGTAGACTGTAGAATTGTTGTGTATTTAACTGTGTAGACTAGAATTGTTGTGTTGTGTATTTAACTGTGTAGACTGTAGAATTGTTGTGTTGTGTATTTAACTGTGTGGACTGTAGAATTGTTGTGTTGTGTATTTAACTGTGTGGACTGTAGAATTGTTGTGTTGTGTATTTAACTGTGTGGACTGTAGACTTGTTGTGTATTTAACTGTGTAGACTGTAGAATTGTTGTGTATTTAACTGTGTAGACTGTAGAATTGTTGTGTTGTGTATTTAACTGTGTAGACTGTAGAATTGTTGTGTTGTATATTTAACTGTGTGGACTGTAGAATTGTTGTGTTGTGTATTTAACTGTGTAGACTGTAGAATTGTTGTGTTGTGTATTTAACTGTGTGGACTGTAGAATTGTTGTGTTGTGTATTTAACTGTGTGGACTGTAGAATTGTTGTGTTGTGTATTTAACTGTGTGGACTGTAGACTTGTTGTGTATTTAACTGTGTAGACTGTAGAATTGTTGTGTATTTAACTGTGTAGACTGTAGAATTGTTGTGTTGTGTATTTAACTGTGTAGACTGTAGAATTGTTGTGTTGTATATTTAACGGTGTGGACTGTAGAATTGTTGTGTTGTGTATTTAACTGTGTAGACTGTAGAATTGTTGTGTATTTAACTGTGTAGACTGTAGAATTGTTGTGTATTTAACTGTGTAGACTGTAGAATTGTTGTGTATTTAACTGTGTGGACTGTAGAATTGATGTGTTGTGTATTTAACTGTGTAGACTGTAGAATTGTTGTGTTGTGTATTTAACTGTGTAGACTGTAGAATTGTTGTGTATTTAACTGTGTAGACTGTAGAATTGTTGTGTATTTAACTGTGTAGACTGTAGAATTGTTGTGTATTTAACTGTGTGGACTGTAGAATTGTTGTGTATTTAACTGTGTAGACCGTAGAATTGTTGTGTTGTGTATTTAACTGTGTAGACTGTAGAATTGTTGTGTATTTAACTGTGTAGACTGTAGAATTGTTGTATATTTAACTGTGTGGACTGTAGAATTGTTGTGTTGTGTATTTAACTGTGTGGACAGCAGAATTGTTGTGTATTTAACTGTGTGGACTGTAGAATTGTTGTGTTGTGTATTTAACTGTGCGGACTGTAGAATTATTGTGTTGTGTATTTAACTGTGTGGACTGTAGAATTGTTGTGTTGTGTATTTAACTGTGTAGACTTTAGAATTGTTCTGTATTTAACTGTGTGGACTGTAGAATTGTTGTGTTGTGTATTTAACTGTGTAGACTGTAGAATTGTTGTGTTGTGTATTTAACTGTGTAGACTGTAGAATTGTTGTGTTGTGTATTTAACTGTGTAGACTGTAGAATTGTTGTGTATTTAACCCTGTAGACTGTAGAATTGTTGTGTTGTGTATTTAACTGTGTAGACTGTAGAATTGTTGTGTTGTGTATTTAACTGTGTGGACTGTAGAATTGTTGTGTTGTGTATTTAACTGTGTGGACTGTAGAATTGTTGTGTTGTGTATTTAACCCTGTAGACTGTAGAATTGATGTGTATTTAACTGTGTAGACTGTAGAATTGTTGTGTTGTGTATTTAACTGTGTGGACTGTAGAATTGTTGTGTATTTAACTGTGTGGACTGTAGAATTGTTGTGTATTTAACTGTGTAGACTGTACAATTGTTGTGTTGTGTATTTAACTGTGTAGACTGTAGAATTGTTGTGTTGTATATTTAACTGTGTGGACTGTAGAATTGTTGTATATTTAACTGTGTAGACTGTAGAATTGTTGTGTTGTGTATTTAACTGTGTGGACTGTAGAATTGTTGTGTATTTAACTGTGTAGACTGTAGAATTGTTGTGTTGTGTATTTAACTGTGTAGACTGTAGAATTGTTGTGTATTTGACTGTGTGGACTGTAGAATTGTTGTGTTGTGTATTTAACTGTGTAGACTGTAGAATTGTTGTGTTGTATATTTAACTGTGTAGACTGTAGAATTGTTGTGTATTTAACTGTGTAGACTGTAGAATTGTTGTGTTGTATATTTAACTGTGTGGACTGTAGAATTGTTGTGTTGTGTATTTAACTGTGTAGACTGTAGAATTGTTGTGTTGTGTATGTAACTGTGTAGACTGTAGAATTGTTGTGTATTTAACTGTGTGGACTGTAGAATTGTTGTGTTGTGTATTTAACTGTGTAGACTATAGAATTGTTGTGTATTTAACTGTGTGGACTGTAGAATTGTTGTGTATTTAACTGTGTGGACTGTAGAATTGTTGTGTATTTAACTGTGTGGACTGTAGAATTGTTGTGTATTTAACTGTGTAGACTGTAGAATTGTTTTGTTGTGTATTTAACTGTGTAGACTGTAGAATTGTTGTGTTGTGTATTTAACTGTGTGGACTGTAGAATTGTTGTGTATTTAACTGTGTGGACTGTAGAATTGTTGTGTATTTAACTGTGTAGACTGTAGAATTGTTGTGTGGTGTATTTAACTGTGTAGACTGTAGAATTGTTGTGTATTTAACTGTGTGGACTGTAGAATTGTTGTGTATGTAACTGTGTAGACTGTACAATTGTTGTGTTGTGTATTTAACTGTGTAGACTGTAGAATTGTTGTGTTGTGTATTTAACTGTGTGGACTGTAGAATTGTTGTGTATGTAACTGTGTAGACTGTAGAATTGTTGTATATTTATCTGTGTGGACAGTAGAATTGTTGTGTTGTGTATTTAACTGTGTAGACTGTAGAATTGTTGTGTATTTAACTGTGTGGACTGTAGAATTGTTGTGTTGTGTATTTAACTGTGTAGACTGTACAATTGTTGTGTTGTGTTTTTAACTGTGTGGACTGTAGAATTGTTGTGTTGTGTATTTAACTGTGTGGACTGTAGAATTGTTGTGTTGTGTATTTAACTGTGTTGACTGTAGAATTGTTGTGTTGTATATTTAACTATGTGGACTGTAGAATTGTTGTGTTGTATATTTAACTGTGTGGACTGTAGAATTGTTGTGTTGTATATTTAACTGTGTGGACTGTAGAATTGTTGTGTTGTGTATTTAACTGTGTTGACTGTAGAATTGTTGTGTTGTATATTTAACTATGTGGACTGTAGAATTGTTGTGTTGTATATTTAACTGTGTGGACTGTAGAATTGTTGTGTTGTATATTTAACTGTGTGGACTGTAGAATTGTTGTGTTGTGTATTTAACTGTGTGGACTGTAGAATTGTTGTGTATTTAACTGTGTAGACTGTAGAATTGTTGTGTATTTAACTGTGTAGACTGTAGAATTGTTGTATATTTAACTGTGTGGACTGTAGAATTGTTGTGTTGTGTATTTAACTGTGTGGACTGTAGAATTGTTGTGTTGTGTATTTAACTGTGTAGACTGTAGAATTGTTGTGTATTTAACTGTGTGGACTGTAGAATTGTTGTGTATTTAACTGTGTAGACTGTACAATTGTTGTGTTGTGTATTTAACTGTGTGGACTGTAGAATTGTTGTGTTGTGTATTTAACTGTGTGGACTGTAGAATTGTTGTGTTGTGTATTTAACTGTGTAGACTGTAGAATTGTTGTATATTTATCTGTGTGGACAGTAGAATTGTTGTGTTGTGTATTTAACTGTGTAGACTGTAGAATTGTTGTGTATTTAACTGTGTGGACTGTAGAATTGTTGTGTTGTGTATTTAACTGTGCGGACTGTAGAATTGTTGTGTTGTGTATTTAACTGTGTGGACTGTAGAATTGTTGTGTTGTGTATTTAACTGTGTAGACTGTAGAATTGTTGTGTTGTGTATTTAACTGTGTGGACTGTAGAATTGTTGTGTTCTGTATTTAACTGTGTAGACTGTAGAATTGTTGTGTTGTGTATTTAACTGTGTAGACTGTAGAATTGTTGTGTTCTGTATTTAACTGTGTAGACTGTAGACTTGTTGTATTGTGTATTTAACTGTGTAGACTGTAGAATTGTTGTGTATTTAACTGTGTAGACTGTAGAATTGTTGTGTATTTAACTGTGTAGACTGTAGAATTGTTGTGTTGTGTATTTAACTGTGTAGACGGTAGAATTGTTGTGTATTTAACTGTGTGGACTGTAGAATTGTTGTGTATTTAACTGTGTGGACTGTAGAATTGTTGTGTTGTGTATTTAACTGTGTAGACTGTAGAATTGTTGTGTTGTGTATTTAACTGTGTAGACTGTAGAATTGTTGTGTTGTGTATTTAACTGTGTGGACTGTAGAATTGTTGTGTATTTAACTGTGTGGACTGTAGAATTGTTGTGTATTTAACTGTGTAGACTGTAGAATTGTTGTGTTGTATATTTAACTGTGTAGACTATAGAATTGTTGTATATTTAACTGTGTGGACTGTAGAATTGTTGTGTTGTGTATTTAACTGTGTGGACTGTAGAATTGTTGTGTATTTAACTGTGTAGACTGTAGAATTGTTGTGTTGTGTATTTAACTGTGTGGACTGTAGAATTGTTGTGTTGTATATTTAACTGTGTAGACTGTAGAATTGTTGTGTTGTGTATTTAACTGTGTGGACTGTAGAATTGTTGTGTTGTATATTTAACTGTGTAGACTGTAGAATTGTTGTGTTGTGTATTTAAATGTGTGGACTGTAGAATTGTTGTGTTGTGTATTTAACTGTGTGGACTGTAGAATTGTTGTGTTGTGTATTTAACTGTGTAGACTGTAGAATTGTTGTGTTGTGTATTTAACTGTGTAGACTGTAGAATTGTTGTGTTGTGTATTTAACTGTGTGGACTGTAGAATTGTGGTGTATTTAACTGTGTAGACTGTAGAATTGTTGTGTTGTGTTTTTAACTGTGTAGACTGTAGAATTGTTGTATTGTGTTTTTAACTGTGTGGACTGTAGAATTGTTGTATTGTGTATTTAACTGTGTGGACTGTAGAATTGTTGTGTATTTAACTGTGTGGACTGTAGAATTGTTGTATATTTAACTGTGTAGACTGTAGAATTGTTGTGTTGTGTATTAACCCTGTAGACTGTAGAACTGTTCTGTTGCGTAATTAACTGTGTGGACTGTAGAATTGTTCTGTTGCGTATTTAACTGTGTAGACTGTAAAATTGTTGTGTCGTGTATTTAACTGTGTAGACAGTAGAATTGTTGTGTTGTGTATTTAACTGTGTGGACTGTAGAATTGTTGTGTATTTAACTGTGTAGACTGTAGAATTGTGTTGTGTATTTAACTGTGTGGACTGTAGAATTGTTGTGTTGTGTATTTAACTGTGTGGACTGTAGAATTGTTGTGTATTTAACTGTGTAGACTGTAGAATTGTGTTGTGTATTTAACTGTGTAGACTGTAGAATTGTTGTGTTGTGTATTTAACTGTGTAGACTGTAGAATTGTTGTGTTGTGTATTTAACTGTGTGGACTGTAGAATTGTTGTGTTGTATATTTAACTGTGTAGACTGTAGAATTGTTGTGTTGTGTATTTAAATGTGTGGACTGTAGAATTGTTGTGTTGTGTATTTAACTGTGTGGACTGTAGAATTGTTGTGTTGTGTATTTAACTGTGTAGACTGTAGAATTGTTGTGTTGTGTATTTAACTGTGTAGACTGTAGAATTGTTGTGTTGTGTATTTAACTGTGTGGACTGTAGAATTGTGGTGTATTTAACTGTGTAGACTGTAGAATTGTTGTGTTGTGTTTTTAACTGTGTAGACTGTAGAATTGTTGTATTGTGTTTTTAACTGTGTGGACTGTAGAATTGTTGTATTGTGTATTTAACTGTGTGGACTGTAGAATTGTTGTGTATTTAACTGTGTGGACTGTAGAATTGTTGTATATTTAACTGTGTAGACTGTAGAATTGTTGTGTTGTGTATTAACCCTGTAGACTGTAGAATTGTTCTGTTGCGTAATTAACTGTGTGGACTGTAGAATTGTTGTGTCGTGTATTTAACTGTGTAGACAGTAGAATTGTTGTGTTGTGTATTTAACTGTGTGGACTGTAGAATTGTTGTGTATTTAACTGTGTAGACTGTAGAATTGTGTTGTGTATTTAACTGTGTGGACTGTAGAATTGTTGTGTATTTAACTGTGTAGACTGTAGAATTGTTGTGTTGTGTATTTAACTGTGTGGACTGTAGAATTGTTGTGTATTTAACTGTGTAGACTGTAGAATTGTGTTGTGTATTTAACTGTGTAGACTGTAGAATTGTTGTGTTGTGTATTTAACTGTGTAGACTGTAGAATTGTTGTGTTGTGTATTTAACTGTGTGGACTGTAGAATTGCTGTGTTGTATATTTAACTGTGTAGACTGTAGAATTGTTGTGTTGTATATTTAACTGTGTGGACTGTAGAATTGTTGTGTATTTAACTGTGTAGACTTGTAGAATTGTGTTGTGTATTTAACTGTGTAGACTGTAGAATTGTTGTGTTGTGTATTTAACTGTGTGGACTGTAGAATTGTTGTGTTGTGTATTTAACTGTGTAGACTGTAGAATTGTTGTGTTGTGTATTTAACTGTGTGGACTGTAGAATTGCTGTGTTGTATATTTAACTGTGTAGACTGTAGAATTGTTGTGTTGTGTATTTAACTGTGTAGACTGTAGAATTGTTGTGTTGTGTATTAACCCTGTAGACTGTAGAATTGTTCTGTTGCGTAATTAACTGTGTGGACTGTAGAATTGTTCTGTTGCGTATTTAACTGTGTAGACTGTAAAATTGTTGTGTCGTGTATTTAACTGTGTGGACTGTAGAATTGTTGTGTATTTAACTGTGTGGACTGTAGAATTGTTCTGTTGCGTATTTAACTGTGTAGACTGTAAAATTGTTGTGTCGTGTATTTAACTGTGTGGACTGTAGAATTGTTGTGTATTTAACTGTGTAGACTGTAGAATTGTTGTGTTGTGTATTTAACTGTGTAGACTGTAGAATTGTTGTGTTGTGTATTTAACTGTGTGGACTGTAGAATTGTTTTATTGTGTATTTAACTGTGTAGACTGTAGAATTGTTGTGTTGTGTATTTAACTGTGTAGACTGTAGAATTGTTGTGTTGTATATTTAACTGTGTTGACTGTAGAATTGTTGTGTATTTAACTGTGTAGACGGTAGAATTGTTGTGTTGTATAGTTAACTGTGTAGACTGTAGAATTGTTGTGTTGTATATTTAACTGTGTAGACTGTAGACTTGTTGTGTTGTATATTTAACTGTGTAGACGGTAGAATTGTTGTGTTGTGTATTTAACTGTGTAGACGGTAGAATTGTTGTGTTGTATATTTAACTGTGTAGACGGTAGAATTGTTGTGTTGTATATTTAACTGTGTAGACTGTAGAATTGTTGTGTTGTGTATTTAACTGTGTAGACTGTAGAATTGTCGTGTATTTAACTGTGTGGACTGTAGAATTGTTGTGTTGTGTATTTAACTGTGTAGACTGTAGAATTGTTGTGTTGTATATTTAACTGTGTGGACTGTAGAATTGTTGTGTTGTATATTTAACTGTGTAGACTGTAGAATTGTTGTGTTGTATATTTAACTGTGTGCACCGTAGAATTGTTGTGTTGTATATTTAACTGTGTGGACTGTAGAATTGTTGTGTAGTTAACTGTGTGGACTGTAGAATTGTTGTGTATTTAACTGTGTGGACTGTAGACTTGTTGTGTATTTAACTGTGTAGACTGTAGAATTGTTGTGTTGTGTATTTAACTGTGTGGACTGTAGAATTGTTGTGTTGTGTATTTAACTGTGTAGACTGTAGAATTGTTGTGTTGTGTATTTAACTGTGTAGACTGTAGAATTGTTTTGTTGTGTATTTAACTGTGTGGACTGTAGAATTGTTGTGTTGTGTATTTAACTGTGTGGACTGTAGAATTGTTGTGTATTTAACTGTGTAGACTTTAGAATTGTTGTGTATTTAACTGTGTAGACTGTAGAATTGTTGTGTTGTGTATTTAACTGTGTAGACTGTAGAATTGTTGTGTTGTGTATTTAACTGTGTAGACTGTAGAATTGTTGTGTTGTGTATTTAACTGTGTGGACTGTAGAATTGTTGTGTTGTGTATTTAACTGTGTAGACTGTAGAATTGTTGTGTTGTATATTTAACTGTGTGGACTGTAGAATTGTTGTGTTGTGTATTTAACTGTGTAGACTGTAGAATTGTTGTGTTGTGTATTTAACTGTGTAGACTGTAGAATTGTTGTGTATTTAACTGTGTAGACTGTAGAATTGTTGTGTTGTGTATTTAACTGTGTAGACTGTAGAATTGTTGTGTATTTAACTGTGTAGACTGTAGAATTGTTGTGTTGTGTATTTAACTGTGTAGACTGTAGAATTGTTGTGTTGTATATTTAACTGTGTGGACTGTAGAATTGTTGTGTTGTGTATTTAACTGTGTAGACTGTAGAATTGTTGTGTTGTGTATTTAACTGTGTAGACTGTAGAATTGTTGTGTATTTAACTGTGTAGACTGTAGAATTGTTGTGTTGTGTATTTAACTGTGTGGACTGTAGAATTGTTGTGTTGTGTATTTAACTGTGTAGACTGTAGAATTGTTGTGTTGTGTATTTAACTGTGTTGACTGTAGAATTGTTTTTTTGTGTATTAACCCTGTAGACTGTAGAATTGTTGTGTTGTGTATTTAACTGTGTAGACTGTAGAATTGTTGTGTTGTGTATTTAACTGTGTGGACTGTAGAATTGTTGTGTATTTAACTGTGTAGACTGTAGAATTGTTGTGTTGTGTATTTGAATTATATAACGACTGTAGTATTGCTGTGTTGGATATGTCGCCATTTCAGACCTGATAGTTGTTGTGAATGTGACAAATTCACGATCTTTACTTCGTTTTTTCTCACATATTTTCTCACTTTCACTACCTGCTTCTAATATTTATGAAATGTATACGACGAGAGATTGTTGGTGTTGGTACTGCTGGGCCACATATTCGAATGGGGGATTATTAGGCGGTACCGCAGAGTTATTCACAGAGGAAATTAATTTCTGAACTATTCAAATTGATTGCATTTTCCCCCAAACAACTACCTGTTGTTTTGATCAATATTGGACATCGTGACACTTCAAAAATGTTTTATCTGTCGCGTAGCTAGAAACAAATGTGACCTCTTTATCATTGGAATGGATGGAGCGTGGCTCTCCAACACAGTACATCTGTCCACCCCCGAGTTTGGCCGGAAACACGTGTTATCGACTCTGTAGACGACCCCTGAGTAACAGCACCTTTCGACGACCCAAACATTAATTCTTAACACTTTAATTACACGCCTTCCATATTGACGTATATTACATCGCATGCCGACGTCTCATGAGGACTTAGACACGGCTCTGTGATGAGGAATTGCTCCGGTGTTCTGTATGATTTACTGGGATCTGTTACAATGAATACAAATGTAGCCATTGGAAGCGAGGAATTAGCTTGATGATAATTCGGGCATATAATTCCACTGACAGCCTCATAACATATTGCCTCATGTTTTCGCATATCTGTCTGCGTTCCCATCTTTCTGATTCCGGGATTTTCTTCCAGCCTTATCTGTACAATATCTTTGCAACTGGTGAATATTGGATATAGACAAGATATGCTTTTATTGTCATGAAGGAATTAGGGGTAGTGTTGTTTGGATGGTGAGATTTGGAGATGGATGGAATTGTTATTTTATTGGTATGAAAGGGAGTGAACACAAAAAGGGCACTAAAAGACACTTTTTATATAGTAATCTCTCTGAAATGATTAACTTAACATGTAACAATTCGTGAGGCTAATTTAAATGACGTAGGCGGTGTCTCGTGAAGACAAGGTAAATGACGCAGACGGTGTCTCGTGAAGACAAGGTAAATGGCGCGGACGGTTTCTCGTGAAGGCAAGGTAAATGACGCAGGGTGTCTCGTGAAGACAAGGTAAATGGCGCAGACGGTGTCTCGTGAAGACAAGGTAAATGGCGCAGACGGTTTCTCGTGAAGACAAGGTAAATGACGCAGACGGTGTCTCGTAAAGACAACGTAAATGGCGCAAACGGTGTCTCGTGAAGACAAGGTAAATGGCGCAGACGGTTTCTCGTGAAGACAAGGTAAATGGCGCAGACGGTTTCTCGTGAAGACAAGGTAAATGACGCAGACGGTGTCTCGTAAAGACAACGTAAATGGCGCAGACGGTTTCTCGTGAAGACAAGGTAAATGGCGCAGACGGTTTCTCGTGAAGACAAGGTAAATGACGCAGACGGTGTCTCGTAAAGACAACGTAAATGGCGCAGACGGTGTCTCGTGAAGACAAGGTAAATGGCGCAGACGGTTTCTCGTGAAGACAAGGTAAATGACGCAGACGGTGTCTCGTAAAGACAAGGTAAATGGCGCAGACGGTGTCTCGTGAAGGCAAGGTAAATGGCGCAGACGGTGTCTCGTGAAGGCAAGGTAAATAGCGCAGACGGTGTCTCGTGAAGACAATGTAAATGGTTCAGACGGTTTCTCGTGAAGACAAGGTAAATGGCGCAGACGGTTTCTCGTGAAGACAAGGTAAATGACGCAGACGGTGTCTCGTGAAGGCAAGGTAAATGGCGCAGAGGGTGTCTCGTGAAGCCTAAGTAAATCACATGATGGCGTCTCGTGACTACGGGTCCATTGTCTGAACATCTACAACCCCAACGTAACGTGACACAATATATAAATCTGATTCCTACATCTATCTCGGATATATATTGTCGTAAAAGTGATTGTCTATATGAAATATTAAAAGATACGAGGTTTAATTATTTATCATATTGTTTGATAACAATGTGATTTATGTAAGCTACACACAATAGACACACATCCTATATAAACTTCCAATAAAACACCAATATTGATCTGCAGACAATCCGCTCAGTCCGACTCAAAATGGTTCGATTTATAAATATTCGATTATTTGCTTTTCTCATCATAGAAAATAATTAAGATTTCTCACGATGAGATGTTATCGTCAAATCGACTCGGAGGTAATCAGTCCATTGTGCCGACGTTTCTCTTGTTATCGGCCTGTCATCAGTTCGGGGCGCCATCCTGTATCAACAGGACGCCACAAACCAAAGAACACACACCTTGTGTAAGGTGAAAAATGAGTAAACTAAGCATACACCGGAAACGTTGGCGGAAAAAAGGTATTCAGGGCCGATAACTCGGGGGTCGTCGGTGGAATAAAGGTAATTAGGGCCGATAACTCGGGGTCGTCGGTGGAATAAAGGTATTCAGGGCCGATAACTCTGGGGTCGTCGGTTTAATATAGGGATTCATGGCAAATTACTCGGGGTCCTTGATGGAATAAAGGGATTAAGGTCAAATAACTCGGGGTCATCGGTGGAATAAAGGGTTTCAGGGCAAACAATTCAAGTTATACAGTGGAATAAAGGGATTCAGGGCAGATAACTCGAAATCGTCAGTGGAATAAACGGGATTCAGGGCAGATAACTCGAAATCGTCAGTGGAATAAAGGGTTTCAGGGCAAATAACTTAATGTTGTCAGAGGAATAAACGGCTTAAGGGCAAACAGTTCGAGATTATCAGTGTAGTAAAGGGTTAAAGGACAGATAACTTGAGGTCGTTAGTGGAAAAAAGGGGTTTTACCGTAAACAAATTGTAACTCGGTAGAAAAATTAACAGCCATTGAAAACTATTTATATTACGTAATCAGTGGATGTAGATAAAAATGTCAAATGTCAATGCTGGCGTTTTAGTTTAAGTTCTTTGAGGTGTTCATGTAGACGTATCTACAAGGGAAATTTTAAAATGTTCGATGCGTAACATACGGATTTGTTTCCGTAAACGATGGTTTCAGAGGAAATTATCCAATGTGTTACATCCGGTTTTTTTCTGTCAGTGAGGGTTTCAAAGAAAATTGTTCGATGCGTTACATCCGGGTTTGTTTCTGTAAATGAGTGATTCAAAGGAAATTGTCCGATGTATTACATCCGGTTTTTTTCTGTTAATGAGCAAAGAAAATTTTACATGCGTCAGTTTAGGGTTTTTTCCCACTGGAACCAAAGGATTCAGAGGGATTTTTATACGTTAGATCAGGCATATATTTGGAATGGGATTACATTGAAATTCTTCGAGGTATACGTTCGAGTTTATTCTTCTAGAATGAGGATTTAAGAGTAAATTGTTTCAATGTCCAATAAAATTATTGCAGGTGTTAATGGAAAATTACAGAGGATGTTCTCAATGGGACGAGGATTACAGAGGGTGTTTTCAATGGAAATGAGGATAACAGAGGGTGTTTTCAATGGAAATGAAGATTATAGAGGGTGTTCTCAATGGAAATGAGGATTACAGAGGGTGTTTACAGTGAAAATGAGGATTATAGTGGGTGTTTTCAATGGAAATGAGGATTACAGAGGGTGTTCACAGTGAAAATGAGGATTACAGAGTGTGTTTTCAAAGGAAATGAGGATTATAGAGGGTGGTCTCAATGAAATTAGGATTACAAAGGGTGGTCTCAACGTTTATGCGGAATATAGGGGATGTTCTCAATGGAAATGAGAATTACAGAGGTTGTTCTCAATGGGTTGAGGATACCAGAGGGTGTTGTCAATGGAAATAAGGATTACAGAGGGTGTTCTCAACTTTTATGCGGAATACAGGGGGTGTTCTCAATGGAAATGAGGATTACAGATGATGTTCTCAATGGGACGAGGATTACAGAGGGTCTTGTCAATGGAAATGAGGATTACAGAGGGTGTTCCCAATGGAAATGAGGAATCCACCGGAAAGTTTCAATTCGGGTCTATTTTCAATGTCAATAAGGGTTTCAGGTGGAGCTGATGGAGGTGTAATCGCAAGCAGATGAAGATGATGTAAGCGCCATCGCATTTTTACTTTCAGTGGAAATGAATCTTGTTTGATGACGGAAATTGAGACGTCAGATGATATCAGCGGCGCGAATTAAACGGATGTTGAATTTTAGCAGAAATGAAGTTTCTTTCCTTTCACGTAAATATGCACGAAAGAAAATTTATTTGAAGTGTCTATCATAAAATAAATGCTTTGCCTTCTTTATTTCAATAGGTCAGCCCTTCCCTAATTATTCTACATAGATATGTTCTAACCAGTATGACGTAATGCACTGTGTATACTCAATAAATAAATTTTAAAATAAAATGCCGCGTTTATAAACTGACGCCTTGTGCCATGTGTTTCATTTCCTCTGGACCAGTTGAATTGCATCAAATTGTCGGACAGTACATCCCCAGAACCCCACCATCATATCTTACGTTACAATAGGATACCAAAGCGCTAACAATCTCATCTCTGGTCATATACATCAATGTAAATGCTTCTACGTAGAATATGGACGTCCATTATGGCTGGGAGATGTACGACATGTAACCTCAGAGAGACGTCTTCGGTGTTTGCTATGGTTTAACATCATACCTCAAGTCCATTTGTCCGATTGAATTAGTCATCACAATAAATTAGCGGGTCGTATTCTCATCATACTTCATGGAGTTTTCTGCTGGTTATTGCTTTGCATGCGCACGACAGGCATGTCAAATGCTTGTTTAGTTTTTTAAATCAATGATGTTAATTGGGCGGACGTGTGACGTAATATACGAGACAGAAGACCTCTCCGCGCGTGATGCTGTATTGTATGACAAATGAGTTCCTTGTAATACCGCTATATAATATGTTTTTATTTACCAACGATTCCATTGAACAAACTCATGGGTAACCATTCTTCCCTTGACTAATCTCGAGTCTCCGAAATGTTTTGTAGCACATCCATCATAGACTATATACCCGGTCGTAAACAGGCACTAGACGTATTCTTCCGCAGGGATCTTTGGAGCGCCGCTCAACATCGTTAGGCCTACTGCTGTTTCCAATTTAATCAATCTCAAAAACACAGTTTATTATACAATTAAAAGTAGACGATGCCGAATAACCTATAGAAGTATCTACATTAATTGGTTTTCTGGTTTAAGGTAGATTGATATTGGCTACAATTAAGACTAGTTTGAGGACCATGTGTCTTCATTGCTATAAATGCAATCGTCATGATCAATGTTGTGGTATACAAGTAATGAGGTACAAAGAAAACAGGACATTTATGATAATGTGTAGTCCTGGCGTATGTTCCAGATTGTGATAGTGTTCATCGCAGATTAATCGTTAAACAAGCCGTATTGATGGCGATATGTAATGTCCGAAAGAAAATAGGACTCGTTTAAATGCCAGATCGTTGTTACGTCGCTGAAGTAGATGTTGCTTCTACATTAAGTTGGTGGCTTTGTTCTCTATTTTTCGTTGTGCTGTTGGTGTTATATGTCAGTTTGTTAATGGAAAAGTGAAATACTGTTTATCATTAGCAGGACATATTAGGTTCCAAATAGACCCAAAAGGATTGAACACTTAGTAAATCCATAACTTCCTACAGTCGCCATGTTTTCTACAACCAAACAATGTGTTGATAGGGTTTGTGTATCATTGACATTGTTACCATTGGGCATATTTGATCATGAGATAAGATATATAATGCCACACATGAATTTTCTTTTATGTTTAAACTATTTAGTCTATTTTGTACAATGCATCATTTTGTACAATGTATTTTTATACAATGCATTGTTTTGTACAATGTATTTTTGCACAATGTATCATTTTGTACAATTTTTTTGTACAATGTATCATTTTGTAATTGTTTGTACAATGTATTTTTGTACAATGTATTTTTGTATAATGTGTTTTTGTACAATGTATTTCTGTACAATGTTTCATTTTGTACAATGTTTCATATTGTACAAAGTTTCATTTTGTACAATGTAGTAAATGATATTTGGTTGTGTTATCAGGATTTCTACATACCAGAAATTGATGGACCGCCATAATTTTTTCTAGGTAGATTTATACGTATGTTGAAATCTCTCCAATATTTTGGTCATTTTTAATGCGCGACACGCTTGTAAAGGCATGTGGTGTCTACACGTTGGGGAAGACAAATAGTATCTACACGTTTGGGAAGACATATTTTGTCTACACGTTGAGTGGAAAGACATATTTTGCCTACACGTTGAGTGGAGAGACATATTTTGTCTACACATTTGAGAAGGCATATTTTGTCTACACATTTGAGAAGGCATATTTTGTCTACACATTTGAGAATGCATGTTTTGTCTACAAATTTGAGAAGGCATATTTTGTCTACACATTTGAGAAGGCATATTTTGTCTAAACGTTGAGTGGAGAGACATATTTTGTTTACACGTTGAGTGGAGAGACATATTTTGTCTACACATTTGAGAAGGCATATTCTGTCTACACATTTGAGAAGGCATATTTTGTCTACACATTTGAGAAGGCATATTTTGTCTACACATTTGAGAAGACATATTTTGTCTACATGTTTGATGAGGCCTATTGTATCTACACATTTGTTAAGACATATTTTGTCTACACGTTTTCTAAATCGTTTGTGTCTTTATCGGAAGCGACCAGGTCTAAATAGATCTAAGTGAAGGTATGGGATCACCTGTCCGACCACGTGGGTTTTCTCCGGGTACTCTGGTTTCCTCCCACAGAAAGACTCCTAGAGCTATTATCCGGGCAAACAAGCAACCAGAGAAAAGAAAACAATAGCCTCACGAAACAATACGTTATTTTCAAGACGAGGACATTGCGTATGGTTTTAAATCAATGTGCAAACATTTTAAATGTCAAGTTAAATGGACAGGCAAAGCAATGAAAGATGAATTATCATAAATAATATAGTTTATTTCTTCATTAAGTATTCTCCTGTAGAACGGGGTAACAATGGAGTGAAAAGGTTCACACATGTTAATATACTAGTACCAGACTGTGGCTTATATAAGTACTCTCATTGGACTTTGTATGTTCTATAAGATATATGGACTTGATCAAAGCGACAAATAAGGAAACAGGTTGGATGGTTCTGAATGACCTAGAAAACAGTTAGGATGATCCTGAATTGATTTGGGTCGGATGGTTTTGATCTCAGTACCTGAAATATTGTCGTAGCACTTTTACAGGTAAAGGAAACTATCATAGGTTTCGGATCTTGGGGTATAAAAGTTTACTGTGCCGCAGTTTCGTGTTTGTGACGTCAACTTACGGGAAAAAGTTAAAACGGAACAGAACATGTAATCGCCATAACGCTTAAACTAATTCACCAAATATTTCAAATTGATGTGACGTGTTCCGCGAGGCTGCGGGTGTCACGTGGTATTTCAGGTGTCACGTGGTATCTCAGGGTGACACAAAACTGTTGAAGACGACAAAATAAATTCCCTCGATATTCACGGTTTCCGGGAAATGTGTCGTCAAAAATCACGTCTCTTACTCTGGTTACACCTTGTTAAACTTGATTTATCAAGTGGCTAACTCTAATATTGTCAGAGAAATGACAGCAGAGAGTGGATAGGAACAGTAATTAGCAAACTTGGAGAGTCGGTGATGAATTAAGTCGTGGACAAGTCATTAATGCTGTCAACGCGTCGCTGACGTCACAGAATAAATTATGTGGGAAGTGGTATAATACTTATTCTCACCCATGTTGTCACAAGAAGAAAAAAATAAATAAAATCAAACAAAAACAAACAAAAAGAATAAAGTCTCTCCTAAGTTTTCTAGAACCAGTTTAAAGGAGTCTTTATTCGCATTTGGCAAGTTATTGAGATGAATTTCGTTGGGTTTTTTTAGTGTTTGGAAGGACAACTTCAATCCGTTGCAGAAAATTCTTCAGTGAATTATAGCGATGCAACTCCCCCGAGCGATTGAAGCACGTGTTTATTTCTAGGGGTGGTGGTATATTTCTTTGTATTACGACGCAATACAGAAGTGAATTGCCTGATATGTTTGGCTTCGGAAGAAAAGTGGTCTATCTGGTACATTCATGTCCACTCTGCCAAACTGTTGTCCCTGTTATAAACGTTCGGACTTCTTAGTCTATAGTCTGGTTAATATTCTGTTTTGTTGGCCGTTCACTTCAAATAAACAAGCTTTTAACTGCCATATACATCTGTTTAATGAAGAGCTGCATTACAACATGTACAATAATTATGTAATGCATGTAAAATGGTTTGTCGAACTTCCAATATTTGGATCTTTAAGAGTCTAGACTTAATTCTTTTACGATCATGAGACCAGATCAGAAATGGCAGACGGGAAAACTAATGTAACGAGAAGGTGTCTGAGGAACGTGGCACTACAAACACCACACCTAGCCTCAGCGCTCATTACCCGCGCTTTGCTGTATCCGAAGGGGACTTGATGTGTTTAGCGTATGTCGTGGAGAATGATCCCTCGTCTTGTTTACAGATATTGTCTGTACCTGTAAACATCATTGTTTCCAGTCACACTAATTTCTACTTCTGGCAAACTCGCAGGTACATCTCAAAAACACATTGACACTTATAATAATTATCTGCGGAACTAATTTCCAAAAACAACTGATTCCGCAGACAAGAATGGCGACCACCCAAACTATTTCCGCTTCATTTATTGAACTGTGCAGACTCTTTGATCGTCGTCGTGAAAGAGACAAACACAAGTTCGAATATGTTTTCATGACTGTTCAGTCGTTTTTATTGTCCATAGTCTGAAATACTACATAACTCTGACTCTATTTACCCCATTGGACATTACAAACACGATTTTCATATGGCCACAAATGTCTGCGAGTAAAATGCCACTGTCAACTTTGGAAAGCTTGGTATGTAATTGTTAATTTAAAGACAAAAACAGCTTATCAGACATCTTCAACAAAAACGTTAACAAACTGACAGGTTGTTTGTTGTCTTCCTCAAATCTGGTTAGCAAGCGAATAGTTGAGGAATTTCAAATATATGCTGCAGAGAAATGAACGTTTCAAAATTAATCTTTTAAAAACATGTGCTATTCTGAATCTTCTCAGCAAATCTATTGCGCAGGAGATATATTGGGTTTTGTTAATTACATTTTATTGTATATTGATTTTACAGAATGCCTGAAGCATTAAGGTAAACTTTCTTTCAAGGACAATATTTGCAAATATATTAAAACGAAATCTGTTTCTTTCGTTAGCAGATCTTAACAAAAACACAAATATAAGATATTTTACCTTGACGTGAAAAAGAATGCGACTTGTACCTCACTTCGCAAGAGGTGGCTATTATTAGGGGCCCTACATATTCGGCTCTGGTTCCTCTGCTGTCCTTCCTTTTAAAGGCATTGTGTGACATTGACGTCTGTTTACTTCCTCCTATTTCTTTCTGTGTTTAGTAGATGTCCCCATCGATCCCCGCATGTCCTTGTATTTTAAACCCTGTATGAACACATCTAATAAAGAGTTAATGATATTTGAGTAGGTGGTATTAGAATATTCAAATACTACAAGGCCATCATCTGCCAGAAAAAAAAATTCTGACGTCTGGAAACTTACTCATTGATATACAGTCGCCCCCATTATACCACCACCTTTGTCCCCTGTCGATTTTGGCGGTATAACGGGGGTGGCGATATAACGGGGCTCAAATGCTTCTATTTGCCAGATTGACGACTTTGATAAAAAATAATCCCATTTTCAAATTTGTACGCATGAAAACCAACAGGAAGTCCATCTGATCGTTACAAATCAGCAAGATGTGTTTTGTATAAAATTTGCTAGCCTGCTCTTATAACAATCCTGATACATATTTTAATATAATGTGCGAATTAATAAAGCTGTAGGTTGTTACGAATGGACATAACGTACCTCTTCGACAGTACATGGTATTGATTAAATAGCTGCACCAGTTATCTTATAACTATTTAAATGTTATCTAATGGTTCCATCAGGGAGTGTTTCTGGATTGGAAGAAAAATGCATGTTTTATGTAAAGAACCGAGCAAAACTTTCTTGGCAAGACTATATTAATACCCACGGGAACGTACTATGCCCCTCCTTTGCCGAATTTATGCCGTTTTCACACGAAACTGAATTTCTTAGGAATGTTTTATCATGACAGATGAGAAAAACCATGCCAACTTCTTCAAAATATCGATGAAGTGTTGTCTTTAAACAAATAGAAATGTATCTACCATGGAGGGTATTTTAAAATCAAGGACATCGCACACTCTTCTGCATCCGGCGCTTACCTAGATCTTAAATTACAAAATAACTAAGGGCACGGCTTACCCCTAATGATAGGCGCAGGACTTTCAATCTTCCCTGTAATATTTTTCCACTTCATGATAGTAATATTTCAGCTTCCTGCACATACAAATTAGTTATATGTCATTGACGGCTCGATATTTTAGGGTTTGCTCTAAATGTCGCGATTCCGTAATCGAAGAAGGCTGCCGTTGGAAATATCCCATCACATTCTGTTAAATGTCCAGTACCTTTCTTGCCTGGAAACATTTGAATTTGAAACATCAAATGAATTTGGCAACAAGCCTTACTGATCGTTACCATGGTCACTTGTCGTTACCATAGTCACTCGTGGATACCCGATATGACAACTCAGATTGCTTTTGTTTTGAAGAAGATTGCGTTTTGTCTGTTATTACTGTATACAGTTTAAACTATCGTGTCGAATGAAACCCCACAAATACGTGAAGTGTAGAACTGTCAGCGCGGGCGGTAAAAAGCAATGTGACGTTATCAACTTAAGCAAAAAAACAAAAGGCCTTAATGGTCACCTAAGTTCTTCTATATTTCAAGGGGCTGGTCAGGGCCGATATATGTATACCATCAAACTGTCACCCCATACAGACAATTCTTATCAGGTTTGAATTGTTTCTATTGGCAATTAAACAAATAATGCTCGAAAATGTGATTTTTCTACATAAACTAGAGTAAACTGTATCCACTCCCTATAGGAGAAAACGTGAGAGCCCCGGGTTGTGGGATTCGCAATCTCAGTAAAGCCGCTTAAGGTCCTTCCATCTATGAAGAGTTATTCTACCACATCTGAGTCTTGAGAAGATCTTTTTTTAATCTAAGTCAATTTGACCTTTTTTTGCCCCACCCCGAAAACCCCATAGGGACGCTTTAATTCACAATTTTGCTTGACATTTGGAAGGTTTCTGCAATATTGTTTACGGACGGACGATGCACTGCAATTGGTCACTTGAGATTTCCGTCTCTGATGACCTAAAAATGTATTTTTAAGTGAGATGTGCATCTAAAATTGACAACCAATGTTGAGTCTGATAAAATATCTGTACCATCAATATTTGTTTTAATGGGTTTAAATGGGGATATTGAGAACCATGGAGCATTTATACGTACGATTCATTATTTCTGATATTTTACCCCGATACATACCATATTGATATATAAAATTTATTCTCCGTAGGGAAAGCTTTGTACATTGTATATATATACACACTGTTTTCTATTATCTTTGCTATTGTATGTCCATGTTACATGCCAGAATGTCCTACCATGTCACATTTGTACTTAGTGAAGTATGTGTTACGCCTACACCTAAAATCACATGACGTAAGCAGTCGCATCAAAGGGGAGACAATTCACTTTAGAGTAATGAATTACCTCGTCAAACCGAGTCATTTCACATTAACAACACATAGGGCAGATATTTGTCTTTATTGATGAATGCCGAATTAATACGAACATTTTATGGCATATCGGCTATGGTAACCTGGATATTTTCTCTTAGCTCCATGCATATCTAACGCTGACATGATTCTCAAGGTGAAGTTCCTGTGACAAAGCCAAGCGTATGTATGAGACGTAGTATTTACTAATGACGTTCTAACAGCTTAAGGAGTTTGTTTAGACATCGTGTAAATTGATACGTACTACTGTAGAACGTCAAGGTTATAGGAGGTGTTTTTATCAATGAGATTTATGTTTTTGTGGTGGATACGTACTTCTGTAGAACGTCATATGATTGTAGGAGGTGTTTTTATTAATGAGAGATTTTCAATGTTACATATGTTTTTGTTGTGGATGTCGTCGATGAAACAGCAGAAGACTCTTACCCTTCCGAAACACCTGGTCTTAATATATTTGTACTTTTCCAATGGTCTATGTTAGACTGTTCGTATGTGGCCCTGTTTTATCTTCTTTTTTTTTTAGAATTACGGTTGCGTTTGTATGTAATTACTCGATGTTGGTGTAATATACCTTACACGTTTTTCATCGGTTGCCGCAATCACAAATCCATTGTGATGTCATGATATGGACAATTGTTACGTCATCAATTCAAAATGGCACAAGGAAATGACCGACTCGGCTGGATTTTGTTTTTTTACATTTTGATTTTAAAACCTTTTGAAAAAAAAGTTCTGAGTTATATGATCAAAAGTATCATAATTGTGTATTTGTAAATATCGCCTCGAAGTTTTAATCTGTGTTAGTTAAGGTTCGCAAAACATCAAAACACACACACACACACACACACACACACACACACACACACACACACACACACACACACACACACACACACACACTCACACACACACACACACACATACTTATAAGACTCGTTTCATAAAATCTCAAATGAAATAAAAACTCGACAAAGATCGTATATAATGTTAGTTCAGTGCATGGAGTTGTCGAATTAACCGATATATTTTATTTAAATGTGTTATTTCGGAGTACGGAGGTGTTTTTTTTATCATACCTCGTTTTCATTAGACAGGCCCTTGTATTTATAACTTTAATATTATCAATAAATATCTAGTTTATGTGTCCTATTCTAAGTTTCAAGTGTCCGTTCTACATTTTCCTGCATTTGCGAAACCATACCAATTAATATATTCTAATTATTTATTGACAAACATTTGCGAGACGAGCTATGCTGTTCTCCAACCGCTCTTGTTGTGTATGAAGTTTAATTTAGACAACATTTTCATTGAAATGTGTGACGTCATTTCAGTGTTGGGAGTTTGATTTAGTGAATAGTTGCATTAAAATGTGTGACGTCATTGCAGTGTCGGAAGTTTTAATGAATGGTTTCGTTGAAAAGTGTGACGTCACACAGTGTCGAGAGTTTGATTTAGTGATTGGTTTCATTGAAATGTGTGACGTCATTTCAGTGTAGGGAAGTTTTATAATACGACACTCCGTGTATGGAGCTTGATTTAGTGTACGACATTTCAGTATACGGAGTTTATTTTAGTGATATTGTTTATCGCTGTGGTCTGAATATTTAGAAGATTGTGTGTCAGACATGACATGAGGATATATCCAACGTGATGACAACATGTAGAGCGCGTCCTGAAATAGAATGTTCCAGCATAATTTCCGGAGCTGTAACGCGGAATTTATGTCTGTCTGGATCGAGGACGGGATCTGACGCAAATGTAAAACTGTCTGCTCCATCAAACTTTAGAATGAGAATTGGAAACTTTAAACCTAATCCAGCACCGGGTACTCTTCACAACATGCGAGACAGGTTGACAGTAAAGTCTGCGTCATGTTTGGCCAATAGATCAAGGTCATTCAGTCACCATTTCAAGGTCACGTCTCAGACGTCTTTGAAAACATTTTACTCCGGGAAACACACAAATTTACAAAGGTGACCGATAATTAAAGCTAAGTGGTTACGGTACATAAACACGTTAAATTATCTGTAAATGCGTGAGTAACCAAAGGACTGTATATAGGTCAGATCTACAAGTGTGAATTAATTATATCCAACAGACTGACTAATACTCTCAACCTCCTTTGAGTTCCTCCTGCGAGGATAATCACCAAACACGATGCGGTCCTGACTAGCTTCGCAGAGGTCCGACAGCTTTCTGCAGAACTCAACATCACGGGCGAAAGCGAAATATATGACAGTCTTAGATTGATTGGTTTTCGACGATAAAATCAAATATTCGATTTCGTTCATGCTGCCTTGTTGCGTTGACGACCCTTCAATAGTCACGTGGTCAAAGCAATCTGTTTCGCCGACGCTTAAATCACCAGTTGAAGATATATAATTTGAAATGAGTCTGTCATTAGTTTTATGAACAACTTATTGCATTCTTGAAAGGATTTTTAAGGCCTGTGTATAGCACTTTCCTCTTTTCGATGTTTGTTACATGTCATGTCACTGTGTTTGTTTGTTTGTTTGCTTGCTTGCTTTGTTTATCACTCCGTGAACTGCCAGTGTCATTTTGAGGCGGGGCTTCCTTGTAGTAGTTGGTGACTACATCACTGGCCAATATACGGGAGGTCCGTCGCATGCCATCAAGAGCAATTAGGATAAAGTGTCTTGCCCATGGACACAACCAAGAGAGCACAGACCGGCCCGTTTCTCAGCTTCCCGAGAAACACAAACCGACACGGTTAGGAAGTGTCAAACCGTTGTGTGGGCGTTCGGATGACAAGTAAAAGCTTTGCTGGGGAAATACATATGATAAAATTTTATTACTCACATTAAAAGAGAAACAAGTACCCTCACACAGGCAAACATGTTGAATACATAGTGAACATCTGTACGAGATAGCCACAATTGGCGAATTTCTAGTTTGCACAAGAAGGACCATTTCTGTAACGTTATTATCAGAACGTGTCAAATTTCTAACAACTGTCCTGATCTGCAATGAGGCCAACCATGAAGGTTATCCTTACACATGGGGGAGAATGCTATGTCGTTGTGTAGCGATATGGGCACACAAGAGAGCTGCAGGCAGAAAATAATCAAATTAGGAAAACAGCATAGGACTTACAATCATTTCTACATTGACCATCCGTCTCCTTTGTACCAGAGTCCCCTCTCAGCATCATCTATATGCATGGCATTCTAAATGTCAGTATACCATTATAGAAGTAGGCCTTCCGGGAGCCCCACCAAGATAAATGGCTTTGTAAAACAAATGGGAGATCTTTATCTTAGCATTGTCTAAATACGCGTATGGATCGGCCTCCGCAAGCAGGGAAGAGCGGACACAAGTACTCAATTGATCTGGAATTGATAGTTTGTCCAGGACTGAAGTGGAGGCACATTAAAGCTTCCCGTTTTACACATCCAACATGTAGACATTGCAAGTTGATATACCAACAAAGGACAAATTCAATTAATGTGGGTAGACTACGGGCGAATGAACAATGTATTAAGTGCTGTTATTTGATTGGACAGCCCCATCACGCCAAACGAACACCAATAACAGAGCTGTTTCGATTTGTTTGTGTAATTTGCAATAAGTACGCGTTCTATTGATATTCTGTCATGTCGAGCGAAGGTTTATTTCAGAAATCAAACAGCCTCGCCACATATTACAGCGATCTAGCATTAGCTGGAGTCTCTTCTGTTTAAGACGTGAATTCATCTTCACCGGAACCGGAAACGCGCGTTTTGTTCAATTCATGTACTTATTGGACCGTCCCATTTCCTGAAAATACTGTATACAAAGTCTGTATTATTGCCGCCAGTATGCAAACTAAGAATGCTTTATTAAGTTTTAAACATGCGATACAAACATTAAAGAAATCCTAACCGGTGTCATTGAATCCCATTTAACAATACCGATAAGAGCAACCATGGCTCGAGTCTGGGTGATCCTAACTCCACAGGGAAGTTTTGTTCGAATGAGATACCCGGTCACTATGTTGTCACCCATCCAATTCTGTTACATGTATATCTTACTCGTTTAGGAAACTCTTCGATCCCGAATGGCATACAACAATCTGTGCCATTTTCGTTGTGTTTAGCTTGGTACCGACTATAACGCGAATCGGCAATGATTCAGACAAGACCGATATTCAAACCAAGGACCTCTGAACAACCTTATCACCAAGTCATCTAGTCAATACCTACAACAAGTAAATTTCTTAAAGTTTGATTATTATAATATCAGTCTCATCAAATACACTTGACCAGTACAGATGGATGTAGCACATAGATAGATGACTAAGCGGTTTGTCTTTCTAAGGGAAATTTCACCAATCCATTGAGGTAGTCACCAGCTGTTTCTGTTAACGGAGCGAGCAATCAAGAAAAAAAACATTGTAAAGTGACATCAGATAGTGACGAACATTATATATTACTGACATTACAACGTGACATTAGAAAGTGAGATTACATAGTAACATTATATACTGACATTACAACGTGACATTAGAAAGTAAGATTACATAGTAACATTATAAAGTAACATAGTGACATTAAAAAGTGACATTAGATAGTGACATAATATAGTAACTAATATTAGGTAGTGACATTAGATAGTGTCATATAGCGACATAAAATAGTGACATTAGAAAGTGACATTATATAGTGACATGGAATAGTGACATAATATTTAAGCATTGAACGGCTTTCAGTTGGCATTCATAGTCAATATGCCTCTGTCCAGTTGGAATTCATATTGACTATGAATTCCAACTGAAAGCCGTTCAATTCTTATATTTACCATCTGCGATTTTTTGTTTTTTCATGCGATTTTTGTTTTGAAATTTTCAAATTCAAATTTCCCGCGCTTACCAGTAGCAGAGATCACTTCCTGTTGGCAGTTCATAGGCTGGTGAACTCGCAACTGAATTGGTAGGGTTATATAGTGGCAGTGGCATACAATGGTAAATATAGTGACATATAGTGACATATAGTGACATATAGTGACATGAGATTGTGACATATAGTGACAAAAAATTGTGACATATAGTGACATTAGAAAGTGACATTATATAGTGACATAATAAAGTGACAGTATATAGTAACATTAGATAGTGATTGGTACACATAAAATTACATAATCTGTAGCTAGCCTTCCTTCAAACAACCCGATTTTATGTCTACAGAATGAAGAGTGTTTCAGTGTCGTAGCAACGCTAATTGTGACTGTATGTGTGACGCCGACTTAGGCGATTTTATAGTTATCGGATATGATTAATGTATTAATCAAGTTATGTCTCCGAAAACACATCAGTGGAAAGAAATGCTCGTTAGAACGGCCTTGTATATGACCTAAGCGACATAGCTGTGTAAGAAATTCTCATGGTTTACACGCATTTTACAGTTATCATTATCATGATTGGATAATAATAAACATTCAGAAATGCACTGATGCTCTTAACATTGATTGTAATTAAACAAAATAAAGCATTTGCTATTCAATGCAAGCGATGGAACCTGACACAACCATTTCCGAATAAATTTAGAAAATGTTCGATTTTCTACAATCTCCGATTCCGATGTTGTTCCAGTACAGATTCCCTGCAAGAGCAGCGTCGGAACATAATGAAGCACTGCAGTAATGCTGCAGTACAAAGATAGCGAAACCTGTTTGTCTAATTCTGAGAGCACGTAATAGCAAATAAGCCTAAATGTAATTTGTTTTCAATATATTGAATATAATTCAACACCGTTTGTGAAAGCATTTCTAATTAAAACACCGTGGGTGGTCAAAGAAAAAAAATCTCTGATGACGTATATATCTAACACATAACCCATTATTGAAAACTATTGTCAGGTATCTGTATAAGAAGAATTATTGAATATAACATCACAAGTACCTATCTTTACACAATATTACGCCACAAAGAAGCACGCTCTATCTAACCTCATACAGGTGTACCATGTGTTACGCAACCAGTTACAGAAGATACCTCTGAGGATTGCTAACTCAGTATTCCTTTGTAGGCTTCAAACAATACTAAGATACCAACGCTAATTCTTTCTCTTCTCCACCCCTCTCATCCTTTCGTCTATGGTAGTAATTGAGATGTATACACTCCATTCTGTGTAGGTATATTATAACGGGTTTTTAGACGAGAGTCTCTATCCGTTAATTTACTCCATATCCATTTGGCCAGTGAAGGTTCTCGTTACCAATAACCAGACGACATTGCCAAAGTGTTAAGGATATGTACAGATAGAGACTTGAGAGCACCGACCGACCGTCCCGTACCCCAAGAGATAGATGGGCGGACAGCACTCAAGGACCCTCCATACCATGAGAGAAAGATGGGTTGGGAGAACCGACCGGGATATTTAGGGTGGGGAGCACCAACCGACCCTCCCTTACCCCAAGAGATAGATAGGATGGGGAGAAGCAACTGAACCCCCATCCCCCGTACCATGAGATAACTAGGGTAGGAGACATCGTCAGACTTTCTCATAGTCTAAGAGAAAGCTAGGATAGAAGCACCTGACATTCTTCCATAGTCTGTGACCTATCTTGGGTAGGAAACACCGTAAGATCCTCACAAAGCCTGCGAGACATGTGGGGTAGGGGACACCGTCAGATCATCCCAAAGTCTGAGAGATAGGTGGGGTAGGGGACACCGCCCGACACTCCCATAGTCTGAGAGATAGGTGGGGTAGGGACACCGCCCGACACTCCCATAGTCTGAGAGATAGGTGGAGTGGGGAACACCGCCCGACACTCCCATAGTCTGAGAGATAGGTGGGGTAGGGGACACCGCCCGACACTCCCATAGTCTGAGAGATAGGTGGGGTAGCGGACACTGCCCGACACTCCCGTAGTCTGAGAGATAGGTGGGGTAGCGGACACCGCCCGACACTCCCATAGTCTGAGAGATAGGTGGGGTAGGGGACACCTCCCGACACTCCCATAGTCTGAGAGATAGGTGGGGTAGGGACACCGCCCGACACTCCCATAGTCTGAGAGATAGGTGGAGTGGGGAACACCGCCCGACACCCCCATAGTCTGAGAGATAGGTGGGGTAGGGACACCGCCCGACACTCCCATAGTCTGAGAGATAGGTGGGGTAGGGAACACCGCCCGACGCTCCCATAGTCTGAGAGATAGGTGGGGTAGGGGACACCGCCCGACACCCCCATAGTCTGAGAGATAGGTGGGGTAGGGAACACCGCCCGACACTCCCATAGTCTGAGAGATAGGTGGGGTAGGGGACACCGCCCGACACCCCCATAGTCTGAGAGATAGGTGGGGTAGGGGACACCGCCCGACACTCCCATAGTCTGAGAGATAGGTGGGGTAGGGGACACCGCCCGACACTCCCATAGTCTGCGAGATAGATGGGGAAGGGGACACCTCCCGACACTCCCATAGTCTGAGAGATAGGTGGGGTAGGGGACACCGCCCGACACTCCCATAGTCTGAGAGATAGGTGGGGTAGGGAACACCGCCCGACACTCCCATAGTCTGAGAGATAAGTGGGGTGGGGAACACCGCCCGACACCCCCATAGTCTGAGAGATAGGTGGGGTAGGGAACACCGCCCGACACTCCCATAGTCTGAGAGATAGATGGGGTAGGGGACACCGCCCGACACTCCCATAGTCTGAGAGATAGGTGGGGTGGGGAACACCGCCCGACACTCCCATAGTCTGAGAGATAGGTGGGGTAGGGGACACCGCCCGACACTCCCATAGTCTGAGATATAGGTGGGGTAGGGAACACCGCCCGACACTCCCATAGTCTGAGAGATAGGTGGGGGAAGGGGACACCTCCCGACACTCCCATAGTCTGAGAAATAGGTGGGGTAGGGGACACCGCCCGACACTTCCATAGTCTGAGAGTTAGGTGGGGTAGGGGACACCGCCCGACACTCCCATAGTCTGAGAGATAAGTGGGGTAGGGAACACCGCCCGACACTCCCATAGTCTGAGAGATAGGTGGGGTATCGGACACCGCCCGACACCCCCATAGTCTGAGAGATAGGTGGGGTAGGGAACACCGCCCGACACTCCCATAGTCTGAGAGATAGGTGGGGTATCGGACACCGCCCGACACTCCCATAGTCTGAGAGATAGAGGAGGGTCATGTTTGATCGAAAAAGCTTGGCGTATTCACGCACGAAACCCAGCGCATGCTCCGTTATGCCATGCATTAAACATTTGCAAAATTAAAAGTTGATTGAATTAAAAAAGTAGGAAGTTCCTACTGAATCTAGATTCCAACGGTAGCAGCCATATTGCCCCTCCAGTATCTTGACACCAACTATTGTTGATGTCTCCCTAAACAGGGCATAGGGCTTTTAATATCAGGACTTTTCTATTCTACTTGCTGTCTATCATTACCATACGTCTATAGCTACTACTTGTTTCATTTCAACAAATGTTATTGTTAGAAAACAAATGGATTGGACAACAGGCAAGCCTATATAAGTCCTCTCCAAAAGGTACCGCGTAAATAATAAATATCATAGACAGTAAAGTATGTATATGAAGAGAAATAGATTAAGGAATGGTAACATTCAGATGGTAGAATGATAACTTCACGTAATGTACAATCTGTAAACATCCACTTTGCATGCCTACATCCTTCATGACCCACACTCTCACATACAACACCTACATTAGATGTGTACTCAGCTTCACACCTGTCTCTAGCTACCATCTTCTTACAATATAAAATTACCACCTGTCTATAGCTACCATCTACTAAGAATCTAAAATTACCACCTGTCTATAGCTACCGTCTTCTTAGAATCTAAAATTACCACCTGTCTATAGTTACCATCTACTAAGAATCTAAAATTACCACCTGTCTATAGTTACCATCTACTAAGAATCTAAAATTACCACCTGTCTATAGCTACCGTCTTCTTAGAATCTAAAATTACCACCTGTCTATAGTTACCATCTACTATGAATCTAAAATTACCACCTGTCTATAGTTACCATCTACTAAGAATCTAAAATTACCACCTGTCTATAGCTACAATCTACTTAGAATTTCAAATAACCACCTGTCTATAGCTATAATCTACTTAGAATCTCAAATAACCACCTGTCTATAGTTACCATCTGACTATACCTCTCACCCGTCTATAGCTACCACTTGTCTATGTATACCACTTGTCTATATTCACCACCTGCATATATGTACAATTTGTTTAAATCCACCACCTATCAATATATACCACCTGCCTATAGCTACATATACCACCTGTCTATAACTAGCATCTGCTTAACTACACGCTCTATAACTACCATCTGTTTATAACTACTACCTGTCTATAACAATCACGTCTCTACGTATTCTGAGTTAATCGCCCCGTCAACAGCCAGGGTAATTTTGAGTCGGGGTCTCCTTGTAGTAGTCGGTGACTACCTCACTAAACAACACGTGTAGGGAGCGTCGAACCACACACCTCGGACCTTCTCCTCAGGTTACGTTGTCGGCGCTGATCATGAGCTATTACGGCCCCTACGACCTGTCTATAACAACCACATAGCCATCACTTACGCCTGTCTATAACTACTACCTTTATAAAATTACCAACTGCCTACAACTACTACCTGTCTACAAAACCACCTATCCATCACCACCACCTGTCTGTAACTACCACCTGTCTATAACTACCACCTGTCTATAACTACCACCTCTATTTACCTACCACCTGTCTATAAATACTACCTGTATATAGCTACCAACTGTCTACAACAACTACTACCTGTCTATAGCTAAAAGATGTTCATCACTACCGACTGTCTATAACTACCACCTGTCTATAACAACCACTAATCCATCACTAAAACCTGTCTGTAACTACCATCTGCCAATCACTGCTATCTGCCCTTATAGACAGATTTGTCTACTTCAACCATCAACAGGTATCAGTTGTAGACATCTAACACTTTATAGGATTATCGTCAGATGTGCTGCGCACTCTACAATATGTCCCTGATTTCCTTCTCACCATTTGTCTGTTTGGTTTTGAAGATCAAGAATACAACATGTCCTACATTGAAATCGTGTACAGTTCCCCAGATAGCGAACAACTCCATGTAAAGATCGTTACACGGTGGCAGTTCTGACACTACGCTGAGAGTAATCAACGGCATATGCCGTAAATAATTATTTATTTAACGGAAGCATTTAATATTAAGTCGGCAGTGTCTCTGGCACCTCGTGATGTGACTTTTATTCCATGGCACTCGTACAAAAGTACGCGACTTTGGCCTCCTAATTTGATTACCAAACTGATGTTAGGAATCACGGCTCTGTTATTTCTCTGCTTTAATTGGTGCCAAGATTTCCTTAATTAGACCGTGTAATCACGCAACAATAATGATGGAAAGCGAAATGCACGTCATCCTTCTCCAGGAAATGTCGACGTACGAGAGCCCAGTAGGGGGTCAATGTTTTAGAGATAGGTACACGTACGTCATCATGACGTGTCAAGCATCAAATCCACTCAGTTGGTCGCGTGACTGACTCTCGCATGGTTCGTAACTTGGCTGAAGATTGGTAGAACCTCAAATGTTAAGAAATTACCATGGGCGTGATGAATTCGCGCTCAAAGAATCGTCTTCCTTTCTGGAACTAACTAGAGCTCAACCAACACCTCTTGGTATTGACAACAACGCCATGATTAAGCTACAATATATCCTTGCCCGCCGCACTTTTTGTTCCTTCGATTTTTCTTTTCGACCTCTCACCTATTTTGAGAAATATCTTTCAATTTTCATGAAACATTTAAGCATTGAACGGCTTTCAGTTGGCATTCATAGTCAATATGAATGCCAACTGAAAGCCGTTCAATGCTTATATTTACCATCTGCGATTTTTTATTTGTCGTGCGATTTTTTTTTTTGAAATTTTCAAATTCAAATTTCAGTTGGCAGTTCATAAGCTGGTGAACTCGCAACTGAATTGGTAGGTTATATAGTGGCAGTGCCATACAATGGTAAATATAAAGATATGTCTGTCAACGATGTAACTGCGAGTTCATAGTATGCCATAATGAGGTACCTTGTCAAGATGTAGCTGGTAGTTGCATTGTTTGAAACAATGAGACTCCTTCTTGCCTAGTCTCCATCTGTTACAAGATTTATCTCACCTATGAAATAAATTAAGTCATTTAGGACGTAAACATATGTGTTCGCGTAGTTTTGTTTTCAATATACACGTGCTTTCTCTTTGCGCGTGTATCTTCATTCGTTTCCTTTCGTTAAGACATTATAATAGCTAAGAGCCCATGTCGTCCGTGCAACTGCAACACATTTAGCAATATCTAATATATGAAGGCACAAACGGGTACGGGAGAAGGCTGATATGCCTTTCTGCCAAATCCTCCCCGGTGGTGTTCTTGTAGACAATATCGGTAAAGCCCATGTATACTGTTGTGTCTTGTATGCCATGTAATTCTGTAACTCTTGTCCAAAGTACAGTAACTCACTACACATAATTCTTAAGCAAAAAAGACGTGTATTCAGCTAAAGCATCAAAGGCAAATGTCTGTTTATGACGGCTTTCCTCCCTGTAACTTGATTAGTTGGATAATAAACAACACAAGTTACTTATGACCTTGAGAATCACAAAGTGTTTTATCGTCTTATATTAGTACAGGATATGAAGTGGAATATTGCCTGACCGAAGACTAACTTGTCTCAAAACTTGGCGAGGTAGCATTAATTTGTGGACAGTATATACATCGGTTGAGACTGGAAATGTTTTATGAAAGCGCCAAACTCCTATGAAATGTCATGACGAAGGGAAAGTTGCCTCTTAAGTACCTCTGTGGGACTTATCCCGAACGATATACGCACTAAAACTCGGCCTTAACCAGACAGCCGTCTCCTGTAAATGCCTTGCGGAAATGATGGAAATGTATTTTGAAATTGATTTTCGCTCAACTTGGGGACACTAGAGTGTACATCAGAATTATTCAGCTAATTTTAGACTTTGACATTTCGCAGTGTCGTGCGGAGTACACGTATTCCCTTCCTAAATCATACCCCATAGAGATGCCGTTGTACTAGATTAAACCTAGCTTCTATGACGCTGTCGGTAAAGTTTTAAATTGGCAAAATTATGTTATATTATTTAAAGTGCAATGAATTTAAATCATGATAATGTATTTACATGCATATTTCTGGAGATCATTTAACATGTACTCATTATGATCATTGATTTACATGTTGATAAGTTCCGGAACTATTTTCTACTAAACCGGAAGTTGGTGATATGGACATGAGTGGTTCTCTTTGTCAAATGGGCAATAGCTTTTATCTCCACTTCACACTGAGTGGAACCTCTTACTAATGTAGTATAACTCAGTCTTATAGCGTGACACGCGGCCTACCGCCATACTAATGTAGTATAATCCAGTCTTATAGCGTGACACACGGCCTACCGCCATACTAATGTAGTATAATCCAGTCTTATAGCGTGACACGCGGCCTACCGCCATACTAATGTAGTATAATCCAGTCTTATAGCGTGACACGCGGCCTACCGCCATACTAATGTAGTATAATCCAGTCTTATAGCGTGACACGCGGCCTACCGCCATACTAATGTAGTATAATCCAGTCTTATAGCGGGACACGCGGCCTACCGCCATACTAATGTAGTATAATCCAGTCTTATAGCGTGACACGCGGCCTACCGCCATACTAATGTAGTATAATCCAGTCTTATAGCGTGACACGCGGCCTACCGCCATACTAATGTAGTATAATCCAGTCTTATAGCGTGACACGCGGCCTACCGCCATACTAATGTAGTATAATCCAGTCTTATAGCGTGACACGCGGCCTACCGCCATACTAATGTAGTATAATCCAGTCTTATAGCGTGACACGCGGCCTACCGCCATACTAATGTAGTATAATCCAGTCTTATAGCGTGACACGCGGCCTACCGCCATACTAATGTAGTATAATCCAGTCTTATAGCGTGACACGCGGCCTACCGCCATACTAATGTAGTATAATCCAGTCTTATAGCGTGACACGCGGTCTACCGCCATACTAATGTAGTATAATCCAGTCTTATAGCGTGACACGCGGCCTACCGCCATACTAATGTAGTATAATCCAGTCTTATAGCGTGACACGCGGCCTACCGCCATACTAATGTAGTATAATCCAGTCTTATAGCGTGACACGCGGCCTACCGCCATACTAATGTAGTATAATCCAGTCTTATAGCGTGACACGCGGCCTACCGCCATACTAATGTAGTATAATTCAGTCTTATAGCGTGACACGCGGCCTACCGCCATACTAATGTAGTATAATCCAGTCTTATAGCGTGACACACGGCCTACCGCCATGCCGTGGAACCGACATTGTGAAACTTACCACACTATTAAACCTCCACAAGTTGTCAAGCCACCTTACTAACACATCACTTGATTGTCAACATAGTAATAGATCAAGACTTTCTTACAGCCAAATATTGTTGAAATCCTAAGGGAATAAAGCTCCCTTTTGACAGAGTTGTGGGCCTTTCAACTTTTTATACAACCGCGCATATTTTTTAAATATATACATATATATAATTAATTTTTCTTTGTTTTCATGGTAAATACTCAAATGTGATTGGTCGAAAAATTCTTTTCATTCTTAGAAATTCCGAGAATGGCGCGAAAAATGTGACGTCACAATACGACAATTGACGTTGCGTATTGATTTGAGAAAAAGAATCCCATTTAAATCCAGTAAAATTGTACATAAAACATGTTTTAAATTAGAAAATAATTTTCAAAAATTAATCATAAGCGTTGATATCAATTATTTTTTAGTTTCATCGGGGCATTTTGTTTGCAAACTTCTGTAAGTATAAAAGGAAGTCTGGCAAAGGAAGGAAGGCAAAATCAATGAAAGGGAAGGGGCACCAGACGACTGAACACGCCACTCCTGTACGTGTATGTCACGGGTATACCTAGGGTCAAGATTTTAAGAAAATCACATTGCCTTTATAAATGATGCATGTATTAATTAATTTAATCAGTAATTATAGCAGCCGAAGTGACATATTTTGAGGGTAGAGAATTATTTCAGTGATTTCTTTATTTATTCCACCCATTTATCGACCTCGGATGATGCCAACATATTTACAAAATAAAGTAATTTTTATTTTCTACAACCCTGACCCCATATACCAGACTGTTTAATCCAGACATGTCTGAACGATCCGTTTCCCAAACGCATCCCGCAGGATATTTTTAATTTGATATTTCTTCTACACAATCTGAGATACTCTATACTGTCTGTTGAAACACATATTTAAACAAGAAATATCTTTTTAAAAGATAAACTGCATAGTTTTAATGCTAGTGGTTATAATGTAAAACTGTTGGTTGGTGAAATAGATAAACGAACCAATGCGTTTCAGCACGGATAACAAAATCATATCAGTTTGAATCATTTTTGGTGATAATAAGACTGCATTTGAAACAGGAATATAAAATTAAAAAGATACATTCACTTATTCAGCTTGCATTCAATCTTAACTTTGTTTCGTTTTTAACTGTATACCTGCATTTTGCATTTTGCATTTACCGCTACATTGACCAATCACATACTTCATCTTGACCAGTAACGCCACCTGTCGCGTCATATCCGGGACCAATAGTATACGGCTATGCCGAAAAAAATGTAAACTTATTTATTTTATATTGCAAAATACGGAAGCGCATGAGCGGTCTTTCTGTGGGAGGAACCCGAAATACCCGGGGACATCCGTGTGGTCGGGCAGGTGACACCATACCTTTTTGACTTTGATAGATCTATTGTATATGTAAAGTAATTATATCAATGCCGTCAATCTTTCGTTAATTTGTATCATATATTAAGGATTGTAAATTGTATGATGTAATCTTTTAGTATGCTTATGAGCCGTAAGGCTTAAAGTGAATAAAACATTGAACATTGAACTTCCGATCGGGGAGTCGAACCCCAGCCGCTTACGTGTGATACCACTGTGCCATCCGACCACCCATCCCTCTTTATAAAGTCGTAACTTCAAAATTCTTTTGTCTTCTTTTTGTGAATCAGATTTTCCGCAGACCGTCTATGTCGCGCTGAATAATAACTTTCACTAACAAATTGCTATATGAAAATAGCAATGATGTTGTGGTGAACAAAAAAAACAATGTCTTTGTCAACTATCGGTGTAGTCTCGAATTATCTAACTTTATTTTACTTGTATGTTATTTTATTATTATTATTTTACCTGTGTTTTGGGATTTATTTTTTTTATAAAAAAGTATATCACTTCCTGCTCCGCGAGATTGAGGATAAGTCCAGCTGTGAAAAAATCGATTTCAGGTTAATATTGATGCCTGAGAAAGGTTGACACAAATCAGATTTCTGCGGGAAGACACATGGCGCACGTGCTGCCACCTACCTGTCGGAGGTGCACTGACTGAGAATGTGCTCACGTGATAACGTTCTCCGCGTGTCACTGCCAGTCATGTTTCTAATTACTTGTTAATTGAACGTAATCGATTTCTCGTGACACAATACGTTGTGACGTCAAAAAGTGTACAATGTATTTCACTGTAGGAAACCAACATCTTCTCTCACACGACAATATCTTCAATCGCCGCCGTGTCAATGCGATCAAATTGTTCGGATTTCCAGTACATACTTTGGTTTGTTTTTGTTTAACGTCCTATTAACAGCCAGGGTCATTTAAGGACGTGCCAGGTTTTGGAGGTGGAGGAAAGCCGGAGTACCCGGAGAAAAACCACCGGCCTACGGTCAGTACCTGGCAAATGCCCCACGTAGGTTTCGAACTCGCAACCCAGTGGTGGAGGGCTAGTGATAAAGTGTCAGGACACCTTCACCACTCGGCCACCGCGGCCCCTCCAGTACATACACCCCCTTTTGTTGGTACATGTACATAGTCATGAGGATCACTTATTGTGTTCAGATGGATAATATTTTTTCAAGTTGCCTAAATAGACACAAAAATGTTCTCCCAACGTAGACGAGATTTCTTAGGTTTTTTTTTTTTTTTGTGCGATCTTTATGTTCTAGCAACAGCCAAGATATAGATATAACACATAACATATCGATATATCCGGATACGGTGACATGACCCGGTCATATATAGATTTTCGCTACCAAATAATAATCAAGTTAAGTCTACCAAACAGATACAAGACAGTGAGTCTAAGTGTATTGTTTGTTTCTTTTTTTAACATTTACATCGACCCAGGTTGACGGGTACATAATATATAAATGAGATTGACCTTGACCTTAATAGTATGCAGTCTCTCCTTCAGCATGACCTCGTGGCAGTGCGTGTGACCCCTGGCGATGCTGAAATTTATAAACTATCACTGAGTCAATCAGTGGTAACATTAGAGGCGTTTTTTTTACCTTGTAAGTTGGTGACAGATATATCGGTTCAACTGGGTACATTCTTGATTTTTAACCAGAAATGATGTTGAACAGGCTGGTAAACATGTAATGTAAACCCAAGATCGAAATAAAAGGATGATTTATCATGAAGTGCAGGTAATATAAACTACCTGTACAGATTCAGCGCTTCCGACATCAAAACAACAGAATTCTAACTCAATTGGCGGAGGAAATATCAACAAAATAAAAATTGCAGTTGGCTGGCTGGTCACGGAATATTCACTTAAGCGATTTAGTTTTTTCTTTAATTCCGTATACAGTTTTACATGGAAACTAAGGAGAGTAACACCAGGGTCCGTATTCATGAAACATAATCAGTGCTCTAAAATGACATCGCGTTTAAGCCAATTATCTTAAATTTCATGTTATAGCTGTTTCAAAGAAAAGAAAAAAAAATCTAATCAAAAATAATATTTCACTTGAGGTTTTCCAAGATTCCTTCAAATCATTAAAAAATGATAATTCAGATATGATTTCGACCCAGATGTTCCGGGAGGGCAAGCGTCACCTTGGACTCCGTCATGTAAATCAAAATAAAACGTCTTGAGAAAGTATTATGGAAGATGTAAAGGTATTCCAACACGAGTTGGGGAAGGGTTTGGGGTTTGGGGAGGAAGTCAGAACAACATTTGTTAAAATGCATATCATAATGGTGATCATCAAACATCTCTATGGTTGTCTTTCATCTCTAGAATTGAATTGATTGGAGAAGCAGGGATGATACTAACAAGTAATGGTAAAGTATGATAGGTCATGTCATGCTTTCAAACAGCTTAGTGTTGAGCTGCTCCTGTTGTTTGGAGTCGCGGTGGCCGAGTGGTTAAGGTATCCCGACACTTTATCACTAGCCCTCCACCCCTGGGTTGCGTGTGGCGAAACCTATGTGGGGCAGTTGCCAGGTACTGACCAAAAAAAACAAACAAAAGTCCCTGTTGTGAATTGTAAAAATCAATAAAATACCTGTTGATTAAGTAATACCTGTGGGGTACCCAGTAAATTGTACCGTTTTACCTTTGGAAGTACACAGTAAATTATACCTTTATACCTATATGGAGGTACCCAGTAAATTGTACCGTTATACCTATATGGAGGTACCCAGTAAATTGTACCGTTATACATATGGAGGTACCCAGTAAATTGTACCGTTATTTCTATGGAGGTAACCAGTAAATTGTACCGTTATACCTATGGAGGTACCCAGTAAATTGTACCGTTATACCTATGGAGGTACCCAGTAAATTGTACCGTTATACCTATGGAGGTACCCAGTAAATTGTACCGTTATACCTATGGAGGTACCCAGTAAATTGTACCGTTATACCTGTGGAGGGAACCAGTAAATTCTACCGTTATACATATGGAGGTACCCAGTAAATTATACCGTTATACCTATGGAGGTACCCAGTAAATTGTACCGTTATACCTATGGAGGTACCCAGTAAATTGTACCGTTATATCTATGGTGGTACACGGTAAATTGTACCTTTATATCTATGGAGGTACCCAGTAAATTGTACCTTTATACCTGTGGAGGTAACCAGTAAATTGTACCGTTATACCTATGGAGGTACCCAGTAAATTGTACCGTTATACATATGGAGGTAACCAGTAAATTGTACCGTTATACATATGGAGGTTACCAGTAAATTGTACCGTTATACATATGGAGGTAACCAGTAAATTGTACCGTTATACATATGGAGGTAACCAGTAAATTGTACCGTTATACATATGGAGGTTACCAGTAAATTGTACCGTTATACATATGGAGGTACCCAGTAAATTGTACCGTTATACATATGGAGGTAACCAGTAAATTGTACCGTTATACCTATGGAGGTACCCGGTAATTTGTACCGTTATACCTGTTGAGATACACGGCACACTGTACCGTTATACATATGGAAGTAGTAGATTGTGTATTTCTCATTCTGAGCCAGCGTTGTCTCGCGGTACCAATGAGATGGTGGCTGTGAGAGTATTAAGATTGTAAGAATATTTTCAGTACACGTCAGGAAACGTCAATATGTTCTTTAATCTTGACAGGACCGTTGTTTAATTTACATTGATAAGATGTCCATTTCGCGATGCTAAACAACATGTCTTGGCTTTATCGGGATCAAGAATGGAAGCTGTCATAATATTTACACGTGTCGGGATTGTAGCGACTAGGGTCGTGCTGTGCACGTGTAAACAGCCATTGAAAGTTCCACGGATAAGCACTTCCTCAAGTATAAAACCCTGAACAGGTTTGGACGATATTAATCTGAACATCACATCCGGAGTACTAGACCCCCTTCCCATTCTGAGCTTATATGTATCACTCTAATTCCTCATCCTGTACACACACACACCCTCACCCTAACGCACACACCCTCACATGCGTGTACACTCCCTAAACCACACGAGCCTACATGGCAGTGGTAATTTGTTAAGGATTGAAATTCGTTTATAGATGATATAACTTCACCGAATATGCATATGCGTTTTAAGTATTTGCGTGAAACAAGATTGCCTTCACTAAGGGTGCCCCTCAGTCTACAAACCCAGAAATAAATCGAGAATTTTCCGTCAATTCTTTTTATTTGACGTAATATGATTGGCTCCCGATTTCACTATGACGAAAGCATCCGAAAATATTCACGAATAGCACCGAAAAGACACGAACAGTTTCCGAAGCAATTCGCATATTATGAAAATAGTTTATGAAACATAGGAAAACTTTCCGAAGAAGCTAACTGTCCAATCGCAACATCTCGGGGAAATTTTCGTCGATTCTCGGAAATTTTAGAGGATTGCTGGAATTTTTTCAGAGAGGTTGCAATTGATTCACAGTCATATATAAATAGTTCGGAAACACTCGAACACTTTCGGAACACCTTTTTTTTTACATTAATGGTAAAAGGGAATATGTGATTGTTATCAGTAACATAAACTATAAGTAGAATGTGTGGTCCAATGTTTAACCACTGAATCTGATGTCTAACCACAGAAAGCATGGTTTCGTACATTACATGTTAAAACCTCTCCGTGACAAATGTTGTGTGTTACTTCTATGACAGGCTGAGTTAGGTAATCAGCTGTATTGCATGTAAGTTGTCAGTGTTCTGTACCTAGGTATTACCGCGCCAAGCAAGAGATTTGGTTTCTAAGATTACATCAACTATAAACAGTGTCAACATTTCCATTGTTAGCTTAAGAAATAAAACTGAGGAATGTTTGGATTAATAGTTGAATGATTATAACCACAATGGCAATAAAACCAAACACTAAATCGATATAAGACATGGAAACAGTTTTCTGGTTTTGGCGGTAGTACCGACCAGTGTTGGTAGTCATGGCGCCGACCAGTATTGGTAGTTGTTGTAACGACCAGTGTTGGTGGTGGTGGTGCCGACCAGTGTTGTTAGTGGTGGTGCCGACCAGTGTTAGTAGTGGTGGTGCCGACCAGTGTTGGTAGTGGTGGTGCCGACCAGTGTTGGTAGTGGTGGTGCCGACCAGTGTTGGTAGTGGTGGTGCCGACCAGTGTTAGTAGTGGTGGTGCCGACCAGTGTTGGTAGTGGTGGTGCCGACCAGTGTTGGTAGTGTTGGTGCCGACCAGTGTTGTTAGTGGTGGTACCGACCAGTGTTGTTAGTGGTGGTGCCGACCAGTGTTGTTAGTGGTGGTGCCGACCAGTGTAGGTAGTGGTGGTGCCGACCAGTGTTGGTAGTGGTGTTGTCGACCAGTGTTGGTAGTGGTGGTGCCGACCAGTGTTGTTAGTGGTGGTACGACAAGTGTTGGTGCCGACCAGTGTTTGGTAGTGGTGGTACCGACCAGTGTTGTTAGTGGTGGTACGACAAGTGTTGGTGCCGACCAGTGTTTGGTAGTGGTGGTACCGACCAGTGTTGTTAGTGGTGGTGCCGACCAGTGTTGTTAGTGGTGGTACCGACCAGTGTTGGTAGTGGTGGTGCCGACCAGTGTTGGTAGTGGTGGTGCCGACCAGTGTTGGTAGTGGTGGTGGTGCCGACCAGTGTTGGTAGCGGTGGTGCCGACCAGTGTTGGGTTAAGACGTAACAATGTTAAATGTCTTATACACGAATGCAGTTATTAGAACTGGCCATCTGTAATGAAATTAACATGGAATTTTGGTCTGTGGTCATGCTGTTCCCACCAGAATGGTGACAACGCGCTAGTGTATATCACATTAAGTACAGCCAGTGGTCATAGATCCCCGGACAATGGGATGTCACCAGTCCACACAAAAACAATATGGCGTATCGGTCGGCATCAGGTGAGACTCGCATTGACCATCGACATCCCTCTGTATCGACATTACGTCCAATTACGTCACTCTGAGACGCTCGGCATTCGGAAGGTGTCCGGGTAAATCGATAAAAGCAGTTGCAGAGCTATCATATTAGTCTAGGGTACAATAAAGTGGTTAGTCAATCATGAAAAATGAATGAAAAGCAGATAGCAGTAAAAGTCGTTTATATGCTAGCTTGAGGCCCTCTAACGACTGTTTACTACAGTATATATAGCCAACCGCTGTTCATTAATGTGTTGTGTTCAATTTAAACGTGTCTTTTAGTCACAGCGGGGAACCGATGTCGCCAGAGCGGCGAGAATCGGGCGAAGATCTGCGACATTCCGTGATAATTACACTCCGGGAATTAGTCTTTTAGTAACATAATGACATTGCGTTGTATATATCTACCATGATATACGTCGTGCGATAAAGCACCTTGTCGTGTTCTCGCAAATCTCTAGGTAGACTCGGCTGTCCACACCTCGAAATGTTAAGGGAGGATGATTGGGTTATGTGGCTCCACCCTCCTCTCGCTGCTTCTCTCTTTCTCTCTTTCTCTCCACCACACTGCAGTAGATGTAATGTCAGATCGCCATAGTCCTCTCGAAATATGACTCCAGTACAAAGTTTAAATTCTCTGGCCTCTCTTTTATTCATCTGCGTTCTCTCTCTTACAAATCTTCTCTCTCCATTCCTCTTTCTTCTCTCTCCATTCCTCTATCGTCTCCCTCCATTCCTCTACTGGCGTCTCCCTCCATTCCTCTATCTTCTCCCTCCATTCCTCTATCGTCTCCCTCCATTCCTATATATTCTCTCTACATTCCCCGTTCTTCTCCCTCCATTCCCCTATCGTCTCCCCTTATTCCTCTATATTATCCCTCCATTCTTCTATCTTCTCTCTCCGTTCCTCTTTCTTCTCCCTCCATTCTTCTATTTTCTCCCTCCATTCCTCTATCTTCTCTGTCCATTCCTCTATGTTCTCTCTCCATTCCCCTATCTTCTCTCTCCATTCCTCTATCTTCCCTGTCCATTCCGCTATCGTCTCCCTCCATTCCTCTATATTCTCCCTCCATTCCTCTATTTTCTCTCTCAATTCCTCTATCTTCTCCCGCCGTTCTTCTATCTTCTCTTTTTATTCCTTTATCTTTTCTCTCCATTCCTCTCTCCATTCCTTTATTTTCTCCCTCCATTTCTCTATCTTTTCTCTTCATTCCCCTACCTTCTCTCTCCATTCCTCTCTCTTCTCTCTCCATTCCTCTACCTTCAACCTCCATTCCTCTATCTTCTCTCTCAATTCCTCTATTTTCTCCCTTTATTCCTCTACCTTCACCCTCCATTCCTCTATCTTTTCTCTCCATTCCTCTCTCGTCTCCCTCAATTCCTCTATCTTCTCCCTCCATTCCTCTATCTTCTCGCCCATTCCTCTATCTTCTCGCCCATTCCTCTATCTTCTCGCCCATTCCTCTATCTTCTCCCTCCATTTCTCTATCTTTTCTCTCCATTCCTCTCTCTTCTCTCTCCATTCCTCTATCTTCTCTCTCCATTCCTCTCTCTTCTCTCTCCATACCTCTATCTTCTCTCTCCATTCCTCTCTCGTCTCTCTCCATTCTATGTCCTCTCCTTCCATTCCTCTATCTTTTCTCTTCATTCCCCTATCCTCTCTCCATTCCTCTACCTTCACCCTCCATTCCTCTATCTTCTCTCTCCATTCCTCTATTTTCTCCCTTTATTCCTCTATCTTTTCTCTCCATTCCTCTCTCGTCTCCCTCAATTCCTCTATCTTCTCCCTCCATTCCTCTATCTTCTCCCTCCATTCCTCTATCTTCTCCCTCCATTCCTCTATCTTCTCGCCCATTCCTCTATCTTCTCTTTCCATTCCTCTATCTTCCCCTTCATTCCTTTATCTTCTCCCTCCATTCCTCTATCTTCTCTCTCCCATTCCTCTATCTTCTGTTTCCATTCCTCTATCTTCCCCCTTCATTCCTCTATCTTCTCCCTCCATTCCTCTATCTTCTCTCTCCATTCCTCTCTCCTCTCCCTCAAATCCTCTATCTTCTCTTTTCATTCCTGTTGATGTCTTTTCTAATCTCCTCTATTCTCTATGTGTACAATTATAAAGTAACACGAGAGTTTCTCTAATACTTGGTTAACGTGTCGATTGATCAAACAGAGCAGAAGCATTGTCGTCGGGTGCTATTATCTGGATGTTGGAGTCTAGTCCTAGAGGAGTCGGGTTGTCGTTAAGCAGGCTCCCATTTCCTTTTGAAATTGCCTGCAAGCAGTGTGTCTGTGGTTCAAGATGAATGTTGTACATTTACATACATGTATGTCAATAAAGCGAAGTATATGTGATACATACATCCACGAATATTTTTGTTCGTAATCGTCCCTTTGCGATATGAAATCTGACGTGTTCGATTATTGTTGGTATTCCTAATGGTTCCGTTGTCGCCGTCCAGGTTCTTTATCATTTTGAGAATGAGACGTGACCCGGATTAGATAAGATTCGTATGTCGGGTGTCGTCGATGAAGCAGAAGACGCTTTATCTTCCCGAGTACCTGGTCTTATTCTCCTTGTACTTTTTCATGGATCTCCACACAAATCTGTATTTTGCTTTCGTTGTTAGAATTATGGTTTCCTTATGTCGGTATTCTTTGATGCTTTTATGTATAGTCAATTCTTAATGTGAAAATGGAAATAAATTCAGGTCTGCAATAAATGCATTATTTCTCTTAATACGACAATGCTTCGGGTGAAATAAGATCAGTTTCTCAAATTACAATTTTGTTCTACATTAACTTAACGCTATTTTGATGTTTTCACGTTTGTTCTTCTAGCTCCCTGGTGACGTGTTCGGATAAGCCACTCATTATAAACATATCAACCTATTAGATTCGTGCATACCGCTCCTCTTGAATCCAGTGGCGATGATAAATCATCGCTTGTCTCGTTTAGGACGTGTTACTGAGGTTTCAAACTCGTCAGTAATAGTTAATGCCGAGTGGAGAAATGATTTTAATTGTTTTCTCGGCTTTAGCCTGCAAATACTCGCTATCATATTAGTAATAAGGGGGTTTTACTATGAGAATATGCCGGAGGTGTAAATATTTCCTAAATATTCCTAATAAAAGACCATTAAATATCTATCATAAAAAACAAACCGTACTTGCATTTGCATTATAAGTGTGTCTTTCCGACGGCTTTTCCTCTCGGTTGGATTAAGAGACGAGATAATATCGGTACTTCCAGGGACACTCGTATCAATGAATAATTGACGTAATAATGTATCATTTCCTACTAAAACCATATATTTTATCTGGAATTTGTCTGAAAAACTACCTGCAGCTAATATTCGGCACCAATATTGCCAAAACCGAAGTGTTCTGGTTTAAGTTGTCATTATTGAGAAGCATCATTCGCACGTGCGTGTTTTTATCTGACAGGAGGAAAGTCTAGAACACTTAAGTGAGTAGATAACAGAGAAAGCTTTGCCACCTTTAGGTGTGCACGATATTTACACGTCCGGATCTTACCGTCAAACTTCTATTGAATAGTGACAATTTATATGTACAGGCATGTAAATAATTCATATTCAACGCACTATCTCGTTTTATGGAGGTTCTTGCGCGTGCGTCGTGGCATCTTACCGGTATATTTCTCAGACATGCGCTCTGTGATAATATTGGAAGAGAGCAATTTACGGGGAGGTTCTGGGACCGTTATCGGGACTGGGCGATAAAGGGGAGGTGTGAGATAGCATGAAGGGTCCGATATCTAGAGGGCGATAGCGACCCTCAAATACACATACCACAAGCATAACGGAAAGATACCCCAGTCTTAGTGATAACATCTGCTCCGTGTTCATCAAGACTCACTTATAACTTTTGCCTACAACATTAACATAAGGCATTTAATAACGTCCAAATATTGATGTATGTTAACTGTTATATTGTAAGCGATAACAGATTATGCGCTACTGGCGGAACCAAACTGGAGTAGATAGTTTTACTGCATGCATCATGTTTTTTCAGCATCAGCAGCTGTCTTTTATTTAGGTCACGTGATCGGTGAATTTACACCATTTTTTAAGTTCAGAGGAATTTAATTGTTGCAGACTTGTAACAATTACAAAAACACGATACTCCGATAGCTCGTGGAATCTGGGATCGTGGAGAGACAGCGCGGTTAGTAGATTGGTTTTCAGAGCGTTTCTATCGATTGTTCAATTGTAAATGGAGTTTCAGGGTTTACTGCATCTGATAAACAGACATCCAAAATCAATCTAAAATTACATTTCATAATTGGATTTCTGCGAAAACAGAAGAGCGAGATTTGATAATGAAAGCAAAATTACGTGACAGCACGATATCTGACAAATGACAACTACCGGTCGTCTGTCGGTACTGACAATACAAGAATTGGTAAACATTACTTCCGGTCGTCTGTCGGTACTGACAATACAAGAATCGGTAAACATTACTACCGGTCGTCTATCGGTACTGACAATACAAGAGTCGGTAAACATTACTACCGGTCGTCTGTCGGTACTGACAATACAAGAATCGGTAAACATCACTTCCGGTCGTCTGTCGGTACTGATAATACAAGAGTCCGTAAACATTACTTCCGGTCGTCTGTCGGTACTGACAATATAATAATCGGTAAATATCACTACCGGTCGTCTATCGGTACTGACAATACATTACTACCAGTCGTCTGTCGGTACTAACAGTACAAGAATCGGTAAACATTACTTCCGGTCGTCTGTCGGTACTGACAATACAAGAATCGGTAAATATTACTTCCGGTCGTCTGTCGGTACTGACAATACAAGAATCGGTAAACATTACTTCCGGTCGTCTGTCGGTTCTAACAATACAAGGGTTGGTAAACATCACTCCCGGTCGTCTGTCGGTACTGACAATACAAGAATCGGTAAACATTACTTCCGGTCGTCTGTCGGTACTGACAATACATTACTACCGGTCGTCTGTCGGTACTGACAATACAATTCTTCCGGTCGTCTGTCGGTACTGACAATACAAGAATCGGTAAACATTACTTCCGGTCGTCTGTCGGTACTTACTCCGACCGACCAGCAATTTATTTAAACGCAGCAAGTCTATTCGGGTCATGACACTTCCGTGATGTATAATGAACCACGTGACATCTACGTCATTTTAAGGAATCTCTAGTAGGTTTATTTTATAGAACACTCGTTTACTGGAACATGCAGGTTTAAATCTATTGACACCCTCGTAGAACTTACGTTTAAGTTGAAATATGATAAACACCGAAGAAAAAAATATGTGATTTTAGATTAAAGTCAAATGTATCGTTTGTTTAACTAGAGCATTACAGTCATCACAATTAATGTGTTCATCTTCATTCCTACATGTTATGATTTCCATATGTAGTTCTGTTAAGATAAACATGATTTCAAATAGATTTCAAATAAAAATAACCAAAAATGAAAAACAAAAATTAAGTTGCCATGTACCCATTGCCAAGGGAACTAATTCTAAGCCAAAGGGGAAATGATTTAAGCGAAAGCATAACTCTAAACCTGATTTCTATTGCTCAGTTATAATAGTAATAATGTTACCAGTTACTTTTGTGGAACCGGATCGTTTGAAGGGCAATCGACCTACATGTACGTATAAAGTACTCCCATTCCCGGTGTTGTCAAACCTCGTTCTAAATCTAAGTACTTGATAACACTGTTACGTACTAAAAATAAAACTAACTAAATAAAAAGTCTAAGATTTTACACATTTTCACGTCACTTCCGGTTTTTTCGGCAATACATGCCTTATTGGTTCTGACGTCACAATTCCCCATAGGTTACCTTGGTAACAATTTAAGTGTCAATGATGGATTCGCCAGAACGATAATCTGGAACATTTGATGGTACTTAAGTCTCCCCCACGGAGGTGTACACCCATAGGACAGATATGTACACCTAGACAGGGTACACGCGCCAGTAGCATTTCCCTGGTAATGAAGAAGAGTGCTTTGTAGATTTGTATTTATTGGTACAAAGCTCTCATACCTCTAAATGACACTTGTTTCAGAGATATACCGTACGGCATGTAATTTATTTTAGCAATGGCAAGTCTAAGCAGATTTTATGAATGTGTCCTTCAACTAATTCATTTACAAATACAAAACGCATGCATAACTAATTTACACGCGTAAGATTGCATACAATAAATACCCCTCCCTCTAATTCCGCCCCTCCGTCATCACGGCGTCTGGTCTGGAAGGTGAGATGAGCTCCGATTCCTCTCACATCTGTTAAATGGATGTACTTGGCCAAAACTTGCCAAACTAAGAGAAGATAAAGCGCATGAAATTCGAAACGACCGATCAAAACGATCTCAATGGCTGCATTTGCTTTTATCATTACACTGTACCTGTGCCACGTCTGTTTTCCTAAGAATGTTTCCACGCGCCTCACGGGCAGGGTAGGAAGTGCACGTGATATGTGTGATGGTGCAACACCTAGCTTACACGTGCACGTTAGGTAGGCCAAACATTCTGTTGACAAAACAAAACAACACTTAGTATATTGAAACCAAATGTTTTATTCCAAGAGTTGTTCAAGTTATTTGTCCCATACTTATTCAGTAAAGTAGCTATAAAAAAACACTATTCAACATGATGGGTTATATAATCATGTAATGTCATGATTTAGAGCTTAGCGTAGAAAAAAATGAAAGTTGAAACGACCACATGGGTCAAGAAAATGTATTCTTAACTGACATGGTCTGCCCAACTTTCATCTCCATATCTTTCAGATCTTGTCTTCGTCGCCGCGTACCAATATTTTCCCCGCTATGACAGGAAACATCTTAGTACGTCATTATGAAGTTAATGGAATATTTCTTTATCATTAAACTCCATTACTGCAGGTTGGATGCATCGTAAAATGTGTAATTAACGTCTTCAAAGGGACCACGTCATCACGTGCATGTAGGAAGTATATGGTAAAGAATATACAGGCACAAGGGGATGCCGATAGAAGACTCTTACGTACAGAAGAGAAGTGTCGCGCCTTGTGTCGTTATATTTGTGTCGTGTCTTCAAAGAAAACAATCACCCGTCGTATGTCGTTCTACATTCGTTCAGGTAATTTGACGCTGTCTTATATCACGGTTTTGCCTTTGGCTTTTGATGTCCCTGCGGAAAGGGGTTGCCGAGACATATACTTGTAAGGGTGAACATTTTCATTGCTTTTTGGCATATCTGTTTAATACAAAGACACGATGTAGTACTTGATGAAGACATTTTTATGTATGATCGATGGGTGATATTTCTGCTGTCACTCCGTCTACTGTAGATATAAGTACAGGTTGAGTGTGTCAGGGGTATCATACGGACTAAGTACACTCAGTAGAAAAAGACACTGTGAAGTGTCGATGCTCTACAAAGGTGTTCTTTTCCTCGTTACTTCCACGGCACCGACTTCTTTCACCGACATCAAAGAGGGAGGAAGAACGGTATTAATTAACTATAAATCAACCTTTAGTTCTCGTGATGCAGGTTCTAAAAGAAGAATGGTTGAATGAAAAAATAATACACCCAAATATATAGTATATATATATATATATATACTTTATTCATCTCTTGATTGACGATCACAGAAGTACCACTTTATTATAGATATCCCATCTGAGTAAAATCAGACGGCCTGAATTGTCTGTCTACCTAATGAGATGCATTTTATAGCTTTTACAGGCCAAACAAAAAAACAACGCCGAGCCACCATCGCTAATATCTGACAAGCTTTTCGCTGCAGACTACACGTGTATTTACACCAATGTACGAGCCGGTATTTATACACGTGCATTACACATCAACGGAGGTACAAGTCAAACGGTTTACAGTATATCACTTGTCCTCTAATTAGTCTGTGACGATAATAAATCCACATGTCGAACCCAGGAACCAGGTAGCGTAACTAACTGCCAAGTATACTTATAGGTAGAAAGGTCATTGTCCGCTCCGGACAAGCGTTGGAACGTCTGCACAGCGACGCGTCGATATGACACAATGACTTTTGCGAACTCGACACAACACCTGACGGCATCAATAGAGACTGCGCGTGGGCGGCCGGTAGAAATCGTGGACGGGCCGATGGTGTTGCAGTTGCGGGTAACACAAAAACGCACGGACAATATCCGACTGACACCATGGAAACTGGTCTGTTGAATTCATCGCTAATGAAACTATGCCTGTACTTTATGTTTAATGTACGTGACACTTTAATAAACATATCTGAATCTGAATCTTAATCCACTAACGGTTTATTTCCTCACGTTGTACATTTTGTGGCGATTAACAATTATTCAAGAAGCAATGTCAACCCCGTATGTATAACACACACTCGTGCTCTGATCGGGCCTCGAACTCGAGGTTGACATCAAATCGCCTGGCCGGAAGTATCTGCGGCTGCTGGCACTGCGCCAAGTTGTCATCGTTGGCCCATATAGTGCATACAGTATTGTTTGTAGAATATCAAATGATATATTCACATATCATATAGGATATATCCTGTTATATAAAATATATAGTCAACATGAAATTTGGGGTCGATATTATTCCTTGAGTAAATTCTTAATTGGCTTGCCATGCCTTTGTGTAGATCGCCTTCACACTCTTCGGCGGATTTGACGGTGTGTAAAATACTCCGGATTTCTACGAAGACGGACCTATTAGAATGAAGCTTTCCAAAAATGACACAAAGCTCCCAAAAAGAAAAAAAATATCCAGAACAGGATCGCATTCAACAGACCATCAATAAAATGTGATATAGACATCTTCCTGGCGAATGAAGACTTATACTGTCCTGGTTATAGCCTTTAGTCTATACATCAAAATGGCTTCACCAAACAAAATGTCCAACGGAAAATGATTTAGGAACAGCATTTGACTGCCAGCTGAAATTCACAGCTCATTCCAATATAAAGCAGCACAAAGCAACCAAAATGCCAGGAATTCAACCATATTTATCACTTTATAGCGTAGGCCCATTCCACCGTCTGGCTGTACCTATGATGAGAAAGTACTGTGGAGGGAAAAGGAACCAAGAGTAATCATCACCATAATGAATATCAGCACGGGACACCACTGGCCTCTAGCCCAAGTCTGGAGGGAACACGTGGCGCTATATAGGCCTCTAGCCCAGATCGTCTCGAACAAGTCTGGAGGGAACACGAAGGCGCTATATAGGCCTCTAGCCCAGATCGTCTCGAACAACTAGTCTGGAGGGAACACGTGGCGCTATATAGGCCTCTAGCCCAGATCGTCTCGAACAACTAGTCTGGAGGGAACACGTGGCGCTATATAGGCCTCTAGCCCAGATCGTCTCGAACAAGTCTGGAGGGAACACGAAGGCGCTATATAGGCCTCTAGTCCAGATCGTCTCTAACAACTAGTCTGGAGGGAAAACGTCGCGCTATATAGGCCTCTAGCCCAGATCGTCTTGAACAACTAGTCTCGAGGGAACACGCTATATAGGCCTTCAGCCCAGATCGTCTCGAACAGTTGATCTTATAGCCTCTATCTCAGACCCATCCCCAACAAATAGCGTGTTGAGAACACGAGGATGCTTTAACAACTAGACTAGGGGGGGGGGGGGGGGGGGGGTGGGGGGGGGGGGGGGGCGCTATATAGACATTTAGTCCATACCTCCCCAAACAACAACACGAGGGCGCTATAAGCATGTGGTCCAGACCATTCCGAACAACTGGTCTGAGGAGAGCACGAGGGCGCTTTATATGTATAGGCCTGTAGCCTAATAACTGGATTATAGTCCTCTGTATTCATATATTAACTACATAAACATTTATCGTATTTACAAATGTCGTCCATTGACCCAGGCACGCTATTTATAATAGAATCGTCTGCGCCATAACCGATCGATTTCCTCATTATCCTGTTTATTGGACAAACTTATCTAATTAAGCGAAATATCAAACCAGTCTATTTGCATCTCTAATAAGAGTTAATATGGTAATGTAAAGTGGATTAAGTGTTTTACCAGTACAACAAATAAATAGTGGGTAGGGTTACCATGGAAACGGGACGACATTGTACAATAGGGAGGAGTGGTTTCATGTGTGAATATATAAGGCTGCTGTGCAGGCATGCGTGAAATAGGTATATTGATCTACTCTCTTGGACCGGAGTATATCGATCAATTATCTTGATGGAGCATAAGATAACACTGTAAAAAATTAAGAATCTAAGATTATAGAGATGGCAGGGAATGGAGCCGATCGTTGATCTTCGATCGTCAGGGCCAGAAATGAAGATTATCTATTAAAAAAAAGTTAAGGTTATATTTTTTAAAAAGGGCCAGTTGGATTAAAATTATTTATTTAAAGTCAGAGTCAGCTTATGCAGTCTCTCTCATTTGAAGCGGAATAGGAATCGTTATCTAAGGATCTTCGGTGGCATTCGCAACATCTCGACAAACTCCGTCAAGACTTGGAATCCAACCTGACCGAGTCGTAGATGAGTGTTGTGTTTTAACCAACATTAACACAATTATAAAACATGGCAAAATTTAATATTAAGATTCCACACGTTTTTTAGTATTATACGTTAGGATAACTTGAAGTGTAATTATGTGTGCTTGTAGTTGAAACTCGACGTCATGTACCTGTAGACCGTACAGTCAGTAAATTAGCCCCAACTTAACCAATCGGAAAATTAATTTCCTTCTATATTCGTTTGAATCGCTCTTTTAATCCAATATCGTTGGAGCTTGGCTGGATTGTGATATAATTCTGCCGGGACATTTAATATGTCTCAGAGATCATGACCGGTCACTGCGTTATTGAAGTCTGGTGTAAAGGTACCCTCACGCGAGATTGATGTGAACTAAAGAATTCTAAAAACCTTTCCCCAGGAAAAAGGTCTACTGGAACCAGTTAACATTCCATTGTTATATTTTTCTACGAGGATAAAAATCACATTACTTCCTCAACATGCGAGAGCATTACAGTCGTACTAACTTGTCTCAATGACGTGTCTGTAATAAACTCTCCCAGCATGCAACGTACCGAGAGGAATCATTGGCTATGTTTTAATTACAGACTCGGCCCTCTGAAGAATAAAATGGTAACTACTGCCCCTGTCTTCATTGTGGTGTATACTCAATAGAGAGTCTTTAACTGCTGCATGTCCGATAAATTATCGCAGTGAAACCAGTTGTTATTAGGCATGTTAGCGTTTCCTAGGTAACGCCGAAAAATACAGTACCATGGGCTGTGTTCGTCATAATTTAATTTTAGATTAAAAGACTATTTTTTGTTTGCAGTATTGTTGTTTTATGGAACCTATACAAAACAAGTCTGTAAGTTTGTATCCATCAGTCTTCGTCAGGCCGAATCACCTTCCTGACGATTGCGTGGAGTTTTCAGGGTGTTCGAAGGAACTCCCAAAGACCCGATGCATTTAAACGTGCATCATGTGTTTGGTGGATGAAAAACCTACTCCTTATCACTGAAAACATCGATAATTGCTCTTTCAATAATCTCCTATATAGACGTGGAATGTATTGTTCTAGTTTCCAAACAGCACGACCATGCTTCCACGTTCGATATCCATCGTGTTGACGTTACTCCGTTGCATTGCCATCGGCTGGTGAAAAAAACCAAAAGGATATCTCAAAATAGCCAGAATTGACACATCTCTATCTATAACACCACAACCTGATTATTTCAGTATATATATATATATGTATTCCTTATGATAAGTTCTCCGGACATTGGAGGTCACTGCCACCTGGTCAGCTGGTGAGTGTTTTAATGAGAGGGCCAGTAGGTGATGAGAGGGATACGTCTCTCACCATATGTATCATGTAGTGTTCTGTTCCGTGACTCATTCACTTCAACTTCTTCCAATATTCTGACCACAGGGACTAAATCTTCTGACCACCAGGACTAAATCTTCTGACCAAAGGGACTTAATATTCTGACCAAAGGACTAAATCTTCTGACCAAAGTGACTAAATATTCTGACCACAGGGACTTAACATTCTGATTAAAGGGACTAAATCTTCTGACCAAAGGGACTAAATCTTCTGACCAAAGGGACTAAATCTTCTGACCAAAGGGACTAAATATTCTGACCACAGGGACTAAATCTACTGACCAAAGGGACTAAATATTCTGTCCACAGGGACTTAACATTCTGACTAAAGGGACTTAATATTCTGACCACAGGGACTAGATATTCTGACTAAAGGGACTTAATATTCTGACCACAGGGACTAGATATTCTGACTAAAGGGACTAGATCTTCTGACCAAAGGGACTAGATATTCTGACCAAAGGGACTAGATCTTTTGACCAAAGGGACTAAACATTCTGACTAGTTTTTCTAATTGGACCTTATAATCTGACCACGGGGCCCACATATTTTCACTTCAGGAACCCCAGTGTTCTGACCAAAGGAGTCCAATATTCTGGTCACTAAGTCTCAAATATTCTGACCACTTGGACCAAAAACCTGACCACAGCCAGGGAACGAAATGTTTTGACCATAGGGACAAAATATTCTAAACACGCGGACTTTGTATTGAGATAGCGGACTAACCTTTTGCATTTATGATACACCACCGCAAGCAAAAAGGACATACGGAAAAAAGTGTTGATGGAATATCAGATTAAATCTCCTTCTCAGCCCAGCTACATGGTACAGCCACTTAAATGTTATGCAATACGCCCTAAAGAATTTTGAAGTTATGACGTTTCTACGGCCTGTTAATCGCTCGTTGTCACGTGACCCTGATATGTAAAATGGTTATTTAACAGTGCGTTCCGTTGTTGATTACGATGCTGTCGATTTCATGGTATTATGCAGTGTAATTATTTCCATTGGCGATAAATTGTTTCTGGATCAGGTAAATTATTCCCGGTAATTCTGCTGTTGGTGTTATTATTTGTGAAATCATTCTAGGAATTCTGAGAATGTCAAATATTGCAGCCTTCGTGCATGTCGGCTCCTTTACTGAATTCGGTAGATTAAGCGCGGTATACTCGCGACGGTGTGACGCTTGGTTACGATTTTAATACCCAGTGAAATAAGATGGCAGAAACATTTATACTTAGATGACAAAAAAGTAATTACAGTATGACCTTTGATATCCTGTCATAAAACACAAGAAGTTCAGCTGGTTACCTGCTCTACATATGGACGTACGATTTTTTCGTGTTCTCATCTCCAATTTGATTTTATAAGATCGTCGTGTTATTTTTGTTTAGGGAAATGTGACAGGGTTTCTGGTGTAAATTTGATGTTACGAGCCTAGAATATCCATGGTTTATAGTATGTCGAGAAAAACACTGGATCCTTGGATACAGTTCACGCCTACAGGAACTGGTAATACTTACATTTCAACGTTACCCGAGTACGATGGAATATATACAATACCTTAGCGGAGGGTGGAATGGAAAATAGAGCATAAGAAGGGGTATATAGAGAATATTGAATGGTTTCCCGTTTAATATAACATATATTTCATGAGTATGACAGAATATCGATATTTTCACGAATGCGAAGCACGAGTGAAAAATATCGAAATATTCTGTCATACTCATGAAATATATGTTATATTTAACGGGAAACCATTCAATTTTCTTTTTATTGCATTTCATATACTTATATTTACCATTGTATGGTACTGCCACTATATAACCCTACCAATTCAGTTGCGAGTTCACCAGCTTATGAACTGCCAACTGAAATTTGAATTTGAAAATTCCAAAAAAAAATCGCACGACAAATAAAAAATCGCAGATGGTAAATATAAGCATTGAACGGCATTCAGTTGGCATTCATAGTCAATATGAATGCCAACTGGACACATTCATAGTCAATATGAATGCCAACTGGACAGAGGCAAATTCAAATTTCAGTTGGCAGTTCATAAGCTGGTGAACTCGCAACTGAATTGGTAGGGTTATATAGTGGCAGTGCCATACAATGGTAAATATAATGGTATAACATAAGATAGAATAGAAAATATAGCATAGGATGATATATAATGATATGGAATATATAGCATAAGATGGAATAGGCATAGCATAGGATGGGATAGACAGTGACATATGACGGACAAGGCATAACATAGGATGGAAAAGGCACAGTATAGGATGGAATAGGCGGTCGTATATGATGGAATAGGCAGTATTATAGGATGGAATAGGCAGTAGTATATGATGGAATAGACAGTATTATAGGATGGAATAGGCAGTAGTATATGATGGAATAGACAGTAGTATATGACGGAATATGCAGTGGTATATGATGGAATAGACATTAGTATATGATGGAATAGGCAGTATTATAGGATGGAATAGACAGTAGTATATGACGGAATATGCAGTAGTATATGATGGAATAGACAGTAGTATATGATGGAATAGACAGTGGTATATGATGGAATAGGCAGTAGTATATGATGGAATAGACAGTAGTATATGATGGAATAGGCAGTAGTATATGATGGAATAGACAGTAGTATATGATGGAATAGACAGTGGTATATGATGGAATAGGCAGTAGTATATGATGGAATAGGCAGTAGTATATGATGGAATAGACAGTAGTATATGATGGAATAGACAGTGGTATATGATGGAATAGGCAGTAGTATATGATGGAATAGACAGTAGTATATGATGGAATAGGCAGTAGTATATGATGGAATAGACAGTAGTATATGATGGAATAGACAGTGGTATATGATGGAATAGGCAGTAGTATATGATGGAATAGACAGTAGTATATGATGGAATAGGCAGTAGTATATGATGGAATAGACAGTAGTATATGATGGAATAGGCAGTAGTATATGATGGAATAGACAGTAGTATATGATGGAATAGACAGTAGTATATGATGGAATAGACAGTGGTATATGATGGAATAGGCAGTAGTATATGATGGAATAGACAGTAATATATGATGGAATAGGCAGTAGTATATGATGGAATAGGCAGTAGTATATGATGGAATAGACATAAGTATATGATGGAATAGACAGTAGTATATGATGGAATAGACAGTAGTATATGATGGAATAGACAGTAGTATATGATGGAATAGACAGTAGTATATGATGGAATAGACAGTGGTATATGATGGAATAGACAGTAGTATATGATGGAATAGACAGTGGTATATGATGGAATAGACAATAGTATATGATGGAATAGGCAGTGGTATATGATGGAATAGACATTAGTATATGATGGAATAGACAGTAGTATATGATGGAATAGACATTAGTATATGATGGAATAGGCAGTAGTATATGATGGAATAGACAGTAGTATAGGATGGAATAGACAGTAGTATATGATGGAATAGACAGTAGTATAGGATGGAATAGACAGTAGTATAGGATGGAATAGACAGTAGTTTATGATGGAATAGACAGTAGTATATGATGGAATATGCATAGCATAGGATATCATAGAGAGTAATAAAAAGTATAGTATAAGATATCATTCGACGGTTATATAACATGACGGATGGAATAGACACTTGTATAGTGTAGATATCTGTAAACGGTATATATTATCAGGAGGGACAAAACAATACTACATAATATAACATATTGTATGGAATATAAACAATATAGTGTACGTGTTGTGTTGTGTAACAGTGGGTGAGATCTCGGGGAATACACCGCCCGTGGCCCTACACGCACACTCGGTAATAGATACGTATCGCAAACCAGATAATCAGTGAAATATTAAAACAAATCATGTTTAACGCGAAACGAGCATGGAGGTTTCCATAGAAACGGAGATTGCAGCATTTGATGATTTTTGTTTCTAACATAAACCAAGCCGTGACATACCGGGCAAGATAGTGACATGATAGGACCGCCATATGCTGTAGTAAATATGAGTTAAGTGAACCGTGCCTGCTATCTAGTTCATACTGTACGCCCACGTTACTGACGTGACACAACCTCCCCCTCTCGGACCCCCAGTCGGCCCGCGGATAAGTCTGGGATACTATTTCAAAGCGATATATCCCCCGTGAATTCCTGTTGCTATCCGTGAAAACTACATGTAAATTCCATATACCACGATAACGTGTTCTAGACGAAGGCACATATTGACACATAAAATTCATACATATATTTTTGCTCCAATTAAATATTGCTGCTGTTTTTTCCTACTGATTAGATCCGAAAAAGACAATTATTGGAATAAACCAATCTAAAAAAGGTTTAACTATAGAAAACTCGAGTATTATCTTAGATATAAATCCTTTATGTTCCACAATCTTGCTTACGATACATGTAAGATTTTGTACATAACGATGAGATTTGAGAACATCGTATGAAATACATAGAGAACGAAAATGGTGGCAGCACTCCCAGTCGAACATTGGTAACATAATGTCCCGGTACTATTGAGTATATAATGGATTTGATGCACGAGATATCACGAGTAAACACTGTTTAAAGAAGGCATGTAAGGATACCGCACGAACCCTGTCTGATGGTACAGACGGGAGATATAGGAAATCAATACGATTTCAGTGTGTGGGGAATGTGTTAAACATCATATTGTGTAAGTGGATGTGTTTAATGGCACAATGTGTAAGGGGGGTGTTTAATGGCACAATGTGTAAGGGGGTGTTAAATGGCACAATGTGTAAGGGGTGTGTTAAATGGCACAATGTGTAAGGGGGTGTTTAATGACACAATGTGTAAGGGATGTGTTTAATGACACAATGTGTAAGGGGTGTGTTTAATGACACAATGTGTAAGGGGTGTGTGTAATGACACAATGTGTAAGGTGTGTGTTTAGTGGCACAGTGTGTAAGTGGTGTGTTTAATGACACAGTGTGTAAGGTGTGTGTTTAATGACACAATGTGTAAGGTGTGTGTTTAATGGCACAAAGTTTACGGTATGGATTTAGTGGTACAGTGTTTAAGCGGTGTGTTTAATGACACAATGTGTAAGGGGTCTGTTAAATGGCACAATGTGTAAGGGATGTGTTTAATGGCACAGTGTGTAAGGGATGTGTTTAATGGCACAAGGTTTACGGTATGGGTTTAGTGGCACAGTGTGTAAGCGGTGTGTTTAATGGCACAATGTGTAAGGGGTGTGTTTAATTGCACAATGTGTAAGGGATGTGTTTAATGGCACAGTGTGTAAGGGATGTGTTTAATGGCACAAGGTTTACGGTATGGGTTTAGTGGCACAGTGTGTAAGCGGTGTGTTAAATGGCACAATGTGTAAGGGGTGTGTTTAATTGCACAATGTGTAAGGGATGTGTTTAATGACACAATGTGTAGGGAGCGTTTGACGACAGTGTGTAAGGGAACGTTTGAAGACAGTGTGTAAGGGAGCGTATGACGACAGTGTGTAACGAAGCGTTTGACGACAGTGTGTAAGGAAGCGTATGACGACAGTGTGTAAGGGAGCGTATGACGACATTGTGTAAGGCAGCGTTTGACCACAGTGTGTAAGGGATGTGTTTAATGGCACAGTGTGTAAGGTGTGTGTTTAATGGCACAATGTGTAAGGTGTGTGTTTAATGGCACAATGTGTAAGGTGTGTGTTTAATGACACAATGTGTAAGGTGTGTGTTTAATGGCACAAAGTTTACGGTATGGGTTTAGTGGCACAGTGTTTAAGCGGTGTGTTTAATGACACGATGTGTAAGGGGTCTGTTAAATGGCACAATGCGTAAGGGATGTGTTTAATGGCACAGTGTGTAAGGGATGTGTTTAATGGCACAGTGTGTAAGGGATGTGTTTAATGACACAGGGTGTAAGGGATGTGTTAATGGCAAGGGTGTAAGGGATGTGTTTAATGACACGCGGTGTAAGGGATGTGTTTAATGACACAGGGTGTAAGGGATGTGTTTAATGGCACAGGATGTAAGGGATGTGTTTAAAGGCACAGGGTGTAAGGGATGTGTTTAAAGGCACAGGGTGTAAGGGATGTGTTCAATGACACAGGGTGTAAGGGATGTGTTTAATGACACAGTGTGTAAGGGATGTGTTTAATGACACAGGGTGTAAGGGATGTGTTTAATGACACAATGTGTAAGGGATGTGTTTAATGACACAATGTGTAAGGGATGTGTTTAATGACACGTATAGAGGTGTAGTGGCCATGTAAGGAATCGTGATGGTGTGTAGGAATCTGGACGACAGTGTGTAAGGGAGATTTTGCAAGTTAATGAACGACGACAGTGTGTAAGGAGCGTTTTGACGACATGTGCAGGGAGCGTTTGACGACAGTGTTAATGGAGCGTTTGAGGAAGTGTGTAAGGGAGCGTTTGACGACAGTGTGTAAGGGAGCGTTTGACGACAGTGTGTAAAGGGGCGTTTGACGACAGTGTGTAAGGGAGCGTTTGACGACAGTGTGTAAAGGGGCGTTTGACGACAGTGTGTAAGGGGGCGTTTGACGACAGTGTGTAAGGGAGCGTTTGACGACAGTGTGTAAAGGGGCGTTTGACGACAGTGTGTAAGGGAGCGTTTGACGACAGTGTGTAAGGGGCGTTTGACGACAGTGTGTAAGGGGGCGTTTGACGACAGTGTGTAAGGGAGCGTTTGACGACAGTGTGTAAAGGAGTGTTTGACGACAGTGTGTAAGGGGGCGTTTGACGACAGTGTGTAAGGGAGCGTTTCACGACAGTGTGTAAAGGGGCGTTTGACGACAGTGTGTAAGGGAGCGTTTGACGACAGTGTGTAAAGGGGCGTTTGACGACAGTGTGTAAGGGGGCGTTTGACGACAGTGTGTAAGGGAGCGTTTGACGACAGTGTGTAAAGGAGTGTTTGACGACAGTGTGTAAGGGGGCGTTTGACGACAGTGTGTAAGGGAGCGTATGACGACAGTGTGTAACGAAGCGTTTGACGACAGTGTGTAAGGGAGCGTTTGACGACAGTGTGTAAGGAAGCGTATGACGACAGTGTGTAAGGGAGCGTATGACGACATTGTGTAAGGCAGCGTTTGACGACAGTGTGTAAGGGAGCGTTTGACGAGTGTGTAAGGGAGCGTTTGACGAGTGTGTAAGGCAGCGTTTGACGACAGTGTGTAAGGGAGCGTTTGACGACAGTGTGTAAGGCAGCGTTTGACGACAGTGTGTAAGGCAGCGTTTGACGACAGTGTGTAAGGGAACGTTTGAAGACAGTGTGTAAGGGAGCGTTTGACGACAGTGTGTAAGGGAGCGTTTGACGACAGTGTGTAAGGGAGCGTTTGACGACAGTGTGTAAGGAAGCGTTTGACGACAGTGTGTAAGCAGCGTTTGACGACAGTGTGTAAGGGAGCGTTTGAAGACAGTGTGTAAGGGAGCGTTTGATGACAGTGTGTAAGGAAACGTTTGAAGACAGCGTGTAAGGGAGCGTTTGACGACAGTGTGTAAGGGAGCGTTTGACTACAGTGTGTAAGGGAGCGTTTGACGACAGTGTGTAAGGGAGCGTTTGACGACAGTGTGTAAGGGAGCGTTTGACGACAGAGTGTAAGGGAGCGTTTGACGACAGTGTGTAAGGGAGCGTTTGACGAGTGTGCAAGGGAGCGTTTGACGACAGTGTGCAAGGGAGCGTTTGACGACAGTGTGCAAGGGAGCGTTTGAAGACAGTGTGTAAGGGAGCGTTTGACGACAGTGTGTAAGGGAGCGTTTGACGACATTGTGTAAGGGAGCGTTTGACGACAGTGTGCAAGGGAGCGTTTGACGACAGTGTGCAAGGGAGCGTTTGGCGACAGTGTGCAAGGGAGCGTTTGACGACAGTGTGCAAGGGAGCGTTTGACGACAGTGTGTAAGGGAGCGTTTGACGAGTGTGTAAGGGAGCGTTTGACGACAGTGTGTAAGGCAGCGTTTGACGACAGTGTGTAAGGCAGCGTTTGACGACAGTGGAGGGAGTGTGTTTTATAATGGCACATTGCTGATGTTATGTGTTTAATGGAATAATCTGTAAATGATATGTTATCGGCACAGTGGATGATGGAGGAATAGTTTTATATTTCCATTCTACCGTCAGGGATATATTTGATGGACATTAGACATTTAAACAAATGTCGATTCTAGATAAGAGATTCTGGATCGACCGCAAGCAATGTAATCGCATTACTGCGAGTGAAGACTTCGTTTAGTGTTAGTTGTTAGATAGTAGTTTATATATATATATATATATATATTGTGTCACGGGAAGGTATAATTCATGGTGAAGTCGATGGTGATCCGGGTTTGCAATGAAATGCTGTGGGTTTTAAGGTTGGTCTATGATAGAGATATTTACGGTACGGTATCAATGCCTGGGGCTCACTACCACTCTGTTTTAGACACAGAGAACTGGGAACTTCCTTCCCTACCTTCTTAGCAAACTGTCCAGTCGTTCCCCAAAAATCAATTTCTAATTGAAGTTTACTACAGAAGCGAGTACAACTTATCGATTGGCGACATAGTAGCATGGCCTTCTGTGGGGTGGTACGTATTTACACGACCCGCCATTGTCAGTCTAGCAAGATGTTCTAGACAATCTGAAGCTACACATTCAGTATGTTGTGGTCACTTGTTCTACACGTCCTCACACAAAGGACGACAATAGCGAAATTCCCGGCACCATCTGTTGCCTTGTCAATATCTCCATTATATGTATATATAGCAAATGAACATATTTTTGTTGAGAATATGTCCCGTCTCGCTATTGTATATTTATTCGGGGAAATAATCGATATCGTGACTGTTGACGTGGAGCAGGAGCCGATACAATTCAGAGCAAACATGTTACATGCAGAAACATAGCACCGTATCGCATATAGCAAGTATTGACGATATTATGGGTTGATGAGCTATACAGCGCGTGAGCGTTATGTACAGACTTCCTCAGCAGATAGTACCATCTTGTAATTAATCTCTAATGAGATCAAGTCATGATTGACAATTTCGGATCGTGTGAAGAAAGAAGATCGACCACCGCGGCAGTTGGTATTGACGTCTACGAACGTTTGTATACCGGACACGTTTCCTGCTGGAGGTGTTTCTCCTCCAGAGCACGCCATTTGTGGAGGAGCGTGGCAGACCATTCCATCACTGTCCATACAATGCCCATACGTCTATCGGTATGATGGATAGATACAAATCACTACCAAATGAAACCCACTTTTTTTAGAATCACCATCTTGATGCATTGTATTTACGTCTAAAATACAAAATAAAAAGCAAGACATTGATTTATTAAAGTGGAGGTTCGGTTCCTGACACTAATGAAGCAGGTCTTTGCCAACAATCGATAACAGAGTTCCCTATTATAATTTCTTCACCAATTATGTCTATGCGTATAGTAATTTATGAAAATACATTTTTGATAATTTGCCCTATGCACTCGGTATTTATAAACCAGGTGTTGAGGTCTACTACGAATCACACGCAACCGTAATGATTGTATTCAGAGCTGCTCACTTTTCAGAGAGAGAGAGAGCAATCCCTTTCACCAAACTACTTCAGGGTGATCCAGACGTTGGAATAACATTCATGAGGACAAGGAAACTAACCGCAAGGTATAAGCAACGGCCATGTCAGATTATCCGTCTAAGACAGCTGGCCATGGGTAACGAGCCGGTCATCTCAATGTGGCTGGGAGCCAAAAATGGAAGAGTTGTGAATTGATTAACCCTGGTGACCAGTGTTGCCGGATATGGGTTAGAATCCTCGGAGAATTATGGCGGTCTGGTCGGGGACATCAATGACGGTAGACGAGCAACAACTATCTATTGTTTTTGGTTTCTTCACTTAACTACAATGGTTGCAACACCATTTTAAACAGAGTATACATAGAAAGATCAGTATGTACCGCCTACTTAATTATATTGGCCACGGGAGCTAGCATAGAATGTGAATTTAATTTTTTTTTTTTATATATGGCAGTGGTATGTGTACTGTGGAAAGGATTTTCACAATACACATACCCTTGCCATATCATTTTCATCTAAATTCACATTTTCTATGTAAGCGTCTGCGATATTGACAAAATACCGCTATGTTATTCATTTGGCAGAAGTCTCACCAGGAAAGCTGCTGTAGACTGCTGTTGTATGGAGACAACACGATGTACGGAGTCGACCTTTCTGTCTTGCCAGTATTTATAATAACTCCTGATAACAATACCTCAACAGGTGTTCCATCATCTGTTTCTAGTACATTGTACCACCATCTCTCATATATGGGGCAAGCCAATTTGCTTAATGACATTTAGCACCATCATTAATATTAATCTCAGTGTGTGTCCATCCACTTCCGGGAAGAAAACAACTTCCAACTAATTCAAATCAATAAGCACTATGGATATTAAACTCACATTTTGATTCACTTCTGAGAAGAAAAGATTACGCCTAATTATTAACATCAATAAGCATTATGGGTATTAAAGTTTATTTTGTCGAAGAAAACATTACCACAACAATGCACTAATATGCAACAGATTTTATTAGTTTTCACATGTAATAAAAAGTACAAATACTCATTACTGCTGTTACAACCAAAACTACAATTGAACATGGACAGCCAGCCTGCTGTGGGCGATCACAATGGCGAATTGTATAATGTTTACTACGATTTGATTCTCATAATAATTAACGTAAAGACGAGACTAACCAATACAAAAGCAGTATGTTTAATAAGCACACTCGTAAGCAATGTAATCATAACTAGTATTTAATGAGTTAAAATATTGCAATAAATGGGTCAGCCAAATTGGAGTTAAAATTCAAACTAAAATTAAAAAAAAAAAAAAAAAAAATGTGGTCAAAATGCCCTTCTAATATAATTACCCAGGTTTAACAGCTTCTCTTTGAAATGTTTGAATTTTTCACCATGAAATTTTGTGTGAGGACTTGTTGAGAGAGAAAGCTTCAGCAGTCATGAAACAATGTGCTAATAACTTAATTTGGGCCCAACTTGCAGGCGGTAGAAAACCCTGGATTTAACTTTGATATAAACACTTCCTCCTGAAGCCCTGGCTATAAACCCAACTATGTCCTTCCACTAAACAACATGCTGAATTTTCATCTATTTTTCACTCCATATACCTAGTAAGAACAAAAACAACCTTAATATCAACAGTTGATGGCTTGGAGAAGAAAAAAGGTAAAATTAATATTAGTAAACTTTAAATCTGATTTAAAAACAGTAATGATATATTTAAAAAATATTCTAATTAAAAACTCAGGAAATCAATTCAACCTCTCATTTGATGAGATAGAAAATTAATCATCTTCCTATAAATACCCAATGGGAATTTTATTATGGCTCTTAGCATTTAATGCTATGGAAATTGATAATGCATGCACTGTTTTTATTAGTACCATCAAAATGATAATGGGGAGTAATTAACAAACCAACTGGAGGTATTCCTATACATATTATAATAGATGATTTCTTAATGAATAAAAGCATAGAATCTGCCATCAAATATTGATCAAATGAGATTTTACTCCAGTCACTAGCCTCTACCCCTTCCTATCAATACACCAGGTCGAAGACCTAAATTTAGTTAAGGAAGTTTCACACCACTCTTGCCCACAGGTCATGGCTTTGATAGATACAACTGCTTGTTTTCTTAGATCAGTTTCATGTAATTTTTGTATATCACAAATTCTACAAAATCTGCTAAGATATCAAATATTGTGTAATTTCAATGTGGAAAATTTCATTCGTTTTGACAATTTGATTGAAGAAAAAATACTCTGAAGATATTATAACAAAGTCAGCACTATTATTCTAATAAAATTTTCATGATTAAAAATTTGTAACATGCGTATTTACCAAAAATATTAAGAGAAGAAACTGAATAAGAAATGGAAGCATGATAAAAATGTTTGAAATGTATTAACTTCAGCAGTCCTTCCTGGGAGAAAAAAAAAAAATCAAAAAAATCTACCCTGGTAAATTTAAAATAAAACGAAGAAAGAAATCGTCATGTTTCTTCTGTTCCCGATAAAATGCATTTCGATCATCAGATGGCAGAGGAGAAGGGACCACACCAGGTAACTCGAGTCTATAACATGAACAATTTTAACAGTGACACTACCAAAAGGCTGACCCCAAAAATGGAATGAATCATAATTCAATAACTTGATTAAAGAAGAATCTATTTTCAAACAAGAAACACATGAACAAGAAATCTCAATTCAATGTCAAAGATAAGAAATGTGAAACACTTAAATGTAAAAATCGAGAGAAAAAAAGTTCACCAAATAAGACGATTACTTTGAAGGTGGGATATAATATTCAATGTTTTAAACGTCAAGCATACATAACTTTTGTTGTCAAAAAACAAGTCATTATTGCAACAAATATACAAATGGGAGTATTACGTATCTCATTCCTGTTTTCAATCCAACACTGTGCTTGGCACAAGGATTACCACAACTTGGCTGCAGTCGCAGCATACACTTACGTATAAAACAATTCTCAACAGAACTTTATATTGCTGGATTAAAATGCAATATAAATAAGATTCTTGGACACCACAATTTCTAGACAAAGACTGTATACTAAAGAAAGAGAGCTGATGTATAAATTTGCATATTTCAGTAAACATTCAATTGCTTGAATACAAGTTTTGGAAGTCCATCAGTAATACACAATGGCATTTTTGTCTTGAAAGTTTTATAAAAGATATACTATCAACTTACACCACTATATAAAGAATCTCGGACATACAAACAAACAGCCAAAATGTGTACTCTCCCAATAAAAGAGTTATAAAGTCTCCAAACATATATCTAAATGTCAACTTTTTAAGATATAAAAAAGCCTTACAAATCTGAAACTCGTGTCATCACAAAATGCGGCATGTCTTGCTATAATCAAAAGCATTGTTCCCTTATACAAACGTGTTAAAACAGTTTTATCTAAAATCCCCAACAGGTTTTAATATATACACCAGGGGTAGTTGAGCCAGTTGATTATTGGTCAAGGAATTCTCAATGTTTATGAAATTTCAGTCATAATTGTAGTGGGAATGTATCGAACTGTATCAATGTTTAATCAATAATATCACATGATTCAAGGATGAAGAGATCATCCGGCTTGATAAAGTTACATATATGCAGATAGAATACATGTGACTTAATGAAAACCTTCACTGTATTTTATCTGTATACTATCGCCAAGACTAACAGTATGTACATATATTATTGTGACCATGACAAAACCCTCCCTGCTCAGTGCTTTACAAAATAATTGGAAGATCAATTTGGCATCAATGCATGGTTTTCTGATTTTGGTTGAAGCCATGTTTTGGCTCTCAGCAGATATCATTCAAGTATGGTTGTTAACAAACTTACAAAAAGGTTGCTATCAAATGAAGCAAATGTTCCATCAAATAAAATTCTAAGTCAGTAAAATGATGTGGTGTTTAATTATTGTGATCCATAAACAAGAAATAACTGGACCTACCTGTTATTTACTTGTGGTGTGAAAATAAAATGAAACGGAAATCAAGAATCAAACGATCAAATCATAAATACTCCCAGTAACAGAATCAAGACAAACAAAAGTTATGAATGATTGATTCAGGGTCCTGAATCTTGAAAAAATCTCTGTACACTCATGCTGATGAGAAGGAAAAGAATCTATAATGGGCACAAATTACAAAATATTTCAACTATGTTGAAAAAATTAAGAGTTCGTGCATACAAGGATCTTGAGCCTAAGGTTGAGGAGGTATAGTTGTTCAATATCTAAATGTAAAAATACTAATAAATTCAAATGTTTTGTAAAGACAACATGTTAAAAATATTTGGTTTTGTTCATTATTGTCAAAAAGACAAAAAAAGAGAGTTATTGTTCATTAAGCTCCACCTTTCTGGCCAAAGTGCCTTATATCCCCCCCTTTTTTACAAGATCATGGCTAAAGTGCCGATTTCATTTTGATAAGTCTATCTGACAAGAGTGTAGAGAAATTTCTCATAAAAATAAGAAACGAGAGAAATCCAAACTGAAAAGAACTACAAATACAGTAAAATAATGACAAGCAGCTGTACACCATGACTACTACAGAAACACTCCAGTGAGCAAACGAAAAAGGCAACAGAACAAATATCAATACAGGAACACAATAAAAATGACCCAAATATAATGGATCAAATAAATATGGAAACTAAACACCATATAGTACATTCACAGGTACATCAAAATATATCAACATTGGTTTTATGTGAACAGGCCTAGGGCCAACTAATTCTAAAATAAGCATAATACAAGACAATGATAAATAATATTAATGAGACAAAACTTCACAAATATTAAGTTAAAACAGACAATAAAATACAAATATTCTTGATTCAATAAAACAAGAAAAGGATCGATAATTTATGATAAATACACTCTAAATAAAATTATTTTAACCGATTAATTACATAAAAAAAAAAAAATTAAATAAATACATTCTGCTTCATTTGAAGACATTTGGATTTCAATCAAAAGAGAATGAAAACTTAATTTCCATTTTTGGTTAACAGAGATTCAAAAGTTTTCCAATGAAAACCATAACAAAGACATACAATATTGGATTTGGCATCTTTGTATAATCTGAACAGTCTACCTATACTGAACAACAGTATGGCAGTGCACTTTTAAGAAATGACTAGATGGTTCCTAGTTTCAACGTCACCTGAGTAACCTTAGGGCTTCCCTTTGCTGTTGGTTTTGAAGGAGACTTGGAGGATGCGATTGCCCAGTGCGAACCCGTTTAAACTCTGAATGGCAATAAGAGCTTCTTCATACTGTGTCATGGTAACGAAGCCGAACCCCTTGCATTTTTGTGTTTGGAAGTCACGGATGACCTTCACATTCTGTACTGCTCCAAATGGCCCAAATAATTGCCACAATGTACTGTCCTCTGTTTCTGGTGCTAAGTTGTACACAAATATACACCAACCTGCACCACTGAGAGCATTTCCAGCAGCTGCTGTAGAAACTGTTGTGGCAGCGGCTGAAGGGATCAGGCTGTCCAGAGGAGAGTACCTGTCAAGGACAATAATACAATATCAATACTACATGAATCCATCACTAATGTCTGTGCAATCTGAAATCAAGCTCAAGTTGAAGCTAAATGCTTTTCACCAAAAAAATTTTGATGTGATGGAATACTTCAATCTTTACTTGCTAAAATGTCAAAATAATGTACATACATTCCAATGGATCTACACAGAAAATGTATTTTTCCTGTCAAACAGATTAAACATATGTATCATCAAAATGATAAAAACAAAAAGTTTCTACATGTTACAGATCAAATCTATGACATGATAAAAAGATTTGAAACTTTCCCAATCCCATGAAAATTTGATAATGCCAACCCGATAGCAAGCTATAAAGTGCAGTATAGATTGCTGAATATGATTTTACTTTTTTCATAAAGTGGTTTACCTGATTCTGCTGGCTGGGTGGTGGATAGGTCCTAATACTGGTAGTCTCCGTGTCTGGGGTAGATATGGTGCCAGTGTTATGGGGGCAAGAGCAGCCGTTTTGTTCGAACTTGGAGAGTTGGCAAACTTAACTGTGATGGGCTCTGCTGCTCCATCTGGTATTGACCCGTTCAGTTTCTGTATTGCTCTCTCTGCTTCTATTCGCTGATCAAACCTAATGAACCCTACCCCTTTGGAAAGACCTGCTCAAAGAAGAAAGGAATTTGTTCAGGTTATCTGCCTCAACGGGTTGACAAAATAATTTTAATGATGCAAAAATGTCCTACAGCATATCTAGCATTAGATTTCATTTGAAATAGTTTAGCGTGAATCGTAACAAATATTTGTTCTTACCTAAATTAAGTATAATTATTTAACACTATGATAAGACCTAAGAGTATCAATGAATTGATATACTAATGTATTTAATATACGTATATTCTGTCTAATAGAAATTGTGTACAGCAAGTAATCAAAGACCTACAACAGCCATCAAACATTGTGCAGATTTCAAACAGAAGCAGCTTCTGAATCACAATTTGCTGTCCAGAATGGTGCACATACATTCCAGGATGAGCCATCACGAACAGTAGTAATGCCTTGACCAGCAGGAGAAAATAATTCACTGTATCCCAACACCTTTATTTTTTCATCAACGTATTCAACAATAAACATTTGAAAATTTCCTGAATAAACTTTGGAAAATACAAAATATCTGTCAATTTTGTCAAAGCTTCCTCAACAATTCGTAATGAGCGTCTTGTTTTGGTATAAATTGTGGAATTGTATGTTCATGTCCTTAACAGCACTTGCATGAAGTTCATTTTGTTCTATACTTATGCAAATAATTGAGGTAAGAAAAAACTTCATCATACAAATGTAGTAATACATGAATCGGAAAACACTGTAAAATGCATAAATTGCTCTTCCTGTTTGAAAGCAAGGCATGCATCAATAAATGCATTGTTCTTAATGTAAGCTGAGAAAATAAACGAGAATTGTTATCATGGTAGAGAATTAGAAATGAAGCAAAGTATAAATGCCAAGGTTAATATAATTAAACAAAGATTGAAAAACTCTACAAATTAAACTGAAAAATACAAAATCAGCCCTGCATAGGAAATTTTTGAACTTGCTATATGGACATGCAAACGAACAACACTTTGTATCATTGTATATGATCTAACCTGTGTTGTTATCATACAGGATTCTAGAGGTAATGATCCTTCCACACTGTGAAAAGAACAACTCCAAATCCTGTTGGGTCATAGACTTTGGTAACCCACATATATACAAGTTTGCGCCCTTTATGCTTTCACTACTTGGCCTTGCCAGAGACACCTACATAAAAACACATGTAGAGTTTCAGGTTAGTGATGTAACTAACACAAGAGTTTGTTTGCTTCATTACATTTAGGTATTCATATCTAATTCCCTCGCTGAAACATTACCCTTCAGACCTATCTGTATGAGCACTAGTAAGTTCTTAATACCTGTATTTTGGTCATAAAGAATTCTTGAAGTAATGATTTGTCCACAGTCTGAAAATAGTTTCTCCAAGTCCAATTGAGTCAAAGACTTTGGCAAACCACTTATGTACAAGTTAGCCCCTTTAATACTTTCACTGCTGGGCCGAGCTAATGAAACCTGAAATTAATAAATAAATTTGAAATAGAAATAAATTAACAAAACAAAATGAAGAAAAACACAAATCAAATAAAGGTAAAACAAAAGATTAAAATGTCTTTATCATTTTTTTTTTTATAAATCCTCCAATGTCCGCTGTTACATTGAAGTTGTGTAATATTTGTCAGGAAATTGGATGGAGTGAAAGTGAAATAAAAAAGAGGGATGGATGACTTATGGGATGATGTTCTGGGAGCACTGTTTACACTGTGGCACAAAAACTGAGTGAGAGTCATACAGAAAAACTAAAAGCCAAGGGAAGGTTACATAGATGTTCTCTGTGGGAACTACTGCTTCCAATACATTATTGGACCAAGTTCAAAATGCATCTGCAATATAACCAGAGTTATTCAAGACACAGTCATTCCTCCCATCCCGTACTAAGTTTTTTCACTATATAAATGTCTGGAGGAGTTTTCTCACAACGCAGTGAAGATGTACGTTAACTTCACAACTTCATGGATAGTAGCAGGTTGGTAGTATTGTCTTTCAAAATAGTATTAGTTCAGACGACAAGGATCTATAAGATTATCATGTGACATTCCAGATATATTTTGTTTTAAAACTGGTGTAAGTATAGATTTTAGTTTTATCAAACACTATTCTACACACAACATAGTATTACAGTTAAAAACCATGTCTGTACTTGCACTGTCTAATTGTGAAATTTTAACCCCAACAGTTCTTTCTGGTTGTTCTTACATTGTAACTAGGTGTTCTTCTACAACCTGTATTTAGTTTGGTTTAACTTTTGTGTTTTGCTTATTTTGGTTTGTTTGTGAAGTGATGACGTGTGTTGAGTACAGCTTCAAGCCAGCATCAAGCCAGCATCAAGCAAAGTACATTTCCAGAGTTTAAAAAATTTAGCAAGACAAATCATACTCCTGGGGCATCACACTAGTGAAATTGTACACCTGACTGAGAATGTGTAGTATTTGCTTCCTTGTTCAAATTTTTTTGCAGCTGAAGTTGGCTGACAGTTGAGGAATTGCTTTCCCAATTGTGAATGTGTAGTATTTGCATTTTTTTTGTTTTGTTAATGTTATAACGTTGACAATCTGATAGCTAAATTAGGATACTGATATTGGCATTGTATATCCTGTACTTGTACATTACTCCCGTTAAATCGGTGATTTTATTACAGATGCAGGCCAGAGATTTATCCGCCCACTTTCTTGTCTCGCTTAACAATTGAGGCAACTTTGGTAACATGCTTTGTCCATTGGATATTAGAGGCATACCCTGAAGACTTTGGTGATTGGATAACTATATCTATCTGGATCTTGCTGCTAGCCAATCGTGATGAGTGTTACAGTTAATGTCATGGTAATAAGTTTAGGGACTACAACAAAATGAGAACAACCAGAACATGGGTCAGGGATTTGAAAACGAGCATCCAGATACTCTTCAAATCGGGTACCTATTGCTGCAGATAGTGATGGGAATTTGTAATCGGAAACTTGATATCGATGGATTATCATTTATAATAATTTTTCTAAATATAGCACAGAATTCCCCTCTTGTAGAAAATGTATGTACATCTCAAGTACATTTGTTAATGACTTAGCCTTTGTATCAATATTTTTAATACAGATCACACAAAAAGCATTTCACGGTTGTTGATTTATTTCAATCTCCGTAATCACTTGTAAACAAATATATCTAGGTAAAATGTAAGATCAATTAATTATTGGTTCGGTAACATTACAGAAGTGCATTTACGAATTTACAAACTTATTTTCAAGAAATTTCCAATGAAGTGCGTTTTCAAAATTGTCATCAATTATCGTTCCTCTCTTCTTTGGGAATTTAATTCCTTTTGTTCACTATAGACAGGCGTAATTTACAAACTGACTACCAGGTATTTCAATGCTGAATGGATTATTGAAGAGCCTGCCCAAATGTCATTATGACACGAGACCTTTTATTTCCAGTTATAGCTATTACTGTTAATATGTTAATTCAATACATTGTTCAATGATTTTCCAGTGAAAGCTTGTCATTCATATTCATAATTGTATGATAATGAGTCCCTGGAGTGCCTTTCTTGATCTGGCTGTGAATGTGCAGATATAATATACATGAACATGTTTATCAGCTTGTTGTGTATAACCTACAACACATTATTGATTAATATGTATGGGTTTACTGTATAATTTTATGCTCAAATATTGATAAATTAATGCATGGAAACAAATAATATAAATGAAGGGTTTCAGATAGTTGATTCTATATTTCTCCTCAGATATATCCCTCAAACTGAATCTGGACAGCTGTTTAACATTAGGGTTTAAGTATCCAGCTAGTTAGGTTTCCATTACAGGTACTTTGGGCATAAATTCTGTTCCTATGACAACCTAACTAATTTTGACCCCCAACATAACATCTTATTTTAGTGTTTTGACCATGTCAAGTGCAGTGTCTGGTTCTGCAATTCCATAGACAGCATCTTTGTAACAATTACTCCTTCCCAAGAGAAACTTGTCTACCCAAATTTTCTCACAGCCACATTCTATGGATATTAAGATACATAACATGGAGATATGACCTCTCCCCACTTTTTGATGTCCTATACTTTTCTACCAAAAATCATAAAATTTTATCCACCTAATGGACAAGTTCTCAGCTTTTCCAACCCTTGTTTCTGTGGAAAGGCCTTTTTATAAAAAAAAAAATAAAGTCAAACAAAATCTGAAACTGAAACTGGTAAATGAAAGCAACAACAAACAAATTGTTATTAGAAAGAACAAAAATATGCTTATGCCAAGATGCACACCCTCTAACCACCGCAATGATATGGAGACACTCGTCAAGTCTAGATCTGGCCTGAGAGGTCTGTTTAGTCCCTAAACCAAGCCTTGGACACATAAAAAGCCCAGTAGCCTCATCAAGATGCATTTAACTCAACATGCCATCCATAAATTAATATTCCAACCGTAATGACAAATTCCTTGTTAAGACGCAAGATTTTATCCAATAACAGCATCTCCCTGGACAAACTTGAGTCATCTCATCCCCTTTTATTTGCTCACATGCATCATCCAATTGTTAGATTATTTGATTTTAACAGCATAGACATGGTTAAACAAATAGGGAAATTCTATACAAACAAAATATTATGTGCATATGGGTCATGTGAAGCAAACATTTTAGAAGGGAGAAAAAGCACAAATACAAGTGAACATTCAGATCTACTGTTTGTAGTGAATTGGACTTGGAGGTTAGGTTTCCACAGAGCTATGTCTGGGCATTGTAATGACAATCATCAAAGGGGAATTAGATGCAGGGGCTGAGAAACAAAACTATAATGCACCGTTTCTTGTACATATGAAATCAGTATCTACATACATAGAAGTTGGATACCAGTCAATAAGAGTACAAAGAAAACTGTTATTTCCTGTACAGGAAATTACATAATTACCGTTTTATATACGAGATGAACATGAATGTTCACAGAGGATTTACAAAGGATACCTGTAATGCCATAAAGTACTGGCTTTGTATTGTTTACTCAAGAACAATATTTTTTTTTTTTTTAATTATTTACACAAGAATGATATTTTTTGTTCTTTTTTTTTTTCAAATTCATGTTCTCTTCTTGACTGTATCATAGTTAAACATATTACAGAAGTTGTGGTATTGATAAATAAATCAGGTTATAACACAAAAATCCAACACGTTTTCAAAGGATTGCTCAATACCGACACCGGCTTATTACAAAGTAACTATTCAAACAAAAATGTTTTTCACAGTAGCTCCTTCCTCTTAAGCCAAAATGAGTAACAGATGTTGATTATGCGAAAAAGAAGATCCCTGTATACAGTACTGACTTGCATTCCAAAGGTTAGCATGTCAGAAATTAAATAAAGATGTGTAAAAAATGAAAAGAACCATTACCCAAAGACTAAGCTAGTAGGACACTAATCTTACCTTGATGGTCTTGTTCTGTAGCCTCAAGCCATTGAGCGTGTTAATAGCCTTATCAGCATCTTGGATATTCTTGTAGTTCACAAAGCCATATCCTAAACTTTGCCCTGTGAAAAATCAAAAGGATAATTCAAAATACTACAAGTACAATAATGTAACTCTGGGCTTTTTCTGAGGGCTTTCTGGGCCGTTAATGGGCCTCATTCCCAATTTGAGTTATTTCATTTTAAAGCCATATTCCCAAAATTTGCAGTTTACTCCTGAAAAAAACTTTCCATATTCACCAATCTTCTTCCCAAAATGAGACAAAAAGGACCCTTCCCAAACCAGTGAGAAAAAGCCCTGTAACTATGAAGCATATTATATTGCGTTACTGCTTCTTTCTGTTTTTGGTATAGAAATGCACCTCATTGACAAGTACTAGTTTACATTTCTGGTTAAACAAATTCAAACCTCTACTACTACAAATGGTAGAGGCTTAGCACTTATAATTATCACTTGTCTTACTGCAGGTTTGAGATTACAAATCCTATAAATTGTCATTGAGAAAAAGAGTTCAGTGTGAACATTGAAAAATTCTAATGTTAAAATGTTGAAGAAACAAAGGGCAATAATTTTCAAAACCAAAATCATCCTTTATGAACACACAACTACATATAAGTCTACTTCTACAAAGTTTAAAGAATGATGGGTCAAAACTGCGAGAGAAACTGCTGATCTCCAGACAAAAAGAGTTAATACAATCAGTGTTTCATCAAATTTGGGAATATATTATAAAATTGGAAAAATATATGAATTATACAATTATACTTGTAGCTCAATTCACATTTTAGTCAGGAGATTGGTTTGATGATTTCGTCAACTTCATCATGACATTTGAAGTGGAATTCATGCACTTACTGAAACATTACCAATTACTATTTTTCAAAAACATCTTGATCAGATTGATTATAAATATAAATGATCTGTTCAGATTAGTCAATCATATTTGTACCAATTGCTGTGTTTGTTTTACTTATTTTGTAATGATATTTCAACTTGAAATGCATAAAACTAATATCTAGTGTTACTTTATTATAAGTTTATGTAATACAATGATAATATTAGTGGCAAATAAGAACATTTCAATATTCCAGGGACGGTATGTGTGCGCGAATTGACCATTTACATAATAAATAATCAACACTTTAGCTGGACATCAATTATAACATTCCAACTGACAATCAATTACAATATCCACACCAATTCACAGATTATTACCCAATTCAAAAGTATATGTTATTTGGCCTAAAAAATGCTAACCCCGACCTATACTTTTTTGTGCCATTCATGATTCTTTGTCTATAACTTAGTAAAATATTTTAAAAATTAACATATGATTTCCCAACCTACCCAACTTATTTATATGGTAGGTTAGTGGAAATGTGAATTTTTTTTATTGTTATACCTTGGTGATCGGAATCAACCATGTCAAAGTTGATGAAATTTATTGAATGGATACTGATTAATGCCTGTTGCACACATGAAAATGTTTTATCAGGAACTGAATTTCATTCATTGCACATATCTTATGGTATAATTAATTATGGTCGAAGTTGAAAAGTTACTGCCCGGTCAGAGTCTGTAAATATGAAATGCCACTTGTGGAACTTAACATAAATATTGAACAATAATTTATACTGATCATGAGTTGGTTTCAACAGATTATTTTGTCAGTCAGAACTGCTGATAGTGAAATGAAGTTGTATGTGATGCCATGGAGTTTTGGTCAGTAGTGGTGCTTTGCTCAACTTGAGTCTTGACTAGGGTTTTTTGTTTTTGTTTTTTGTTTTGCCCTAATTTACATGTACAGCTAAAAACAGGCAGTTTCCCCTAGCTAAAATGTGTCTTATACCCAAATGTAGAAAAAAACACAAACAAATTCCAAATTTTAAAGGAATCCAGTTCTGTAATTTCTCCAATATAAGCAGACAGGCTGTTTTAAATTTCAGGTAGAAATAACTCTGACTGTATATAGTGTATACTCCGCTTTATGTCGAGAAAATATTGTGAAAATAGCAAATGAATCTTAGGTCTTCTATATTTACGACTTCCCTCAGTAAGATAAAAAGATTTAAACCACACATGAACAGTACAGTGTACACATGAGTAGACAGCTAGAAAGTAAACAAATACTGTATCCCAAAAAAAGTTAAATACATGATTAAGCAATTTACTGGAAATAGTTCCATATGTACAACTATAGAATCATGTCACCAAATCAATATCATGCTTTATGCTCAACCAGAATTAACTCTGCTCTGTACTCTACTCATCAATATTAAATATTCTTCTATGAATGTTTCCCAATAATAGATTTCTCCTGCCAGTCCTAGTGTTTGCAGTCACCTTAGCAACTCTTGTTTAGAAGTTAATGCATCAATGCTCTGTAAAGCATAGCCTTTTTATGATCAATACTCATTATTGTCTGTACATCACACTAACCCACCAACTACCTGGTCAATCAGTATTAACAAAGGCTGTGTTCCGAGACAACAAATTATATCATATGTTTAAAATAGACATTTTCACTGTGTATTAATATAAATAATGTTCTTTACTTTCCAGTTTCCAGCTAGCAACCTGCATAAATTGGGAAATATATATATGTAATCCTTGACAAAATTTGGAATTCTTCATTTTTTATTTTTTTATTTTATGAAAATTACACATTGAAACAGTATATTTTTGGCAATAAATCATCAAAAAATATCAACACTCTGGGATTTTTAGTTTCAAATCTGCCTAATAATTCAATTATTATTAAATAATTATACATCACTTTTTTCAGATTTTAATCCTATAGATTGAGGTCAATACTAATTTCAACAAATACAATTATATATATAAATCAAATGCCTGAAGATGGTCAGCAGGAAGGCCTGAAAGCACTTGTGTTACTGATTGCAATTACTTGTCATATTGAATTTGTTTTGATCACAGAACTTCTTTCTATGTGAATGTTATTCAAATCACAATGTTTTATAAAGTTCAAGAGGAAATATCTATACATATATCAATAAAATCTAATTATCAAGAGTTGTAATTATGCAGGCATCATCAAAGAAAAATCCTGAAATATGACTAATAGAACTATTAATATATATTTTGATAGTCATCAAGAAGCACTTAGCTACAATTTGTAATTACATGTGTTTAGTGTGTAATATCAGGGCATTATTTGACGAGTGTCGACTCTGTCAGATGTTATATATATTTATGTTGTTATGGTTGTAGCCTGTTTTGCTGTGGGTACACAATTAAAACACATAACAGGCAAACTACCAGACCTACAGTGGCATATACAGCAGAGAATGCTGAATGACCCATGTAAGATGTCTACACATCTGTTGCAATTAGTACAGAATTCTTGCCATAACAACAGCACTCCATGTGGCCTGGGGTAATGCAGGGTGCCTACACCAGTGATAATTCTACATGAAGCACAGCATTACAGGCATTCTAGGACCTTGTCTTCCTCATTTTCTGTCATAAGCTGGTAAACATGTGTGATTATAGCCAATACACAATTAGACCGTTCTTGTACCAATGACACTATTTGGACTATTCTAATGTTGTGTGTTTATATATATATATAGTGTACTGTACTTTAAATTAAAACATGGGTACTAATTTCATCAATGAGACAGACTTAAAAGTACAATATCATTATGTATGTGTAGCCACAGAGAGTTCAGTATTTATAGTGAAATATCTTATTAATATTAAGTAACAGATCATTACATGTAATCATTGATGCGAGTCTGGGACTAAGTTCAATACCCTTTTGCTTTAAATTATTCATTTTTGTCCTTATTGACATTTAATTGCTTTTCAATAGTATACAGGAAAAAATATTGTATTTTTCATAGCTCAGGTCATGGATAAAAACTCTTGTTACTAAATTCTTAGTTCATAACTATATGACACGGAACACAAACCATACAGACACAAATTTACTTATTTCTATGGAGAAGATGGACCGTACTTGCCAACTTATTTTATTGCGATTGTGCAGCTTTAGAAATGATTTATCTAAGACTATTGTTTTAGGGATTTAATGTCTTCACAACAGCCAGAGTCATATGAGGACGAGTGTCTTAGATATGGTAAAAAAGTGTGAACCTTCCTCAAAAATACAACTTTGATGATTGGCATACAGTATGGAAAATCTATGAGATTTGATTGAAAACGTTTCCTTCACTTGATGATTATAAATATCATTTGTATTTAAATAATAATAGAAAATAACCAACCTGTGGGTTTGTCTCGGATCAACTTGCAACTTTCAACTTCTCCAATACTGGAAAACAACGCCCTGATTTCTTCCTGAGTCATTGTCTGAGGCAAATAGTTGACTATAAGGTTTGTCTTGCTAATGTTGTCGTCCATCTGGGAACCTGTGGATGATGGGGAAATAGTTCCTCCATTTTGATGAATCTGAATGTTAGCTGCATTGTTGTCCATACTCATCTCACAGGCCTGCGTAATCTGCCAAAGTAACAACAAAACCTTGTCAATTTCGTTTCCACCACACGCACAATTTGCATCTATTGTTCTCCAATTAATTATTGTTCATACATACATACATGTACAACTACTAATGTACCGATTATAGGTGGCGCCAGTGGAAAAACTAGTAGGAATCCCATAATATGCTATCGTATCTACAGAAATAGTATCTTTTGATATTTTTCATATAGAATTTTATTTCCCCTTTTTATGTCCATTCCTTCAAATTCCTGTATTCCCTTCCCTGGATAAAGATAAAATTCACACCAGGAACTTCTATGATCAAGATTAGTGACTTGCAAAACATGGGTAATAAGCTATTAGGCTGGGGCACCGATATGAATTCCTACTCCCCAAGTACATGTTGGTAATGCTACTTGGCATACTACAGTCTGTTGGGTCTTTATCACCACATTTTCAGTTTCTGCTCTACCTTGTAAAGCTTCAATAGCAAATACAGAAAGATGAGATCATTCCACAACATGTTGAAAGTAGGCTTGAACATCTGTTGGCAAGTAGGCCTGTGCTGATCAAACATACATTTTGATCCACTCCCATTATGTCACACAATGAATTCCACTCAATACATTATTTTCCAAATTGAAATTTAATTGAAAGTCTTAAAATTTGACTTTCTTAAGAAATATTTTTTTCATGATGATGATATATAGATATGAAACAATTGCTGGTATCCAACTTTTGATGAGACACAAGTAGGCTGTTGGAGGATAAATTTATTTTCCCTGAAGATCCTTGTGATAAGAATTGAAATCCTGGCAAAATTTCCAAAAGACAGCAACATTCTTGTATATATGAATTTAACACAGTCTGATTCTATTTTTAAAGTACACTGCTACTTATAAAATAATCCAAGAAATTTCAAAAACTTGTTCACAGATACCGAGGAGAGGAACTCTACCACACTCCTTGTAAGTTTTTTTTTTTTAGAACAAACCATTTTCCCACTTAACAGCATACAATAAAATCTCATTCACTTAAAACCACAAATACAAAGTCAGAAATACATATAAAGATAATGAAGAACTAGAACATTTCCAAGATTTCATATTCCTTTAAATAATCAACTTATTTGTCAATATATTATTTAATAAGATAATATACTTTAAATATCACCACATTAACAGGGATTCTGGATGAATGTGTCGCAATGAAAACTATTCATAGTGTTAAATCCTGAATGATGGATTCACGATATTATACCAAATTCAAATGGTTTAATGTTATTTAGAAACCTTAATAGATTCTCTTCTAATCATGCATCTCATGACAACTGTCAAAATGTCCCTTTGTTATCCTCTGGTCATCAACAAAGACTAACAGATACAAAAAATACAATAACAGATACAAAAATTAAAAAAAAAAAATACTAACAAGTTTCTGCTGCTGTTGCAGAGCCATCATATTGTTGAAGGAGATCATGATGCTTTTTCTTTGTTGGTCGTCAATTTTTGATATCTGGTTTATGCCGTTTTCAGGAAAATCTATAACAAAAAGAACACACATTGTGATTACTCATGTACAAGACTCCAGTTACTATTGAATCATAGTGTAAAAATGACAAAAAATCCTGAAAATAAACAATCAAATTTGTTAAAAACATACCTGCATTTGTTTTAGATCTGTCAAAAACTGAAAAAAAAGGAAAACCTAACGAAAAACTAAACAAAAGAATGTGATCTACTACACTGGCTGATTCAACAGACTGTCTGTCCCGATCTCAGCAACGCATATGTGACAAGTAGCACATGACCTCGATAAATATTCTGCGGCAGGACACCACCTCCAGATGTTCCCTTCAACCAATCAGCGAGTGCCCTGCTCTAGCGGCACGAGCCAGGGACTACCCATACACGAGAACAGAAGCTGTAAATATTTGATTATCTTGGGTCATCTATTCACTGAAATATGTACCGACCCGACACAATTTTCAAATAAATTTACATCAATTGTCAGATGGGATCGTATACAGCCATTACGCCATGAAATCACCCCTTCAGTTTACACAGTTTATAAAAGACTCGAAACGGGACAGGACAATCACCTATCAGAATAACAATAGAACATCGTAGGACCTACAGGGTTCATTCAAATCTTGGCGAATTCATGAACGACAGATGGCAGGTTTCTGAATTTTAACACAAAAGAAGGTCCCCTCGGCAACGCATCGATACTTTGGTTACATACTAGATGTACTACACATTTTGTAAAACTCATTTACATATATGTACAAAACGATAGTTTACTGTACTCTGTAGGCCTTGGCTACTACTAAGCCATGTTGAAGCGTTTAGAGCATTTTTCGATATTATAAAAGATATTTACCTTTTTATTGGACATTTAAAACGGGATGGCATAGAATCTAAATACTTCGTAAAATATAGTACAGTATGAATATGAAACAAATCGTTGGAATAGTTGATCGGGATAAGAATCAAATCTAGTATGATTTGAAATGTGATGTTATCTATGTGCAGAGTAGACCTAAGTCATCCTTTGATATGGTTGAATAAGCAAAGCACATGGTCATTATTTGCCACGTGCCAGTAAGCCGTAGCGCGTGGCATGTGGGATCGAGTGACCGACTGAGAGTTCATTCATAAAACGTCGGCTGCTAGGAAAATCAGCGGACCTATAGGCCCTACTGCCGAAGCATTATGAAAGGACAAAAAAATCTGCAAAGCGAAAAGATATTAGGCTATATTTAAATATCTATTTTATATAGTCCAGCCTTATACTAAAATTATTGTTTTCGTTGCGAGCCCGACTGGAGAGCCGATTAGGAACGAGAAGATGATAGGCTATCATCTAGGAAGATCTAGTCTGCTTCTTCGAAACTGGTATTTAAACACATTAACGTTCATATAATGCAGCCTTCGACACTAACGGTAGACCTGGTGCCCGAGTCCACCAAAATATTTGGAGGTCTCCAAAAACTGCGCTTACCTGGAGACCGTCGGGCACTGAGATTTTTACATTGAGGTGTTCTTAAAATGTAGGAATTTTTAGTAAAATGTACCCAAAAAGTTGTCGATTTAATTTCAATATCCGTCAGTCGTTTATACCCATGTGTTGCACGCATGTAAAACTGCACTTGTGTACTCCCGTCTTTCCGGTCGCCAGAGTATTTGGAACGCTTGTAATTTTAGACAATAAACTAGTACTATTTCAAGCGTCTATATGACCAAGGTAAGTCGGCGCGAAGCGAAAGTGACCTTCACTTGCATTGACCTAGGGTAAACAACACACGTACATACAGAGATGCATCGGTGGTTGGGGCTGTCGCCTCCTCCGAAAAAAGCCAAGACATTGAAGGAACGACGGGTTCAACAGCATCAATACGAGAAAGAAAAGAAAGTTCCAGAACTCCTTGCAAACACAGTTTAATTGGTTGCGCTACGACGATGTACACATGTACTGTACACTGTGTCGTAAACATGGAGAAACCGGGTCGTTTACTACAGGAGGAGGATAAACTGGCCAATAACCAGGACCTTATTGAACTTCAACGGAAGTCTTTTAAACTCCTCATGGAAATAATATAATAAAATATTTGAACAAATGAAATAAGTTTCTTTTTATAATTTTTTTTTTGTTGAAAATGTGGGCTCCAAGATTCTGTGGAGGGCACCAAGAATTTAAGTATCAGGAGACCGTTGGTCTCCAAGACCTGGAAAGTTAGTGTCAAAGGCTGTAATGTAATTCAAACTAGTTTACATCAAATGTACAGCTTTATCCACTCACCTTTTTAACCCGTAAATGGTATGCCCCAACACAATACCGTTTTTTCTTGAAACATTAAACAAGTACTAAACGGAACCGGTACTATCCCAGCTTCTGAATCAGGTGATGGCGATATCCCTTCATAAACTGTCTACTCTGATCCACGATAAAAATCCCAGTTAAGATTTCTTATGATATTAGCAGATCTATTGTTCCAATTGATTAAAAAATCCACAAGAACCCAATAAAATCATAAACAGAAAATATCTGACGCTACAACACAAACCTAATCCTCGACCATCAGTGGCAGAACGAAAATAAACGCAAGAATATATCAAACTTAATTAAAAACGACGTCATGACCTAATTATCATAAAGACTGAATTAAAGCGCATGTCTCGTCTTAAGAATGCTAAAAAACATAAGCGTATGCAAATGTTAAGCCTATGAAATCAATGCGCATACGTATTACCTCAAAACATAATGCAAAGATGGAATTATTTCTTGTCGCGTATGAATAATTTACATATAATGTATGGAACATGTGGCGGGAAGGATTGTCAAATGATAATGAAATAAATATAACGCAAGGTCCATGTAAATGAATAAAATAATATATCTATTGATATGGTATTTAATTTTGGATGCTACAAGATCTCTGTGATTAAACATAACAGAAAATAGCTTAATGATCTCTTCGTGTGTGAAGCTGACAGGTATTCAGCTCTGTCGTGACGTCACGGTTTGTTATTTGAGGAATTGTGGGATATCAAACATGGCCGACAAGAAAGTAGACTCTGGTTTGTTTACAGTTGCTTAGAACCGAAATGTCATGTTATGATTGTACAAATATATGTATTATTTCCGCCACATATCAATGTTACCTACATGTGTTATTATTTATCCCAGATATATTAAGAATGTACACTTAATTTGAAATTACTCTAACTTACCAATGTTACATCGTAGACTGCAAATTTTCGAATGTTGAAAAGCATCCGAATAAGTTCTGATAATATTACTAATACTGAATTAAAAAGAAAATCCAAATAATGCGGTGATTGTTTTCTCTTACAGGGAGCGAGTCGGACAGCACAGAAGAACCAGTAGTTGGAAATGTCAACAAGTTCGCAGTTGTTCCACCTGGTTACAGTGGTCGGCCAAAGAAGGGACACCTTATATTTGATGCATGCTTTGAATGTGGTAAAAACAAAGATTTTAATCATTTTAAATACATATTTATATGCATTGTTTATAAACCTGTCGCTATCAAATTCATTTTTTCAAAATTCTCATAGTTTTTCTGTTTGTTTGGTGAGATATTCCCCACTGATGGCATGTTGGTTTGCACTGGAGGATTTTCTCTAATAACCAAAACATCCATTGTTCCCTTAAAAATTGCTGCCATCTTATAAAAGCTCTACAGAGCTTGTATATATATTTGTTTATTATTGAACTTGCCAACAATGTTAAATGAAAGTTCATTTCAATTTTCTTTTGAATTATACGGCATGTTACATCTGTGTTTGTCATACTGTACTGTATGTCAGTGTATGATAACAAAACAAGGTCACTAGTTTTCCCATTTTACAGCTCTGTCAGGTCAACCAATACCGTGTGTACTTAATTAACTTTCTATATTTGAAATTATGTCATCTTGATGACTGATGATTTGAGGCGTGTTTTCCAAACAAAAAATAACATTAGAAAAAATCAGAAATTGTGCAGGAGCATGGAAAGAATATTTCTGCTTCATCTTGATGTAAGTCGTTAGGGGTGACAAATTTTTGGACTCCCTGCCAGATCAGGGGGTGTTTTTAACTGGCCCGACACAAAGTTGCAAAGGTGAGACATTGGTGTTACTTTTGTGGCAGCAACATTGCCATCATGGTCGTCGTCAACATTGCACTTTAAAGACTTGTGTTAATAAACATTGCTCAAAAAGCATCCAACTTAAACAAACTTTGGATATAGATATATCACACAGTGGATATTTCAACACAGCCTTCATTTACAGAACATTATCTAGAATTTATGGTCCAGCGACTGGAATTAGGGGATGCTGGGAAGCCGTCCAAATTGGAATGAATTCCATGATGTAACAGACGTGTTAATTTGTCTTCACATTTTTCAGAAAGAGTGTTTTTTAATATAAAAATGTTATGAGGTGAATTTGGAGAAGTAGTGATTTTGGGACATTTAGTTTTTGTTTTGCAATGCATCAATATTTACACAGGCCTATAATGTATACAGGGTGCTTCTATACTATCAATTAGAGGGTTTTTTCAGTTGTTTTTGGTGCAGTAGACATTGGAGAGCCCAAGAATAACGCCTGCTGTATCCCGCTACATATTGCTCAATTAAAAAGTGGGGCCATGCAGAATCAGGAATTCTTTGTCTGCTTAGTGGAAAGTTAGGAGACAAATTTTGATCTGAGGTCCCTACTGTAATACTTGTATCTTCATCTTATAATTTCTTTCCTGACTACTCTTTCCGTTTTCTTTTCTTCTATCCTTGACAACCATCCCCCATTTGACCCTGTTTGTTTCACTCAATCTTGTGAAGATGTTTAACCCTGTACAGTGTACACACAAGAAAACAGAAATAAACTGAACCAAAGTTATTTTTAGTATTACTTAAGATTTCTATTGTTATTGTTTAGGGTTAAGTTATTTGGAAAAAAATATGATAATGAAAATGTCAAGAATATTATTTTTTATTTTTCAACCAAAATTTTCATGTACATGTATAATGAAACAGACAAGACAATCATGATATACATTCCCGTGAAATCACAGCATAGAGATAGTTTTGCCTCCTTACATTAGAATGTAAAATTCTTAGACGTGTGTGATTAAAATTTTGAACTAGAATCCTTGTGTAAATATGGCTAATTATGTTGTATGGTAATAAATTTATAGAACAAAATGATATTACTACAGTTTAAATATTTCCACAAAAATTTGCTCATTTAGTTTTATAATTCTTTCCAGGAAACCTTGGAAGAGTTGACTACATCACAGAATATGAATATGATTTGTTCATACGACCAGATACTTGTAATCCAAGATTCAGAGTATGGTTCAATTTTACAGTAGAAAATGTCAAGTCAGATCAGGTAAGTAAAGGTATATTGATCTTACATAGGTGGCTTTGTCAAAAGGAATTTATTAAACAAGGTTAACAAAATTATTTAACAAGTTTACTAAATTCCATATGACATAGTCAAGTGTAAGGTTCTGTTTATCACAAAACTCATATCTATGAGAATATAAGTGAACACTTTCAAATTAAATTCTATGTAAAACTGCACGAAAAAAAAAAAAAATTGAGTTGGGATTTTTTTTCTGTGGAGACAGTTGTGTGGTATCGTATCATTATTGTGATGTCATAGATTATTTGTGACATCATGATAGTGTTATTACAATTAGTATATAATGTGACTGGGTGAGGTGTGCTGCTGGTTGTCTTTGGCGGTATACTATATAAAAGGCCAACATCAGTTCCTGCTGTCACAAGGAGACAAACATAAATACAATGTATGTATACTGCAGCCTCCCAAAACACACGCACACACTACACTCATACATCTTGCACATATAGGGAAGGTTATCCTTATCCTTTAATAACATTTATGTTGATAGGTTGTTAAACAATGCAAAACCTAAACAAATGAAACTTACCATCCTTCCCGGTGTGGGAGAGGGACTCTCAATTTTTGACATTAGCTAGACATAAATTGTCAGCAAAATTCTTTATTGCTCATAATTTAGAAAAATCCAATTGATTTACAAGAATGATCAGGTACTTAATTACTCATGATTTAGAAAAATCCAATTGATTTACAAGAAAGATCATGTTAATTTTAAAAGTTTCTTTAAGTTTTTAAAAGGAGGTCTCTAACTGTACTTTATTTTAGTTTGAAAATTTAAGCATGTGTGATATCTTCAGTGGAAATTGCTATAAGTTAGCAAGTATTTTACTTTCCAAAATAAATCATACTTGTCAACCATGAAAATACTGCTCAACTTAAATGTGTTTTTAATGTAAAGAACTGGTACGAGACAAATGAAAATCAAGTTAAACAAAAATTTTATTATAAATACTTTATTGTTACATTATTATTTTTCAAATGGGATTAAATGATTACTGGCTGAGAGTTAAGATTAGTTTAGTATGGATGTTGCTTACAGATAATTGTAATTTGCAGATGAAATATCTACGGCTTATTCCAGGAAAATATTAACTCAATATCTCGCGAGAGGACTCCGAAAATTAAGAAGATTTTTGAATGGTGGATCAAGAAGAAAATGTGTCTTATATTTACATGTATATGATCAACAGTTTGATAAACAATGAGCCCTCCCTTTGGGTAGATATTTTGCGGAAAAGCCCTTAAATGCATTATTTGGTCAACGCATCTTGCTATAAACAAAATCTCCCTCTATCACAAGACTTAATCATGGGCAGTATGATTAAAACAGCTTTTTGAAAAATATTTGAATGATGCAGAAACTCTGATATTAAAATTGCCAACCAAAATTGGGTTGTACTGGTTTATTTTTAGTATTTTGACAGTTTTGATGTTATTTTTAGGATGAATGCATGTAAATAGCATGATCTTTTACACCAACTCTTTACCCTGACACCACTAGGGAGCAATGTCCAAGAGTAATTGTTGCATCCTCAGTCAGTCATATGGCCTTTTTAATTGTTGAAATTTACATTAACCAAATATGTTCTGTCATCATTTCCAGCGAGTCATCTTTAACATTGTCAACTTTAGCAAAACAAAGTCACTGTACAGAGATGGTATGTCACCCATGGTCAAGTCAACCAGCCGTCCAAAATGGTAAGACCCAGTTACAGACAAGTGTCCGAGTCGGTAGAAATGGTACATCAGGAAACATATACATTTGTATATAGACATGGACAATTCTCAATATGATGATTCACAATTTTAGGTTAATTTACTACTTGTAATATAATAGTATAATTGAAAATTGTGATTGCATATATATAAACAGAAAATTTCTCTAGTTACATATGTACACACAGAAAGTTTCTATGATTATATAGATACATGCAGACAGTTTCCTTATATACAGAAAATGTCTAACTTTCTATAAATATACACAGAAATTTTCCTTACAAAGTTTCTCAAAATATGTAAATACACACAGAAAGTTCCTTATACACAGAAATGTTTCTTACCATATACAAAGAAATTTTCCTTATACACAGAAAGTTTCTGTATTTCTATAAATACACACAGACACTTTTCTGATACAAACAAGTTTCCATATATTTGTAAACAGAAATTTGCAGGAAATTTCTTTAATTCTATAAATACAGTGGAACTTCGTTAACTCGAACTCGGAAAACTCGAATACCCCGCTTAACTCGAAGTACTTCGTCAGTCCCTGCCAAATTCTCTCTTTATCATAGTAAAAAAAACTCGGAAAACTCGAATTCGGAAAACTCGAAAAACTCGCATAATACGAAGTGAAAATTTGGTCCCAACAATAAAAATCCTACTTAAAATGATTGAATAACTCGAAGTATCATTTTTGTGTCCCAACGATCGGTGGTAAACGCAGACATTTTTTCAACATCGAAATTCCGTTTGTATCGGCACTACAATTCTACCGATTATAATACGCGATTATAAGTGTTTCATAAATTCATGAAAGAAATTGTCGGTGGAATCTTATAACAACAACTGTCGGTGATAAACGATACTGTTTTACTTACATCAGGTAATTTCCTAAGGCGGTCGCCGATAATAGTACACACGATAGTCAACAACTCATCTACCCGCTCGCTGAAGCGGAACTAATCTCTGACACACCGGTAGATCTAATCAGCTGATGTTTTTACAGGTGTAGAAATGAAACAGTCACCGGTGCCTATTAAATCTGTATACTGCTGAAACAATAGCGTAATTACTGCCGAGGTATTCAGAGTACGACTGTAACGGTCAGTGCAGTCTATTAAATGGGATAAAACGACAACTCGGTTACAGTAACATTTTATACGCACATGCGCAGTACCAACTTCCTGTGCTTATACACATGGAAATGGCGTGGTTGTCGGTAAAACGTAAGTTGGACTATCAAACACTATTTTATATGTCCAATATAAGGTAATGGTTCTGTTACGTTTTACATACAATCTGTGTTAAATTTAAACGGTTATTTGATATAACATTAATAAATTGTTATTCGGTTGAATTCCATTTTATCGTTATTCCTTTTGCAAACATGACATGAACACCATATCGTTATTGAACTTGAAGTGACTAAGTGAAAGAAACTTTATCGAGGCTGTATATCGGCAAAACTACACCAAACTACAAGTGACAGAACAAAATATTACATATACATTTACATGTATTGACCGGTCTTTACACTGAACTAATGAGTGACATAGCGGAGTTATAATGATTATATAATGTTGACAAATATTGACCAAACTTTGCACCAAAAATGACAACTCGCTTAATTCGAACACTCGGATAACTCGAAGTTTTCTCGTGGTCCCGTCGACTTCGAGTTAACGAAGTTCCACTGTACATACAGAAATGTTTCTGATTAAAAAATTTCCTTATTGTGTTCAAAAAGTGTACCTAGGTACCAGTCAAAATAGGAAACACTCTGTCATCCTCCAATGTCAATGGTCAGAAAAGGATTTCACTGTGGGAACCATTGTTCATGTCAACATTCCCAACATATTGATAACACAAGAGTCAAAAGGCTGTCTGAGTGAGATTATGTCATGCCTCCTGCTGTGCATGCGCTGTCAATATTTACACATGTGATGGGGTCATCAAAGACAACATTTCTACAAACTTTCAAACTAGTTTAGCCTAGTTTTACTGTAAATCAGTCCATTAATACAAGGACAAGAACACAATACAATCACTAACAAAGTATAGTTAAAAAAGTGTTGATTTTATTATCTCTTCCTTGTTATAAACAATATGGTTTGTGTATGGTCAAAATATGTCGGCTACCCAGGTACGGGTCAGGTATCAAAATTTGGGTACTGGGGAAAACATTCTGTTGCCATGACAGCTGTAATATATATGGAAAGTTTCCTTTGAATTAATACACACAGAAAATTTTGTTATACACAGAAAGTTTCTGTAATCATGTAATAAAAATGCATGCATAAAGTTCCCTTATACAAAGAAAATTTGTGTATTAAATCATATAAATACACACACACAAAGTTTTCAGTAATCTTTTAATTGTGAAAAAAGTGTTTTAGTAATTGTGTAAGTTTTCATGGAAAGTTTCCAGTAAATAGTAACAAAAAAACAAATGGTGTTAGAGTATGATTCCCAAAAAGAAAATCTAGTTTGTAATGAAATTTTCTCTGCTGTAAGTGAATTTTGCAGATCAAACTTCAGCCTTCAGTTTGTTTATTCCCTAGACTATTTTTCAGTGCTTTGTTTTTAACTGGTATGTATATTTACCAGAAAACTCCATGCGTTTTTAAAGCTAGAGTTAAAAAAAATCATTAGTTTAATTTAAAATGGCATTTATTATATATATACAGATCACCAGTTTTACTGTGAGTTACATTTTCAAGTGATTCTGAGTTGGCTGCAGTTGTGTTGTTATTGAGAGTTGAAAGTGATTATGGTTCATAAAATCAATTCTAGTTTGTGTTGTGAAATTGGAGATTTAAAACTAATAGTCCCCTATAGCTATCGATGAAACCAGGGGGACTATAGGTTTCCTCCCTGCCCATTTGTCTGTCAGTCCATCCACTGAGTTTTCCGCACTCTTCTCAGCAATGCTTTAAGGTATGTTGGTGAAAGTTGGTATGTAACTTTAGAATGAATAGCTGAAGATCAAGGTCGAGTTTCAGAGTTTTTGGGTCAAGGTCAAGGTCACTTAATATTTTAAACAGGGGCCCGGTAGGAGATATGTATTGCTTTAGCAAAACTCAGCATGCTTGTTCTGATTTAACTTAATTTTGTTGTTTCTTCTTTAAGGGTGAGAATACCAGCAAAGCATGTCTACTATTACCGCTGTCCAGATCACAGAAAAAACTATGTGATGTCATTCTCGTTCTGTTTTGACCGCGAGGATGATGTGTACCAGTTTGCTTACTGCTATCCTTACTCCTACACTCGTCTACAGAATTACCTCGACAACTTAGAAAAGAAGAACATGGACTTCTTCTCGAGGGAACTGCTGTGTCTCACAGTTGTGAGTGGTGTCTTAACATTATAATACTGTATAGTTCATAATATTAGCGGGGGATTTCATTTTACAATAATGGTGGTCGTTAATTATAGAGCGAAAATAAATATACACATAACTATAGAAGTGTTCACTGCCTAATGTTTTACAAGGTGGTATCGTAAAAAATGTAATACCCGCAAACTAGTTCTGACTGGGACGACCGCGAAACATTAGCCCCAACAAATTTAACTTTACAGTATATTAATTAATCTAGTGAATTAATATATACATTTTAATTTAATTTGCATTAAGAATTATTTGATAATTTTAACAATATGTGTTATTACATTATTGATAAACAAGAAACATTATGTAGTGTTATCATTGAATCTACCCAACATAACAATGAACCCAGACTATCTAGTATTTATGACGTCAATCTTATCACAAAAAAACAAAATCTAGTGCTGAATGGAAATGAAAGGATTGTACATCAGACATACAAGTAATTAGGACATCTCAATATCGGTAATAGATATGGTATTCCGTATAAGATGATTAACAGATATAGAACTTCATCTTACTGCTGCTTTGTCCTTATAGGACTCAGTGATTTTAGGGACGAAAAATTTGGAAATCAAGATGGCCTTAAATGAACTTTCAGACATAGGAATGATTTTGTGAAACTTAAAGTTAACCATTGGGATGCATTATACTTTCAGCAACAACGTCGCCTGGACATGATAACCATCACACATCCTGATAACTTGGAAATGGATGAAGTGAAGCATACTGTCTTTATCACTGCCAGGGTTCACCCAGGGGAAACACCCTCTTCTTTTGTTTGTCAGGGTATGTAAAATATAGAATCCTCACCCAGGGGAACTACCTTCTTCTTTTGTTTGTCAGGGCATGTAAAATATAGAATCTCCACCCAGGGGAAACACATTCTTCTTTTGTTTGTCAGGGTATGTAAAATATAGAATCCCCACCCAGGGGAAACACATTCTTTTGTTTGTCAGGGTATGTAAAATATAGAATCCCCACCCAGGGGAAACATCTTCTTCTGTTTGTCAGGGCATGTAAAATATAGAATCCCCACCCAGGGGAAACACCTTCTTTTGTTTGTGAGGGTATGTAAAATATAGAATCTTTACCCAGGGGAAACACCTTCTTTTGTTTGTCAGGGTATGTAAAATATAGAATCCCCACCCAGGGGAAGCACATTCTTTTGTTTGTCAGGGTATGTAAAATATAGAATCCCCACCCAGGGGAAACACCTTCTTTTGTTTGTCAGGGTATGTAAAATATAGAATCTCAACCCAGGGGAAACACATTCTTTTGTTTGTCAGGGTATGTAAAATATAGAATCCCCACCCAGGGGAAACACCTTCTTTTGTTTGTCAGGGTATGTAAAATATAGAATCCCCACCCAGGGGAAACATCTTCTTTTGTTTGCCAGGGCATGTAAAATATAGAATCCCCACCCAGGGGAAACACATTCTTTTGTTTGTCAGGGCATGTAAAATATAGAATCCCCACCCAGGGGAAACATCTTCTTCTTTTGTTTGTCAGGGTATGTAAAATATAGAATCCCCACCCAGGGAAACACCTTCTTTTGTTTATCAGGGTATGTAAAATATAGAATCCCCACCCAGGGGAAACATCTTCTTTTGTTTGTCAGGGCATGTAAAATATAGAATCCCCACCCAAGGGGAAACTCCTTCTTTTGTTTGTCAGGGTATGTAAAATATAGAATCTTTACCCAGGGGAAACACCTTCTTTTGTTTGTCAGGGTATGTAAAATATAGAATCCCCACCCAGGGGAAACACATTCTTTTGTTTGTCAGGGTATGTAAAATATAGAATCCCCACCCAGGGGAAACACATTCTTTTGTTTGTCAGGGTATGTAAAATATAGAATCCCCACCCAGGGGAAACATCTTCTTCTTCTGTTTGTCAGGGCATGTAAAATATAGAATCCCCACCCAGGGGAAACTCCTTCTTTTGTTTGTCAGGGTATGTAAAATATAGAATCTTTACCCAGGGGAAACACCTTCTTTTGTTTGTCAGGGTATGTAAAATATAGAATCTCAACCCAGGGGAAACACATTCTTTTGTTTGTCAGGGTATGTAAAATATAGAATCCCCACCCAGGGGAAACACCTTCTTTTGTTTGTCAGGGTATGTAAAATATAGAATCCCCACCCAGGGGAAACATCTTCTTTTGTTTGTCAGGGCATGTAAAATATAGAATCCCCATCCAGGGGAAACACATTCTTTTGTTTGTCAGGGCATGTAAAATATAGAATCCCCACCCAGGGGAAACATCTTCTTCTTTTGTTTGTCAGGGTATGTAAAATATAGAATCCCCACCCAGGGAAACACCTTCTTTTGTTTATCAGGGTATGTAAAATATAGAATCCCCACCCAGGGGAAACATCTTCTTTTGTTTATCAGGGTATGTAAAATATAGAATCCCCACCCAAGGGGAAACTCCTTCTTTTGTTTGTCAGGGTATGTAAAATATAGAATCTTTACCCAGGGGAAACACCTTCTTTTGTTTGTCAGGGTATGTAAAATATAGAATCTCAACCCAGGGGAAACACATTCTTTTGTTTGTCAGGGTATGTAAAATATAGAATCCCCACCCAGGGGAAACATCTTCTTTTGTTTGTCAGGGCATGTAAAATATAGAATCCCCACCCAGAGGAAACACATTCTTTTGTTTGTCAGGGCATGTAAAATATAGAATCCCCACCCAGGGGAAACATCTTTTTCTTTTGTTTGTCAGGGTATGTAAAATATAGAATCCCCACCCAGGGAAACACCTTCTTTTGTTTATCAGGGTATGTAAAATATAGAATCTTTACCCAGGGGAAACATCTTCTTTTGTTTATCAGGGTATGTAAAATATAGAATCCCCACCCAAGGGAAACACCTTCTTTTGTTTTTCAGGGTATGTAAAATATAGAATCCTCACCCAGGGGAAACACCTTCTTTTGTTTGTCAGGGTATGTAAAATATAGAATCCCCACCAAGGGGAAACATCTTCTTTTGTTTATCAGGGTATGTGAAATATAGAATCCCCACCCAAGGGAAACACCTTCTTTTGTTTGTCAGGGTATGTAAAATATAGAATCCCCACCCAGGGGAAACACCTTTCTTTGTTTGTCAGGGTATGTAAAATATAGAGTTCCCACCCAGGGGAAACACCTTTCTTTGTTTGTCAGGGTATGTAAAATATAGAATCCCCACCCAGGGGAAACACCTTTCTTTGTTTGTCAGGGTATGTAAAATATAGAATCCTCACCCAGGGGAAACACCTTCTTTTGTCTGTCAGGGTATGTAAAATATAGAATCCCCACCCAGGGGAAACACCTTTCTTTGTTTGTCAGGGTATGTAAAATATAGAGTCCCCACCCAGGGGAAACACCTTTCTTTGTTTGTCAGGGTATGTAAAATATAGAATCCCCACCCAGGGGAAACACCTTTCTTTGTTTGTCAGGGTATGTAAAATATAGAGTCCCCACAGAACACCTTTCTTTGTTTGTCAGGGTATATCTATGATAGAATGATTTATTAGAATCCCCACCCAGGGAAAACACCTTTTTTTTTGTCAGCGTTGTGTAAAATATAGAATTCCCTCCCAGGGGAAACACATTCTTCTGTTTGTCAGGGTATGTCTGTGATTGAATCCCCACCCAGGGGAATTACCCTCTTTTGTTTGCCAGGGTATATCTAGGATAGAATCCCTACCCAAGGGAATTACATTCTTTGTCATGGTATGTCTACTGCAGGATTCCTACCCAAGGTAAATTCATTCCTTGATGTTGAGTTTACTGTGGAAGTGATGGTGAATTGGTGCTGTACTAACAGCAGGAAGACCTACTGAAGTTGTCCTATCCAATATTAGATCCTTTAGTTAGTGTACCAGCTTATATTGATGTGTTATAAAAACTGTACTTATAACAATACATACAACATATATACAAACTAAGCTATCTCTATTGCAATTTATGTTACGTTATGAGCTTTATATCTATGTTTTATTCCAAAAGCAGAGTTTTTAATTACTCTACATATAACCATGTATTACCTAGGTTTTACTGTACATATAACCATGACTTACCTAGGTTTTACTGTACATATAACCATGTATTACCTAGGTTTACTGTACATATCACCTTGTATTACCTAGGTTTTACTGTACATATAACCATGTATTACCTAGGTTTTACTGTACATATAACCATGTTTTACCTAGGTTTACTGTACATATAACCTTGTATTACCTAGGTTTACTGTACATATAACCTTGTATTACCTAGGTTTACTGTACATATAACCTTGTATTACCTAGGTTTTACTGTACATATAACCTTGTATTACCTAGGTTTACTGTACATATAACCTTGTATTACCTAGGTTTACTGTACATATTACCTTGTATTACATAGGTTTTACTGTACATATAACCACAGGGGCTTGGCACGATTTTCCAAATGATAGTCTATATATATATGTATATAGTATCAAGGGTAGTAACTACAAAGAGGGGGAAGACGAACGTATTTTAAAAAAAAATAATTTGTCGTATTCTGCGGGTCAAAAATCTTAGTGTCACATACATTACCTTAAAGAGAAATGTTTTATCTTTCCAATGAGTGTTCGATGAACAAAATTGGCCAAGTATTATCCAAGTTATGACCTGACGAATTCGGAAATAGATGCTGAAATGGCTAGGTCGGAATCTCCCTGTCCGGTTGAATAGTCGCCTCGCCTCTAATGGGTACCTCAATAACCATTCAGAAATCGAAAAATCGACGCTTGCAGCGGTATACAGTAACCATAACTATGTCAATATAGGATGTCGGTTGGTTATGTTATCCGTCATGTGCCGTAGCCAATTCCATATTACATCACCGAGCTTACCGTCTTCAAAAAGAACGGCCATCTTTCCCTAACCTTTCGTGACTTTGTTTAATAATGTTAGAAGTTAGCCAGTGGTCGTACAGCCAAGAAGCGTTCCGAATGAAGGGAAAGATGGCCGTTCTTTTTGAAGACGGTAAGCTCGGTGATGTAATATGGAATTGGCTACGGCACATGACGGATAACATAACTTGGATAATACTTGGCCAATTTTGTTCATCAAACACTCATTGGAAAGATAAAACATTTCTCTTTAAGGTAATGTATGTGACACTAAGATTTTTGACCCGCAGAATACGACAAATTATTTTTTTTTAAAATACGTTCGTCTTCCCCCTCTTTGTAGTTACTACCCTTGATACTATATACATATATATATAGACTATCATTTGGAAAATCGTGCCAAGCCCCTGTGCATATAACCTTGTATTACCTAGGTTTTACTGTACATATAACCTTGTATTACCTAGGTTTTACTGTACATATAACATTGTATTACCTAGGTTTTACTGTACATATGACCTTGTATTACCTAGGTTTTACTGTACATATAACCTTGTATTACCTAGGTTTACTGTACATATAACCTTGTATTACCTAGGTTTACTGTACATATAACATTGTATTACCTAGGTTTTACTGTACATATGACCTTGTATTACCTAGGTTTTACTGTACATATAACCTTGTATTACCTAGGTTTTACTGTACATATAACCATGTATTACCTAGGTTTTACTGTACATATAACCTTGTATTACCTAGGTTTACTGTACATATAACCATGCATTACCTAGGTTTTACTGTACATATAACCTTGTATTACCTAGGTTTACTGTACATATAACATTGTATTACCTAGGTTTACTGTACATATAACCATGTATTACCTAGGTTTTACTGTACATATAACCATGTATTACCTAGGTTTTACTGTACATATAACCTTGTATTACCTAGGTTTACTGTACATATAACCATGTATTACCTAGGTTTACTGTACATATAACCTTGTATTACCTAGGTTTACTGTACATATAACCTTGTATTACCTAGGTTTTACTGTACATATAACCTTGTATTACCTAGGTTTACTGTACATATAACCTTGTATTACCTAGGTTTACTCTAAAGATATAACCTTTTTAATGACATGTATCAGAGGTTTTGTTGGGCCCTCTGTGGGTTTGTTCTTAATGATCTAATCATGGTGCTAGGTTTAATCACCTAATCTACAACAGGAAGTTTTATTTTCAGAAACTAATTAACCCCATCTTGTTTTTTTCAGGGTTGATTGATTTTTTGATTAGCAATCATCCAATAGCGAAGGTCTTAAGAGAACACATTGTGTTTAAAATAGTCCCTATGTTGAATCCGGATGGTGTGTACCTCGGAAATTACAGGTTGGTATGATAAATCTTTGACACGTATTCCCTGGAGAGGGGGTCAATGTATCACCTGATTGATTACATGCTCGCAATTACTTGTACAGATTATGTAATTTAAAATGTCTGCAAGGTTTTAATTTTGTGATAGCATTGGAGTATAAAGGAGTAAACCAGTCATGGATTGAAGTAATCAATGTTCTTTATTATTTCAGAAGGATTTTATATCTTACTCGGATTTCTTTAGTCAGTTGAAATCAGTTTTCATTGTTACAGATGTAGTATTTCGTCATCTTGTTTGTTTGCCAAGAGACCATTGAAATCTATATATTCATTATATCATCAAGTGTTTGTTCGTCCATCACCTGTGTGGATTGTGTCTTTCCATCCGTCCACATTTTGTCCTGTCTGGGCTATATTTCCTACACAACTTAGCATTGGAACTTCATATTTGGGGCATTGGTACACCTAAGTGTGTCATTTACCAAAAGTAGGTCACTCTGACCTTCATCTTAATCTTTACATTGGTGGCCCTAGTTGAGACAGTGCGTCACCAAAAGTAGGTCACTTTTAGATTACAAAGTTTGAATCATTAAAATAATGTAACCTGTTTGATAAGTGATATCACTAATTCAAATCAAGACTGTTCGTTTTACACCTAGGAATGGATGACTCATCGATTCAAATTAATGATATTGCCTCTATATCATTTATTTGTTTCAATTTCTGATATCTCTGATAATAATTAGTGATATTATTGAATTCATTCACATTTATACCTCAAAATGCAATTAAATAACTTTACACTGTGGAATGCATGGTGTCACTGGATGCAATTTTATTAGTAAAACAGCACCATTTAATCGGTATGCATCCAACAGATTTATTTGCAGAAGTAACACGAACACTACCAGTATTCCTTATTGAATATGTTGTGTCTCTCAAACTCATTATCTAGATTAATTTCCAGCATGAATTCATCATCACTGCTTTTTTGGCATGTTTTTGATTTGACATTCGGTGGGGAACTATTTCACTGCATTGTTTTGTTGTCTATTTTAAGATATTATTTAATGAAGTTTTGGGTTTTTATGGGGTTTTGAAATTATTTAATGAAGTTTTGGGTTTTTATGGGGTTTTGGATGTTTTTAGTTTTGAAATTCCATTTTGTACTTGTAATCTGCGTGTATGTAACTGTGTAGATGTTGACAGATGTTTTTTATACTTCCGAGTTTTACATAGAGGCACAGTGGTCTAGTGGTAGGAAGCAGGGCTAAGTGATTGAAGTGTCACTAGTTTGAGTCCAGCACGTGTGCCGTGTTGTATCCTTGAACAAGATATACTTTACTCTGACAGTCTGCTCAGCTATAAATAAAAGGGGCCGCGGTGGCCGAGTGGCACATTATCACTAGCCCTCCACCTCTGGGTTGCGAGTTCAAAACCCACGTGGGGCAGTTGCTTGGCCCTGGCTGTTAATAGGACGTTAAACAAAATAAACCAATCAGCTATTGATGAGTGTGTGATAGGGCAGTGTTGGAATGTAAGTCGTTAACACTGAATGGCAGCTCCAACTGTTTGTTCCACATGGAGTTCAGAAAGATGTTTGCTAGTAGCAAATTAAAAGGCCTGATAACCACAGATAATAATTCGTGAACTGCTTTGAGGACAGCTGTATTTTTTGTAATTAAGCAGTATTTTAGAACTTATTTTTGCTTATACTTCTTACTTTATACAGGTGTTCTTTGATGGGGTTTGATCTGAACAGACACTGGCTGGAGCCCTCACCCTGGGCACACCCCACCTTGTACGCCACGAAAAATATCCTCATGGAGCTTGACAGGAATGAGGTATACAAGTTTATCATAATCTTTTGACAAATAGAAGACAATAATACATATACATGTAGTATGAAATGCAAACAAAGGACTTGTTACATTGTTCCAAAAAGTTGGAAGTCATTAGTATGTACCAGTAAAACTAGGAGTGACTGAATGTTTATGTAATGTCTATGCCAATTTATTATATTGTATATAATTATGTTATATGTACTGATGAGCTGTAAAGTTAAAAGCCAATAAAATTAATTGAATTGAATTGAATATACATCTACCTATGTTTTGTCAGCCCTGTTTGTCCCAACAGATGTGTGTGTGTTTGGTAGATTGTGGGAATGACAAACTCCGGGGTATATGTAAAGAAAAGAAGCCCCTCAGAATGTATACATATACAAATATCCTAATGTGACAAGTTTGCTGCTGGGTTTATCTCCCATGTGAACAGCCAAGGTCATTTTGAGGTCTTCTTGTAGTAGCTGGTAGCTACCTCATACAACATACAGGCTGGTTGTCATCCAGTGCAATCAGGGTAAAGTGTCTTGCCCAAGGGCACAACAACGACAGTGCGGACTGGTCCTTTCTCAGTTTCTTGGGGAACACAAACTGTGACAAATGAGCGGAAGTGCTAGTATAACCATACTAATCGATGCTACTTGTTTTACTTACAGAAAGTCTTAGTAGACTTCTACATCGACATACATGCTCACTCAACTCTGATGAACGGCTTTATGTATGGTAACACTTATGACGACATTGAGCGATACGAGCGACAGTCTGTCTTCCCAAAATTACTGTGTGCTAACGCTGAGGACTTCTCGCTGGCCAACACCAATTTTAACAAAGATGCAGTGAAGGCCGGAACTGGGCGCAGGTAAATACACATGTTCTTAGTTGTAATTAACAGACCTTGTTGTCATTATATTCTATTGATATACCTAGTGAAAATCAATTTATCAGGAATTTTCAGGAATTTTTAGTAATTTATTTCATTTTTCGAGAATAGTGAATAAATTGGATGATATCTTACAGTTAAGAAAGGGGTTCACAGGAGCCCTGTGGTAGAATGGAAAGCCCCTGTCACAGTTTTGTATACATCAAGTCCTTATGAGCTTCTTATGATTTTTTTTTAATATACAGCTGTACACTCAAAATTTTCAAATTTTTCTGTTACTGTGACTTAAGAGTGACACACATAAAAAACAAATTCAATGCATTCATTGGGAATAAGGTGCACATCATTTGCATATACCCTGTACAACACTATCTTTCTTGCTGCAAAAAGCTACATATGTGGTTCCCATGCTGAGCATATTTTGGCTGTACACACAACTTATTCTGACCACATGCCTGATGCACTTCTGACGAATGCCTAGTGTCTTTCATGGGTATTCCCGATTTATGAAAAGGGTGGCTGCTTTCTGATGTCATGCAGGTAATAGATAAAAGCAAATACAAAATGTATGTGGTTTCTCCGGTTTCGGCCTGGATCTGCCATCAATAGGTGGTCTGTTTACACTGGAATCTAGAGGAGCTGTCATACAAATAATATAATGCTCTGTATGTCCAATCATAGGACGAGCAGTATTAATTTTTGCAATATGTTGGCATTCGCTGCGATTTCTTTCAGTGTGGGGTTATCTGCTCTCGAGCAAGTATGCTAAGCATATTTCCAATATATACGGCACATAACTTAAACGAGGAGATCAGCTTATTGCTGTGTACGAACTGCTTATCCCCTATGAACACAGAATGTGCTTGTACCATGCATGTACCATGATTGTACCAATGCAGGACATATGCATTTCATATTTATGAGTTATGACCCACTGAACAGCCTACACATTGTAGTTTTCTGCATGTCCAAAACTGTCATGTCAGGCATACTAGGCAGTACTGTGCACGAAGCATACATTAGAGGGGTCAAGTATCATGTTGTACAGTAGAGGAGTTAAATAAGTATCGTGTAGAGTAGAAGGTTAAATAAATATCCTTCTGTACAGTAGAGGAGTTAAATAAATATCCTGTTGTACAGTAGAGGAGTTAAATAAGTATCGTGTAGAGTAGAAGGTTAAATAAATATCCTTCTGTACAGTAGAGGGTTAAATAAGTATCCTGTTGTACAGTAGAGGAGTTAAATAAGTATCGTGTAGAGTAGAAGGTTAAATAAATATCCTGTTGTACAGTAGAGGAGTTAAATAAATATCCTGTTGTACAGTAGAGGAGTTAAATAAGTATCGTGTACAGTAGAAGGTTAAATAAATATCCTGTTGTACAGTAGAGGAGTTAAATAAGTATCGTGTACAGTAGAAGGTTAAATAAGTATCGTTCTGTACAGTAGAGGAGTTAAATAAGTATCGTGTACAGTAGAAGGTTAAATAAGTATCGTGTACAGTAGAAGGTTAAATAAGTATCGTTCTGTACAGTAGAGGGTAAAATAAGTATCCTGTTGTACAGTAGAGGGTTAAATAAATATCCTGTTGTACAGTAGAGGGTAAAATAAATATCCTGTTGTACAGTAGAGGGTTAAATAAATATCCTGTTGTACAGTAGAGGGTTAAATAAATATCCTGTTGTACAGTAGAGGGTTAAATAAATATCCTTTTGTACAGTAGAAGGTTAAATAAGTATCATTCTGTACAGTAGAGGGTTAAATAAATATCCTTCTGTACAGTAGAGGGTAAAATAAGTATTGTGTACAGTAGAGGGTTATATAAATATCCTTCTGTATAGTAGAGGGTTAAATAAATATCCTTCTGTAAAGTAGAAGGTTAAATAAATATCCTTCTGTACAGTAGAAGGTTAAATAGATATCCTTCTGTACAGTAGAGGGTTAAATGAATATCCTTCTGTACAGTAGAGGGTTAAATAAATACCCTTCTGTATAGTAGAGGGTAAAATAAATATCCTTCTGTACAGTAGAGGGTTAAATAAATATCCTTCTGTACAGTAGAGGGTTATATAAATACCCTTCTGTATAGTAGAGGGTAAAATAAATAGCCTTCTGTATAGTAGAAGGTTAAATAAATATCCTTCTGTACAGTAGAGGGTTAAATAAATATTGTTCTGTACAGTAGAGGGTTAAATAAATACCCTACTGTACAGTAGAGGGGTTAATTTTCCTGCTCTACATTAGACAGTTCAATAAGTATCCTGTTGTACAGTAGAGGGTTAAATAATTATTGTGTACAGTAGGAGGTTAAATACCGTAAATATTCGGGTATAGTGCGCACTCGCGTATAGTGCGCAGGTACGTTTTTGAGGTTCATTTTCAAAAAAAAAAATTAACAATTTTTTTTTTTCAATTTTCAACTGAGCGGTAGATGAATTCTAAAGCATAAGATGATAGGAAGTTGTAACTTATGAAAGATTATTTACAATGTACCACATTTAATTGGAATCACCGGTCAGATTTGACACATTGGATTGACAGGTTGTTTACATTATACCGCCACAGGCCTAGTCAGCTTGCAAATTGTAGCGGTCCCATCTAGGTCCCATCTACGCTGTTGTACCAACAAAATAATTAATCCTACCCTCAATTACCTTGTGATTTTCACGCAGGTATGATCTCTTGTGGTATCTGTCCACGAACATACAAAGCTAATTAAGCTCAATTATAACAAGATTGACTAGTAAGCCGACTGCTACGTAATGTTACACAGGCCGCCATTTTGTATACAGTACGGAAACAAGTCTGCAGTCGTCGTGCTGGTCACAACTTTTATATCAATGAATTAACATGTGTAAAGGATAAATCTACAGTGCAGACGATAAATAAGAGTACCCTGGTAGTTTTCACAGTCTTATCATATTTTTTATGGCCAGTTGGTCAGTGACTGCCGCACGAGATCAAGGCATTAGTGTTACCCGTGCCTAATTGCGCATGCGTGCTGTTTCAGCTTCCGTAAATAAACAAGTTGAACGTTATCAGTTTCTGGCAACATTCTGGATTTATAAGGTGATTAATTTAGAAGTATGAAATAACTAAGTACTGCTATATCATTTCAAGTTTTGTTTGATGTTAATTGAGATGTTATACATCGTTTTGGACCTGAATACGGGAACATCCTCAAGTGAGATCGTATGTGTATGGAACATGTGGCTCACGATCGACTTAGATAAATCCACGTAATTGCTGATAAATACACAAGGAATTAAACATTAAAATAACTATTCATTTCTTTGATTATTTGTTAACTATTGCTTTCTTAATGCTTTATATATGTTATATATATATATAAGTATTAAATCAATCCTGCTGTGAAAGGAAACGATCACAAATCTCAGTCAAATCACATTCATTCTGACTGGGAAAAGGCTTGTACTTGCGTATAGTGCGCAGTGGTCTTTTTCACTTGTCAATTTTTGAAAAAAAGTGCGCACTATACGCGAATATTTACGGTAAATATCCTTCTGTACAGTAGAGGGTAAAATAAATATCCTGTACAGTAGAAGGTTAAATAAGTATCCTGTTACACAGTAAAGGGTTAAATAAGTATCCTGTTACACAGTAAAGGGTTAAATAAGTATCCTGTTGTACAGTAGAGGGTTAAATAAATATTGTGTACAGTAGAAGGTTAAATAAATATTGTGTACAGTAGAAGGTTAAATAAATATCCTTCTGTACAGTAGATGGTTAAATAAATATCCTTCTGTACAATAGAGGGTTAAATAAATATCCTTCTGTACAGTAGAGGGTTAAATAAATATCCTTCTGTACAGTAGATGGTAAAATAAATATCCTTCTGTATAGTAGAGGGTTAAATAAGTATTCTATTGTACAGTAGAGGGTAAAATAAATATCCTTCTGTATAGTAGAGGGTTAAATAAGTATTCTATTGTACAGTAGAGGGTAAAATAAATATCCTTCTGTATAGTAGAGGGTTAAATAAGTATCCTGTTGTACAGTAGAGAGTTAAATAAATATCCTTCTGTACAATAGAGGGTTAAATAAATACCCTTCTGTGCAGTAGATGGTTAAATAAATACCCTTCTGTACAGTAGATGGTTAAATAAGTATCCGTTGTACAGTAGAGGGTTAAATAAGTATCCTGTTGTACAGTAGAGGGTTAAATAAGTATCCTGTTGTACAGTAGAGGGTTAAATAAGTATCCTTGTGTACAGTAGAGGGTTAAATAAATATCCTTCTGTACAGTAGATGGTTAAATAAATATCCTTCTGTACAGTAGAGGGTTAAATAAATATCCTTCTGTACAGTAGAGGGTTAATTAATATCAGAGTTTATATAGTATTGATATGGCAGATACTGAGAAAGGCCTGTTTTCTACATTTCCGATTGTGATGTATTATAACGCTATCTGGATATTTCTGTGTGGTGCATTCATTTGAAATTTTCATTAAAAACTTGATGGTTGTAATTACTGTATGAAACAATATTGATTTTTAGTCAAGCCTTCTAGTGAAGGAAATCAGACAAAAACATTGAGCATATTCTTAAGTGTTTCAGATCACAGCAAGGAGAACATAAGCATGCAGAATGTTTTTGATTAATGTATTCTAGATTGATACTGCCATGTTATACAATATCTTTAGCCATATCTCTTAATTCTCCTTGTCCTATTACAATAAAGGTGACATTTGCTTGATCCTGATTCTGTAAGGGATAACATGACACTAGTACATTCAATGGTATTCTGGCTTTCTCGATTATTATTCATGCAAGATTCGCCACTGATGAGGACGTCCATTAAGGATAAGTATATATTACACTGTTTAATAAAATGTCTACAAGTCACTTACTGCTATAGACATGTTGGTCAGGATCCCAACTTATCGTCTGTCCCATCAATTCTTTGGCTAAGATGTCCGTGAATCTGTCTGCCCGTACACGAGGAAGTTTGTCTTTTACACTCGGTGTCTGATTATTCTGGTGGGCAGATCAATACAAAATCAACAAGCCTGGTTAATTTAGAGTTTGAATTTCAAATGTCGGGATACACTTTAGCATTTCGTTTGTAGACACCGTTATATTTGTCTTGCACATTAGTATGGTAATCTTTGGTGGGAGAAAAAGTAATCATCATTTCCTCGCTGTTGGAACCTTTTCTCCTTTAATTTTTTTTTTCTGTCTCTTCCAGAATTGTGTATGGGTATAAAAGTTTCCGCTTCAAAATTGGAAATATTTTTTATAGAATGATTGTGTAACACTAGTCTGTCTACTTTTCCATTGTATGGATGTTCCATCCACTTTGTTCAATAAAAACCAGATGTAACTTTTCCTAGATTTGATAATACCAGGGGGAAAGTTAAAATGCACTACAGGCAAACAAATAAGGCTACTACCTCGGCATATGGTAGGAACAAGCAATATTAGGACTCCAGTGATCTAACTTTGCCAAGTGAATTAATGTGTGTCAGCAATTTTGTCTCCATGATGGCTGTAAATGTACATATTTTTGGGAATTCTTATCTTAATGCATTTCACACTGGAAACATTCCACTGAATTTTGATTGCACTAATTGCAGTTTCTATAACAAGTACTGTTGGTGAGCTCATTTATCACTGCATTGATTCATGTTAATTCAGTTACATTGTAAAATTTCAGTGTGCCATTTGCAAATTCAGAAATGTCTGAAATGAAAGTTTAGTGAAAGCTTTGAGGCAAAGTCAGAGATGAAAGTTTAGAGGAAGCTTTGAGGCAAAGTCAGAGATGAAAGTTTAGTGAGTGCTTTGAGGCAAAGTCTGAGATGAAAGTTTAGAGGAAGCTTTGAGGCAAAGTCAGAGATGAAAGTTTAGAGGAAGCTTTGAGGCAAAGTCAGAGATGGAGGTTTAGAGAAAGCTTTGAGGCAAAGTCAGAGATGGAGGTTTAGAGGAAGCGTTAAGGTAAAGTCAGAGATGAAAGTTTAGAGGAAGCTTTGAGGCAAAGTCAGAGATGAAAGTTTAGTGACAGCTTTGAGGCAAAGTCAGAGATGAAAGTTTAGAGGAAGCTTTGAGGCAAAGTCAGAGATGAAAGTTTAGAGGAAGCTTTGAGGCAAAGTCAGAGATGGAGGTTTAGAGAAAGCTTTGAGGCAAAGTCAGAGATGGAGGTTTAGAGGAAGCGTTGAGGTAAAGTCAGAGATGAAAGTTTAGAGGAAGCTTTGAGGCAAAGTCAGAGATGAAAGTTTAGTGACAGCTTTGAGGCAAAGTCAGAGATGAGAGTTTAGAGGAAGCTTTGAGGCAAAGTCAGAGATGAAAGTTTAGAGGAAGCTTTGAGGCAAAGTCAGAGATAAAAGTTTAGAGGAAGCTTTGAGGCAAAGTCAGAGATGAAAGTTTAGAAGAAGCTTTGAGGCAAAGTCAGAAATGGAGGTTTAGAGGAAGCGTTGAGGTAAAGCCAGAGATGAAGGTTGTTAGAGAAAGCTTTGAAGCAAAGTCAGAGATGGAGGATTGGAGGTAGCTTTGAGGCAAAGTCAGAGATGGAGGTTTAGAGAAAGCTTTGAGGCAAAGTCAGAGATGGAGGTTTAGAGGAAGCTTTGAGGCAAAGTCAGAAATTAAAGTTTAGAGGAAGCTTTGAGGAAAAGTCAGAGACAGAAGTTTAGAGGAAGCTTTGATCAGGTAAAGCCAGACATGGAGGTTGTTAGAGAAAGCTTTGAGGCAAAGTCAGAGATGGAGGATTGGAGGTAGCTTTGAGGCAAAGTCAGAGATGGAGGTTTAGAGAAAGCTTTGAGGCAAAGTCAGAGATGGAGGTTGTTAGAGAAAGCTTTGAGGCAAAGTCAGAGATGGAGGTTGTTAGAGAAAGCTTTGAGGCAAAGTCAGAGATGGAGGATTGGAGGAAGCTTTGAGGCAAATTCTGAGATGAAAGCTAAGAGAAAGTTTTGAGGTCAGAGATAAAGCAGATGAATTCTTTCTCGCCTAATGCTCAAGGTTAATGACTTCCTAATGCAGACAGGCTGTATTAACCCTTTAAGCCCTGATGATGCATTAATGCATCACCGGGCCGGGGCCGAATGATGCATTAATGCATCACCGTGCCGGGGCCGAATGATGCATTAATGCATCACGGAAGTAGATTTTTTTCTGCATTTTTTTGAAGTGATGATACAGCGATTTAAATAATCATGACTGATTCTTACTTGAATGAGATAATGTTTGGCAATAAATAATGAAATTAACAATACGTAACACAACTTTAGATGTCTAAATTTACGTATAACGTCCAACTTGTTTTAAACTTCTGCTCTCGAGAACTTCCGGTCGGACGGGAGCGAGTAAACAACTGATTCCCGAAAAAATATATAACGAATCTAGTTTTTTGTCCTGTGTAATAAAGCTGGGAATGTTCAGGACAGTTTGCAATATGTATTTAAATTGACGTTTTGTACAAATGGTTCACATATTCGTGAATTAAAAACACAGAAACAACGATACGTTTGATTAATTGAATGAACCACTGGTGCATCACGTCAGCGGCGCGGCAGTGTCTGCCAACTCGCTAGCTTTTATGATCAAATCTCCACCATCTATCAAAGACATCGTTCCAAAACTACTTGCATGGTTTTATATGTATGTTTCATTGTATTTCTGTTGATACTTTATCGGGAAAACGAGCTAATAATTCGGATTTTTAACACAAACAGAAGACCGAGTATTCTAATTTTAGTAACACAGATCATGATCACATGACCATATCTTATCCAAGATGGCACTATAAACACACACATGTGAGTACGTCGATTGATACGAATTCACGATTTGGTTTATATTTAATTGCGTGATTTTTTAAAAGATTTTGAACTTGTAATTCATATCGTTTTTTACATTCTCGTTACAATCATGGAAACGTATTATATCTACCAATAAAGTAGCGATCTTTGTTGTCATGTAGTTATTTTGCGTGCTGTCAAAATCTGAAAATTTCTACGGCTTCGATTATTTTGAGAGAAGGCTACGACATATTTTTACATCAAGGGGAAACACAAGGTCCTTGACTTAAGACAAGGAGTCAGTGGATTATCTGGCATTGTTTTTAGATCAGGTATTAATTGATACACTGATAGAGGAGATCGGAATTATATGCTCAACACTGCAAATTCGAAATTGACACAAGTGACAAATCCGGAATAAAACAAAATTGCAAGCAACCTAGGAAGGGCCGCATTGAAAGGCTGTTAGTGTTGTTAAATGAAAGCTTTCCTGTGTCTTTGTATGGCATTGAGTGTGGTCATGAACCAGGCTGTCAGTAAAACTTTATGGTAATGAATTGACTACTTCATCAGATACAATATTATCAGCTGATTATGGTATTTTTTTCTCCTACATGTACTTTAATTTTTTTAATACCCATTTTTTATTACATTCATACTGAGTTGTACTCATTGTGAATACATGAATCTCAAACTTCATACAACATCCATAAAGGTGCATATGTAATGCTGTCCCAATCACAATTATAGTGCAAAGATACAATTTATTAACACTCAAAATGTCTCCACTCATAACAAATAAATCCCTATATTATAATGACATTTTCTGGTGTTTTCATAATAAATTAACTGGAGGAAGATGCCATAATGCAGAATGAACTCTAGCCAGTGTTGTGAAGAAATGTTTACAGGGGACTGGTATTCAGGGTCAAGGCTGGGGACATGTATACCAGGATGACTCTTATATTTAACATCACTTTGAATGAGAACACCTATGACTGTTGTACAGTAATTATATATATAAGGTCTATAGTAATTAAGGTCCAACTGCCATGATCTACCAAGGGATATCATGCAGAAAAGGCCAGATGATATTGTACAAAAAAGGCCCACTGGTATCTGTTGTATGGAAAGACAAAAAAAATGTGTCACTGCACTCTCTACTTTTCATATCGAACCTGCCACAGAGGTATAAACAGACTCACAGATTATTAAACAAGAAGATGACAAGTTTGCCAGGGAAATATATCTTGCCCAGAACTAATAACAGACTACATTTCCCATATTGGTGGTGTAAACAAGGCAGATCAAAACCTGCAGTATTTAATTAATCATAAAAGCTGAACTCTTATCAGGTGTTCCTTCAATGTACCAACAACTTTCCTGGACAGGGCAAGCAATAGTTGTCATTCCTGCAGTTTACATAAAGCATCATATGGGGACTGGTTGATAAATTCACCTCAAGAAAGGATTGTCTGACCCTACCTGGGACAAGTTTGCATCTCGGTCATGGTATCATGTTTGTTACATGTGTTGCACAAAGAGACAGCAGGATAAATCAGTCAATCTTTTTGCTGAACATTTCATTTTTCTGGCAGTATTAATTTGCTTGAACTACTAAGTTGCAAGCAATGAATATCATTTACAGTGTACCTCATTATGAAAATTAAAAAATAATGAAAACAAGAAAAACAAATTAAAAGAAAGGAAGAAAAATTGAAGAAAAAAAAACAAAAGAAAAAAAGCCTTACGAAAATGCGTTTTTGTAATATTGCATCAAAATATAAAAAAAGATTCATGTATTTGAAAACACAACTTGTTAAAAAAAAAATGGAAAAAAACCAAAAATAAACAAAGAAAAAGGCTGCCCTTTCATGCTTGCAAGTGACTACCCACCCTTGATGCACGCGTTTAACACTTAATTCACTGTGTTGTTCATTGTATTGTTTTCATTTTCTTTTCCCCTCGTTTATATTAAATGTTAGAAGAGCTCATTCAAACTGTATTTTGCTTCCTAAGTTTTCGTGGCGGTGAGAGTTATCCTTCTTGATGTTGGAACCGCGTCGTCAAAATGGCGGCTAACAACCAAAATCGAGAATTTGCTGTTGGTACTGCATGCTACCGCTGACTGTACAGAGCGGTTTCCAAAAACAATATCCAATAGTTAGATTTGTAAATCTCGTTTTTAAAAGTATAATATGATACTTGTTTCCATGACGAATGTACGTTTTGATCGCGCTGCAAAACGAAAGTACACATTCCCAAATTTGGAATCGTGTTCTCCGCTAGAATTATACGCAAGGTAGGCAAGTCACAAGCCAATTTGTTGTTTTCGACTGTATTTTTCAAGCGTATTAAATCTATAAGATATTCTCGATAATCCTGTTTACTTATGTGCGTCTGTATCATCAATTCTGCAATGCATTTCTCTCAAAAACGTGCCTTTAAAAATAAATGTCAAATTGAACGTCAATAATCGTAAATTAATTCAGGCCAGGAAAAGCCACGTGCATATTTTCTTAGGGCCACAATACCCATCATGCAATTTATTCAGTGACGAAAGTGTTAACTCAACAAAATGCATCTCTTTAGGGAAATTTTCAAGGCTAACATTTTTGAAGGCTATATTGAACACTTTGCGAGGAAGGTGGTGGGCAATGGCTGGTTGGTATCAGTAGGATAATTATCATGTCAAAGCGTCTGGACAGGAATGTCAGACGTTCATATCGGGGATGGCAATGAATGATATTTCCAGTAGAATATTTCTGACTTCTGTCAGTTTGGCTTTAGAATTAACATACAGAAATCTGTGGTAATGATGAAGTTGTGATGTATAACGTCTGGAAATCAGTATATTGGATGATAGTTTTCTGATAGATGGCACTCTAGTATCCTATAAATTACTAGATATGTAGCCTTCATCAGGTTGTTACTGCTATTTCTTATATTATAGAAATGATAAAGTATAGATTTTTTCTCTCCAAATTTTGTGCACAAAGTTGCAGTTTCCCTGGAGCCATTATTGTGCAGTATTAGTTGTTTCCAGATATGAAGGACAATATGGCAATAAGCCAGCCATCTTTGATTTCACAGTGAAAATTAAAATCTTATGGTATGACATAATTAACACAAAGTCTTCACAAGACCCAAATAAGGTAGAATCAAATACTATTCATTGATTGAAGGGTCTTAAAGTGCTTTACCAAAATTATGAATTTTATGACCCTGAGGTCTCGCATTTGTCCCGGGGAGGGGGTAAACTTTGCTATAGTTTATATTGGGAAGTCACATTTTTGAATATCATTTGTTGAATTTCCATTGGAATTCATTCTAATTTGGTTAAAATTATGCATGGGGTGGTACTTGGATGGTATGCACATGTTAGCCTTGACTAAAGCCCTGGGGCTTATCGGCAGGGCCTAGAAAGGGGCAAACTGATTCAAATATTTCAGAACTCGGGTGACTGTTATGGCTCTTGGGCCTCTTGTTAAAGATCCTTTACTAGGAAATCTTGTGTCATGATATTTTGAAGCAAAGTTGATTAAAATAAGAGGAGGCAGTGATTGGTCTATGGTCAAGGTCAGGAGGTCAAATGTCAAGATAATTTATTTTATAGTTGTGATGTAAATGTGATCTTAAAGTCACATAAACAAAATTGGAGGCCAACATTTTGTCGATTGAGGTTAAAATCTTCAGATTGATTGGTCAGTATTTAGGTAAATGACACTTCCTTCCTGATTTATTCATGTGAAGGCAGGCGGTACGATCCCCTCGGTATATTTTGTTTACAGTTTTCGCATAGATTTGAGATTTTATTTGACAAGCGAAGCTGGTCGGGAAAACAGAATATTTCAACTGGAGTGTCCTTGGGTGTTGGAGGAAAGCTAATATAATCGCAATGTATTGAACAAAATTCTACCTATGGGGACACTAACATTTATACATGATAGATTATGTTCTTTATCTCTAGAAATCCACAATTTGCATGGGAAGCACATTGAACATATGTAGTTCTTTAGAAAAATGTGAAGTAAAGATTTAGAGGGTTTTGGAAGGTGGGGGGATAAAGGTTTGGGTAAGGGTTTAAAATGCCATGGAGACAGAGCCGAAAACAAGGAGTGTCCAATGAGAATTAGACTATGGAATAATGATACCTAGATTAGAATAATGATGTCTAGATGTTTGGTTATAGTATCTCCAAGTAGAACAAATGAACCATGAAAGTTTTTAGACATAATTCTTCTTCCTAGACATCCATTAATCTTATACCATGAAAATGGGAAGTGAAATTAAGATGAGAGCATATACCATTGATTCAGTCTGGAGTGCTTTCCATTCCCTGGACATTAATCTTGGACACGAAAGAACCAATAACCTCATGCATTATAAACGGTTTATCAAAGTCATCATTATCTACAAAAGCTTCTGTACATTATATCCTGGCCCTCTAGAGTTACTGACTTGGGTAAAGTGGTCATTTGTAAGGTTTTTAGCTTGTGTACTCTTGGCAGGGTTATGTTAGTATTAATGGTATATGGAGAAGTAGGACCTATGTGTTCTGCCAGTGTAGCTTCCCGATTCCTTGCGTCATACAGGAAATAGTTGGGTTACATATCAATAAAATGTGAACATTTAAACTAATTTCATTGTCAGATCCCCACCATACCAACTTCTTCTGGTACTTTTCTCTAATTTTAAAGTTTAATTCAATCTCTCCCTAACTTTAAATGATGGATTGTTACTTTCAGGTATGTGGTTGTTTTTCAGACTCAGATTAAATTATTCAAGCACTCTCAGTCTTAAATGGCCCTATAAATATTGTTAGATGAAGGAGATCTACAAGAGTACTTCCATCCTACCAGTGAGTGACAGGAGTTGCCTAACTATCTTAAATGTACTGCTTCGGTATGCTGCTACTGCTCCTGCTGCAGTAAGATGGGTCAGGATTCAGTAGGGATAGGCAAGCCTTCTGTTTGATGGTATCGGGAGTGATTTTGGAGCCGAAGATCGATACACAGACATAAGTTGTTTGAAGTGTGTCGGCTGACAAACCAACTTGTTTGGTGGATAATATAAAGAGGTATATCATGGATCGGCCGCAATAATAGGCACAGGTTTTATAAAACTGCACAACATTCGCACCAAGTTTCATGCAGTATTGATTTCAGTGGCACGCTGTTATCCTTTTCTAACTCTTTTTGTATTGATCTGCCAAACAAAAATGGTGCCTCATCACATTTGCTGAAAGCTAAAAGCATGTTCGGCTCCATCCTTTGGGCAGCTACATGGGAAAGTTTGGCCTTTGTCATAATTGTATTTAGAGGGGTTATTGTTATGCTGGTTTTATATTCAATTGTTGTTCTGGTGGGAGATATTTGGCGTTTTGATGTTGAAGCAGGTCATGACAGTAGATAGAAGTGGTAGTGGAAATGCCATCACATCAGACGTGTTTAGCTCTATTGATCTAATAGAGAAGTGCTTGTGTAGCGCCACCATCACTACCCAACACGCACGCACAGTTCCTGGAGAATTCATGGCGCTGGAGACCCTAGGTAATATGGTCTCCCGGGAAAGGTCGGGCTCCACATCTATCAAACTATCTCCCAAAGTGTGAAAAACCATTTTTGTATTCAAATGGTTGTTGGGTGAGGTTTAATGTAGGATGGTTAGCTCGGATTGGAGATAGATGGTTTTACTGTATTGGCCTTTGACCCATAGACGGGGCCATGTAAGGAGGTGCTGGCATGCTAATGGAAAAGTACCAAATCTTACATCTAAATAAACACATTATTTTTATTTCAAGCGTCAAATTTCAGAACATTTCCAGAGGAAAATGGATATTCTGAAAAAAGAATGCATAACAAAAAATGTATAATGTCTGTAATAAGATTTGTTAAAAGCAGATGTGCCATAAAAATAATCAATACTGCAATCCAAAGAGTTTTATGTGGGAAGTTATGTAGAAAAATCATTGTATTGAACAGTTACGATATAAGAATAATGATAAAAGAGAAATAATGATGTGAGATGTTGGACATAAGTCAAATACTTAGAATTTTTTAAATGACAAACTCAGGTCCCAGTTTCATCAAATTATTCCTTAATTAAAAATTTTCAACAGGAAAACATTACAAAATTTAAGGAAGGTTCCTTAACTGAGATATCTTCTATAAATTCAATAATGGTTTCCTATGGAAAAATTAAGTTAAGGAATAACCTAGCTGTTTACCCCACATGTTGAGACCCTGGGATAGAAACGAAAGAGGAACTTAATCTTTCAATTATGTTGTCTGTGATCGGTAGACTAACCCCCAGGCAATTACTGTGATATATGAGGGTAACCAGTCGGTAACCAGTCAGGGGGATATTGATTAGACTGTGGATGGTAGACCCAGTGGTCAAGGGCAATCCGCTGTACCCTAAATATCTGAATCCTTCTCTGTCCATCTCCCTCAGATACAAATGTACAGCATCTTCACACAAGATATCAAACTTCAAATCCATTGTGAATCTGTCTCAGACACAGGGTCTTCACACAAAATCTAAAAACTTCAAATCCTCTGTCCATCTGTCTCAAATACAGCTATGGCCTTCACACTTAATATCAAACTTCAAATCCTCCATCCATTTTTAGCCAACCATCATCAGATGGTGGGCTATTCAAATTGCCCTGCATCCGTGGTCCGTCTGTCCATAAACAATCCTTGTTATCGGTTATTCTTGAAAAGTCCTGGAGGGATATTTTCTCAAACTTCATGTGTAAGTTCCCCTTGGTCCCTAGTTGTGCCAATTCAATTTAGATTTTTTATCAGAATAAACAAAATGGCCAACAGTCAGCCATCTTGGATTTAAAAAAGATTATTATTGCTATTTCTTGAAAAACTTGAAGGATATTTCTCAAATGGGATGAGAATATTCCCTTTGGTTCTTGTTATCAGATTATTAAGAGGAAAAGAAGAGAGAAAATCAGTCTGACATAGAACCAATAAAGATAATTCATTGTTGGGCACCGGGTACCAAGATCCCTTCGACACAGGGCCTTAACACTAAATATCAAATTTAACTCCTTCATCCATCTCTCTCAGACACAGGGCCTTCATAGTAAATATTAAAGTAGTAGAGGATATCCATCCATCTCTCTCAGACACAGGGCCTTCATATGAAATATTGAAGTGGAAATCCTCTACAAAACATATACATGAGGCAGTATAGGACACCACATCATATGGGATAATCTAACTTTAGGCCAAAGTCAGATGTTAGAAAATATACAGCTTGAAGCAGCCAGAATCATCACTGGGGCAACCAAGTGCACAAGTCACAACAAATTATATATAGAAACAGGTTGGGACCCCCTTGTCGCCCGAAGAAGAAAACACAAAATTATTCAATTTCATAAGATTGTTCATGGTCTTTGTCCTTCATATCTTACTAACACTCTGCCTGCTTGCCGTTTAAATATACATACGTACAACACAAGAAGAGCTAATGATTTCTGTCAAGTTAGCTGCCGAACTAATCTATATAAAGACTCTTTCCTACCCTCCTCTGTCGACTTATGGAATTCACTCCCCGGCGACATAAAATATAGTCCCTCAATTACCAAACTTAAAGCATTCTTAAATACCGACACTCAGTCTGTCCCTAAATACTATTACTTCTGCAATATCAGACATGGTCAAATTCATCATGCAAGGCTTCGAATGAACTGTAGCTCTTTAAACGATCACCTGTTTAGACGTTTAGATCAACAGCTTAGAATCCAATGCTTTAGTCATCTACCCCCCAACTATAATGTTAACATCTTACTTTATGGCAGTCAAGAAATACCAGATCACATGAACGAAATTATTTTTCATTGTGTACACAAAGTTTCATCTGTCTGTCTTGACGCTTCTAAAAGTTCAAAATTACATCATGTTGTTTTTATTTACTAATAATTAGTTACTTCATTAACAATATGCACAGACCCAATGCCCCCTCTTCATATACGGAATTTGATGAATAAATCTGCGCTTGTCCTACCTTCACAGTAAGCATTATCCCCAGCCCCTTTCAATCCCCTGCACCCTTTCCCTTAATTTCCATGCACATGTTAAAATGTAATTAAATGTTCAATGATATATATCCAAATAGCATTAAGTATTGTCAGTACTGTTCCATAGCTACTGTATGTCTACAAGGTGACAGATTTACATAAGTACTTAGTACTTGTTTCTGAATCCTTTTTGAAATTATATTGTATATACCATATTGCCATGTTTTATTGAATAAAATAAAGATTAGACTAAGTATAGGACAGCTATATTGTGGACAACAAAAATGGGTCCTAATTAACATTGGTGGGTAACACATTTACATGATTGACATTGGTGGGTAACACATTTACATGATTGACATTGGTGGGTAACACATTTACATGATTGACATTGGTGGGTAACACATTTACATGATTGACATTGGTGGGTAACACATTTACATGATTGACATTGGTGGGTAACACATTTACATGATTGACATTGGTGGGTAACACATTTACACGATTGACATTGGTGGGTAACACATTTACACGATTGACATTGGTGGGTAACACATTTACATGATTGACATTGGTGGGTAACACATTTACATGATTGACATTGGTGGGTAACACATTTACATGATTGACATTGGTGGGTAACACATTTACATGATTGACATTGGTGGGTAACACATTTACATGATTGACATTGGTGGGTAACACATTTACATGATTGACATTGGTGGGTAACACATTTACTTGATTGACATTGGTGGTTAACACATTTGCATGATTGACATTGGTGGGTAACACATTTACATGATTGACATTGGTGGGTAACACATTTACATGATTGACATTGGTGGGTAACACATTTACATGATTGACATTGGTGGGTAACACATTTACATGATTGACATTGGTGGGTAACACATTTACATGATTGACATTGGTGGGTAACACATTTACATGATTGACATTGGTGGGTAACACATTTACATGATTGACATTGGTGGTTAACTCATTTACATGTACAGTCGAATCTGTATTAAGTGACCACTCAAGGGAAGTTGAAAAACGGTCTCTTAATGGAGAGTGGTCTCTTAATAGAGATGGTATCTTAAACTTAAAAAAATGTTCATAAGCTTTTTATTCACTTTATAAATTGGCAATAATGATTGATAATATATATGAAAAATGAACCACCACTTTGAATAAAACAAAACAAAAAACTTTTTTTTTTTCTTTTCTTTTTTTATAATTATTACTGTGCTAATCTTTCATCATTATATGTATTTTTAGGTCACCTGAGACAAAGTCTCAGTTGACCTATTGCAATCGCCTTTTGTCCGGCGTCGTGCGTCGTAAACAATTTACATTTTCAACTTCTTCTTAAAAACTGCTGAACTAAATTCAATGAAATTTTACAGGAAGCTTCCATGGCTGAAGGTGAACCAAAATTGTGAATTATATGGTCCCCACCCCCCAGGGGCCTGAGGGGCGGGGCCAAAAAGGGTCAAATTGACTAAAACTTCAAAAATCTTCTTCTCTACTCTCAGATAAGGTGGAATCAAACACTCTTCATAGATGAAAGGGTCTTAAGGTGCTTTACCAAAATTGTGAATTTCATGACCCTGGGGTCTCATGTTTGCCCCTGGGGAGGGGGTAAACTTTACTATAGTTTATATAGGGAAATCACATTTTTGACTATTATTTGTTGGATTTGTATTGGAATTCATTCTAACTTGTATCAAATTATCAGCATGGGATGACGGTTTGATGGTATGTACATGTTGGCCCTAGTTGACCCCCAGGGGCTGGTGGGCGGGGCCAAAAAGGGTAAAATTGACAAAAATTTCAAAAATCTTCTTCTCTACTCTCAGATATGGTAGAATCAAATACTCTTCATAGATGGAAGGGTCTTAAGGTGCTTTACCAAAATTGTGAATTTCATGACCCTGGGGTCTCACGTTTGCCCCTGGGGAGGGAGTAAACTTTACTATAGTTAATATAGGGAAATCACATTTTTGACTATTATTTGTTGGATTTGTATTGAATTCATTCTAACTTGTATCAAATTATCAGCATGGGATGACACTTTGATGGTATGTACATGTTGGCCCTAGTTGACCCCCAGGGGCTGAGGGGCGGGGGTAAAATTTACAAAAATTTCAAAAATCTTCTTCTCTACTCTTTGATATGGTAGAATCAAATACTCTTCATAGATGGAAGGATCTTAAGGTGCTTTACCAAAATTGTGAATTTCATGAACCTGGGGTCTCACGTTTGCCCCTGGGGAGGGGGTAAACTTTACTATAGTTTATATAGGGAAATCACATTTTTGACTATTATTTGTTGGATTTGTATTGGAATTCATTCTAACTTGTATCAAATTATCAGCATGGGATGACACTTTGATGGTATGTACATGTTGGCCCTAGTTGACCCCAGGGGCTGAGGGGCGGGGCCAAAAAGGGTCAAATTGACTAAAATTTCAAAAATCTTCTTCTCTACTCTCAGATATGGTAGAATCAAATACTCTACATAGATGGAAGGATCTTAAGGTGCTTTACCAAAATTGTGAATTTCATGACCCTAGGGTCTCATGTTTGCCCCTGGGGAGGGGGTAAACTTTACTATAGTTTATTTAGGGAAATCACATTTTTGACTATTATTTGTTGGATTTGTATTGGAATTCATTCTAACTTGTATCAAATTATCAGCATGGGATGACACTTTGATGGTATGTACATGTTGGCCCTAGTTGACCCCCAGGGGCTGGTGGGCGGGGCCAAAAAGGGTCAAATTGACTAAAATTTCAAAAATCTTCTTCTCTACTCTCAGATATGGTAGAATCAAATACTCTACATAGATGGAAGGATCTTAAGGTGCTTTACCAAAATTGTGAATTTCATGACCCTAGGGTCTCATGTTTGCCCCTGGGGAGGGGGTAAACTTTACTATAGTTTATATAGGGAAATCACATTTTTTACTATTATTTGTTGGATTTGTATTGGAATTCATTCTAACTTGTATCAAATTATCAGCATGGGATGACACTTTGATGGTATGTACATGTTGGCCCTAGTTGACCCCCAGGGGCTGGTGGGCAGGGCCAAAAAGGGTAAAATTTACAAAAATTTTAAAAATCTTCTTCTCTACTCTCAGATATGGTAGAATCAAATACTCTACATAGATGGAAGGATCTTAAGGTGCTTTACCAAAATTGTGAATTTCATGACCCTAGGGTCTCATGTTTGCCCCTGGGGAGGGGGTAAACTTTACTATAGTTTATATAGGGAAATCACATTTTTTACTATTATTTGTTGGATTTGTATTGGAATTCATTCTAACTTGTATCAAATTATCAGCATGGGATGACACTTTGATGGTATGTACATGTTGGCCCTAGTTGACCCCCAGGGGCTGGTGGGCAGGGCCAAAAAGGGTAAAATTTACAAAAATTTTAAAAATCTTCTTCTCTACTCTCAGATATGGTAGAATCAAATACTCTACATAGATGGAAGGATCTTAAGGTGCTTTACCAAAATTGTGAATTTCATGACCCTGGGGTCTCATGTTTGCCCCTGGCAACATCCCTCCTTTATATAGGGAAATCACATATTTGACTATTATTTGTTGAATTTTTATTGGAATTCATTCTAACTTCGTTAACATTATCAGCTTGGGATGACAGTTTGATGGTATGTACATGTTGGCCCTGACTGACCCCCAGGGGCTGATAGGCGGGGCCAAAAAGGGTCAAATTAACAGAAATTTTAAAAATCTTCTTCTTACAGCCCAAATAAGGTAGAATTAAATACTCTTTACAGATTGAAGGGTCTTAAGGTGCTTTACCATAATTGTGAATTTCCTAGCCCTGGGGTCTTGCGTTTGCCCCATGGGAGGGGATAAACTTTACTATAGTTATAGGGAAATCATATTTTTGACTATCATTTGTTTTATTTGTTAGCTCACCTGCCCGAAGGGCAAGTGAGCTTATGCCGTGGCGCGGCGTCCGTCGTCCGTCCGTCGTCCGTCCGTCCGTCCGTCCGGCCGTCCGTCCGGCGTCAACTTTCCATTCAAGCAACTTCTTCTCAATAACCAAAAGGCCTAGAGACCTAATATTGGGCCTGTAGCATGCTGGGGTGAAGGGCTACCAAGTTTGTTCAAATGAATGACCTTGACCTTCATTCAAGGTCACAGGAGTCGAAAAGGCTAAAATCTTCAAACGACTTCTTCTCAACAACCAACAGTCCCAGGGAGTTGATATTGGGTCTGTAGCATGCTGGGGTAAAGGGCTACCAAGTTTGTTCAAATGAATGACCTTGACTTTCATTCAAGGTCACAGGAGTCAAAAAGGCTAAAAAAAAAATTAGACGACTTCTTCTAAATAGCCAAAAGACCCAGGGACTTGATATTGGGTCTGTAGCATGCTGGGGTGAAGGGCTCCCAAGTTTGTTCAAATGAATGACCTTGACCTTCATTCAAGGTCACAGGAGTCAAAAAGGCTAAAATCTTTAAACGACTTCTTCTCAATAACCAAGAGTCCCAGAGACTTGATATTGGGTCTGTAGCATGCTGGGGTGAAGGACTACCAAGTTTGTTCAAATGAATGACCTTGACTTTCATTCAAGGTCACAGGAGTCAAAAAGGCTAAAATCTTTAAACGACTTCTTCTCAATAACCAAGAGTCCCAGGGACTTGATATTGGGTCTGTAGCATGCTGGGGTGAAGGGCTACCAAGTTTGTTCAAATGAATGACCTTGACCGTCATTCAAGGTCACAGGAGTCAAAAAGGCTAAAATCTTTAAACGACTTCTTCTCAATAACCAAGAGTCCCAGAGGCCTAATATTTGGCCTGTAGCATGCTGGGATGAAGGGCTACCTAGTTTGTTCAAATGAATGGCCTTGACCTTCATTCAAGGTCACAGGGGCCAAAAAGGCTAAAATCTTTAAACGACTTCTTCTCGATAACCAACAGTCCCAGAGACCTAATATTTGGCCTGTAGCATGCTGGGGTAAAGAGCTACCAAGTTTGTTCAAATGAATGACCTTGACTTTCATTCAAGGTCACAGGAGTCAAAAAGGCTAAAATCTTTAAACGACTTCTTCTCAATAACCAAGAGTCCCAGAGACCTAATATTTGGCCTGTAGCATGCTGGGGTGAAGGGCTACCAAGTTTGTTCAAATGAATGACCTTGACCTTCATTCAAGGTCACAGGGGTCAAAAAGGCTAAAATCTTCAAACGACTTCTTCTCAATAACCAAGAGTCCCAGAGACCTAATATTTGGCCTGTAGCATGCTGGGGTGAAGGGCTACCAAGTTTGTTCAAATGAATGACCTTGACTTTCATTCAAGGTCACAGGAGTCAAAAAGGCTAAAATCTTTAAACGACTTCTTCTCAATAACCAAGAGTCCCAGGGAGTTGATATTGGGTCTGTAGCATGCTGGGGTGAAGGGCTACCAAATGCAAGTTTGTTCAAATGAATGACCTTGACCTTCATTCAAGGTCACGTCGATCAAGTATGCTTAAATCTTTAAATGACTTTTAGTGAAAAGCCAAAGTGCAGAGAGACATTATATTGGTCCTGTAGCATGCTTTCAAATAACTGCAGGATCCATATATGAAAAGATCACTGCATTGCAGGTGAGCGATTTGGGCCCATTGGGCCCTTGTTTTGTAATTCATTCTTTCATTCAAATTTACTGAAATATTTCAAAAATCAGGTGACCGTTAAGGCCCATGGGCCTCTTGTTTGAAATTCTTTCAGCATAGCAAAATACATCGATTTAACATGAGAAATATATTTCATTGGTTAATTAGATTACTTTTAAATTATTTATACATATTTTTTTAATTCCTGAAAGCTTGGTCCGGATATCCGCTCCGATTATTATTTACGTTCCTGCATTTCCTACTTTAAAAACGGCGACTTTTTCACTGGCAAATATCTGTTTTAATGTCTCAAAAAAGATTACAAATCACGATTTAACAGTAAGTTAACTGTTTATGCATTCCTTCATTGTTATATTTCGCATGCAAATTGATATATCATATATAAAACGTCTGAAAATCGTCAGAATTCTAGACTGTCTCTTCGCCTACTCTCCCGCCTTTTGCACGAAAAGTAAAACTTCTTTGGTGTTATCAAGGCGAAAATGGTAATGTAAGGCATTTTGGAGACTTCTGGTCGCTTATTGGAGAGTTATTGTTATCACGGGAACGAAAAATTGTGGTCGCAGGTCGCGTAAACAGAGGGTCGCTTAATAGAGTTAAAATATATATCGAAAACGTTCGGAAGGAATTGAAATGGTGGCTTAGAACAGAGGGTCGTTAAATAGAGATGGTCGTTTGGACAGATTCGACTGTACATGATTTTGACCAAATTTGGTCTGGAGTAAATCGTAAAACAAAACACGCAATAGAGTAAATCAAAATATGCATTAATGTAAATCAAAACATGTAATAACGTAAATCAAAACACGTAATAATGTAAATCAAAACACGTAATTAAGTAAAACAAAAATCGTTAATAACATAAAACAAAACACGTAATAACGTAAATCAAAATACGTAATAACATCAATGGGTGAAGAGAACCAAAATTTTTGTTTTCTTTATATATATACATATCCAATTTATTTAATTAATGGTAAATTTGATGAGATTTGGTCTAAAGCATCATTTGATAAAAGGGACTATTTCAGTATTTGTAAAGATCAAGGGCACAGGGACCTGCATAACTCTTGTTCTGAGGAAGAGATTGTGACTTTTTTTTCTGCCGCATCATTGAGTGAAGGCAGACTCAAAAATCTAAAAAATAATGCAGATGGAAAGTCTAAAAAATTTCAATAGTGTAATAGGAAAACAGCTTACAAATCAGTATTTGGTATAAATTATCTTTTGATCCAGGAAAGCTAATGTTTGATAAAGAAAAATGTTGTCTCCACTGTACTGAGAGAAATTCCAAAATTGGGAACTTTGTAATATTACAATAAACAAAATTTTATTGTGATGTTTGATGAAATATATATTGAGAAAAGTCTTGCAGGTCTCTGTGCCTATTCTTCTGTTCAGGATATCAATTCAGAAACAGAAGCATTGCATGCAGGGAGTTGTTTAAAATGTGTGCAGTATTGATTTTGAATTGGCATATTCAAACATACTGTTAGTTGTAGTGTTCAAGTTTCAATTTGATTTCTTTAATTGAGTTACTTAACTTAATTTAACTGTTGCTTAACTTAATTTTGATATCTTGTCTAACTTCAAAAATATTACTACTCTGAAAATACCTTATATGCCTGTTTCTGTTCATGGTACTCAGATAGTACATTAACTTGTAAAACAAGATATCCAAGAGGTATCTCAGCGCCAACATTATGTAGTCAGGGAATAAAGATCGTTTAAACAGACCTTGAACTTTGACTTGGTGACCTTGACAAATATTTGCATAACTGCTCATTTGTTTACAATCAACTTTTCTTCATACGGTATATCAAAACAAAATATTACAGATAAAGAAATAGGTCAGACTTTTGACTTTGCATGACCTTGACTTCTGGTGATATAGCGTCATGTAAGATTGAGATCAACTTTGCATCACAGTGTCAGAAAAAAATAGTTTAAAATTAAGTTTTTACCCTGTGATCTTGATCTACAACCAATCATATTCTCTTTTGATCCTATCTTTTTAGTTCAATTATATCATGACCCTGGCTGTTAATAGGACGCTAAACAAAAACAAACCAAACCAAAAATCATGACACAATATTCAGATGTAAAAATATTTTAGATTTGACCTTGGCCCTTGATCTGATGACCTTGATGATTGACCCTTGACCCTTGACCTTACCCTAAAGCCACACAGATTTCAGCCCTGATTTCAATCAATTTTGCTTCATAATTTCATTGATATACCAAAATCTATAATCTTGATTAGGTTTAAAATTTCATACTGAGAACCAAAATGCCATATTGTATAAACTAAGCAAACAAATGAAAGTAATGTTGCACATTTTAGGTCTATCAAATTCTCCATGCATATCGGGGGGAAAAACTGCATGTTACAAAATTATTTTCTGGTTGCCATATTGTTCTTGAGATTGTTGGTACTTATCTAACTGTAAGATGTTCAAACCCATATGCACAATCTGAAAAATACCTGTCAAGAGCTATTGGAGAATTAATAGCGATAACAAGAATTGTATAAGGATGGACAGCAATTTGATAGCTCACCATTTGTAAGATGGTGGGCTAATAAATGGTCTCCAAATGGAAAATCTCACTGTATCTGCTGTAGAAGTCTGCTTCCGCAACATTCATACCCTCTAGGCAGACATTACTCTCCCTGATAACTAAAGGGATGCCAATTTGTCGAAAATGGCATACATAAAACTTAAATGAATTGCTTTTCCATTTTGAAATATGATTTATAGCATCCTAAATGAATTCAAACTGAAGTGAAGATTACAGCTAGGATGGATTGTAAATAAAGTTTATGGAGAAAGCTTATCTAATGGAATTGGCTGCCTGGGAATTGGAAAGGAGCCTTGTATGGTAGATAGCATCCTCCGAGATACATGTTTGTATTGATTAAACAATGGTATCTAGATATGTCTTCATTAGATACATGATATAGCTGCCACAATACTGAGGTTTGTTAGATGAAAATATTGCTATATTGTATACGGGTGACCTTTTGCCATCTTCATCCAATTAAGAAGATGGGGGAATTTAACAACGTAGCAAATTTTAGTTTCATAAGCATTACAAGAAGTGAATGCTGACTTTTGCTCAGGCCCAATTTTACATCGGGCATAATATTCCAGCGGCAAATAATTTCTTATATAGTATACGTAGAGCACATATATATAGCGAGAGAGACTTAGAATGTTAAGTAAAACACGTACGGTTGCCGTCATATTGAGATATGTAGAAAACTGCTGCTACAATACATATTTTATTGTGGTATGCATGGATATTTATGAAATTTTGATATATTTGAAAATTTTAATTAACAATATTGATTGTCGTAATGAGATATTCATTGAATTCATTGAATATCCCTGTGAACAGAAGTGAATATCACATCGACTACGATGAAATACTATTTCAAAGTGTAAAATTTACTGTGACCTGAACAGTTAAGTTGGCCTGAAAATGACCTAGAACGATTGAAATATGTTTATATGAACTCTCTCATAGATCATTGTGAATACAAGATTGAATATTGTGAATACAAGATTGAATATTTTAAGTGACATTGAACACTTTGTGAATACAAGATTGAATATTTTTTGAGACACTGAACATATTGTGAATACAAGATTGAAAATATTTCATGACACTGAACACATTGTGAATACAAGATTGAAAATATTTCATGACACTGAACACATTGTGAATGCAAAATTGAATATTTGATGCGACATGTAACACATTATGAATATATACAAGATTGAATATTTTGTGTGACATTGGATACATTGTGAAATGTGAATACAAGATAGAATATTTTATGTGATATTGAACACATTGTGAATACCAGATTGAATATTTTATGTGATATTGAACACATTGTGAATACGAGATTGAATGTTTTTTATGAGACACTGAACACATTGTGAATACAAGATGGAATATTTTATGTGACATTGAACACTGAATACAAGATTGAGTATTTTATGTGACATTGAACACATTGTGAATACAAGATTGAATATTTTATGTGACATTGAACACATTTTGAATACAAGATTGAATATTTCATGTGACATTTAAATATTGAACACATTGAAGACAAGCAGGGGTAGCAGATTCCAAGTACTTTAATTTGTACTTTAGATTAATCTTGTCAGTCTTCATCTGACTTTTTGTAACAAAACATGCCGTACGTGTACATCTTCTGAAATCTAAAGTGCAGTGATTGCATGATATTTTAGATAAATTAGGCCTTAGAGACTTAGAGACAGTAAGTCGTTAGAACCACTATAAATTCAAAGCTAACACAATTCTATTGATTAACTAGGATTTGCCCAGAGAAATGTCTCCATGCAGTTTTCTGATGTCCAGAGCAGGTTATCTGTTAAGTTTTTTTGTAGAAATCATTCGTGTTATCGGTAATTGGAGATAGTGATTCTCCCGGGTGTACATGTATGGAGATGTCCTGTATGTAGGCATCACCTTATAAGGAAATCTGATGGCTGCTGGCTTAGGTGGTGAACTATACATCCATTTTTGATGACTAATAACACTTACCACAATCTGGCCTGACTTGCAGTGAAATCATCTTAGATGCTTATGTCATAGATACAAGATGTCATGTGGTGGTCTTGATAAGGAATGGAAAACACTGTAATTAGTAAATGAAAAGGACAGTTTTTTTCAAGTGTAAAAGTTATGCACCAATATAGATCTTGTGTCATTACATGGCAAACCAAATGATTGAAATTGTTTTATAAATTACGTATAAGGATTGACACTCATGCAAAATCCTGTGTATCCAGGATTTGTTTTTATATTTCCCCATAACGTAGTTATAGGGTTATACTGAAATCAGGTTGTCTGTTTGTCTGTGTCAGAATATTTATCCCAATAACTCCTACAGTTTTATCCAAACCTTGTGGTTGTAGTTATTCCTTTATTAAGTTGTGCACCTGCATGGGCTCATTTTCTGGATTGGACTATTTTGATGGTAGTTATGATACTAATTAGTCTTAATTGTCTAAATAACTCCTCCCAGAATTTTTTTATCCAAACTTTTCAAAACTGTTTGGACAAAATCATCCCATACTGGAGTTGTGCACCTCGGCTTATTTTTGCATCCGCCTATTTTGTTTGTAGACAGAATCTTGTCCAGACAACTCTTACAACAGTTTTCATCCAAACTTCTTCAAACTTATGTACTCAGCACACATGTACCCTGAAGTTCTGCTACTTTCCTTACTGTTTTGATCTGCTGTTTTCCCCTTTTCCTGTATTCATTAAAAAGTGTTTTTTGGAGCATAGTGGGAATCGGTTTTGACTGGGGAGCAGGAGGTTTTAGTCAGCCATCCTGGTGACAATTGTAGTCATAATCAACAAGTGGTTATATATATATTATAGTGAGAATCAGGAAAGATTTAGGAACAGAGGGTTTTTGTCAGCCATCTTGGATGGACAGTTCGAGTTGATGGTGTTATATACAGATAACCTCTCCCTGATGTCAAATGAAGTGATCTCTATAACTATATATTATACCCTTCCTAATGGTCCCTGTGTACATGAATAGAAATAATCTGAATTGTACTAGTACAGTAGTGGTATTTAGATTCCTGTACTTTACAAAATGATCGATATACAGTAGTGGTAAGGTTCCTGTACTTTTACAATACGATATACAGTAGTGGTAAGGTTCCTGTACTTTTACAATACGATATACAGTAGTGGTAAGGTTCCTGTACTTTTACAATATGATATACAGTAGTGGTAAGGTTCCTGTACTTTTACAATACGATATACAGTAGTGGTAAGGTTCCTGTACTTTTACAATACGATATACAGTAGTGGTAAGGTTCCTGTACTTTTACAATACGATATACAGTAGTGGTAAGGTTCCTGTACTTAAACAATACGATATACAGTAGTGGTAAGGTTCCTGTACTGTTACAATACGATATACAGTAGTGGTAAGGTTCCTGTACTTTTACAATACGATATACAGTAGTGGTAAGGTTCCTGTACTTTTACAATACGATATACAGTAGTGGTAAGGTTCCTGTACGTACTTTTTAGCTCACCTGCCCGAAGGGCAAGTGAGCTTATGCCGTGGCGCGGCGTCCGTCGTCCGTCCGTCGTCCGTCCGGCCGTCCGGCCGTCCGGCCGTCTGGCCGTCCGTCCGGCGTCAACTTTTCCATTCAAGCAACTTCTTCTCAATAACCAAAAGGCCCAGAGACCTAATATTGGGCCTGTAGCATGCTGGGGTGAAGGGCTACCAAGTTTGTTCAAATGAATAACGTTGACCTTCATTCAAGGTCACAGGGGTCAAAAAGGCTAAAATCTTTAAACAACTTCTTCTCAATAACCAAGAGTCCCAGGGAGTTGATATTAGGTCTGTAGCATGCTGGGGTTAAGGGCTACCAAGTTTGTTCAAATGAATGACCTTGACTTTCATTCAAGGTCACAGGGGTCAAATATGCTAAAAAAAAATTAAACGACTTCTTCTAAATAGCCAAAAGACCCAGGGACTTGATATTGGGTCTGAAGCATGCTGGGGTGAAGGGCTACCAAGTTTGTTCAAATGAATGACCTTGACCTTCATTCAAGGTCACAGGAGTCAAAAAGGCTGAAATCTTTAAACGACTTCTTCTCAATAACCAACAGATCCAGAGACCTAATATTTGGCCTGCAGCATGCTAGGGTGAAGGGCTCCCAAGTTTGTTCAAATGAATGACCTTGATCTTCATTCAAGGTCACAGGAGTCAAAAAGGCTAAAATCTTTGAACAACTTCTTCTCAATAACCAAGAGGCCCAGGGAGTTGATATTTCGCCTGTAGCATGCTGGGGTGAAGGGCTACCAAGTTTGTTCAAATGAATGACCTTGACCTTCATTCAAGGTCACAGGAGTCAAAAAGGCTGAAATCTTGAAACGACTTCTTCTCAATAACCAACAGATCCAGAGACCTAATATTGGGCCTGCAGCATGCTAGGGTGAAGGGCTCCCAAGTTTGTTCAAATGAATGACCTTGACCTTCATTCAAGGTCACAGGAGTCAAAAAGGCTAAAATCTTTAAACAACTTCTTCTCAATAACCAAGAGTCCCAGAGACCTAATATTTGGCCTGTAGCATGCTGGGGTGAAGGGCTCCCAAGTTTGTTCAAATGAATGACCTTGATCTTCATTCAAGGTCACAGGAGTCAAAAAGGCTGAAATCTTTAAACGACTTCTTCTCAATGACCAAGAGGCCCAGGGAGTTGATATTTGGTCTGTAGCATGCTTGGGTAAAGGGCTACCAAGTTTGTTCAAATGAATGACCTTGATCTTTATTCAAGGTCACAGGAGTCAAAAAGGCTAAAATCTTTAAACAACTTCTTCTCAATAACCAACAGTCCCAGGGAGTTGATATTGGCTCTGTAGCATGCTGGGGTGAAGGGCTACCTAGTTTGTTCAAATGAATGACCTTGACCTTCATTCAATATCACAGGGACCAAACAGGCTAAAATATTTAAACGACTTCTCAAGAACCAAGAGTCCCAGGGAGTTGATATTGGGTTTGTAGCATGCTGCGGTAAAGGGCTACCAAATTTGTTCAAATGAATGACCTTGAGCTTCATTCAAGGTCACAGGAGTCAAAAAGGCTAAAATATTTAAACGACTTCTTCTCAATAACCAACAGTCCCAGAGACCTAATATTAGGCCTGTAGCATGCTGAGGTAAAGGGCTACCAAGTTTGTTCAAATGAATGACCTTGACCTTCATTCAAGGTCACTGGAGTCAAAAAGGCTAACATTTTAAAACGACTTCTTCTCAATAACCAAGAGTCCCAGGGAGTTTATATTGGGTCTGTAGCATGCTGCGGTAAAGGGTTACCAAGTTTGTTCAATTGAATGACCTTGACCTTCATTCAAGGTCACAGGAGTCAAAAAGGCTAAAAAATTTAACAACTTCTTCTCAATTACCAACAGTCCCAGAGACCTAATATTTGGCCTGTAGCATGCTGGGGTGAAGGGCTCGCAAGTTTGTTCAAATGAATGACCTTGATCTTCATTCAAGGTCACAGGAGTCAAAAAGGCTAAAATCTTTAAACGACTTCTCAATAACCAAGAGTCCCAGGGAGTTGATATTAGGTCTGTAGCATGCTTGGGTAAAGGGCAACCAAGTTTGTTGAAATGAATGACCTTGACCTTCATTCAAGGTCACAGGAGTCAAAAAGGCTGAAATCTTGAAACGACTTCTTCTCAATAACCAAGAGTCCCATGGAGTTAATATTGGGTCTGTAGCATGCTGGGGTAAAGGGCTACCAAGTTTGTTCAAATGAATGACCCTGACTCGCATTCAAGGTCACGTCGATCAAGTATGCTTAAATCTTTGAATGACTTTTAGTGAAAAGCCAAAGTGCAGAGAGACATTATATTGGTCCTGTAGCATGCTTTCAAATAACTGCAGGATCCATATATGAAAAGATCACTGCATTGCAGGTGAGCGATTTGGGCCCATTGGGCCCTTGTACAATATGATATACAGTAGTGGTAAGGTTCCTGTACTTTTACAATATGATATACAGTAGTGGTAAGGTTCCTGTACTTTACAAAATGATCGATATACAGTAGTGGTAAGGTTCCTGTACTTTTACAATACGATATACAGTAGTGGTAAGGTTCCTGTACGTACTTTTACAATATGATATACAGTAGTGGTAAGGTTCCTGTACTTTTACAATACGATATACAGTAGTGGTAAGGTTCCTGTACTTTTACAATATGATATACAGTAGTGGTAAGGTTCCTGTACTTTTACAATATGATATACAGTAGTGGTAAGGTTCCTGTACTTTTACAATATGATATACAGTAGTGGTAAGGTTCCTGTATTTTTACAATATGATATACAGTAGTGGTAATCCAGAATCAGGTTGGAATCCTGCAAGGAAAAACAGTTGGACCTAAGATGGACATGGAATTTTTATAAAATTTCTGTCTCGAGCCCAGTTTACAGTTTTAACCGGAATCTGCCTGTTTTTCAGTCTGCTATATTGGCAGACAAAGACAGGCATTGAACTCTGCTGTATTACAGACTCCTTAAAGTTTGAGATGATATTTCTGAAATCTGCATTTAGATATATTATCTTACTGTTTTGTCCGATGGTCTGACTTCTGTTCGGTTCTGTTTCTGACATATACATATCCATGGGCTTAAATGTCAATTTAACACTGCATTATTGCAGACGTTAGGAAAATATTACTACTTATCCCAACAGCAATATATTTATGACTGGATTTTTCGCATTTCAATAAAATCTCTCTGTATTTGGTTCTGACTTGCTGTATTATATTGCCTGGAGTCGAGTGACATGTGGATTAAGGGGGTTTCTTGACTGTAGATTTCATTTAAATCTGAAAAGCTTGGTTAGGTTGCATTTTTTTTGTTGGGTCTTTTGCCCCGTGAACAGTCAGGGTCATTTTGAGGCGGGATCTCTTTGCTGTAGATAGTGGCTACCTCACTGAACAACATATATGGGAGCTGGCCCGTCACATGCCATCTAGAGCAATTAGTTTCTTGCCCAAGGACTCAACCATGACAGCACAGACAGGTCCGTTTCTCAGCTTCCTGAGAAACACAAACTGCCACAGGTTGGGAGAGTCGTACCTCGGTCTTCACCCGAGGTTGCATAAGTCACTGCTCTGACCGACTGAGCTATCAAGGTCACTCCGAAAAGTATTATATAATTCTAATTATAACACTAAAATAATAATAAAAAATAAAAAAATAATATATAAATATATTTATATACTTGCTTTATGCTGACAGCAGCTTACATAACTCTACTCTTTGCTTTTACAGGACCCTAGGGGGCTGCTTAGATGATAACTCTCACTGCTACACCCTGGAGGTGTCCTTCTTCAGCTATCAGACAAGTGCGTCCAGCAGTTCTCTGCCCTACACAGAAGAGGGATGTATCCTTATCGATATTTATAGCAGTTTTAAAGTCACCTTATCTGTACCAGGTTTGTAGGTTCTTGTACTATGTGATCCTACGACATGAGAGAATCATGTTTTACTTAGAAATGCCCAAATATTCTTTTTGAAGTTGAGTTTGCAATATCAACATATAATCTAATGAATTAGTTCTATTTAGGGATGAGTAAAGGGGTCAAATAGAGGGAATATTGATATGTCTTTTAAATCCTGCTTCCTTGTACAGATAGAGGAATTTTGACCATGTTTTGTCCCGATAGTTCTGGTGTGATGGGGATTCAGTGCTTTGTAAATTTAGTTTATGTTATGTAGGAAATCGAAATTTGCAAACCCAAGATGAGAAAATATTTGTACTTTAACTTTCTTGATGAAGACAGTTTTTACTTGATCACAGATATATCTAGGCCTAGACTAATTTTATTTGTCTTGTATCCTGGTAGGAATTAAAGCCAGAAATACAGTGTATTCACTAAAAAAAAAAACCCAAAATAACTTTGACGGGTATTGTTATAACTTTGTAAAAAAAAACTCAGTGACTACTAATTATCTTGGAATCATGATCATTTTGGCTAGTAGGCTTCTGCCATGAAGCCCAACCAGGCATGACCTTGACTCATCATCAAGGTCATGGGATCAAATATATCAAAACACTCCTTCCTAACCAAAATGTCACTAGTTTGGCCAATATCTTCTTTAAAGCAAGTTTACAAAAGGAACAACCTTCAACCTTATCAAATTTACAACTCACTTGTCTTCCAAAAGGTCTTCAAAAACAGGTTTACAGGTCCATTTGACCTCTTGTATTTTTAAATCTGCTTTTATTTGTGTACCGCAATTGAACAAAATTTTCAGTAAGCTGGCGTATGGAGTTTATTATATATGTTGTAATATAGAGAAAAATATTGCTGTCTTTGGTTACCCTTGACCTGTACCAGACATGAAGTTGGGGCGTAACTTGGCCCGAACGTTCCTGGACTATTACAAGCTCATCAACTTTATCACAGCCAAGCCAAGCAGCAGTATTGTACCAAAACCTGGCCCCTACAGGATGAGGGACCGCCAACACGAACGCTCGCAAACAGACCCTCCTGTAGATTCGTGAGTAAAAGTATAAAATTCAGACATTCCTTCAGTCTGTAACCAGACTCCAATGTGACAAAAAACACCTAAAGTGTACATGTATCTCAGACTTTAATTCTAAAATTTACCTCACTGTGATAAGCATAAAACTTGATAAAATCTGAACAAATAAAATTTTGAATAAAAATGAACTCTCTAATTCTATATACCTTGTAAGGTTTCAGACTGACAAATTTCCCTTATACAGATTTGCTCATTGATCCTCCTATCAAATTAGTTCCAGACCAGACCCGTATGGTAGCCTAATCTTGTTGGAGATAGTATTTTATTGTAACAAACTCAAAGGTTAAGTAGAATCAGCACTACATTAACAGTACACCTATAATAAAGATAATCTTTTTTTCATAATATCATATCATAATGAGAGATTCATGACTGGCATTTTACTCACCTGGTTAAAATTATCCTTATGCTTGTGACACCACATTTGCATTCTGTTGTCCACATGTACATCAAGTTTTTTAAAAGTCTACAAATCCTGAATTCCAGAATGGATTTTGTCTATATTTGTTCAAAAACAAGAAATCTGTACCCACAGAGGGTGTGTCAAATAGGGGAAATATAGATTAATGTAATTCTTCTGTTCAGGTAATACCTGGTAAGATCTGGTCTTTCTTGGTAAATATAGATGAGATTTTGAGCAAATTTGATATGCTGGATAGTCCTTAATTAAGAGGTATCGTTATTTCCTGTGTAACATTAAAAAATGTCTTTTGTGGGCTATCTGACAAATTTTTTTCCAAAAGACATAAAAACTGCAAGCTTTACAATACTTGTCAAATCCATTGAACTTTTTGTGTTTCCCTGGTGTACTATCAGGTGCTGACACTGCTGTTTAGGTGCGGAATATGAATGGTACATTTACCTATTTCATGGACATACTAAGTAAAAATAGCTAAATAGTAGATCCAGAAATATGCTTACATTGTATTAACATGTGTCAAGGCAATGCAGGTCAACTATTAGTAAAATACACATACAGCGGGAGATTCCCCTGATGGTGGGAACTTGTACTTTCTTAGGTATAGATATACACGTAGCAGATAATCTATGGGGAATGCACCGGAGCAGGTTATCTGCAGACTCTCAATGATGAAACCATAATTTCGGCTTGGCAATACACACATAATTACAGGACTCATGGAGTGTGGAATAAATGGATTGGTCTAGAAATATATACTAGATAATGTTGCTATATGTATTTTTCATCTGAATCTGCTATGAATCAACTTCGGAATTCTAAAACTTCTGTGTATATGTGGTGTATTTTTTTTATTACAGATATGAAGACCGAAGAAGATCTTACAACAGACACAGTGATTTTGGTATCAATAGTTGTAACGGGTTTGGGGACCCACCCACCTCTATACGCCTGCAGCTGAGGGACAGAGACGTGAGGAAATACTGACGTCCCAGCCTTTAGTACCTCAATAGACATTAGGACAGAATTCATCAAGGTTTACCATGGCCTGTAGTAGCCCACCGTCTCCTGAGTACACGGCCAAACACTACCATCTCCCAGCCCAAACCTCATCATCTTCAAGTACATGGTCCAAACACCATCACCCCCAACACATCCCAAGTACATAGCCAAAACACCAACAACATCTCGCAAGAACATAGCCCAAACACCAACAACACATCCCAAGTACATAGCCCAAACACCCCCAACATATCCCAAGTACATAGCCCAAACACCAACAACACATCCCAAGTACATAGCCCAAACACCCCCAACATCTCCCAAGTACATAGCCCAAACACCCCCAACACATCCCAAGTACATAGCCCAAACACCCCCAACACATCCCAAGTACATAGCCCAAACACCAACAACATCTCCCAAGTACATAGCCCAAACACCAACATATTTAAAGTACATAGTATAAACAGCACCAACATTTCCAAGTAAATAGCCCAAACAACACCAACATTTCCAAGTAAATATATATATAGCCCAAACAACACCAACATTTCCAAGTACATAGCCCAAACATCACCTACATTTCCGAGTACCATAATAGCCCAAACAGCACCAACATCTTCCAAGTGTAACTCGAGGGATGCGATTGAATCTAGTCCATTTAATGTAAAGTGAATCGAGGATGATAGAAGTTACAGCAGGAATGTTAGCAAAAATGCAGCAGTCTTCAACAGCCACAGTATCATACAGATCTCCTTGTGTGTTAGACATTGGAACTAATCATACTAACAAATTCACTATCTCTGTACATCAAATGATTGTTGTTCCTGAGGGAAGAATATTGCATTTGTCTGTAATGTTCCATTTATCTGGAATATGTATTTAAGTACATACAAATTTTGATATTGAACATAAAAATAATTCTTTCCAGGAGCATGACATGAAAACTGACATGAATTATTGGTAACATGCCTGAGGCCATGGTATCCACCTAATATGTACAGGGCCAGTGTACAAGTAATTACATTAGTATTTGGTGTCTTGTGTGAGGCTGGTTACTTTACACAGCACAGGGACAAGACAAAATAATTCTGGAGATACTTATATTGATAATTATAGATGAATTTATGAAGCCTAAATAGATCTCCAAACTAAGCGAGTCTTGTCCCTGTGGTGTATAGATGTATGGAACAAGATAATAAATCTGGTCGTATTTAAAATACACATCTGCAACCATTCCCGGTCACATTGTCATTCCACAATTGTACAGGCAATTCTTCAAAGTAATGATTATTTACTGGTACTGATGATTTGATGTAAGGATGTATAGGAGTAGAAGTTGACATAAAATAGTTTTAGTAGAGTGTACCCTGTAGGGAGTTGTGTGAGGATCAGTATGTCATAGATTAGAACACTGACATTATAAAAGGGGAGTTGGTTATAGATTTATTGGTACAGCGACGTTGGGATGGGAGGGACAGGGGTTTGTCAAGTAACTGTGCTGGTTTTGTACATTGGTGCACATTTATTTGTGTGTAGTTGATCACAGTTGCTTTAATGCACACAAATTGTCAAGTTTTTGTTGATGGCAATGGACTCTAGTTGATTTGTAAATCGTATAAGATATTCAAAACATTCCATTGCAATACGTACAGACAGGGCCGAGGGTTAGTTGGGACCAATATTGTGAAAATTATTTTTATTCTCTGAAAAACAAAGTTAAAATCATTCCTTCTAACACTAGTCAACTAATTTCCATAAGGATATATGGTGTCGTGTTTCCTTCCCATTGTGATTTTACAGAGTTATTGCCCTTTTTAGCTCACTTCAGTGTCCCGATGTTAAGCATCTGCTGTCGTCTTCTCATCAACCAAGAGTCCCATTGTCCTGATATTTGGCCGATAGGTTCCTAGGATAAAGCCACACAAAGTTTTTGAAAAGAAATGACCTTGATCAATATTCAAGGTCACAGGTGTCAAATATGTTGAAAACCTTAAGCAACTTCTTCTGGTTAATCTGAAGGCCAAGAAGCATAATATTTGGCTGATAGGTTCCTGGGATGAAACCCCACAAAGTTTGTGAAAACAATTGACCTTGACATATCTTGGATCAAAGGGTCGTTTTGATTAAAACATTCAAATACCTTTCACAAAAATCATAATATGTGGCCGTTGGGCTCCTTGGGTGGAGCCTCACCAAGTTTGTGAAAAGAAATTACCTTGAACTCTATTCAAGGTCACAGAGGTTAAATTAAAAAACAACATTACTTTCCTCTGATTAACTGAAAGGTCTAGAATCATATTTTTATTTTGATTAACTGAAAGGCAGGTGGGCCTCTTGTTTGTACTGTACACATTTAAAACTATTTACAATGTAGATCTTTTTCTGGTACGGATTGTTGAAACTATATGTAAAACAAATAGTAAGTACATGTACAATGTATGATGTTGAGGACTTGGCATTGCAGCAAAGTGTTTTTTGTCCATTAATAAGGAACTGATTCATGATAAATGTATGTTAAATGTTGTATGAGCTTTAGTGATCTTTCTTTGAAGTTATTAAGTGTTGGAATATTCTAATAAATAACCATGTTTGTTAAGAATGTACAAAAATGTATTCCATTCTCATTGGGAAAGTATTTACTGTGATATTTCTCCTGTGTACCTGGCATCAGGAATCTCCAGTTTTACATAATGTTGAATTTTCATCTCTCTTTACCAATGTTATATGCTCATCTAATGCAGCATGTATACCATAACTATTAACTTAATGTGACGGCTGCTCTCCATAGAAAATAATTTTATCAAATGAATTTTATTTAACTTGGTATAAAATTCTCCGGCTTTTTGGAAGATCTCCAGCTATTACATACAGCATTAATATATATCTCTTGTAGATTAATGGTCAGTGAAGCCTCATAAATCCATTGTTCCCAGTGAATTGGCTGAATTGCATTTGAATTACGAATAAAAAATATGTATATAAAGTTAAAATGTAACACTACAAAGATGGTTTTTCTTCCGCATAACATTCTTTTGATAATAATCAGAATTTGTGATATTTTTGGGTTAAGCAGTATCAAATGCTGTTTTTATTAAGGATTTAAACCCTTGATTTTTAATCTTATATTTTCTTGTAAATGTCTGGTCAGATATTGTATATCCATCCGAAGTTTTGCAGGATGCTGATGTTTTGCATGAAAGTTGGGACCAAACATATTTTACTGTGCTGTCAAACTGGAAATTTAAATATTTTTCCCCCAAACTTTGACCATGAGCTTCATTTTCTTCAAAGTTGGAGCAGAGCCATACATGTTTGACAAACATTCTCAGGTTGAGAAATTATATGTTCCTCATTGTTAAAGAATTTTATTTAGGGTATTATTGTTGAAATGATCATTCCACGCCTTGTCCCATGCCACACCGGTGTTGACAGTATTTTTAAGAACCGTGTCAATCTCATTACTTTGTAAGGACCGTCAATTATTTTTATTGCGGTCATCAATACTGGTACAGCATTTTAAAAGTTCAGAGTTTACACTTATATCCGTCCAATGTTATGTGATAGACAATTATATAACCATGTATATACCCTTTTAAGAGGTGTTACAGCTCTGTAAGTGAAGTGCTTCAGTTTTCAGTCTTTGATATTTTGTTGGAATTAATTTTTGATTTCATGGTATTCCTTTTAGGAAGGAACAATTGAAAAATGTAAAACCCTAAAATACAAGTGCTCTACATGCTTAACAGTAACAAAAACGACCTAATAATCCCCCCAGTGTATGTATTATATCAACTTGTCCGATACTTTCACCTTAAATCACCAATTTAATTGTATATAGGTACTTGAAAAGTTGTGTGCACTAAAACCTTTTTGGGGAGGTGAATTTAAAAGTTCTACAATCAATCTCATTTTCCGAAATTGATAAATACCTATAGCTAGGATATGTTAAAAGATCAACATGATGTCTTAAATATTTCATGAATTACTTGTGTAGGGTTATTTTAATTTTGTGTACAATAATACTGTCCAGTCTGTTTTTCCATGTCTAGGTACACATGTTACTACTTAAAATGAATTTGCTGAAGCAAAAAAAATGTAAAACTGCTTGCAGTCCAGGTAATAATTGTTATTTACAAGACAATATCCTAGGTCTGGTGTAGTATAGAGCAGTAATGGGCGGGATCAAAATACTGTATTGTTTATCTTAACCACAGATTTTACCCGACACCATGTTTGTGATAATAAATGTGATATATTTATTTTACAGCATTACATGTACAGCTGAGCTTATAACTGTACTCGATGTTAAAATGTATAACTTATTTTTGTCAGACTCACATGAATAAAAGATATTTTGAAGAATATCACTGTAATGCCTTATTATTTCTAATTTTTAGGAAGTTTGGATTGTCTCGCATCTTTGCTAGCAGGTCAAGGTCAGTTACTAAAATTAGAAAATTGTTTCTTTGTGATAAAGTTCCATTTGGCCCATTAAACACAATTTTCATGCAGTTTTTCCTTACCACAAGCATCAGATCGTATTTTTTTTTTTTTACTGGTCCAAAGGTCAAAGGTCATGGTTACTGTTACTATAAATAGAAAATCTGTTTCTGTGCAAATAACTAATAAACCTGTTTTCTGCATAGGCAACACATCCTTTTTCATGGAATTCTTTTTATCAAATATTTGGGGAAACATTTTCTGTATTCAATCTGTTGATAAAAATAACCGACTATATTCTTTATATGACAGCCCGAGTAATTGCAAATATGGAAACAAGGTAAATATGCCAAGGGCAAGTATGTGAAAATGAAATGAACTCATTGCTATATGTAGCAAAGACGGTTGTTTTGTGACATACATGGGATTAGATTTGAGCAAGCTGACTTGGTTGTTCACTAAAATACTGATGAAACTGACAATCTGATTATAGTATAGCTGGTGAAAAAATGTGGTTTGACTTGACACAGGTAACATAAATCTGCTTTACCAGACAATTATATCATTAACCTTGAGTTCCATTACTAGAGGGATCTTGGTTCCCATCATAAAATGATGTTTATTGATTCTATAAAAGTTTCAACTTTTCTGCACTTTTCTCCTCTTAACTGTTCTACCAACATCCTAAAATATGACTTTACTTGCTTATGCACAACGGAAGAAAAAAGTTCCTACCAGTAAATTTCCATCACTTTAAACATCTTTACAGTGATGCTGATATTAACGTCAACCTCCAAAATTCAAAATGGCAACCTGACAGCCATTTTGTTTCCAGATCAGTCTCAATCAACATGCATATGAACTTTGCGAAAGATCCTTCCATAACAACTCCAGAAATAGTGATAACTATGATTGTTTACAGATACACAAGGGACCAAGGACAAAGTGAGATTTAACAGCCCACCATCTGATAAGGGAAGACCAACTTCCCTATAGTCAAGGGCGTACAATATGATTCCTTTTCACCAAGGTGAAGGAGAGCATCATATTGAACACCCTTGGCTAGCGAAGTTGGAGTTCCGACAGTACGTTGCTGCTCTTCTTGGCTAGCGAAGTTGGAGCTCCGACAGTACGTTGCTGCTCTAAGTATTCTCTATACTGCTCCCTCTTCAGTTATTAGTTCCTTACCAGTGAATCTGGGTGGACTATAGGTTTCCTCCCTCGCTGTCCATCTGTCCATCCACTCAGTTTCCGCACTTTCCCCAGCCATGCTTCAAGTAATGTTGGTGATATATGGTATGTAACTTCAGTATGAGTAACTGTAGTTAAAGAAGTTTCATTGTTTTTGGGTGAAGGTCAAGGTCACTGTTACCATTTTTAGCGAGGGTTGATAGGGCACATGTATTGCTTAGCAATTCCCATCCAGCATGCTTGTTTTACTAGGCATCACATTTATACAATACACAACTTCTAACCATTTGTATCCAGTATATAGTGGATATATTTATCTAATTGAATGGTTTCTTAATGAATATAACATTTTCCACAAGTATGACAGAATATGGCCTTATGGTCTTAAAATTAAAATACATGTATGTTATATTCATTTGGAAACGATTCAATTTTTTTTATTTATTTCATTCTAAAAGACGAATCAGGGAATCGGTACCATAATTTTTGATGTCATATCCTTATGATGGGATATTTGACAAGATGGTGCCATTTGGAATGGACAGTTTCAATGCAATTTTAGCTTCCCCTGTCTTAAGATTTGCTTGCACAACTGTTGTCAAATGATTATTTCAGTAAAAACTGAAATATTACAGAAGTGCAGTAAAGTAACCACTTATTCGTCCCCATTCCTTCTTGAGTTTGCAGTGTGTCCCTCCGTCCATCCTTCTGCACTTGCTCTTGTCCAGGCTTGATCTCCTAAACTACTTGACACTAGCACTTCATACTTGGGTCATGGGTTCACTTATGTGAGGCAGTGTGTCATGTACCAAAAGTAGGTCACTCTAACCTACATTTAGATCTTTGGCGAAAAGAAAAACGTTTGTCCAGGCTCAATCCCCTGCACTGAAACTTTTCACATTGGGCATTGGTTTACCTAGGTGAGGTGATGTGTCATGTTTCAAGAGTAGGACAACCAATTGACCTTTATTTTGACCTTTCAGCTACATCAAAGAAACAACTTGTCCATGCTCAATTTCCTACAAATAATTTTCTCTGAAACTTAATATTTTTGGCATGTCAACCTTGGTGAGAGGGTGTGTCATGTACCAAAAGTAGGTCACTCTGACATACATTTTGACCTTTGACCTATACATGTATCAAAGGAAAAGAAGAATTGTCAAAAGACAACTAAGCTCGCCTAATAGGTTAGAATTCAGAATTATTTTTTTTTAAAGTAGGTCACAGTCAAGGTTAGTAGGTCGGCAAATATAGTACAAATGGAAAGGGCTTGTCTAGAGGAACACATCTGAAATACCTAATCTGTATCCTCATTACTATTAACACAACACAGTTTAAGGTAATTCACCAAATTGCCATGTTCTACCTTCACTTCATTTGGATCTGAATCGAGAGATGGAAAGTTTTCAATGCCGTGAATAGAAAGCACCGTTCTAATTGATCAGTATACACTACATCTAACTTACCCGTGTTCCAATAATGAATTTCAATACATAGAACAGTTGGCTGTCAATTTCAAATATGCATTGCTGAAGTTACAGATAAATCCGGAGATTTCGATACCAAGTTGCAGTTAATCTCAGCTTTTAGACTGCTAGATGGATTGGGGCCCTAATTAAAAGTAAATATTTCTGTTATCTTGTATGTTTGTTTAAATCAAAAGATCATTATTCACAATTTCTAGGCGCCGATTGTTAAAACCATTTGTCAAATGTTGTAACTGTTGAATTATTAATCTATCGTAGGATTGATAAACGAGGCATTCCTCTTTATCTTGTGTATCCTGTTATAATAAAGACATTAATCCATTCAGTATCCCTGATCAAAACAGTTTCAGCTAAAATTGTGCCAAAAATCTTCTTTTTTTTGTCAACAAAATCTTCAGCTATTAAATACATCTCTCATCCTGCACGAGTAGGCTGTCAATATAGACACATAGCTATGCTGGTATCCTAAAGCTAAATAATTGCGAGCTGAATAATTACGTTGATGTTTTCAATAAAATTTCTACTGAACTGCCTTCTTTTTTTATACTTGTTTGAAGGGAGGAAACTCCCAATACAAGTGTTCCTGTAGAGTTTTCCATTTTCCAGTAGAATTTTAAATATTCCATTTTTAACAGTCATACAACATGTATTCATATTGGTATATTGATGTTTCAGTTCTGTACCTCATCTGCTGTGAGACTGCTATAGCGCCCGTAAAATTCGTTAAATATATAATTTTTATACAGTCTCATATTAGATACCCACACTGACTCCAAACTTTCTTATAGAGACACCACAGAGGTATTACTCATGTAGAATGTCTTCCCTAATACAAAAACATCAGCTTTCCCAGTCATACTGTTAAACTACTCGGGAACCCATCATATTCCTAAATGGTTTTTGATAAACTTTTGTCACCAAAATAGACAAGCTTCTTACTGTACTAATTGGCTGTTCCTACATTTACGTAAACCAATTTTGTCTAAACTCTAAAAGAAAAAACCCAGAAAAATAATGCAAAAATTAAAATGCATTATTTTGACAAGTATAACGGTATGCAAAACAGTAACTCCATATAAAACCATCTCCAGCGTTTGAAATGCTTATTTGTCATACAACAGAACTATGAAGACCAGTATGACTATCTTTAAGTAAATGTGATTTAACTGTGAATTTTAACAATAAATCAAATAAACATTTAATAAACGATTCATATTTAGAATTCATGATATTTCAAGTTATGATATTTTTTTCTGCACAGACTTTGGAAACAGTATGACTCATAACAAGGTTACAAGCATAGGGTGACTCATAATCTCCGTCTCGATGTAGGAAATGAACTTATTAGAGGGCAGTGAGATTGCATTTGTTAATTGGCATTTCTTTTGAACTGCAATACAAAACATAAAATTTCTGCAGGCATATTTTCTTCTGTGGTTAAGAACTTTCAAATTATTTTATAGTTACAAACTTTTAGCCAATGCAACAATAATATAACAGTAATGCATACAACAATATTCTTTGGAAACATAACACTAAATTGTTGGGCGATATAGAGTATGTTAGGTTAGTTAAAAATTGTATTAGTGAAACTTTAGGAGAATACATTACTAGTGGTGACTTGCAGGATCTGGAGAATGCAACTTTTCGTGTAAATTATCAACTACTTTTTGAAATTTTGAAAAGGAAAATACGTACTCTGACTATTTCTTACTCTGGAAATAAAGCATGAAATATAATTAAATAGGAGAAAATTTTAGAAACAGATATTGCAAAGTTAGAATTATTAGTTAATGAAAACCCTTCTAGACAAAATTTAGCTGAAATAGAAAATAAGAAAATACTTCTAGAAAACATACGAAAAGAAAAAATAAATGGAGTTATGTTTAGATCCAAAGCCACTTGGTATGAGGATGGTGAAAGAAATTCAAATTATTTCTGTAACTTAGAAAAAAGAAACTATGTAAATGAAACAATTTGTGAATTAGTAACAGATTCCGGTAATTTGCTTGAGGATATGGATGAAATTTTAAAGGAAGAAGCAAATTTTTTTAACAAATTGTATAAGTCTAGTGATAGGGAGCTACAGGACACCGAGAGCTCAGAGTTTTTTAATCATATGGTAAAGCTAAGTGCAGAACAAAAAGCGAGTTGTGAGGGTTTTTTGAAAGTAGGTGAACTATTCTTAGCTTTAAAAGATATGAAAAATGGGAAAAGTCCAGGGTCTGATGGTTTTGGGGCAGAATTCTATAAATTCTTTTGGAAAGATTTAGGAACTCTTCTTTGTAGATCAGTTAATTATGCATATGAATATGGTAAACTTTCAGATTTTCAATGTCAAGGTATTATTACATGTTTGCCAAAAGAGGGAAGGGATAGAAGATATATAGAAAATTGGAGACCAATATACCTATTAAATGTAGATTACAAAATAGCAGCAGCAGCCATTGCCAATAGAATAAAGCCATTATTACCTCACATAATTAGTAATACACAAACAGGATTTATCAAGGGTAGGTTTATAGGGGAAAACACACGACAACTTTATGATATTATGCAACTTTTAGAAGAACAAAACATACCAGGATTATTATACATGATTGATTTTGAGAAAGCTTTCGACTCCATAGAGTGGGATTTCATAGATAAATCATTGGAAAGTTTTAATTTTGGAGAATCAATAAGAAGATGGTTTCAAACTTTATATAAAAATTCAAAAAGTTGTATTATTAATAATGGACATATGTCAGAATTTTTTAGTCTTCACCGTGGTTGTCGTCAAGGTGACCCATTATCTCCCTACATTTTTATCGTAGGTGTAGAAATTCTATCATTAGCTCTAAAAGCCAATCCAGATGTAAAACCACTTAAAATCTTAGGAAAAACCTTCCTTTTAGGTCAATACGCAGATGATGCCTATATGCTGTTAGATGGATCTAGTCAACCTTTATATGCCACAGTTGAAACATTAAAACTTTTCTCTACCACATCAGGTCTGAAAATAAATACTACGAAGTCTAATGTATACTGGCTAGGCAGCAAAACGTTTTCAGGAGAAAGAATTTGTGAGGATTTAAACTTATCATGGTCTACACAGAACTTTAAATTACTAGGAATCATCTTCTCTTTGAACTTGGAAGATATGGAAAGACTCAATTATAATAATAGATTAAAAGACACAGAACAAAAACTTAGATTTTGGGCTAAAAGAGATCTCTCATTAATTGGTAGAGTAACAGTGATTAAATCTATCATTATTCCTACATATATTCATTTATTCAGTTCTATTCCAAACCCTTCACCAAATATTATCAAAAAGCTCAACAGCATACTATATCAATTCATTTGAAATTACAAAGTTGAAAAAGTTAAAAGAGACACATTGATTGGTCTATTAGAGGATGGAGGGCTTAAAATAATTCATGTAACTTCTTTTATCAAATATTTGAAATTAAAAAGGTTGAAAAGACTACTTGACACTGGAGAGGCACCCTGGAAATCACTAGTATCTTACATTTTGCCTATAGATCCAAATATCACAGTTCAACTGAATTCAGATATACTAAAAAAAAGTAGGAAAACAGATAAAGAATAAGTTTTGGAAAGAAGTTATTTTTGCACTAGTAGATGTTCAAAACAAACCACAAACCTTAGAGGAATATCTAAATGAAGATTTGATCAACTTTCTTCCTTTCAATGAAATTAATCAAGGTATTAGATGGAAACGATTTGGGCTTAATAAGGTTATAGATCTTTTTCAAAATGGGATTGTAAAGAAATGGCCGGAGGTACATCATATCCAAGGATTAGGATTTTTATAGTTTTACGCACTAGTTAATAAAATCAATGGAGAATGGAAAGCGGAATATAGAATAAGAATTGCACAGGGGGAAAATATAGAGGTTTGTGAAACTAATAGTATAATTCATCAAATAAAATCCACTGATAACTTGAAATTCCTATATGACAAACTTGTGAAGTCAGTTTTTAAAAAACCTATTAAAAGTCAAGAAAAGTGGAAAATGAAATTAGATTTAAGGAATAATTTTGACTTTGACACATATTCATCTGTATTTAATTACACACGAGAAACTAAACTACAAGCTTTTCAATTTAAGATTCATCATAGAATATTAGCAACAAAATCCTTTCTTTTTAAAATAAACATTGAAAATGATAATTTGTGCTATTTTTGTAGTAGAGAAGAAGAATCACTGGAACACATCCTATATAGCTGTTACTTCTCAAATGAATTATTGCAAGAATTTAATGTGTGGTATTGTGAGAACGATGATGTTGAAAATAACTTAACCTTAAGTATAACTGATGTTATATTTGGAAATATAAGATTTAAGCAAAGGTTGAATCACTTTTTGTTATTACTAAGATACCATATTTATGCAAGTACCCGGTAAGTGGAACACCCATCCATCATTTCAGATATGCAAATTAGAGAAATATATTGCAGCAAAACAAAACAGAAATCAGGCATGTCAGGAAAAGTGGGGATCATTTGTTGAAATATTAAATAATTAAATTGTAAATCATGTAAGAGTACTCTCCCTTTATGTTTTTTAAACACTTTGTACCTGTTTATTCTCAAATAAAAAAAATCATATTTGCCATTAGTTTAGTGGCATTAATACTTCTGTGTGGGCATACTTTCAAGTAAATCATATTTTATACATATCCACTTAATGAATATACTAACAGGTTACAAAAGTGACTTTTAAGTTTTAGCCTCATACTCAAGCGACTGAGGGCCGATGCCAGGGGGGAACCAATCCGAACCAGTTGTACTTTGCCACAGATTTTCATTTATTTATATTATATTTTTAATATGAAATTTGTTTATGTAAGAGATATAACTGAGTGGATAAATGAAGGAGGTATAGAATGAATGAGTGATGAATGCAGTATAGGACGAGTATGATTTATATAATGAATGAATTACGTGAATTACAGAATGAATAAATAATTTCAAAATAAATGAATGAATGGATGAATAATGAATGAATGGATGAATGAATGGTACATTGTACAATATTGTATGTAGAATGAGAGCCCTCTTCCATGAGGTCCTATTTGTTCGGACACTGATCCCAGGGTCCCAACCTTGGCAGTGGTCTTCATGCATAAAGGTCTGGGAAATTAAAGTATTTTGTACCTTAAAAAAAAGAAAAAAAAACCAATATTCTTTGTTTTTATAATAGCAACCACAACAATGAAAGTTTATGCACAGGAATTTCATGTTGCATAGTAGATAGGGGTGGGCTTATTAGCATACAACGGTTTTCATGCAGGGGCTGGTAGGGAACTGATGACCTTAATATAGTAAGTAAACAATAAAAGGGATACAACCAGATTTTCCTTGTGGCAGCAGGACCTTTATTTCGAAACTCCTAACTCAAAAAATATCACTCACATCAATGTAACCATGTAATTCAGGTACTGATATGTGTAGAGAGCCTAACTCTTCAAACTGATACCTTTCTACTGTGGCATCACGTTGACAGCGATAAGTCAACTTCCCATCTGTTAAAACAGTGTTGACAATCTTGATGTAGTTAAGGGTGGCTTGACCCAGATCACATCTAAAATAACAGAACCCCAAAGCATGTATAACTAATGAACAGTATTAATCCACATTGTTTTTAACCAACACACTTTCAAAAATATTTCGAATAATTTTTGAAACTGTTTGACAGGATTGCAAGTTGGATTATCACTGCCAATTTGATCCCAATGTCCAAAGCTTGATATCAATCTGAAGAGTAAGGCTTCCTGCACATGTCCATACCTGCAATACATGGATTTGATGAATATTTGTTTTTTAGCTATGTATGTTTACCTACTAGGTCAAGATTGGCAATTCGCTACCTGCCCCTGTGGATAAATTCATTAAAAAACATACATATTAAAACTCTTCATCATTATCAACGGCTTAACATGAAACATTTGTTGCATGTGTATAAACTTTTGTTGTTTTCTTGGTTGCTATGGAACTACAAATATATATAAATACGAATGTTGTATGTATTATTGTTATATTATTGTTGTATGGACTAACCACAAAAGTCAGTACCCTGAAAATAATTTGAATGCTCTAAACCATGAACGAAAGTACCCACAAACATTTTATGTTATACAGTAGGTTGTGGGAATGTTTGGTACTGATGTATGAGAATGACTCGGGAATGTCCGTCATATGTACTGATGTATCAGAATGACTCGGGAATGTCTGTCATATGTACTGATGTATCAGAGGAGTCCCTGAGAAGCTGGAAGTACAACATCTCGGAGAAATGCTTGAAGGTCGTCTGTATCAAGGTCAAGCTCCAGGAACTTGTTCACAATGTTTTCACATCTATAACAATACAAAACAATATTGATGTTAGAATGATGTTACAAAACTGCTTTATGTGGTGTAGATACAGATAGAGGGATGCAACTCCTATATTATAGTGATCATTTCCTGTCAACATCTAGTCTTTGATAGAATACGGGTTGAAGTTTCAAATCTTTAACAAAATCAGAAGCCATATACAAAAAAAATGTATTAAAGCAGATAGCAAAACTGAATGAATGAAATTTCCCATTTCTTTTTTTTCCAGACACCTCACATTATTGGTTTTGATATTATTTTCTTCAAATCCTGTTCAATCTCTGAAGATTTTTGGTGGGGTTAAATTTACATAACATAATATTTATAATGTTTGATACACCTCTGAACTTGACTGACCGTTTATACTGGACATCGACACCAGGACTGTCCACTCTGTGTACAGGTTTGTTGTCTTTGATCAGCTCACACACCTGGAGACAGGTAAGAGACTTTCACAATGGTATACAGATAAACAATAGCCTGGTAGATGGGAGATCAATCTGATGTACCTACTAGTTTAAGTCACCATTAAAATCTTAATTGGTAGACATATCTCAAAGCAACCCTGGAATTTCGAGATATTTCGGTTTGTATGGTTTATCATCCTATTAATAGCTATGGTCTTAATTTAAGGACAGCCTCTCCTCTGTAAAAGATACATGTGTGTAGTGTATGTGTAGATGTTTGGGGAGGCTGTGGTATGTTCGTGTTTTTCTCCTTGTGGTAGCATGAAAATGATGTCAATTTTATCGTGCTATCTCAATGAAGCGTATTGCGAAAAACTTCCATCAGTCTATCTCACCCAGTCACATAATACTTACAAAGGATGAACCAGTCATCCCATTCCCCAAATGCTGAGTGTTAGGCAGTAGTAGCAGCTACCAAAGGCCAAAAGTGAGGTCGTTTCAAGGGAGAAATAACGAAGAAGAAAATTATTTAGAAAGAAGAGAAAAAATAAGATCCCAAATTTAGTCACCTCTTACGATCATGCAATGGGGGCAGCGTTTTAAACATAGATATGAAATTTTTAAAAGTTTTGATAAATAGTTAGTTATATCCCATATGATTTATTGTCGGGAAACTTAAGTTACCTCCACGCCTCGTTTGACAATCTCCTCAGGCAGACCAGATTTGCTGGCGATGTAGCTGGCATAGCTGGAGCTCGTGTGACCCTCCTTGAGTTGATACAGGAAGAGTAACTCTTCCTCATCATGTATTGTGTCCATAGTCTACAAACAACAGGTCAGCATACCAAAATATGTACATAAGTTCTATCACAATATTCCAATTTGATTCCGATCTTATCATCCCCAAGTAAAATTAGAGCTTACCTGGTATTGTTTTATTGACAAATAATCATCCTTCCCATTTGACACCCCCTAATTGGTATTTTTACCTAATTATCAGGTACTTGATGTAAGGGGCGTGTCCTTTGCCCTACTTACCAGGTACTTTATATTTGGGGACATGTCCCTGTTCCTACTCACCAGGTATTTAATTTCAGGGACGTGTCCCTGGTCCTACTCACCAGGTATTTAATGTCAGGGACATGTGCCCTACTCACCAGGTACTTAATGTCAGGGACGTGTCCCTGGTCCTACTCACCAGGTACTTAATGTCAGGGACGTGTCCCTGGTCCTACTCACCAGGTACTTAATGTCAGGGACATGTCCCTGGTCCTACTTACCAGGTACTTAATGTCAGGGAGATGTTCCTGGTCCTACTTACAGGTACTTAATGTCAGGGACATGTCCCTGGTCCTACTTACAGGTACTTAATGTCAGGGACGTGTCCCTGGTCCTACTTACCAGGTACTTAATGTCAGGGACGTGTCCCTGGTCCTACTTACCAGGTACTTAATGTCAGGGACATGTCCCTGGTCCTACTTACAGGTACTTAACGTCAGGGAGATGTGCCTGGTCCTACTTACCAGGTACTTAATGTCAGGGAGATGTGCCTGGTCCTATTCACCAGGTACTTAATGTCAGGGACGTGTCCCTGGTCCTACTTTCCAGGTACTTAATGTCAGGGACATGTCCCTGGTCCTACTTACAGGTACTTAATGTCAGGGACGTGTCCCTGGTCCTACTTACCAGGTACTTAATGTCAGGGACATGTCCCTGGTCCTACTTACCAGGTACTTAATGTCAGGGACGTGTCCCTGGTCCTACTTACCAGGTACTTAATGTCAGGGACGTGTCCCTGGTCCTACTCACCAGGTACTTAATGTCAGGGACGTGTCCCTGGTCCTACTCACCAGGGGCCAGTAACTAGAAGCTATCTTAGGCCTTAAGATCATCTTATCCTTGTCTTAAGTCCTAAGGGTGTAACTAGAAGGTATCTTACCCAAGTATAACCGTAAATTTTAAGATTAACTGTACATATCCTCTTAGCGTCCTCTTAGCACGCCCTTATTTTACTCCGGTAACTTGAAGCACCCTTAAACTCTAAGGTGGTCGTAAGACACTCTTAAACCTCTCTTTAGCATTTAAGAGTGTAACCAGATGCTATACTTACTGGAAAAAGTCTATCTTAGGCTAAGGGTGCATATGACCGCCCCTTACATCCACTTAGTGCGTTATATCGGACAAGAAACATGGCTTTGATTTTGATGAATTTACATGTGCTGTTGGATGGTGATGAAGCCATTCCTCACAGATTGTTCAGAGATCGCCAAAATCCGCTAGACTTTCTAAGCGACCAAGCAATTATTAACGATTATCGTCTGGACAGGGAGAGCATCTATGAATTGTGTGGTTTGCTTCAAAATAATCTGATAAGGACAACTAAAAGGAATATGGCTCTCCCGGTTTCTTTGCAAGCAATGATTGCCTTGCGATATTATGCTAGCGGAAGTTACATGTCAGTTATAGGAGATGCCCATGGTGTTAGTAAGATGACTGTTTCTCGTGCCATCAGGGATGTGTCACTCATTCTATCAAACCATGTTAGGTCGTACATAAAATTCCCCTTAACTAACAGGGAGCAAGCTAAGATTAAACAGGATTTCTTTGCGATTCGAGCGTTTCCTAATGTCCTTGGAGCTGTAGATGGAAGTTTAATACCCATCCATACTCCATCAGAGGAAGAACACCTATATGTTTGTAGGAAAGGGTTTCACGCACTGAACATACAGGGAATTTGCGATTCAAACTACAGATTTCTCAATATCGTGGCAAAGTGGCCCGGATCAACGCACGATTCCCACATCTGGAACAACTGTGGAGTTTGCGCTGCTTTCGAGTCTGGTCAAATATCTAACGGTTATCTGCTCGGAGACAGTGGCTATGGTCTCAGACCTTGGTTAATGACACCGAAATAAGCACCAGCAACACCCGGTGATCGGAGGTACAATGTAGCTCACCGTGCAACTCGCTGTGTAATAGAGAGAACCTTCGGTATTTGGAAAATGCGATTTAGATGTCTCCACAAAGGTATTACTTTGTCCCCTGTAAGATCAGTCCGTGTTATTATGACAACAGCAGTGCTGCACAACATCTGCATTGACAAAAGGCTTCCTTGTGAAGATCTGCTGCCTGATGACGAGGATGACAAGGATGACAATCGAAATGAAGACACCTTGTCAAACTCCCAGATGAATGATTCCTTGCCAGGCGTCAGAGGTAGAGAAAGCGTCATAGCAAGTGTCTTTACAAACATTGATTAACTTTAATGTCTTACTCAAAATGAAAATCAAAGAAACGGTTGTTTAACATTTATTGTTTTCAACAACAAAATTAGTAATGTTAATGCTACAAATAGAACTTCCTGTTTCAACATATTCTTCAAAGCATAAAGATAAAGATGTATGTAGCAATGTTTGGGTTTTGATTCTTCATGTACATACATTGTTATAAAACAATGCAAGAGATCCCAGACAGATCTTTGCGCCCGCCATCAAAATCGAAGATGACTGTCTGTCGGCCATTTTCTTTTCTGATCAGTCTCAATATTAGCATGACACAAGTAGGGACCAAGGGAAACCTACATGTGAAATTTGAGGAATATCCCTCCGGTACTTTTCATCTATCATCATATCTCTTGAAAAGAGATCCAAGAGGGATCTTGGCGATCTTTATTCGTTTTGTATACAGCGGATCTTATCTTAATGACATAATGAGTAATTTAGCTATTGTGAGAAATCTAAACTTTCTGTAAACCAGAAATAGTCAAAATCAAATACTAGTATGGCCATCTATCTGCAATTTTGTTTCTGAGTCGGACCTAAAATCAAAGAGACGAAACTAAACCAAGGTAAACCTATGCATGAAGTTTGAGAAAACCCCTTCCAGATGCCTTCCCTTTAACAATGCTGGACCAGTCCTGCCATTTCTTTTTCACATCGTCCACTTCTCGTGACGAGTGCGATGATGAGTTGATCTTAACTGTTATGTGTCCCCATATTTTCTTTTTCTTCTCATTTGTGACAGTGTCACTGAACTTCCCCATAAGGATGTTTCTATTTTTACTCACTTCATCTACAAGTATCTCCAACTCCGGTTGTGTAAAATTTGGTTTCCGAGCCCTCTTTGTCGTATTTGAAGCCATGATGTTCTCAAGTTAAAACGAAAGTGGAGTCACAAGGAAGCTTGATTTTTTATGTGTTTTTCTGCATGCTATTAAAGCGTTTCTGTGATTTTTGGAGAAAGTAGTCAAAGAGCCTAGGTACGAACTCCGGAAATATTTCATCCTTAGCAAAGTATCACCCTTAACAAAGATTACCTTAAGTGTGCGTTAAGGGCGTGCTAAGAGGGGTTTCCAGTTACGCTCTTAACAAAATCTTTGCATCATCTTATCGTTCCCTTATTTCCCAACTTAAGAACAATATTCTAGTTACTGGCCCCAGGTACTTAATGTCAGGGACGTGTCCCTGGTCCTACTCACCAGGTACTTAATGTCAGGGACATGTGCCCTACTCACCAGGTACTTTATATTCGGGGAGAGCGGCAGTAGGTGTTGGTGGACCATGCTGTGGAAATGAGTTGACACCACCACATGGGGACACGCCCCCTTCATATCATCCCAGTACATGATGCTGGAACACAGTAGAGACAGTCCATCTGTCTGAAAGTAAAATATCCTTACGATTTAATGTCCATAATTTCCCAGGAATATGACATGATGTCAGACAGTTGTATGGCTCTACAACCAACCGCATTTCACCAGGTTTGGCTAAATCAACTTAAATATAAATTGTTGATATACAACGGGAAATATATTGTTTCAAAGATATATGACACTCTTATATCTGTGTGTCCTAAAGATATACGACACTCCTTTATCAATGTGTCCTAAAGATATAGGACACACATTACATTTACATCTTCGCTAGCCAAGGCCTCTGATTGCGTTACAATCCACGAACACTTGGTACATAATTATAGCCGTCAGCTCTGACCCTCTTGTGGTGATTTGAAATTACCTCCTTTCACACATGAAATTTACACCCGATCAATACAAGCATTACAGTGATGTTTACAAACACATAAAGAGGCTTGGTAATTTTGATCAGGTATCAACTGATTGAGCATTTCGAATGTTTTCACCAAATACTTATGTGTCTGTTTTTAGGTAAAATGCCATGACATAGTCGGCATGGTAGCTCTGTACTGGCGCCGTAATTTTTGTGTACCAAGCCTGAATGTAAGACATAATTTGACTGAATGCCCTGGGATTCCAGGGCGCGACTGTTTGAACACGACTATATCAGCCAAGGGTTCGTGGAGTGTAATGCAATCAAAAGCCTTGGCTAGCCAAGATGTACCCTCAGGACAGTTTCGTTTTTTCTAGGCAAGAGCATGACAGCATTGTCATCGTATGAATCATGATATATATGTATACTAGTATCACAAAAAGTTCATAAAGTTCAAACTAATCTCGAAAAGTGTTATTTACTCAAGGTACTATTAAGATCTCAAATATATTTCAGATCTGAGACAGACTCTCTCAAGGGCAACATTGGAGTTATGGAACAATATCTTAGTACAGTAAGTGCTTCATGAGAAGACAGTCTGCCACAACCGTGATACTGACCATAGATGTACCCTTGCCAAACTCGTCCACCAGAACCAGGGACTTATCAGTGGCATTCCTCAAACTCTCCGTCATCTGTAACATAACACATCAAAATGAAAATTTCATATTACTACACAGACAATTCATAATACTTCCAGACTATTTTCAAAAATATAAGAGTTGCCTCCCTTCAGTAACTTCATCTTAGTCTTTCCACTAGGATATGAGGTTAAATTGTTGACAAAATTACCTGATTGATGTCGATCATAAAGGTGGAGAGACCAACGGAGACACTTTCCAGAGAGTGTATGCGTGTGAAAATCCTGTCAAACATTCCAATAGTAGCTTGTTCTGCTGGGACAAAGCTGCCAATATGGGCCAGATATGCAATCATTCCCACCTAAAACCCGACATAGAATGATAACATGGTACTGAATCTACATAAAACATTAAGTACCACATATAAACACCTAACAGGAAAGAAACTTTTTAAAAATCATATTTACATTTCCTATGTGAGAAAACAACATGTACATGTACCACACAGCAGAACAATACTGTTGAATACCATAGAGTGTTTTATTACATAATGTGTTTGATTTTCCTTAACTATACACACAAGCTACATATTTTGAACTATTGCACAGCTAAAATGACTATTACACGTTCACATGCAAACTATTGAACACCTGCGACGTTTTGGAATTTGGTTCGAGATAAACACTTTTGTTTGTTTTAAGTAATCAGTCACCTGTCTGAGATAAATACTTTTGTTTGTTTTAAGTAATCCGTCACCTGTCTGATATAAACACTTTTGTTTGTTTTAAGTAATCTGTCACCTGTCTGAGATAAATACTTTTGTTTGTTTTAAGTAATCCGTCACCTGTCTGAGATAAACACTTGTTTGTTTTAAGTAATCCGTCACCTGTCTGAGATAAACACTTGCTTGTTTTAAGTAATCCGTCACCTGTCTGAGATAAACACTTGTTTGTTTTAAGTAATCAGTCACCTGTCTGAGATAGATCCTTTTGTTTGTTTTAAGTAATCAGTCACCTGTCTGAGATAAACACTTGTTTGTTTTAAGTAATCCATCACCTGTCTGAGGTAGACACTTGTTTGTTTTAAGTAATCCGTCACCTGTCTGAGATAAACACTTGTTTGTTTTAAGTAATCAGTCACCTGTCTGAGATAAACACTTTTGTTTGTTTTAAGTAATCCGTCACCTGTCTGAGATAAACACTTGTTTGTTTAAGTTATCCGTCACCTGTCTGAGATAAACACTTTTGTTTGTTTTAAGTAATCTGTCACCTGTCTGAGGTAAACACTTGTTTGTTTTAAGTAATCCGTCACCTGTCTGAGATAAACACTTTTGTTTGTTTTAAGTAATCTGTCACCTGTCTGAGGTAAACACTTTTGTTTGTTTTAAAGTAATCTGTCACCTGTCTGAGATAAACACTTGTTTGTTTTAAGTAATCAGTCACCTGTCTGAGATAAACACTTGTTTGTTTTAAGTAATCCGTCACCTGTCTGAGATAAATACTTCTGTTTGTTTAAGTAATCCGTCACCTGTCTGAGATAAACACTTGTTTGTTTTAAGTAATCCGTCACCTGTCTGAGATAAATACTTTTGTTTGTTTTAAGTAATCCGTCACCTGTCTCACCTGTCTGAGATAAACACTTGTTTGTTTTAAGTAATCTGTCACCAGTCTGAGATAAACACTTGTTTGTTTTAGTAATCCGTCACCTGTCTGAGATAAATACGCTTGTTTGTTTTAGTAATCCGTCACCTGACTGAGATAAACACTTGTTTGTTTTAAGTAATCCGTCACCTGTCTGTGTTTGTTTTAAGTAATCCATCACCTGTCTGAGATAAACACTTGTTTGTTTTAAGTAATCAGTCACCTGTCCGAGATAAACACTTGTTTGTTTTAAGTAATCCGTCACCTGTCTGAGATAAACACTTGTTTGTTTTAAGTAATCCGTCACCTGTCTGAGTTTGTTTTAAGTAGTCCGTCACCTGTCTGAGGTAGACACTTTTCCCAGAAGCATTAGGACCAGTAAGGATTTTGATCTTGCCGTTCTCTCCACTACTCAGGACATCATTAGGAACAAATGGAGTGCAGCACAGCTCCTGGAGAGGGTGTCTGGAACACATCAATTTGTTTTATATCACAGGACATTTTTGATATACCTCACGACCTATAACAACCCTATCTAACATGGCATCCATTGACAATAATGCCATTACTTACAATGAAATATATCATATCAATATTAGCTGATCATCAATATTGATATTTTGGATTTTCTATTTATAAATAGTGATAGTGTTGTCGAGGGATGGCATAGTACCCGAACCTCAGGGCACTAATGTCTGATAGTGTTGTCGAGGGATGGCATAGTACCCGAACCTCAGGGCACTAATGTCTGATAGTGTTGTCGAGGGATGACATAGTACCCGAACCTCAGGGCGCTATGGTCTGATAGTGTTGTCGAGCCTCAGGACACTATGGTCTGATAGTGTTGTCGAGGGATGATATGGTACCCGAGCCTCAGGGCACTAATGTCTGATAGTGTTGTCGAGGGATGGCATAGTACCCGAGCCTCAGGGTACTATAGTCTGATAGTGTTGTCGAGGGATGATATGGTACCCGAGCCTCTGGACACTATGGTCTGATTGTGTTGTCGAGGGATGGTATGGTACCCGAGCCTCTGGACACTATAGTCTGATAGTGTTGTCGAGGGATGGCATAGTACCCGAACCTCAGGGCACTAATGTCTGATAGTGTTGTCGAGGGATGACATAGTACCCGAGCCTCTGGACACTATGGTCTGATAGTGTTGTCGAGGGATGATATGGTACCCGAGCCTCTGGACACTAATGTCTGATAGTGTTGTCGAGGGATGGCATAGTACCCGAGCCTCAGGGTACTATAGTCTGATAGTGTTGTCGAGGGATGATATGGTACCCGAGCCTCTGGACACTATGGTCTGATTGTGTTGTCGAGGGATGGTATGGTACCCGAGCCTCTGGACACTATAGTCTGATAGTGTTGTCGAGGGATGGTATAGTACCCGAACCTCAGGGAACTATGGTCTGATAGTGTTGTCGAGGGATGGCATAGTACCCGAGCCTCTGGACACTATAGTCTGATAGTGTTGTCGAGGGATGGCATAGTACCCGAGCCTCTGGACACTATAGTCTGATAGTGTTGTCGAGGGATGGCATAGTACCCGAGCCTCTGGACACTATGGTCTGATAGTGTTGTCGAGGGATGGCATAGTACCCGAGCCTCTGGACACTATAGTCTGATAGTGTTGTCGAGGGATGGCATAGTACCCGAGCCTCTGGACACTATGGTCTGATAGTGTTGTCGAGGGATGGCATAGTACCCGAGCCTCTGGACACTATAGTCTGATAGTGTTGTCAAGGGATGATATGGTACTCGAGCCTAAGGGAACTAATGTCTGATAGTGTTGTCGAGGGGTGGCATAGTACCCGACCTCTGGACACTATTGTCTGATAGTGTTGTCGAGGGATGACATAGTACCCGAGCCTCTGGACACTATTGTCTGATAGTGTTGTCGAGGGATGGTATAGTACCCGAACCTCAGGGAACTATGGTCTGATAGTGTTGTTGAGGGATAGCAAAGTACCGTAACCTCAGAGCGCTATGGTCTGATAGTGTAGTCAAGGGATGATTTAGTATCTGAGCTGTCGGCGAGGGAATTATTCCATCTCGAGGCAAGACTATCAGACCATAGTGCCCAGAAGGCAACATTTTTATAGAACATCGCACTTCCATTTCACTTTGCTACTTTCAACATCATACACACTTACCTCCCTTGTTTGACATCGATGACAGCATCATGGACTAGTTTGGGTCTAACATAGTTGTACTCCCGTGCACACTGGGCTAGAGTAGCCAGACTACAAGGCAAAGGAACGTATTAACACAATTTGTGGCAACAATATTTGAATATTCAACAATATGTTTATTTCAAGTGGGAAAATGAAAGTAAATAGTCTTTTTAATTTTTGTAGACCATTACAACTTCAGAATTTTTTTTATAATAAAACTTCAGAATTTTTTTTATAATATCATTGTAACATGAACAATACTTTTAAAGTAAGCATCTTTCAGATCTGTGTATCTGACATAGTCCATACCTCAAACTTCCTCATCCAATACATATGTTTGTATTAAAGAGGTGTTTATATCCCTAAACTGTTACCCTGAATTTTAAAACATTTCCATCACAATAATCACTAAATATTACAAACACTTAATGATTAATCAATGATAAACCATTGCAAATATTTTTGGTAAAAAATACAAGAAATATTTTTGGGAAACTGTCCAGCTTTTATAACTTGATGATTTCTTCCTCAGATTCCCTGACAATATTTTAAATGTAAGCAACCTTACCAACCAAGCATATATGCATAATGAGTTAAAAAAAAAATAAAAAAATATTGGACTACATATATTGTACTTTTTGTAAGAAGTTGATTGCCAATCATTGTAAGTATTACCAGTCGAGTTCAGCACACAGGTCCATTACATCGATGAGGACCCTTGAGTGTTCTAGGATGGTGTTCTGTAGCTTGTGCATTATGCTGTTCTCTTGGTCTGTAAAATACATCGTCTTTACAAAGTTCTAAATACACAATCAAAATCATCACTCAGGTCAAACACAAGATGACACAAATTTTACCTGTAAAACAGGCAACAGATCAGATTCATACTAAGACAAGTTTTACCTGTACAACAGTGTTAATTAATGTTTTACCCATACAACAGTATCAATTAATTTTTTACCTGTACAACAGTGTTAATTAATGTTTTACCTGAACAACAGTGTTAATTAATGTTTTACCTGTACAACAGTATCAATTAATTTTTTACCTGTACAACAGTTTTAATGAACGTTTTACCTGTACAACAGTATCAATTAATGTTTTACGTGTACAACAGTATCAATTAATGTTTTACCTGTACAACAGTATCAATTAATGTTTTACGTGTACAACAGTATCAATTTATGTTTTACCTGTACAACAGTATCAATTAATGTTTTACCTGTACAACAGTATCAATTAATGATTAACCTGTACAACAGTGTTATTTAATGTTTACCTGTACAACAGTATCAATTAATGTTTTACCCGTACAACAGTGTTAATTAATGTTTTACCTGTACAACAGTGTTGATTAATGTTTTACCTGTACAAGTGTTAATTAATGTTTTACCTGTACAACAGTGTTAATTAATGTTTTACCTGTACAACAGTGTCAATTAATGTTTTACCTGTACAACAGTGTTAATTAACGTTTTACCTGTACAACAATGTTAATAAACCTTTTACCTGCACAACAATGTTAATTAATGTTTTACCTGTACAACAGTGTCAATTAATGTTTTACCTGTACAACAGTGTTAATTAACGTTTTACCTGTACAACAATGTTAATAAACCTTTTACCTGCACAACAATGTTAATTAATGTTTTACCTGTACAACAGTGTCAATTAATGTTTTACCTGTACAACAGTGTTAATTAACGTTTTACCTGTACAACAATGTTAATAAACCTTTTACCTGCACAACAATGTTAATTAATGTTTTACCTGTACAAGTGTCAATTAATGTTTTACCTGTACAACAGTCTTAATTAACGTTTTACCTGTACAACAATGTTAATAAACCTTTTACCTGTACAACAGTCTTAATTAATGTTTTACCTGTACAACAGTCTTAATTAATGTTTTACCTGTACAACAGTCTTAATTAATACTACAAGTCTTACCTGTTATTTCACACTGTGTATCCCCCAACAGCCGGTCCAACTCTGCAATGGAAGTGATATAATATTATCAAAATAATCTCCAGACAGAATTTCCCAAAGGAACTATGATATGGATTTATATACGGTGAAACTTGACTTTACCGACACTGTATGGCACCAAGACAATGTGTCGGTAAAGTCAGGTTTCACTGTATTTATGTAAGCTTTACATTATTATTATGGGGAGCTTAAATTTTAAAATGATTAAAGAACCAAAATATAAACAGCACATTTTTCATGTGATACAGGTATTTCCTAACATGTCGTAAATCTGTAACCACTAAATATACCTTATGGATGATAAACCTGAATAAGAGCTATATACATATACATAAGATAAATAATACCATCATACACCTAAGGTAGAACTATAATTTATAGTGGAATAAAATTCATCATACAGACACATACCTCAATCAATACAAAGCTGGTAAATTAAATCATCACTAACCAATTACTGACTGTGAGGAAAATTGAAGCTTTAACACAGCATACAGACTGTGTGTTTCATCACAGAGAAATATTTTTAACAAGTATCATTATTACTTTAATTCACAATGAGGAATCATAAATCAAACATCAAAACAATAAGAACAATAATCAAATCCAACAAAGTTCTTTAATAAAATTATTCTCTTTTTTTTTCAAATTGAAATGAAATATAAATGTGAAGAGATGAACTTGGAAACCATACCTCTGGTGCTAGCACTTTTATAGTGAAGCATACTATTGGATAGAAACTGTGAACAAGAAAATTAACATTCTTAGTTCCACCTGCTGAGTTACCTCCCTTCCACTGTAGTCATACACAGGTTTGTTACAGAACTTTTACTTCACATACTAATGAGTTATCTCCCTTCCATTGTAGCCATACACAAGTTTGTTACAGGATTTTTACTTTATTTACCACTGAGTTACCTCCAAACAAGTTCAGCTTACAGAACACAGTAGCAAAGAAAACTTGATCAACAGTAGAAACATTTTAAACTCTCCAAGGCACATTTGTTTTCGAGTAAAATCCCATTACCACAATTTAAGGATGGCTAACATGATGAAACATCACCTACCATAAACTCTAGACCTGGGATGACATAGTCCGCCTCTGTCTGCATACGGTCCATCTTCGGGATAGCCAACAGGTACCCAAGCTGTCAATACATCAATACATTTTAAACATCTGTTCTTTACTCAACATCTTCTAAATGTTTATTTTATTTCAGATATAATTAACATCTCTCTCTTTACATTTTAACAAATCAAAAGCTTAGTGAATGGGGGCTTATATAGATATACCCCCTACACCCCCCTCACCAATGCAAATTTGTACAGAAACTCATATACCTATACACCCCCACCACCCCATCCTCAATAAAGAATTGTCCAGGATTCATAAGATATCTTGTACAGAGGCTTTTGAGTTTCAAAATGGTCCAGTGCAGCCTTTGACCATTAACCTTGACCAATCACAACCAAAATCTGATCAGGTGTAGAATTTCATCCAGTCGATGTTCTAGTATAAATATGAACTTAATTAGTCCAGGATTACATAAGATATCTTGTACACAAGCTTATCACTAACGAATAGACAAGGGCATTACTATATAATCATTACCCTTTACATTACTAATTGTGGGGTATAATGATAATTATTTAATTAACAAAGCTTTATAACTTCAGATACAGTGAAAAACATGACTTTACCAACCACAGACTTCCTGTATCATCCGACCATATCCATTTTGACATGCTCCACTGACATGATGACACTGCCTTTACCGACACACTGTCATTTCCGACACATTGGCTCGGTCCCACATTGAGTCAGTAAAGTCAGGTTTAACAGATGACTTTACAGAGTGCAGATATGATATAGAATTCATTGAAAGAGTTTATCAATTTGATATATCAAAAGCCTTCAGGTGTGTGACATATCAGATCATTTAAATGTATCCTTTGGTTTGGTATTGTTTAAGGTCCTATCAACATCATGGTCATTTAAGGACGGCTTGTGTTTGAGATGTGTAGTGCATGTGTGTGTTTTGGGAGGCTGCAGTATGTTTACGTTTGTCTCCTTGTGATAGTGCCCAAAATGATGTCGATTTTTTGTGCTACCTCATTGAAGCATACTGCTGAAGACATCCTTACACTTTTTGTCTATGTTATACGTGCTACCTCATTGAAGCATACTGCCGAAGACTTCCTTACACTTTTTGTCTATGTTATAACGTTATTTATTAAACTTTATAAATAGATTGATAACCTAAATGTTCTTGACGCCAAGTTATTGAAGTCGTTGGTGGGTAGATATTCTCACCTGAGGAAGGTAGATGACATTACATTCTGTGATTTCGTCACTGAGCCTGTTGAGTTCCTCCTTGGCCACTTTGGTCATGAAATCAGGAAGGCCATTGTATGTCCTCTTTCCTTGTGGAAAAAAAAATTAAATCAATTCAGTATCAACATGACGGTACTTGAAATGATCTTATCTATCTTTAATACAAGCAGTGATTTAAAAAATGTTTGTCAAGGAAAGAGTATTGCATTCTTTCATCAAGACTCCTTCATTTGCACCTTAGGCTTGACAAAGAAAATAGATGTATTCAATTGGTGTTTATGTTAAAGATAAACATTTTTTCAGAGACTTATATTAATATATAGATTTATGCTCAACCTCCATTTATTCTGATGTACTCCATAGTGATATCGCAGGAGGTGTTACCAAAATTATGTCCAGTAAAGCAAGCATTCTGAGAGTATTGCTGAACCAATACATATCCATTAATGGCCCCCATTAAAAATAGTAATTGACCTTGACATTGACCACCCAAAAACCTTGAAACTTGAACTTGATCTGTAGCAACTCATACTGAAGATACGGCAGATCAACTTTCACCATCATAACTAGAAGCATGTCTGAGAAAAACGCTGAAAACTAAGTGGATGGACTGAAAGATGGACAGATGGGCGGACGAGGACTATAGTTCCCTGGTTTTAAAAGATCGGAGACTACCTGGTGATAACATTGAGACATATGTGCCTAAGAGAAATCGTATAATTCATGTGATGTAGGTATATCGCCAGTATAAGACAATATCATAATTCAAGTAATTTACCAAAGGAAGGTTTATAAAGACTTACGTTCATCCAGTTCTGAGTCCACTCCAGTTTTGACCACAAATCGTCCTTGACTGCTACTCTCCTCAAAGTCAACCTACAACGATAAGCAGTCCTTGATTATTGAGAAATTACTGAGCAATTTTTTTAATTTTTCTGTACGACTGTTTAATTACTGTGCAATTTTTTATTTTTCTATACGACTATTTTGGGATAGACTATTTTCAGACATTCATTAAAACAGAAAATTAGCTATTACAACCCTGATGTTGGAAAATTGATTCTGCAATTGTTACATTGTTACCATTCAGGCATGAAGTGCCAGTTCCATTCTGGTCCAGTTCTTTGCATGTAATAGAAACTATTTTACAGCGATTGCAAAACAACATAACTTTTTTTGGCCACAATGGAAGCATATGAATGGTCGCACTTTTGGAGAAAACCAGAGTACACAATGAAAACCAAGGCAACTTCAGGCAGGTGACCGTGACCCCTATAAAGTTTTTTTTTTACTTCTGATAGGGGAACCAAACTCTTGATGGAAGGCAAGTAAAAGTGACCGACATATTGTGTGCCCTAGCTGACCAGCCAACAGTATTGTACAAAGACGTACTCTATCAAGAAGTTTTATTAAAGTACATAATGATGTTTTCACAACTGTGAATGACCAAGTTGTCATGATTTGGTTATATTGACACAATAGCATACAGTCCAAACCGGTTATATTGAAATGCTCGGGGAATGGAAAAATACTTCAAATTAACCGGTTTTCAATATAACCGGGATCCAGCCTTTTGCCGACATATTTCAGTACCGCGCTACGTCAAACAACACACCATTGTTCAATATAGTTGATTTTACTTAGTATTTACAATCGGTTCCAAAATGATAATAGTTTCACAGTTTATTAAAAATAATGTTAAGTTCGACGGGAGAAGCCTTCGACTGTTGCTTGTTTTTGTTTATGTTGAGTTCGCGGACACACATGAGAACAGTTTCCGATACATCCGGGCGGACATGTGCGTCGAAGAAGACAGGTATCAGCTGTCTTTTATATGCCAGCTGTCTTTTGATAACTGCAACATTAACCTGCATCTGAACAAACAGTTGCACGAGACAGTACAGGTTCGAATATGTATGGCACTTGCACGAGGCTTTCTCATTAAGGACTAGAGTTCTCACAAAACGGTCGACTGATAATTCTCCAAGACATTGTAACACTTTCCAGTAATTCAGTTCATGTTTGGATTTCATACTGTGCTTCATTTTTTGAAGGGTTTCATGTACATCCAGCAGGGACTGGTATTCAAGATCTTTCAAATTCTTGACAATGCTCATCACAAAATCTTCTATAGTACGTACTGATCCTGTTTCTGATTGCTCTCCTTTGACACCTTTCAATAACCGATGAAACAATACAAAGACAAAGAAGGCATTTGGACGGGGATTTTATTTCACTTCAAATTAAACGATATTTCAATATATCCGATTTCAAATTAAGTGGGTTCGACTGTATATAGGTATGTTTTATCAACCACACGCAAACTTCAAGTTAGAAATATCAACACCTTGTAAATCAAATCTCACACTGTTCTTAGTTTAACAGAGAAATAAAACTTCAGCTGCCAATTCAATGAAGAATATTTCCCTATAAGAAAACTCTATTAAAATCAACACACAAAATTTGCCTATACACGGGATTAAAATACAAAGATAAAGAAGAAAAAAATCGGGACCTGAGAATTTATGCAAATAAGCGGTTTATTCAAATAAGCGATATGCAAATAATTGGGCTCCTCTGTATTTACAATGGTATCAACATACCACAGACCAAGCAACTGAGATATAGCTAGCATATTAAACAGGGAAACAAGAATACGGAGGATATCAGTTGTCTCCCCTGAACTGTCAGGAGTGGTTGTGATCTCCGATGCGTTATGGAATAAAAACAAGATTCTCGAATAGTCTATGGTACCCTTTCCTTGTTAAAATGGAAGTTCTAATAATAAAACCTATTAAAGCATAATTAAGACACAGAAAGTTGTTGGGTTATATATAATTTTGTTCAAAGATGAATTTTGATACTCAAAGGATACAAAGTACCAAAGTATGCTTCCATTCCACATTTTAAAATACATTTTAGGAGGATCCAATTTTACCATTTTGTTTATGGTATGTGATGACATGTTGACATGTTGCAAATAAACAGCTGTTTAATGATAATTGTAGGTAAAATGATAATTATAATTGAGGACGGCTAAGATAGAACTGTTGGTAGTCCTAATGTTACAGCTAGGACAGAACTGTTTGTAGTCCTAATATTACAGCTAGGACAGAACTGTTGGTAGTCCTAATGTTACAGCTAGGACAGAACTGTTGGTAGTCCTAATATTACAGCTAGGACAGAACTGTTGGTAGTCCTAATGTCACAGCTAGGACAGAACTGTTGGTAGTCCTAATGTCACAGCTAGGACAGAACTGTTGGTAGTCCTAATGTTACAGCTGGGACAGAACTGTTGGTAGTCCTAATGTTACAGCTGGGACAGAACTGTTGGTAGTCCTAATGTTACAGCTAGGACAGAACTGTTGGTAGTTCTAATGTTACAGCTGGGACATAACTGTTGGTAGTCATAATGTCACATCTAGGACAGAACTGTTGGTAGTCCTAATGTTACAGCTAGGACAGAAATGTTGGTAGTCATAATGTCACAGCTAGGACAGAACTGTTGGTAGTCCTAATGTCACAGCTGGGACAGAACTGTTGGTAGTCCTAATATTACAGCTGGGACAGAACTGTTGGTAGTCCTAATGTTACAGCTGGGACAGAACTGTTGGTAGTCCTAATGTCACAACTACGACAGAACTGTTGGTAGTCCTAATGTTACAACTACGACAGAACTGTTGGTAGTCCTAATGTCACAACTACGACAGAACTGTTGGTAGTCCTAATGTTACAACTACGACAGAACTGCTGGTAGTCATAATGTTACAACTACGACAGAACTGTTGGTAGTCCTAATGTTACAGCTGGGACAGAACTGTTGGTAGTCCTAATTTTACAGCTGGGACAGAACTGTTGGTAGTCCTAATGTTACAGCTGGGACAGAACTGTTGGTAGTCCTAATGTTACAACTAGGACAGAACTGTTGGTAGTCCTAATGTCACAGCTAGGACAGAACTGTTGGTAGTCATAATGTCACAGCTAGGACAGAACTGTTGGTAGTCCTAATGTTACAGCTAGGACAGAACTGTTGGTAGTCCTAATGTCACAGCTAGGACAGAACTGTTGGTAGTCCTAATGTTACAACTACGACAGAACTGTTGGTAGTCCTAATGTTACAACTACGACAGAACTGTTGGTAGTCCTAATGTTACAGCTACGACAGAACTGTTGGTAGTCCTAAAATGTTACAGCTAGGACAGAACTGTTGGTAGTCCTAATGTCACAGCTAGGACAGAACTGTTGGTAGTCCTAATGTTACAGCTAGGACAGAACTGTTGGTAGTCCTAATATTACAGCTAGGACAGAACTGTTGGTAGTCCTAATGTCACAGCTAGGACAGAACTGTTGGTAGTCCTAATGTTACAGCTGGGACAGAACTGTTGGTAGTCCTAATGTTACAGCTGGGACAGAACTGTTGGTAGTCCTAATGTTACAGCTAGGACAGAACTGTTGGTAGTTCTAATGTTACAGCTGGGACATAACTGTTGGTAGTCATAATGTCACATCTAGGACAGAACTGTTGGTAGTCCTAATGTTACAGCTAGGACAGAAATGTTGGTAGTCATAATGTCACAGCTAGGACAGAACTGTTGGTAGTCCTAATGTCACAGCTGGGACAGAACTGTTGGTAGTCCTAATATTACAGCTGGGACAGAACTGTTGGTAGTCCTAATGTTACAGCTGGGACAGAACTGTTGGTAGTCCTAATGTCACAACTACGACAGAACTGTTGGTAGTCCTAATGTTACAACTACGACAGAACTGTTGGTAGTCCTAATGTCACAACTACGACAGAACTGTTGGTAGTCCTAATATTACAGCTGGGACAGAACTGTTGGTAGTCCTAATGTCACAACTACGACAGAACTGTTGGTAGTCCTAATGTTACAGCTAGGACAGAACTGTTGGTAGTCCTAATGTTACAGCTGGGACAGAACTGTTGGTAGTCCTAATATTACAGCTGGGACAGAACTGTTGGTAGTCCTAATGTTACAGCTAGGACAGAACTGTTGGTAGTCCTAATGCTACAGCTGGGACAGAACTGTTGGTAGTCATAATGTCACAGCTAGGACAGAACTGTTGGTAGTCCTAATGTTATAGCTAGGACAGAACTGTTGGTAGTCCTAATGTCACAGCTAGGACAGAATTGTTGGTAGTCATAATGTCACAGCTGGGACAGAACTGTTGGTAGTCCTAATGTTACAGCTAGGACAGAACTGTTGGTAGTCCTTCTGTCTCGTATGAGAGAATATTTTGATATTTTTCTCCTGAAAATATTGATATTCTGTCAAACTCTTGAAAGATCATATGTTATATTAAATGGGAAACCATTCAATATCCTCTACATCTTGATAACATAGTCCAGCAAGTTGAAAAATGACTAGCATATAGGACTTGACCTAAAATCCTCCAGGAATATCAGTATTGACTTGTTTCTAAAAACTATAGAATCTCAGGGAAAATTTGGCAACATGATGTTCTTGGACCAACAGAGAAGACTCTGCAACTATTGTTCAATGGGAACCCATGGAAGAACATTAGAACATTATGTCACTGTACAGCATGGAATGGGTAAGCCTATTTTTTGTCAGAAAGAAACTGTTCACTTCAAATAACACACAACATGTGTGCTCACTCTTCAACTATACTGGAGTACATGTGTCCACAAACATGTCACAAGTCAGTTTTGAAGTGTCGTGATGTCATAACCACACACTGGAACCCTAGCATACAGAAGAAAAATGTCCAGTCATACACAATCATCACCTTAATGGTATATATAGAGGACTCTTAACACTACACATCACATATACGACAGAACAAATACAGATAGTGTCCATGTTTTCCCACACACCAAGTCACATACATGCCTGTCAACATTCAAACTACATTCTTCGAGCCTGTCAACATTCAAAATACTCAACATGCAATTATACATTGTTTATACTGATTTTTTAACTTTCTTTTTACCCGTGTCAGTTTATGTTTCCTGCCGCTGAGAAATGGGCCGGTCCATGCTGTTATGGTTGTGTCCATGTGCAAGACACTTTACCCTGATTGCTCTGGATGGCATGCAATGGGCCTCCTGTATGTTGTTCAGTGAGGTAGTCACCGACTACTACAAGGAGACCCCGTCTCAAAACAAACCCAGCAAACAAACAAACAATTCAGGGGGCTCGGCACCCAGAGCTCCCAAACCCTGGTAACTCATATCAATTGAAAGATATCTGTATACAATGAACCATTTTTACACAGTTCTATATCTATATACATGTATCTACTTCTGGGGTACGAAATATTTGTACTGTTAAAAACATTCAAAATACATTGTTCAAGCCTGTCAGTACTCAAATTACATTCTTCAATCCAGTCAATACTCAAAACACATTCTTCAATCCAGTCAATACTCAAAACACATTCTTTTAATTCAGTAAATACTCATAATACATTCTTCAATCCAGTCAATACTTAAAATATATTCTTCAATCCAGTCAATACTCAAAATACATTCTTTAATTCAGTAAATTCTCAAAATACATTCTTCAAGCCAGTCAATACTAAAAATACATTCTTCAAGCCTGTCAATTCTCAAAATACATTCTTCAAGCCAGTCAATACTAAAAATACATTCTTCAAGCCTGTCAATTCTCAAAATACATTCTTCAAACCAGTCAATACTAAAAATTCATTCTTCAAGCCAGTCAATTCTAAAAATACATTCTTCAAGCCTGTCAATACTCAAAATACATTCTTCAAGCCAGTCAATACTAAAAATACATTCTTCAAGCCTGTCAATTCTCAAAATACATTCTTCAAACCAGTCAATACTAAAAATACATTCTTCAAGCCAGTCAATTCTATAAATACATTCTTCAAGCCTGTCAATACTCAAAATACATTCTTCAAGCCAGTCAATACTAAAAATACATTCTTCAAACCTGTCAATTCTCAAAATACATTCTTCAAGCCAGTCAATACTAAAAATACATTCTTCAAGCCTGTCAATTCTCAAAATACATTCTTCAAACCAGTCAATACTAAAAATACATTCTTCAAGCCAGTCAATTCTAAAAATACATTCTTCAAGCCTGTCAATACTCAAAATACATTCTTCAAGCCAGTCAATACTAAAAATACATTCTTCAAACCTGTCAATTCTCAAAATACATTCTTCAAGCCAGTCAATACTAAAAATACATTCTTCAAGCCTGTCAATTCTCAAAATACATTCTTCAAGCCTGTCAATTCTCAAAATACATTCTTCAAGCCTGTCAATTCTCAAAATACATTCTTCAAGCCAGTCAATACAGTGTACTACAAATACATTCTTCAAGCCTGTCAATACTCAAAATACATTCTTCAAGCCTGTTCAACCTTCAACATACAATTTTCAAGCCAATCTTCAAGCCATATGACCTAAAGCTTATCACTTTTCAAGGTATGTTCTTCAAGAAAATCAACCATCAATATTAAAGCTTTTGAAGCCCATTCCTCATTCAGCATACAACAGCATTAGCACAAACTATACAGAAACTACAATTAGCACAAACTATACAGAAACTACAATTAGCACAAACTATACAGAAACTATAATTAGTACAAACTATACAGAAACTATAATCAGCAAAAACTTATATTATTTACAGAAACTATAATTAGCACAAACTAGCACTAACTATACAGAAACTATTATTAGCACAACCATAATTAATAACAATGCCTTCATTGATCATATGAAATAATTCTTGATGAAATTAGGTCGCAAGAGTATCAATTACTTAATCTTCATGCAACTGGCAACATGCCTTTAAACCAAACCTTACAAGCACTTACAATCAAAGAGGTCTGTACAGGTTTCACTGATATTTAATGCATTATTCATCTCTTTTTTTTTTTGAATTAATTTTGCCTTTACTTTTCTGTTGACTCTGTCACTGTCTTACCCATTATTTTCCCCGTCATCCTATCCCCACCCTCCCACCTTGTGTATTATTTTCTCTTTACTGTAGACATTCCAGTGTCGACATTGTGCAGTGGATAGTGCATCTGACTTTCATTAAGGTAACAGGGGTGTTTTATCCCCAATCTGATGTAAAAAGGTATAAGGTCACCTATGGGGAGTATCAAAAGACTTTGGATTTCTCCTTCTGGTTTGTCCACATAAAGACACCCTGCAGCCCTTCATAAATTAACATGACTTTTCCTTAATTATGGTAAAATGAAATAATTATTTTCCATTTTTTGTCTGTGATTCCTTCAATCGTTTCCCCTCCATTTCTGTGTCATTCCATTCAGTAGAGTATTTTACACATTTGAATCCAACTCACTAGAATCAACTCTACGCAGGTCAAGGTCATTGTTACACCTGAATTAGGCCAACACTTAGACATTTTATACCTATACAAACACTTGCTGTCGTCAAGTGGTCCCTCCTTGTGGTACAGAAGAATGCCTATTACAGGGGAATTAAATGTGAGGATAAACAAAAGGTCACTGCCACAACAAAGCACTTCAGTTTCCCCAGCTGTGAGGTGAGACAGAGGATAGAGGACAAGGTCCTGTGTATATATTACTGTAACAGTTAAGAAACAATGCAGAGGATCCAAATACACCTATATATATATATGTAATGTTATTTCTCTCGGTACAACTACGACAGGAAATTCAAATCTATATCTTCGGATCACCAACACATAGTGTATATGATACATTGTGCTAATAAATAGATATATAGCTTAGAAACACAAATGACGAAGGAAGACAACTTTTTGACTCGTGCCCTGACCGGGCCTCGAACTCACGATCTACGGCACCCAATCACCTAGCCAGAAATACCTGCAGCTTATACCGCTGCACCACATCGGCGTTCTTAAAAAGAACGTTTCAATGGCGCAGTGATGGTCGGCCCAATACCCTGACATGATCATTGTGGAAGTCGTCTATAAGATGATATGAAGTTGTCTTCTTTCGTCATTTGTGTTTCTAAGCTATATATATATGTAATGTTATGTAATGTAAATATGCACACATAAACAGAATGCATGAACTCAATTGCACCTGCATATATATTTACACACACACACACACACACAATGCATTAAATCAATTGCACCTGTATATATGTACACACACACACAGAATGCATGAACCTAATTGCACTTGTATATAATATGTACACATACACAGAGTGCATGCATCTAATAGCACCAGTATATAATATATGTACATAAACAGCATGCACCTAATTGCACCTGTATATAATATATGTACATAAACAGCCTGCACCTAATTGCACCGTATATAATATATGTACATAAACAGCCTGCACCTAATTGCACCTGTATATAATATATGTACATAAACAGCATGCACCTAATTGCACCTGTATATAAACAGCCTGCACCTAATTGCACCTGTATATAATATATGTACATAAACAGCATGTACCTAATTGCACCTGTATATAATATATGTACATAAACAGCCTGCACCTAATTGCACCGTATATAATATATGTACATAAACAGCCTGCACCTAATTGCACCTGTATATAATATATGTACATAAACAGCCTGCACCTAATTGCACCTGTATATAATATATGTACATAAACAGCCTGCACCTAATTGCACCTGTATATAATATATGTACATAAACAGCATGCACCTAATTGCACCGTATATAATATATGTAAATAAACAGCCTGCACCTAATTGCACCTGTATATAATATATGTACATAAACAGCCTGCACCTAATTGCACCTGTATATAATATATGTACATAAACAGCCTGCACCTAATTGCACCTGTATATAATATATGTACATAAACAGCATTCACCTAATTGCACCTGTATCTACTATATGTACATACACACTGTACATTGTCATTAACATGTTTAATACATATCAGCCACAACAATTCCTCATGTGAAAAAAATCAGAATATTTGCATAATAAAAATTTTGAAGCAGAGAAAAAAATACCTGTAATGATAATGAAATCAGCATGCCATATCATTGACAAGACCACTGGCACGAAATCAAACATCACAGATTGACACACCTATCAAGTTCACATACCAGGAACTCATGGCAGGTGGGGGAGAGACAGATTATGTGCATGTATGCAACAGGTAACACAGACAGGTAATTACAGGTAAAATATACAGGTAACATGTACAGGTGACGGACACACCTGACAAAGTGCACACTATAACACTTCAGTGAACGGCCACACAAAATGAAAATTTATCACTTGACCCCTGGGCAACCAGCTTACTTTTTGAGATGTCACATGATTGGCCCAAGGTCATTAAACCAAACGTAAAGCCATCACTCAAGGTCGGACTAACAGTCAGCTGATTACCTGTCACGTGTAACACCTAATTAATTGATCACATCATCACCACATAGTATTAATTATTATCATTGACTATATATCATACACACATTCCACTACTAATATACATGTGCATGCACTGTAAGATATTTCACACCATTTTCTCCATGATTCATACCACAAAAAACTATAAGTACAACTTTATCACTGCCTCAGCTAAAACCCTCGAATTGACCTTGTGTAATTCAACAGTGCTGAGTAAACAAGTTTAAAAAGATTTCACCTAACAATCACCACTAACAAACTAACATCCATGTCAATATGGCTATTAAATAACAGTAATTACATTAAACTAGATTCATAAAAGTTGTAAAATAAATAAAACTTACGATCTTGCTGACAAGAGTAGCGATGCGGTGCAGATCCTCTGTGAAGTTGGTGGATATCTATAATATAGACATAAAATATCACTTTCCCACCACATCAGCCTCTACAGAAACTATCACCTGATAATATGATCAATAGAATCTCAAACTTGTGTTAATATAATATGCAGTTTAACAAACTAATTAATTTCTTAGAAGTTGATTAAAAGAAAAGTTAATTAAGTAGTAAAACAAACACTGCACAAACTCACCAGCACTTTGTATCAGGTATGAAAAAATTTAATCATGTATATTTAATTTGTTACCTATATGTTGTATTGCATTTGGATATAATAAAACTTGAAACTTGAACTCTTCTAGAAAAAAATATTAAAATGATTTAAAGGCACTTGATAAGATATTAAATAAATCTCATTTATCTTTAAATAAAATCTTAACTCAGGTATGAGCTAGTCCTTATATGTTAAGATATTAATCAGAGATTTGTTCTGGATCTCACCTTTTTGAAGATATCAATTCCCTTGTTCTGAGCCCTACATATATCTCCAATGTAGATGGCATGATAGGCTGTCTGTAATCAAAGCATTATTTACTTGAATTATACACAGGACGATGATTGGGGCAGCTAATTATTTTTAACAAAACTCACAATACGTTAACAAGCATGCTGGGTACTAGCCCCTGCTAACAATAGTAAGTGACCTTGACCTTGACCCAATAACTCTAAACTCGAACTTGATCTCTAGCTACTCATTCTGAAGTTACATAATAACTTTCACCATATTACCTTGAAACATGGCTAAGAAAAAAGTGGAAAACTGAGTGGACGGACAGACATTCGGATGGGGAGGAAACATATATTCCCCCAGTTGCACCGGTAGGGGACTAAAATCGGATTATCCACACAGCATAATTATATAAGTTATGGTAAGATATTAAAACAGAGTAAAATGGAATATTTGGGAATGAATTGATTATAACATATCACTGATAATTTCACCTACCTATACAAATACTGCCAAATAGAAAAAAAATGTTAAGGTGTAAGCGTTTAACGTATTCATTGGTTTAGTCTGAATGACCACACACTCCTGTATCTAGAATTGTCCTGTGACTTATGTATCCCTATCTCTATCCTAACTATATAGCCTGTCAGAGCATCCCCATACTGACAGTACTTTTTTCTCCTTTGTCCTTTCAACATTATAAGCAGGCAGGATATTTGCAATATCCAGAAAAATACCACAAGGCATTGCACAATTAAGGCACACTGATTTATTTGTCTGTGAATTTCAAGTCTCTTTTGCATGTTCAGATTTTAGTACTGGTTTTGAATTCAGCTTGGTCAACTTTCAAATTGAAACCACAAGCTGATGTATATAATTCACCTGTTATGGTAGTTTTAATTTCCTCTGAAGCCATACATACCTTGTAGAGTGCCTGCCAGTCTCCAACCGAAGCTTGAGTGTTGGTCATTCTGGCCAGAACCCTCTGATGGTGATGAAAACATTATCAGTAAAGTCATTTTGGAAATCATTTACATATAATATAAATTTACTACAGACTAAATAGAACTCGAGATCCCAGAGGGATTTTGGCACTTAATACTGTTTGATCTTTATTGGTTAGACTATATATGCAATCTTTTCTCTATTTTTCTATACATCCTTTCCCTACTTCTCTATACATTCCTTTTATAATCCTGCTGATTCTAGGTTAATCAGAATAAGACGTTTGATCGTTTAAAGAAAGCCGACACCTATAGCATTGAATATAGGTCAAGGTTATCCTTTTAGCAAAATTTGTTGGCCTCAATCCAAGGAACCTACCAGCCAAGTATCTTGATTCTAGGCCTTTTAATTAAGTAAATTTGACCTACATGGTGCTAAGAATGACATTAAAATTCAGCTGTCGAAATACAAGATTGCCACCTGTTGGCCATTTTACTTTTTAGAAAACAAAAAAAATCTGCTGATGCAGCAGTGTAGCTCACTGAAAATTTACAATGCTGTAGTTAATTGTTTTAATACCACTAAACACCTCATAAAACCTATGACTGATGTCAGTATGTGTCTGACATCCACAGTTTGAAGAGGAAACAGTGACACTTTTGCTGACCGTGACATATGAACTGACCAGTCCTGGTCAGAAGATTGAACTCACCGTGACATTCTTGATGTGTTTAAGGCAATCGGTCAGCGTCGTAAGCACCTCAATGTTACGAGGGCTTACGAAGAAAGCAATGGCGTTTTGTCTCTGGGTCAACACACATAGATCTCGTAGGGGCTGTAGACACCACATTCTGAATCGTAAAGTCACACACAGTTAGAAGTTAAACCCCATGGCTAAGCAGAGCTAACTAAATTGTCTAACTAAACCTCACTTACAAACTACCTCAAAAATAAACTAACAGTGCAATAAACATACTGAGTATTGCTGAAGCAATACATGTCCCCTACCACTCCCGCTAAAAAGTACCAGTGACCTTGACCCACAAACCCTGAAACTCAAATTTGCCTGATATTATGTTCCTTTATCATTGTGTGAAGTTTGATCAGAATCCCTCAAGAAATGAAACTGCTAGAGCACTGACAAACTCAGGCATTATGTATGCAAATAAATGATGGATAGAAAACCTATAATCCCCCTAGTTTCACCGTTAGGGAACTAAAGTGCCATGAGGCTTAACGGTCACCCGAGTTTTGTTATTGACCAATGGCCATTTTTGTTGCTGTGATCCTTTTACAGAGATCTCAGCTTTATCTAATATCCAGTAAACAGATTCAAAGTTGAAGAATGTTCAATTTCAGCATAACTGGGTCTGAAGAAGATTGCTGAATTTTTAGCTACCAGCTAGCCCCCTTTTAGGCCCCACTACTTGACCCTGGTAGGTGGGGGTTATGGAAGATTAATAATCTGATTCCTAGAATTTTTTTAGAACTTATCTATCTTTATTGACCCAGGGGTACATGAGAAGTTGTCAGTTGTTTACAGATGCACAACAGACAGTCTAAGATAAAGTGAAAAAGTAAAATACTAGAGTCATTTCACGGTGAAGAAACAGTTTATTAGTTTGTGTTGGACAGTTGGTGATGAAACAGTTAATTGGTTTGTTTGGTGAAGATACAGTTAATTGGTTTGTGTTGGTGAAGATACAGTTAATTGGTTTGTGTTGGTGAAGAAACAGATAATTGGTTTGTGTTGGTGAAGAAACAGTTTATTGGTATGTGTTGGTCAGTAGACTCATTGTTTAATTGATAAACTTTCCTTCATCATGTCATAACTAGAAAAGAAGTTGTTTTTAGCAATATAGCCAAATTGCTCCCTTTTGGCCCTTCCCCTCAGCTCCCTAGGGGGTCAGCCCCACCATTTTATCTTTTTTGAATCCCCATCACTTACAGATGCTTCCAAATAAATGAGGTTAAATTCCAATTAGTAATTAAGAAGCAGTCTTTTTGTTAAATTGTTGATGGATGGATGCCATGGTATGGCATAATCTCACCATGGTCCTTCAGACCAGATGAGCTAATAATTATAGTTGTCCTGAAAAAAACTACTCACTCAAAGACTTAAAATGGTTTCTACATCCAAAATAAATTCTTAGAAAAACATTTTCCCATCATTTCAATTAATTCCAAGATGGGATATCTTTTCCTGCTAATATGTGGTCTTTTCAGTGAAAGTGTGTTGAAGCAGGGTCAACTGGTACAGACACAAGCCGGTGAAGGTCACAATCTGGCCCGGTATTGATCCAGCTGTGTCTGTACACTATATACAGCAGTAGATTGGATTTCTAGGAAATGAGTCAAAGCTTAGGAGCTTCTTATTCACTTCCCAATGTCCTGCCAACTACAGACACTATATATTTCATGGAAATCATTCCAGGTTTTATATGATTCACCATTACAGACCGCAGCATGTGTAACTTCGAAAATAACTTGACATACATTTTATACACTGTCAGAAGTACAGTTTAGAATTTGTGATCGTGAGCTTTTGTTATCTAAAATACATAAAAATAAATACACATTTCCTGGAAAATTTGACAGAGATAAATTTTATGTACTGAAAGTGTTGTGTGAATCATATAAGAAACTATGATGCTTACACAAACATTTAAAATATTTGTTTTCCCTAAAAGAAATGGAATACAGTCAAACCTGCCTTAAGTGACAACCTGAATTAAGTGACTCTGTCTTATATGTGATAATATTGTTTCTTCCGAATGTTAATTACTAAACTACCTAGTAATTACCTGAACCTGGATTAAGAGACCACCTGTAATATGTGACCATTTCATTGGCTCCCTTGGAAGTTCCCATATGACAGGTTTGACTAAATAACTGTGTACACTGTATCTCCATTACTAGGACTATAACTGTAATCTGTAAACAGTGTAGGAATGCTGTAGTAAAGAAAAGTAACTAATTATAAACTAAAAGTTCATTAATTTGCCGATATTGAGCTTTATAGTTTCTGCTCCTTGACACTAAATACAGGTAGAGGGTAGTAACAAGCTGTGACTAAGCAAATAGTTCATCGACATGGTTCGTATAGATTTTTACATACCGAAACTCCATGACTTTCCCAGCACTTTTTCTCAATTTCCAAGTGCATTTTTTGTCCAAACTTGTAGAGAATAGAAGTAATTTTTGTCTTTAACATGATAAAATCAAATATTGTGTCATGTACGTAAGAAAAGGGGGAAACATGACCCCTGATTCCAGCACTTTTCATCATCTGAACGATCCATGATAAAGCAGTAGATACCGATATTAAGCTTATGCCCACCCCTGTGACGGCCTCTGCTCCTTGCGAAGTTATTTCCACTGGCCACACATGTATACTATTTGTGTTAATGTCTTCTTTTGAGGGCACTATGGTCTGTTGTTGAGGAATGGCATGGTACAATTCCCTCTCCAGAAAACAGTAATTTCAATATTCAACTGACTATTTCACCATCAGAGGGCCTTTCAGCATCAGTTATTTTCTTCGTCTGCATTAAGCACAACATGAATAATTACATCACAATAGATTCAAATCTGATTGGAATTCGTGCCTGGAGGAGCCGACACTATCCCCTCATTGTACTCATGTGTGTAGCCAATGGAAAGTCAGTATTCTGTCATGTGATGTACTAAGAGGCAATAGTGTCTGTCCTCAAGGCACTCTCAAATTTGGCGCGAGATTGAATGTGAATCTAGAGTAATGTCCCTTGGTACTGTTGTGCTGGACTGACGACAAAAATGGTTGATGCTGACTAGGTCCTCAGACGGTGGTTGAATATTGAAATATTCAAATAAAAGAATGGTGTACTACACTCATAATGCACTTGTTGAGAGGGCGCTGCAATACTGCCCTCTCGGGACTATTCCATCTCTATACATCATACTATCAGGAAATACTGCCCTCTCGGGACTATTCCATCTCTCCACAATACTATCAGGAAATACTGCCCTCTCGGGACTATTCCATCTCTATATATAATACAATCAGGAAATACTGCCCTCTCGGGACTATTCCATCTCTCCACAATACTATCAGGAAATACTGCCCTCTCGGGACTATTCCATCTCTATATATAATACTATCAGGAAATACTGCCGTCTCGGGACTATTCCATCTCTATATATAATACTATCAGGAAATACTGCCCTCTCGGGACTATTCCATCTCTATATATAATACTATCAGGAAATACTGCCCTCTCGGGACTATTCCATCTCTCCACAATACTATCAGGAAATACTGCCCTCTCGGGACTATTCCATCTCTATATATAATACTATCAGGAAATACTGCCCTCTCGGGACTATTCCATCTCTCCACAATACTATCAGGAAATACTGCCCTCTCGGGACTATTCCATCTCTATACATCATACTATCAGGAAATACTGCCCTCTCGGGACTATTCCATCTCTATACATCATACTATCAGGAAATACTGCCCTCTCGGGACTATTCCATCTCTATGTATAATACTATCAGGAAATACTGCCCTCTCGGGACTATTCCATCTCTATACATCATACTATCAGGAAATACTGCCCTGTCGGGACTATTCCATCTCTATATATATGATACTATCAGGAAATACTGCCCTCTCGGGACTATTCCATCTCTATATATAATACTATCAGGAAATACTGCCCTCTCGGGACTATTCCATCTCTATATATAATACTATCAGGAAATACTGCCCTCTCGGGACTATTCCATCTCTCCACAATACTATCAGGAAATACTGCCCTCTCTGGACTATTCCATCTCTATATATAATACTATCAGGAAATACTGCCCTCTCGGGACTATTCCATCTCTCCACAATACTATCAGGAAATACTGCCCTCTCGGGACTATTCCATCTCTCCACAATACTATCAGGAAATACTGCCCTCTTGGGACTATTCCATCTCTATATATAATACTATCAGGAAATACTGCCCTCTCGGGACTATTCCATCTCTCCACAATACTATCAGGAAATACTGCCCTCTCGGGACTATTCCATCTCTCCACAATACTATCAGGAAATACTGCCCTCTCGGGACTATTCCATCTCTATATATAATACTATCAGGAAATACTGCCCTCTCGGGACTATTCCATCTCTATATATAATACTATCAGGAAATACTGCCCTTTCGGGACTATTCCATCTCTCCACAATACTATCAGGAAATACTGCCCTCTCGGGACTATTCCATCTCTATATATAATACTATCAGGAAATACTGCCCTCTCGGGACTATTCCATCTCTATATATAATAATATCAGGAAATACTGCCCTCTCGGGACTATTCCATCTCTCCACAATACTATCAGGAAATACTGCCCTCTCGGGACTATTCCATCTCTATATATAATACTATCAGGAAATACTGCCCTCTCGGGACTATTCCATCTCTCCACAATACTATCAGGAAATACTGCCCTCTCGGGACTATTCCATCTCTATACATCATACTATCAGGAAATACTGCCCTCTCGGGACTATTCCATCTCTATACATCATACTATCAGGAAATACTGCCCTCTCGGGACTATTCCATCTCTCCACAATACTATCAGGAAATACTGCCCTCTCGGGACTATTCCATCTCTCCACAATACTATCAGGAAATACTGCCCTCTCGGGACTATTCCATCTCTATATATAATACTATCAGGAAATACTGCCCTCTCGGGACTATTCCATCTCTCCACAATACTATCAGGAAATACTGCCCTCTCGGGACTATTCCATCTCTATATATAATACTATCAGGAAATACTGCCCTCTCGGGACTATTCCATCGCTATACATCATACTATCAGGAAATACTGCCCTCTCGGGATTATTCCATCTCTATACATCATACTATCAGGAAATACTGCCCTCTCGGGACTATTCCATCGCTATACATCATACTATCAGGAAATACTGCCCTCTCGGGACTATTCCATCGCTATACATCATACTATCAGGAAATACTGCCCTCTCGGGACTATTCCATCTCTCCACAATACTATCAGGAAATACTGCCCTCTCGGGACTATTCCATCGCTATACATCATACTATCAGGAAATACTGCCCTCTCAGGACTATTCCATCTCTATATATAATACTATCAGGAAATACTGCCCTCTCGGGACTATTCCATCTCTATACATCATACTATCAGGAAATACTGCCCTCTCGGGACTATTCCATCTCTATATATAATACTATCAGGAAATACTGCCCTCTCGGGACTATTCCATCTCTCCACAATACTATCAGGAAATACTGCCCTCTCGGGACTATTCCATCTCTATACATCATACTATCAGGAAATACTGCCCTCTCAGGACTATTCCATCTCTATATATAATACTATCAGGAAATACTGCCCTCTCGGGACTATTCCATCTCTATACATCATACTATCAGGAAATACTGCCCTCTCAGGACTATTCTATCTCTCCACAATACTATCAGGAAATACTGCCCTCTCGGTACTATTCCATCTCTATATATAAAACTATCAGGAAATACTGCCCTCTCGGGACTATTCCATCTCTCCACAATACTATCAGGAAATACTGCCCTCTCGGGACTATTCCATCTCTATACATCATACTATCAGGAAATACTGCCCTCTCGGGACTATTCCATCTCTCCACAATACTATCAGGAAATACTGCCCTCTCGGGACTATTCCATCTCTATATATAATACTATCAGGAAATACTGCCCTCTCGGGACTATTCCATCTCTATATATAATACTATCAGGAAATACTGCCCTCTCAGGACTATTCCATCTCTATATATAAAACTATCAGGAAATACTGCCCTCTCGGGACTATTCCATCTCTCCACAATACTATCAGGAAATACTGCCCTCTCGGGACTATTCCATCTCTCCACAATACTATCAGGAAATACTGCCCTCTCGGGACTATTCCACCTCTATACATCATACTATCAGGAAATACTGCCCTCTCGGGACTATTCCATCTCTATGTATAATACTATCAGGAAATACTGCCCTCTCCGGACTATTCTATCTCTATACATCATACTATCAGGAAATACTGCCCTCTTGGGACTATTCTATCTTTCGACAATACTATCAGGAAATACTGCCCTCTTGGGACTATTCTATCTTTCGACAATACTATCAGGAAATACTGCCCTCTTGGGACTATTCTATCTTTCGACAATACTATCAGGAAATACTGCCCTCTTGGGACTATTCTATCTTTCGACAATACTATCAGGAAATACTGCCCTCTTGGGACTATTCTATCTTTCGACAATACTATCAGGAAATACTGCCCTCTTGGGACTATTTAAGTTTTTGTGTCAGTAAAATTCAAATTTCTCATTAGACTTGCTACAGTCCTTTCATCATGAATTATCAATATAATACAAAGAAAATCAAATGAAATATGAAGCTAAAAGCCACTATCAGGCCAAGCTAATGAAAAACAATGGTTTTTATACAAAAATAATAGAAGGAAAGTTTATGTCCTCACCTCAGCTTTCTACTGCCTACTTGGGATCGACAGCGATTCAGAATCCCTATAATCATAAAAAAACGCATTCAGATTGAAGTAAAACAAAAAACAAAAACATAAAAAACAAAAAAAAACCCTGAAAATTCATACTTTACAAGTATGTAAAAGGGCATTTTTAGTGTTACTGTACCATTATTTCCAGTACAGATTTAATCAACATACAAACAATTGTCATTTAAAAACTCAAAATCAACCATCTGTTAGCGTATGAAACACTGACAAGATATTGTGTTAGCCTAAGTATATGGCTACACCCCCACCTACACATTACTGCCGTCTACTGCCCACACAATACCACAAACTACACTTCTATTAAAATAGCAGTACATTTCAAACAAACTTCCCACTACAGGTAAAAAGTGAAGGAAAGACAATTCATTATAAATCACACAATCAATTATATAATCCAGTTTGTACTTGTAATGTATTAATTTATAATCCAATCTATAATCAACATGTCAATAGATGTGATGTCGAAGGGCGATTTCCTGTTGCGAAGCTGGTAATTTTGGAATGGACTTTATCCTGTGATTATAAAGACCTGACTTAACATTTTCAAAAACAGGAATTTTTTCAATCAGAGTCTTGACATCCCCGTCAAACTCCCTATTCCTCAACATTCCAAGCTCCTTGTCATACAGTGATGGTACTGGTGTAATTTCATCTTAATATCTTTTCTTAAGGTTTATCAAAAAAAGCATCAGCAGCAAGGCCAATAGTGTCGGGCTGATAGATATGATTCTGTCCATAATTCACAACTGGAATATTACGAACAGTTGTTAATGATGCAGTACAATTAATATCTCTTCTCACACATCTCCGGTACACTCTATTGGTCCTTCTTGTCTTAATAGAATATTTGTAGCCAGCATTTAGGAGATAATGCCCCCCTCTTCCATTCTCCAGAAAATCCACCTGTATCTGTACATTGGCCATAGTAAAGTGTGAAGTGATAGATTTGAAATTTACCAAATACAGGCAAGTGAGGACTTTTTACCTGGAACTCACCTGGTGGTCACTCAGGTATGACCAAGCCTGGCAAAGGTGTGAAAATAGAAATGTTGGCCAGAGTGGAATGGTGTTCAATCAGAATGTTGGCTAAACTGGAATGAACCCGTATATCATATCTTACCTGTACCAGGTTGTTATATGGTACAGGTATGTTATATCTTACCTATATATAATGACCTCTCTATAGGTTCCAGTGTTACATAGAACAGGTATGTTACATCTTACCTGTATATAACGACCTCACTATAGGATCCAATGTTACATGGTACAGGTATGTTATATCTTACCTGTATATAACGACCTCACTATAGGATCCAATGTTACATGGTACAGGTATGTTATATCTTACCTGTATATAACGACCTCACTATAGGATCCAATGTTACATGGTACAGGTATGTTATATCTTACCTGTATATAAAGACCTCACTATAGGATCCAATGTTACATGGTACAGGTATGTTATATATCTTACCTGTATATAACGACCTCACTATAGGATCCAATGTTACATGGTACAGGTATGTTATATCTTACCTGTATATAACGACCTCAATAAAGGATCCAATGTTACATGGTACAGGTATGTTATATCTTACCTGTATATAACGACCTCACAATAGGATCCAGTGTTACATGGAACAGGCATTGTTTTTCAGCTATATGTTCAAATAATATAGGTATAAGCAGTATAGACAAGTATCTTACCAAAGAGACTGAGACCTTCCTTTGCACTACGTGACCCTGCCTTGTATGCAGAGGGATGGGATTCACGCTGGAAAATCTGGAGGGAGCTGATGAAATTGAAGAAAAAAAAAGTAAATTTATACTCTAAGGAAATAACCAGCACTTAAACGATTTCCTTACTTTTACTATGTGCCTCAAGTTACACAAAAACAATAAATGTAAAGACATGCTTATTTAACATTAATAACATAACTGCCTTATAAGGTGACTGGACTATCAAGTCTCCACTGTACAAGGTGACTGGACTATCAAGTCTCCACTGTACAAGGTGACTGGACTATCAAGTCTCTACTGTACAAGGTGACTGGACTATCAAGTCTCCACTATACAAGGTGACTGGACTATCAAGTCTCCACTGTACAAGGTGACTGGACTATCAAGTCTCCACTGTACAAGGTGACTGGACTATCAAGTCTCTACTGTACAAGGTGACTGGACTATCAAGTCTCCACTATACAAGGTGACTGGACTATCAAGTCTCCACTATACAAGGTGACTGGACTATCAAGTCTCCACTGTACAAGGTGACTGGACTATCAAGTCTCCACTTTACAAGGTGACTGGACTATCAAGTCCCCACTGTACAAGGTGACTGGACCATCAAGTCTCCACTGTACAAGGTGATTGGACTATCGAGTCTCCACTGTACAAGGTGACTGGACTACCGAGTCTCCACTGTACAAGGTGACTGGACTATCGAGTCTCTACTGTACAAGGTGACTGGACTATCAAGTCTCCACTATACAAGGTGACTGGACTATCAAATCTCCACTATACAAGGCGACTGGACTATCAAGTCTCTACTGTACAAGGTGACTGGACTATCAAGTCTCCACTGTACAAGGTGACTGGACTATCAAGTCTCCACTGTACAAGGTGACTGGACTACCAAATCTCCTCTGTGTTAGGTGACTGGACTATCAAGTATCTACTGTACAAGGTGACTGGACTATCAAGTCTCCACTGTACAAGGTGAGTGGACTAACAAGTATCCACTGTACAAGGTGACTGGACTATCAAGTCTCCACTATACAAGGTGACTGGACTATCAAATCTCCACTGTACAAGGTGACTGGACTATCAAGTCTCCACTGTACAAGGTGACTGGACTATCAAGTCTCCACTATACAAGGTGACTGGACTATCAAATCTCCACTATACAAGGCGACTGGACTATCAAGTCTCTACTGTACAAGGTGACTGGACTATCAAGTCTCTACTGTACAAGGTGACTGGATTATCAAGTCTCCACTGTACAAGGTGACTGGACTATCAAGTCTCCACTGTACAAGGTGACTGGACTACCAAATCTCCTCTGTGTTAGGTGACTGGACTATCAAGTATCTACTGTACAAGGTGACTGGACTATCAAGTCTCCACTATACAAGGTGAGTGGACTAACAAGTATCCACTGTACAAGGTGACTGGACTATCAAGTCTCCACTGTACAAGGTGACTGGACTATCAAGTCTCCACTGTACAAGGTGACTGGACTATCAAGTCTCCACTGTACAAGGTGACTGGACTATCAAGTCTCCACTGTACAAGGTGACTGGACTATCAAGTCTCCACTGTACAAGGTGACTGGACTATCAAGTCTCCACTGTACAAGGTGACTGGACTATCGAGTCTCCACTGTACAAGGTGACTGGACTATCAAGTCTCCACTGTGTTATGTGACTGGACTATCAAGTCTCCACTGTACAAGATGACGGGACTATCATGTCTCCATTGTACAAGGTGACTGGACTATCAAGTCTCCACTGTACAAGGTGACTGGACTATCAAGTCTCCACTGTACAAGGTGACTGGACTATCAAGTCTCCACTGTACAAGGTGACCTGACTATCAAGTCTCCACTGTACAAAGTGACTGGACTATCAAGTCTCCACTGTACAAGATGACGGGACTACCATGTCTCCATTGTACAAGGTGACTGGACTATCATGTCTCCACTGTACAAGGTGACTGGACTATCAAGTCTCTACTGTACAAGGTGACTGGACTATCAAGTCTCCAATATATACAAGGTGACTGGACTATCAAGTCCCCACTGTACAAGGTGACTGGACTATCAAGTCTCCACTGTACAAGGTGACTGGACTATCAAGTCTCTACTGTACAAGGTGACTGGACTATCAAGTCTCCACTGTACAAGGTGACTGGACCATCAAGTCCCCACTATACAAGGTGACTGGACTATCAAGTATCCACTGTACAAGGTGACTTGACTATCAAGTCTCCACTGAAGAAGGTGACTGGACTATCAAGTCTCCACTGAAGAAGGTGACTGGACTATCAAGTCTCCACTGAAGAAGGTGACTGGACTATCAAGTCTCCATTTACAAGGTGTCTGGACTATCAAGTCTCCACTGTACAAGGTGACATGACTATCAAGTCTCCACTGTACAAGGTGACTGGACCATCAAGTCCCCACTATACAAGGTGACTGGACTATCAAGTATCCACTGTACAAGGTGACTTGACTATCAAGTCTCCACTGTACAAGGTGACTGGACTATCAAGTCTCCACTATACAAGGTGACTGGACTATCAAGTCTCCACTGTACAAGGTGACTGTACTATCAACACTCAACTGTACAAGGTGACTGGACTATCAAGTCCCCACTATACAAGGTGACTGGACTATCAAGTATCCACTGTACAAGGTGACTTGACTATCAAGTCTCCACTGTACAAGGTGACTGGACTATCAAGTCTCCACTATACAAGGTGACTGGACTATCAAGTCTCTACTGTACAAGGTGACTGGACTATCAAGTCTCTACTGTACAAGGTGACTGGACTATCAAGTCTCCACTGTACAAGGTGACTGGACTATCAAGTCTCCACTGTACAAGGTGACTGGACTATCAAGTCTCCACTGTACAAGGTGACTGGACTATCAAGTCTCCACTGTATAAGGTGACTGGACTGTTCATATTACACTGTATAATACAGGTAAGGTACACAATTCAGTTATAGATGTATTCTATAAAATATAGAAAGATGTTTTTTCACATGGCTTGATATCTCTCGAATTAACATATATAATAGATAAAAAAATCCCAATTTCAAGCACATTTTTTTTTCAAATTCAAAACTTACTGTTTCCGTTTTTTTTATCATTGTTTATTTTTGTTTCAAAATTGCATCTGAAGAGTGAATTACACACTGTTGAATAAAACATATCTTCCTGTTGTAACCGCAAACATTTCCCCATTTTATACAACAGATAGGTTTCAAATAACATCACACTTTCCATCTACTTCCAGTCACGAAGAAATATAAGCCTTTAATGACTTAGGCCAGGCTTTAGATAATGTCTGTTGATCCTCGACAACCAATCTATAAATCATTGTATACATTAATTCTCAGTCCTGTATTCAATAGAACACTGTATATGTGACTGAACATTTACTCAAATTATATGTATAGTTCCTATTAACAAATCATCAAAAGATCAATGATTTAATTACTATTGGTAGTTCACATCCAACTTTGCATTAATTGCCTAATTAATTTCTGTCATCATTTAATTAACTGCCACTAATTATTACGTAAGGACCCACAGAAGTATATCATTCGTATCTCGGTGCTTTAATCATTCAATGTTCATTTACCACGAACACTTTAGGAAGGACACCTGTTTAATAATACAACTATACAAATAATTTGAGCATATCAGTATTACCTGGGTATATCAAATGTGAAAATCCCGTTACCTGATAGCTTGAATTAAATTGATTGTTTACTTCCGTTTATCATAAAACCCCTTATCAACATCCTAGCAACCGGTAAATAAGGATGCACATCTCTTCTTACATACACTCTTAGACACTGTATACGATCACAGCCTCAACAGGATAAAAATATCAAAAAAAAAAAATCATCTTGTTTGTTTAATTAGTTTTAAGTTGGGGATGATAATACATAGTTATGATCAATAAAAATGCATTTAATATTATCAGAAAATAATATTCTTTAATTAAGACAAAAAAAATAAAAATTTAAGCATAAAATTTATTGCTGATGTTGTCACCATACAATTTCAGTTAAATGTCAGTGATGTTGCTCAGGGTGATTCTTAAGACACTGTAATATACCCTATATACTGCTGATAGTACAGATTATATAGAAATTAATTTATATAAGTTGATATAACTTCACTTGTGTCGCAATTGTAAAATAAATAAAGTTCACATTTACATATATAGAAATAGATGTCCATTTTAATTTTGAAATATTCTTAAAATCAAAGAATCATGATTAGCCCGAATAAGAGTTATAGAAACTGGCCCAAATAAGAGTTATAGAAACTGATTATCTATTTATAGAAACAATGACCTTGACCTTCAACCTTCACTGGGCAGAAGCAACCCTAAGCAATACCCTCCAGAAGTAAGGAGAATTTCACCTTCTCTATTGTCAAATATTGGAGTTTGATTGGTGGAAGTGACATTAAGTTATTGTGTAGAAGGTTGCAGAAATAGTACATTTGACCTTCAGATCTGAAAAGTGAACTCAACAGAATGTTTTCAATAATTATGTTTAATATGTTTCTTTATAAAGCGGAACCAGTACTCATGACAAATTTTTAAATCAAGGGCAGAAATGAAGTCATTGTTGAAAATTTTGATAGTGAATTGTTGTACATACATGTCATGTATATTTGAAAAGAACAACAACATACATCCTTGAAAATACTATAAAAAGCTATATTCTGACTTTTTTTTATGCAACAAACAAGTTTTCTTAATCCTGAAATTCGATTTTTAAAAATCAGTATTTAAAGCATTCTTTAAAAACAATGTAACTGAAAAAATACACTTTAGGATAAAATTTGAAATGAATTAACTTTAAGAATTTCATTTTAAATGTGACAGATTTATTAATTGCAATGTTTTAATAAAGTTACTTGTACATGTACTTTATCACCCAAATGACTAAGATCTATGAAAAGATCTAACTTGGATATTCCATATTGTGGAGTTGGTGGAATTATAGTACTGTTAAGGTCAGCCAGCATACAAACAACAAACTGAAAACAGGAATATCCAACGGAACTGTCGCTGGTTATTTCCATTACATCAGCACGACACAGTTACTAAATATAGGTATGTAGGCCAGATAGTAGATGAGATATACAGGTGTGTTTAGTACCAGGTAGACTGAGTCCCAGATTTGGTGTATAAGCTCCAGTACTTTTGAAAGAAATCTTTGTGTGTATATATTTCCGATAGATAAGCTGGGGGAAATACACCGGACTTGGGTCATCTCTGTCAATGTGCTGAGTAAACACCCTGAACCGGAACATTGGCCAAATATGTGACTGACCTATCAAGTGCTCTTAACGACCTTCATCCATTTTTCCCATCGAAAAAGAGACAGCTTCACTGAGTATGTTAATATATCATGTCACAGGAAAATACACACTGCAGATTGATTACAGACTCAAAGCAATTGATCACCTTCAGGAGGGCAAAAGCCAGTACTTCCTAATCTTGTAAATCGAGATATATTTTCAAAGAATATTAATAAAGTACATTACTAGAATTTCATAATTCGTTGAAATGAAGCCAAAATCTCAAATCAAGATAATAATAGATTTAGGGCATTGAGAGGACTGTTGATCTGGATTCCTTTTTTTGTTTTTAAAAGAAAAAAAAATACATACTTTATACATGTATGTATGACCTAAAAAGTGTACCTGCTCTAATAAGCCCACCCAAAGGGACTTTTCATGATTTCCCAACCCACAGTCCATACATATAAAGTACAGTTCTGTATCAAGGGTTAGGTAACTCCCTGGTAGGGAAAACTGGACAAGAACTTTTAAAATTGTATTTTCTATACAATATGGTCATTAAATCTTATTTTATTATAATGATAACATAAAGAGAAATTTTTAATTTTTCCAAAGAGTGTTGACACGAAGAATTTGGCCAAGTATTGAGCAAGTTATGACATAACGAGTTCGAAAAAGGAGGTATATTAGGTTAGGTTAATATATCCCTGTCCGCTTAAATATGTACATTACAGCAATCGTTTCCAAAGTCAGTGCTACAATGCAAACGTTACTGCAAAGATAATTTTTTTGCTATTTTTTTTTTAAATAAACAATAAATCAGAAATAATAGACTGCTTACATACAAATGAAATCGGTAGATAAAATCATGATAGTTGGTTTCTTAATTTCTGTACAAAATACGATCAGAGGTTTGATTAATTTTGTAAAACTGAAAAACCATCTTTACAATGTATGTTTGTATGAGGTTGAAATCTAAAGTACTGATCAAACAGTTTTATACAAGTTATAAAAATATAATTGCATAAAAAAATATCTTCCTGACATATGAGAAAACAATTTTTTTTATATTTATTAAGAATTATCTAAACATGAAATACTTGATAGACTTCAAGTGCTCAGGTTTCATGTCCATATTCAGGATGCAGGGACACGATATCACGTCAACTAAATGTAGATGTATTGTCCGGTGAGTCATGCTTCGGTGCCTGTCATCTATATCTCTTCAAAACCACAAAATCCTCACTAACTTGATTGATACATTTTGTAAACACAACTTGTATATATGACAGCCAGAAACAGGTTAAATAAAAAGAATAAACAAAGGAAAACAAACATTAATGTATTTGTACTGGAGGTAATAAAAGTACATTTCATAATACTCACAAAATCTAGTGTACATGTATTATTGAAGTGAAACAAAATTTACCTTGATTTTTTAATAGCTTGATTTGTTGGGGATGACTTTTAGTGCAAAATAATGTTATTTCTTTTCCTAAGATTTGCAAAACATACCAGAATATTGACATTTGAACATAAATGATGATACTGATACAATGTCATTGTTTTGAAAAAAAAACACAGTTTTGCCCTAATATTTTGATATGTTATTTATACACATACTTAAGGTGATAAATAGCAGATAAACATGTAGTGGCAAATCTTCTCCGATACAATAATGTGATTATTTAACAGTGAAGTTTTAAATACTATTTCAGCTCCTTTCAGTCCTACATATAGTCCCTTTCAGAGTTTGATACGGGAAACTTCAGAATAGGACTGGCTAGTGTTTTACTATTTTACTATGGACTTCTAGGAAAGAAGGACTTGTATTTTACGTTGTATTCATTCATTTCAAATATTTTAAACACTTCTAATTTTGTGTTATTTTTTTACGGTCTAAATTATGGAGTAATGTTGATTTTGTGAGGAATAAAAACTACACCATAAAATCATGTTAAGTCAGAAGATTTAAACATGTTTTTTACCCTGTGTTGCATGAGAACATATGAACATATCCCAGCCCTTTTTATGGGTTAAGTACATAACCCTCCTTCTAAAGCTCCTTAGATCTTACATATGAACATCTCCCAGCCCTTTTTATTGGTTAAGTACATTGCCTTCTAAAACCTCTTTATTTCTATTCTCCCTGGCCCCCTTTTTTCTGGAAATGTACATAACTCTTCATTCTAAAACCCCTTTAATCCAATGAACTTCCACAAAACATGCATTGCCCCTTCCTTCTAAAGCCCCTTTATTCCTTGAACATCCATATCTCCCAGCCCTTTTTATTGTAAACAAAGGGACTTCACTCATGTTTCCCTAAACTCTTTACCCCACCACCTTTCTCTAATTTTGTTTTGTCATCATGCATGTTTATGATTTTCCTCCCCACCATTCTTTGTCCTCAGGCTGAGTTATTAAATTGATTTGCTGTGATATCCCATCAAGCTGAACCTTGACTACAGGCTCGGAGCTCCAGAAGGCAATGAACCGAGGGTAATGTGTTTTCATATTAACACTGATTTCATTGAATAATCAAAGGGCATATCATTCTCTCATCTGATGTTTTCCTTTTATCGTCTATGTGACATATGGACAAATTCTATCACCTTGACATTGAAACATTTATCTATGATATCCCCTAAATGAGACATTTGTCTCGTTGCAGCCCCGATCTGTCAAATCCCATCCCATTTTTTTTTCATTAAACTGGCATACTCATGTATGTCAGCCCTGTTCTGTCAAATCCCGTCTTGTTTTTAATCAGGCATACCCATGTATGTCAGCACTGTTCTATAAAATCCCGTCCTGTTTGTAATCAAGCATACCTATGTATGTCAGCACTGTTCTATAAAATCCTGTCCTGTTTTAATCAGGCATACCTATGTCCATCAGCCCCGTTTTGTCAAATCCCATCCCAATTTGAGTCAATGTCATCTTCATCCCTTCAACTTGGGACACATTTTTCAGAATCCATTTCATGTCTTGAGAATCCCTCAACCGATTTAGTTCATATTTTCACCATGGTTTCATAACATCAAACTCTACCTGATCATATTCTAAGGTCCTGTCTCATTCCAAATCAGTATTACCTTGAGAACCCCTCACCAGATTGGGTTCACCATATTTACACCATAGTATCATAACATGTTCTTTGTTAAGTAGCATGGGCATTCATGTCTTACACATGTTTTCTAGTTTGTAAGACGACAGGGTAAGGGATCCCTTGGATAACTGTTCATCTCCAAACCACGTAGAATGCATCTCTCTTCTCCCTCATTTCCCCTCTTTTGCCATTATGTCACCGATATTGTAACTGGCCTTTTTTATCTGACTTGTAATATTACATCCTGTTTATACACATGTGGCAAATTGCCATCATTTATAATGCGGATCTATATGTGTTGTGTTCTACCTCCAGCCAAGCTTATCAATTTTTGTTGTTTACAGAGATAAATAAGTACAAAACAGTATCTACATGTATTTAATCTTCCATATGTATATAAAATTATATCCTTGATGTTAAATCTCTTAAGAAACACATCACAAGGATATTGATGATACTTATGATGAATAAAGAAGGCAAATCCATTTTTTTTATTTTATTTATTTATTTTATTTATTTATTTTTTTTTAAAAATTATTTCGAATTTTCCATAAGTCATAAAAATGTAATATATATATATATACCAGTAAATACCCTTGATGTTAAATCTCTAAAAAGAAGTCATCATACAGAAATTGATGAAGATGGACCTACATTTTTTTTTTTTTTTTTCGTTTTATATTTAGGGTTGTTGGATGATGTGAACTATTTCAAGGACTCAGTAAAACGGATATAAACAAGACAGGTTTGCTTACATCACTTGAAAAACCTCTTCAGTCAAATAATTGTGATATTTGCCTTCAATGCTGTAACATTGGAGATGAGCTGGGATTTAAGTAAATGCTTCCTTTAGTATGAATGGGGGTTATAAGTGATATGGGGGAGGAAAGGGGGACCCAAGTGTTATAAATACCTCTAACATGACATCACCTCCATATCATGACCTTATCAAGTAGGTTGTTGTAACATGACACACCGTGTTTATAAACATCAACATATATCATACACCAGCACTATTCTGATTTTATAAATAGCCCAATATCAAGGATATCAATAGCTAGAAACTAAAGACAAGAAAGTATTCGGAAGAGTTTTTAATTTAGCCCTTATAATATCAAATGCTGGTTTTTAATTTCACAATATCCAGGAATATCAGACCAAACAGATTAAATGAGACATGAACAGGAAATCAGATAAAATAACTACAATGTACAATCGGTATCGTTTATCGTAGTGTGTCCTTTTCACTAATATGACCTTCGACAACCACATTACACCCGTCTAGTATACCCTATATCAGGTCTTCAAAGTCACATTAACCTAGTAACTAGTACCATGGCAACAGTAGTAATGTTACCTTTATCTTTACAATGGTCCATCGTGTGTCTTCACTGACACACAAAACCATACAGCTGATAATATGTCCTCTTAGACTAGTTATTGGTAGATGGATGAGTCGAGGACATGTACATCGTGACCTTCATTTGACATTGTTTGTAACCCGATACCCTTGATATACATTGATAGAAAACTGGATTGGTGCTTTTTTTAAGATGTCTACTTAATATGATGTACTAGCATGAAATGTTCAAGCTGGTTAACATTTTTGAAATACAGTGTACTACATATTTTTATGTACCTTTTTTAGTATAAACTTAACAAGTCTTCAGAAAATACTAAGTACTATAACTACCCCAACTATTATACATTAGAACACAGGAAAGAAATTTGCTTTCAAAAACAAGCAAAAATTCCCGAAAAACCCATAAACAAATTCCTAGTAAAAACTTACCTATAGGCAGTGTCATCTAATACCATTTGATCACCTCTGAAAAACATGATACAAGCGCATTTTTAATGGCTCTTTGTGAATTTTTTTTTTGTTGTTGTTCAAAACAAGACTATTCCACAAATTAGTCACACACCAGGTGTGAAATTATGAGCTGGAAATTAACTGATAATAAATTAATGATAGATAAGGTGAACCCATACCTCAAGCATGAAGTTCCAGTGACAAGTATTGAAGGAGATAGGGCCTGGATAAACTTTTTTCTTTGATGTAGGTAAAAAGTCAAAATGTAGGTCAAAGTGACCTACTTTTGATACATTACACACTGCCTCACAAAAATGAACCCATATTCCAAGTATGAAGTGCCAGTGAAGAAGATAGCACCCAATACAAACTTAAACCCCCCCTCTTCCCCTAGTTCCTGGTGGACTTAAAATAAAAGTACTTCCTGAGAGGACAAATCAGATCTAGTACAGGTGAGTACTTACAGTGAGAAACACCTCAGATCTAGGACAGGTGAGTACTTACAGTGAGAAACACCTCAGATCTAGGACAGGTGAGTACTTACAGTGAGAAACACCTCAGATCTAGGACAGGTGAGTACTAACAGTGAGAAACACCTCAGATCTAGGACAGGTGAGTACTTACAGTGAGAAACACCTCAGATCTAGGACAGGTGAGTACTAACAATGAGAAACACCTTAGATCTAGGACAGGTGATTACTTACAGTGAGAAACATCTCGGATCTAGGACAGGTGAGTACTAACAGTGAGAAACACCTCAGATCTAGGACAGGTGAGTACTTACAGTGAGAAACACCTCAGATCTAGGACAGGTGAGTACTAACAATGAGAAACACCTTAGATCTAGGACAGGTGATTACTTACAGTGAGAAACATCTCGGATCTAGGACAGGTGAGTACTAACAGTGAGAAACACAGGTGAGTACTAACAGTGAGAAACACCTCAGATCTAGGACAGGTGAGTACTTACAGTGAGAAACACCTCAGATCTAGGACAGGTGAGTACTTACAGTGAGAAACACCTCAGATCTAGGACAGGTGAGTACTTACAGTGAGAAACTTCTCAGATCTAGGACAGGTGAGTACTTACAGTGAGAAACACCTCAGATCTAGGACAGGTGAGTACTCACAGTGAGAAACGCCTCAGATCTAGGACAGGTGAGTACTCACAGTGAGAAACACCTCAGATCTAGGACAGGTGAGTACTAACAGTGAGAAACACTTCAGATCTAGGACAGGTGAGTACTTACAGTGAGAAACACCTCAGATCTAGGACAGGTGAGTACTTACAGCGAGAAACACCTCAGATCTAGGACAGGCGAGTACTTACAGTGAGAAACACCTCAGATCTAGGACAGGTGAGTACTAACAGTGAGAAACACCTCAGATCTAAGACAGGTGAGTACTTACAGCGAGAAACACCTCAGATCTAGGACAGGTGAGTACTTACAGTGAGAAACACCTCAGACCTAGGACAGGCGAGTACTTACAGTGAGAAACACCTCGGATCTAGGACAGGTGAGTACTCACAGTGAGAAACACCTCAGATCTAGGACAGGTGAGTACTTACAGTGAGAAACACCTCAGATCTAGGACAGGTGAGTACTTACAGTGAGAAACACCTCAGATCTAGGACAGGTGAGTACTTACAGTGAGAAACACCTTAGATCTAGGACAGGTGAGTACTTACAGCGAGAAACACCTCAGATCTAGGACAGGTGAGTACTTACAGTGAGAAACACCTCAGATCTAGGACAGGTGAGTACTTACAGTGAGAAACACCTCAGATCTAGGACAGGCGAGTACTCACAGTGAGAAACACCTCAGATCTAGGACAGGTGAGTACTCACAGTGAGAAACACCTCAGATCTAGGACAGGTGAGTACTTACAGTGAGAAACACCTCAGATCTAGGACAGGTGAGTACTTACAGTGAGAAACACCTCAGATCTAGGACAGGTACTCCAACAATACTGTCTTCCAACTCCACACCAATCCTCATCTTCTCGAGGTACTTCAGTAAACCTCCAGTGGCTCTCACCTATAATCAGATATGTTTGTATACAGGAAGACAGTTCCAGTGTAAAAACTATGAATAGTATATGTTAATGTCAAGGTCAAACACAAACAGACAATTCAAGGTCAAACACATGAAGACAATGTCAAGGTCAAACACAAGCAAAAATGTCAAGGTTAAACACTAGCAGACAATATCAAGGTCAAATGCATGTTGTCAAAACCACATTAATTTGTTTATCAAAATGTATGACTATAAATGAATGTCTAGTGAACTGGTTTTCTAGCCCGAGTCTATTTTTCACCATTTTCACCTTTGTGGTTTGTACCATAAAAAGATTGAACGATCTCCACCAAACTGTGAGTAATTTAAATGAAGTAACAGTGGTGTTGTTACCTTACCATGGAAACGTTGTCGAATGGGACTAGAGATGACAAGTAGAGAGTCTTCTCTGTCTCTGTGAAGTGTTTGGGGATAGAGGGCAGGTCTAGGTTCAGCAGTCTTCTCTTACAGATATCCAAACCTGAAAAATCACCAAACAAATGGTAACCCTCAGAAACAGGTAGGTCTGAGCCAAAAGTAACCCTCAGATACAGGTAGGTCTGAGCCAAAAGGTAACCCTCAGATACAGGTAGGTCTGAGCCAAAAGGTAACTCTCGTAAACAGGTAGGTCTGAGCCAAAAGGTAACCCTCAGAAACAGGTAGGTCTGAGCCAAAAGAGTAAGTCCCCTGTTGTAGTGAAGAAAATGAAAATAGGGCAAGCTCAAATAACTACAATGTATTACTATTTCAAACAGTTCCCAGTAATTTGTATCAACTCTAAAGGCTGTAATAGTTTTGAAAGTTTAATTTTTGAACTGTTCTACCAAATCTTGAAAGCTAAAATGGATTTACATTTCATGAAAATTACAAAATCAACAACAATTCTTTCTATTTACTTATTTTCAAGGTAGTAGTTTTTCACATTTTTATCTATCCTCAAAAAAAAAAAAAAAAAAAAAAGACAACTTGTATTAAAATATCAACTTTTATTATAAATAGGACTGAAATACTGGCAGTACAATTTTGAATGGATGATATCTAGGGCCTGTTAAGTTGATGGGGAAAAACCTGTTTGTCAATTACTTAATGTACCATTTCAGGCATGAATAATTCTAGATGGACCTGCAAATGTTAATACAGACCAGGAAAGTCTTTTACAAGGGTCGTGGGAAAGTAACATAAAGCACTATAGGTATGTCCTTATTTCATAAACAAACAACCCTGGTCCAACCGATAAAAACGGCCATTTAACATACTAACTGAAGTCAACACTCGGCAGCAACTTGACAATGTCCGAATCCTGTAGTCCCTGATCAGCATCAGGATCTTCCTTGTCGACCTTCGGTACCACTGTAACAGACAGGACATGTCAGTTACTGTAAACCAGTGGTGTAAGTCTGTACGAGAGAACCTAAATGGAACTTGACACCCACCGCCCACCATCCACCATTGAATGTTCTTGACTGGTTCAAAGTAATACTGATATTTTCTCTACTTTTCCCTTCTTTTTCTCTTAATTATTTGATATGTATAACGTACATATGAAAGGTCCAACAACAGCATTTTGAGAAATAGAAATAATTAACTTCAACTGTCAAAATTAAAAATTAACTAGAAAATGTCTGTAACATTGAACCAGTAAAGAACATTCAATGGTGGATGGTGGGCGGTGGGTGTCAAAAACACAGTTTGGTGAGGATCACATCAGCAGTTCCTGAGTCTCAAAATTGAATATGCATAACTAGGAACAAAGGGGAACCTACATAATAGACTCTATTGGTACTTCTCAAGAAATAGTGATAACAAGAATTGTTTATGGATGGATGGAATGATGATGGTCCAAGGAAGAATGGGAATTTGAACCATCTAAGCTACCATCTGATGATTGTGGGCTATTAAAGCTCCAGCAAAACAAGAAATACCCGAGAATTAAGGCCACTGGACATTGTCTGAAATGTGGACAACAATCTCATCACTTTAATATAGTAGATTATAGTACTAAACACAGTGTACTTACATAGTGCCCTTAATGTCTTTATCAAACGCTCGTCCTGTTTGGTACCAACAACCACACAAACAGGTGGTATCTGTCTTAGGACTGGAAAATAATCAGTTCACACTCAGAAACAGTAACCTACATCAGTGAGCTCTGTCAGGTGTGATTACGTACATCAGTGAGCTCTGTCAGGTGTGACTATGTACATCAGTGAGCTGTGTCAGGTGTGACTATGTACATCAGTGAGCTGTGTCAGGTGTGCTTACCTACATCAGTGAGCTCTGTCAGGTGTGATTACCTACATCAGTGAGCTCTGTCAGGTGTGCTTACCTACATCAGTGAGCTGTGTCAGGTGTGATTACCTACATCAGTGAGCTCTGTCAGGTGTGATTACCTACATCAGTGAGCTCTGTCAGGTGTGCTTACCTACATCAGTGAGCTCTGTCAGGTGTGATTACCTACATCAGTGAGCTGTGTCAGGTGTGATTACCTACATCAGTGAGCTGTGTCAGGTGTGCTTACCTACATCAGTGAGCTGTCAGGTGTGATTACCTACATCAGTGAGCTCTGTCAGGTGTGATTACCTACATCAGTGAGCTCTGTCAGGTGTGCTTACCTACATCAGTGAGCTCTGTCAGGTGTGCTTACCTACATCAGTGAGCTCTGTCAGGTGTGATTACCTACATCAGTGAGCTGTATCAGGTGTGATTACCTACATCAGTGAGCTCTGTCAGGTGTGATTACCTACATCAGTGAGCTCTGTCAGGTGTGATTACCTACATCAGTGAGCTCTGTCAGGTGTGATTACCTACATCAGTGAGCTCTGTCATGTGTGCTTACCTACATCAGTGAACTGTGTCAGGTGTGATTACCTACATCAGTGAGCTGTGTCAGGTGTGTTTACCTACATCAGCCAGCTCTGTAGTGTCAGGTGTGCTTACCTACATCAGTGAACTGTGTCAGGTGTGATTACCTACATCAGTGAGCTGTGTCAGGTGTGTTTACCTACATCAGTAAGCTCTGTCAGGTGTGCTTACCTACATCAGTCAGCTCTGTCAGGTGTGCTTACCTACATCAGTCAGCTCTGTCAGGTGCTTACCTACATCAGTGAGCTGTGTCAGGTGTAATTACCTACATCAGCGAGCTCTGTCAGGTGTGATTACCTACATCAGTCAACTCTGTCAGGTGTGCTTACCTACATCAGTGAGCTGTGTCAGGTGTGACCATGTACATCAGTGAGCTGTGTCAGGTGTGATTACCTACATCAGTGAGCTCTGTCAGGTGTGATTACCTACATCAGTGAGCTGTGTCAGGTGTGCTTACCTACATCAGTGAGCTCCGTCAGGAGTGCTTACCTACATCAGTGAGCTCTGTCAGGTGTGCTTACGTACATCAGTCAGCTCTGTCAGGTGTGATTACCTACATCAGTGAGCTCTGTCAGGTGTGATTACCTACATCAGTGAGCTGTGTCAGGAGTGCTTACCTACATCAGTGAGCTCTGTCTGGTGTGCTTACCTACATCAGTGAGCTCTGTCAGGTGTGATTACCTACATCAGTGAGCTCTGTCAGGTGTGCTTACCTACATCAGTGAGCTCTGTCAGGTGTGATTACCTACATCAGTGAGCTCTGTCAGGTGTGATTACCTACATCAGTGAGCTGTGTCAGGTGTGCTTACCTACATCAGTGAGCTCTGTCAGGTGTGATTACCTACATCAGTGAGCTGTGTCAGGTGTGCTTACCTACATCAGTGAGCTGTCAGGTGTGATTACCTACATCAGTGAGCTCTGTCAGGTGTGCTTACCTACATCAGTGAGCTGTGTCAGGTGTGATTACCTACATCAGTGAGCTCTGTCAGGTGTGCTTACCTACATCAGTGAGCTGTGTCAGGTGTGATTACCTACATCAGTGAGCTCTGTCTGGTGTGATTACCTACATCAGTGAGCTCTGTCAGGTGTGATTACCTACATCAGTGAGCTCTGTCAGGTGTGATTACCTACATCAGTGAGCTCTGTCAGGTGTGATTACCTACATCAGTGAGCTCTGTCGGGTGTGCTTATGTATACCAGTCAGGTGAGTTTGTTTAGTTCATTATTTTGATTAATATAACACTTGATAAAAAATTCTTTCACATCAAATATTTTCTATGAAGGAAAAAAAGGTATTTAAAGATACTTGAAAATATTTAAAGCTGATTTATTATAAACTTGATAAATTTGTTACCTCTCTTTAACATGGTGAATTCGTCAGTTTCCACAGTGTCTAACATCATGTTTATCTGAGTGGTATCTATATCATAGTAGGCCAGTCCTAATTTTCCACTCTGCCACACAACACCTATGTATACCTGTCAACAAACATAGAAAAATGTCAACATTACAAAACACCCATGTACAACTGTCAACAAACAAAGAAAAATGTCAACATCACAAAACACCAATGTACACCTGTCAACAAACATAGAAAAATGTCAACATTACAAAACACCCATATACAACTGTCAACAAACATAGAAATATGTCAACATCACACAACACCCATGTATACCTGTCAACAAACATAGAAATATGTCAACATCACATCACACCTATGTATACCTGTCAACAAACAGAAATATGTCAACATCACAAAACACCCATGTATACCTGTCAACAAACATAGAAAAATGTCAATGCAACAACACACCCTTGTACACCTGTCAACAAACAAAGAAATATGTCAACATCACAAAACATTCATTTGCACCTGTCAACAAACAAAGAAATATGTCAACACCACAACACACCCATGTACAACTGTCAACAAACATAGAAAAATGTCAACATCACAAAACATTCATTTGCACCTATCAACAAACATAGAAATATGTCAACACCACAACACACTCATTTACACCTGTAAAATGGTATGAAGAAATACCTAAGTATGTCAACATCACATCTATGTACATTTGTCAACAAAAAATTATGTCAACATCTCAACACCAAACAAATGTACACATTACAACTGTCAACAGACAGGAAATATATTTACATCATTATTGTCACTGTACCACACACATGTGCCTTACTTCATATAACATTAAATGTTCTCAACAACCATGTACATATGTCAACAAAACAACCACTATGTAAAAATCACAACATACCAATACTTCTTAGGGTTATAGGTCACCAAAACAGCCAAGGATATATTTAAACTGTATCCACAGATGATTGAGCCACACTTTTACAATGACCCCAGTACAAATATCATTTGTCAACAAACATTATGTCAACATAACACCCATACTACATCTTTTGTCAACAAACATCATGTCAACATTACACTCATACTACATCTTTTGTCAACAAACATCAGGTCAACATAACTCACATACTACATCTTTTGTCAACAAACATCATGTCAACATAACTCACATACTACATCTTTTGTCATTAAACATCAGGTCAACATAACTCACATATACAATATAAAAGCACCGTGTAAACATTACACCTATACAACATACATGTTATGTCAACAAACATCATGTCCCCCATACAACATACATGTTATGTCAACAGACATCATGTCAACATTACACCCATACAACATACAATTTATATGTGTGATAACTGTCAACAAATGCCAGGTCATCACTACACCGTTACAACATACATGTTGTGTCAACAAACATCATGTAAACATTTCACCCATACAACATACATGTTATGTCAACAGACTTCATGTAAACATTTCACCCATACAACATACATGTTATGTCAACAAACATCATGTCCCCCATACAACATACATGTTATGTCAACAGACATCATGTAAACATTACAACCATACAACATACATGTTGTGTCAACAGACATCATGTAAACATTACACCCATACAACATACATGTTATGTCAACAAACATCATGTAAACATTTTACCCATACAACATACATGTAATGTCAACAAACATCCTGTAAACATTACACCCATACAACATACATGTTGTGTCAACAAACATCATGTAAACATTACACCAATACAACATACATGTTGTGTCAATAAACATCAGGTCCCCCATACAACATACATGTTATGTCAACAAACATCATGTAAACATTACAACCATACAACATACATGTTGTGTCAATAAACATCGTGTCAACATTACACCGATACAACATACATGTTATGTCAACAAACATCATGTCAACATCACTACCATACAACATATATGTTGTGTCAACAAACATCATGTCAACATCACTACCATACAACATACATGTTGTGTCAACAAACATCATGTCAACATCACTACCATACAACATATATGTTGTGTTGACATCACACAACATAAGTAAATATCTGTGTGATTACTGTTAACAAACATCAGGTCAACATCACTACCATACAACATAGGTTGCATTCAGACATTAGTGTTATGTTAACCTGACGTTGGAGAAAGTGGGAGTTAATATTTGTGATAACTGATGGTTGTTGGAGCATTGCCTTGAAGTTAAGAAAAGAATATTTGTGATATCTCATGGTTGTTGGAGCATTGCCTTGAAGTTAAGAAAAGAATATGTGTGATAACTGATGGTTGTTGGAGCATTGCCTTGAAGCTGAGAGCACATATTTGTACGATAACTTATTGATGGCTGTTGTAGTACTTCCGGAGCCCGGAGGACAATTTCCTACTTCTCTGGCCCCAAGCCAAGGAGGACACACACGAGTGTCCCCAGGATGCCTGTTTCCCCTGATTGGGGCCCTAACTTCCTGTTAACCCTCGGCTGTTTAGAGAAGCTTATACTAAATAGCCTAAGAGTATCAAGATTAAATTTTGTTTACCTAGTGAGGACTTTTATAAATCCTCAGTTGGTGGGTCTAGTGCTATTAAATAAATAAGAAATCTTCGCTACCATAGCTGTATCAGTTATAAATTTTCTGATAATCTTCAATAAATATTCCTTATTTGTTCCAAATGCTGATGTTAACAATGTTTTCTTATACATTTGGCCTTGGCATCTACAAACTGTCTTAATACAATATTTTACATGTTTGGTGAGACATTAAAATGTCTGAATTATTGAGAAATATTTTAAAAAGATTAAAATTCTGCTTGTATTCATTTTTGACACAAGCCATGACACTGGAAGACATTATCACATTAGCTGACAAAAAAGTTAAACTTGGCTTTATTCCAAGAGTGAAGAATTTTGGATCCAGTTGGATCTGAACGGCATCTTCACACTAACTCAGGTCAGGTAAACACAGGTGTCTACGTGGACATCAAAAGGAAAGAATAGCTATAAACTAAAGGAAAAGGTTAAACATTTCAAGTGAATTTCAATGAGGGTAGCAGACAAATTACTGTTTTCGATTCAGAAATGGAAGAGGGAACAGACAGGTGTCACATTAGTTGCCTCTTATACTATGCAGCGAGATATAGCTGGCCACATCTCAACCTACATGGATTCCATAAGAATATAAGATTTGATTTCTTTTTAAAACAATTGCGAAACAAGTAATTTCAACTTATACTTATCGCTCAAAATACTTGGTGGCCTGGATGTGAGCGAGTAATGGGTCTTATCATAGGAGGAAACAGGAGTACCTGGGGAAAACCCAAGGGGTCTGGGACATGATCCCATACCATTTCATGTCTGTTTTGGGAAATGCAAAAAAAACTGCTGACACAAGAATTCAGATTATTTTGCACTAAATGACCTCCATATATAACGAGCAGGTACCTGTTGTTCTAGTTGGGCTGTTTTGTCCTGGTGAATCTGCTGAACCTGGTCAAGTTGAATGTCCTCATCCTCTGTGTCCATACTAATACTTCCATTTGTCTGTCGGGCTCCAGAGCTTAGAGAGGAACAAGCTCCAGGTGTTTTTGTACTCGGGGTAGTTGAAGACATTTTACTGTAGCTCAATGGACCAACCTAGGACAGGTTTCAATCACTGCTGAAGATACAAACAAAATTAATATAACCTTTATTAACAGTACTCATTAAAACTGCAAAAGAATGCACCCTCTCAATGCAATAAAACACAGATTCAATCATAAGCAAGTCAAACCAAATCAAACATATGTATACAATCTAAATATTTCTCCAACTCTGCTCATCTCTTCCCCTGGCTCCCATCCTCTTCTTCTTAAAGCAAACTTCCAAGTTCCCCAAGCTGCAACCCTCCTCTTCTCCCCGAGGCCAACCTTTAAATATTCCCCTACATCCCAATCCTCCTCTTCTCTCTAAAGCCAACCTTTATATATTCCCCTCATCCTCAATCCTACTCTTTTCCCTGAAGCCAACCTTTAAATATTCCCCTCATCCTCAATCCTCCTCTTCTCCCTAAAGCCAACCTTTATATATTCCCCTACATCCCAACCCTTCTCTTCTCTATGAAGCCAACCTTTTAACATTACCCTCATCACCAACCCTCCCTAATCTCCCTGAAGCCAACCTTTAAATATTCTCCTCATCCCAATCATCCTCTTCTCCCCGAAGCCAACCTTTAAATATCCCCCCCACCCCTCCCCCACCCTCCTCTTCTCCCTGAAGTCAACCTTTAAGTATTCCTCTACATTCCCAATCCTCCTCTTCTCCCTGAAGCCAACCTTTAAGTAGTATTCCCCTACACTTAAATGTTACTGTATTTGGTAAAGCAACCAAGACATTATGTTTAATTCTCAAGTAATATAAAATAAATTAGAACACTTTGAAAATAGCAAACTATGCAGCAGATACTCAAAACTTGTGTAATTTACACACTTTTAGGGTTGGAAGGTACAAAGATCATCCAAGTGTTTTTTTCTACATATCAGCGTTGCATGGTTTCTGTCATAGTTAACATGAATCTCAGGTACCGGTAAAAAAAAAATTTCTGTCCAGAACATTTTTTTATAAAAGCTCAGGTTAGTTGCTGTACATAGAATTCCTATGGATCTTCCTTAGAATCATTTTCATGCCAATTTTCAGAAGAAAAAAAACATCAACCAAAAAAAACATCTTAGCCATCTATAAAAGGGCTGATCGATAAGTTGTGTGCCTTATACTGAAGGATTTGAATTTTGTCAGACATATTTTATCATTTTTCAACATAATCCCCTTCCATATCAGGGTCTCAATACGAGGCTCACAACTTATCAAACAGCTAGCCCTCGTAGTACATGTCCAAAACACTAACACTGTAATGTACAAATTAAGAAGAGCCCCTTTACACTGTAGGACGGCCTATAGAAGTAAGACGTACTTCGTAAAAATAAGACTTCCATGTGTAATAGCAGTAAAATGAAGTATTGCCACAGGAAATGGGGAAGTTCTCTTGATGGACTGATTGCCACAGGTAAAAGTCAGAAGAAATAATCCATTGATAATCAATTTTTATACTCTAAAAAACGTTATGTTCACATCCTGTTTGGTATTTTTTTTCTTTCTGTTTTACCTCGCAAAGAAACAGTGCAAAGAAAATTAAACAATATGTTTGATTTTGTGAAAATGTCCTACCTACAGTAAGATATTAGCCAGTGTTTCCAGAGTGTTTGTCCTACAATTTAAGCATTCACATATACCGTACAACATGGGTAAGAACCATACTGTATTTTTATTATTTTTTTTCCGAGGGGGGATGCTAACAAAAAGATATTTGTCAGCTAAATCACACAGGTTTACCCATCAACAAACTACTTTTTAGTGACATACACACCACTGTTCTAAGTGTAGAGAGTACATCTGTAAGGGAGCAGAAAAAAATTTCAGCATTACTGGGCTTTGGGTAAGTTTGGGTTCAAAAGTACTTGCCCGAAGGTGAAACATAGTGGTCCAATAAATTAGTAGTATTTTAAGAATTACAAATTATGACTTTAGTCACCAATATTAATTTCCCCACAGACCAAATCTACTGACCCAGGACTGTCGGACATGGGGTTTTTCCTCGTCTGGATAATTTAGTACATGTGCACTGTGAATGTCACCAGTCACGTCTGTGATTATGTCAAATCTGAGAATATCTCCCTTTTCAAGAAAAATAGGTTTATTTGAGCTTTGTTATATCTATATACTCCTCCACATTTCTGAGAAATCTGTTAAACTCACCTGTACACACCTGTACACACCTGAACCTACTGCTGTAAGCCTAGTAATATACCAGGTAAAGTTATTCCTGTATCCATGTCAGTACATACAACCCTAATAATACACAAGGTCATTATAGTCGTTACCCTGTTCTGGATAGGAGTGGGCGAATTGTTAGAAAATTTGACTAGTCAAAAATCTTCACTTTCATTCTTTAAATGAGGGAAATTTGGGTGAAAAATGTTGGTAGTTGAAAGAAGACTAGAAAGTAGAAAAATAGTTTTAACACTTTTATCTGTTCTCATGTACTTTTCTTTTCCCCTTTTATTACATACAAATTAATTATTGGTTCTAATGTCATGTGGTATATTAACAAAATATTATCAGTACTATAATTTTGTTTTTTTGACTTCACAGATTTAACATGTCTAACCAAAGGCTTTACAAAGAAGCTCCAAATGAACTTCGGAAAGATCCATAGAGAAACAACAAATTTCCGAGATGACCATCTACAGGCCATTTTGCCCAAAAAGGAACCAACATCTGTAATTTCAGAAATATCCATGATCGAAGTACCTCCTGAGTAATAACAAATTTCAACTGTCAAAATGCAAGATGACCACCTATCAGCTATAGTGATTTTCTGATCAGCCTCAAATTTGATCATGCACAAATATAAAATGGACCAAGGGGACCTATATATATCGATGAAGTTTGAGGTAGATCCTTCCTGTACTTTTCAAGAAATAGCAATAACAAGAATTGCTTATGGACAGATGTCACACCGCAGACAAGGGCAGAGACCTTCCTTGGACAATGTGCGATTTGAATTATAATTTAAGCACATATCATCTGATGATGGTGGCCTAAAAATGAGGCCGAGATCTTACCTGTACAAATTTTCTGTATACATAATACATGTTTACATGTTTACCTAGAAGTATGCCTCATGTGCAATTTACTGATATTTGAATACAAATCTGTACATGCATCATGGCACAATTATGCTACGAAATCTTCAGATTGACATGAAAGTTATTTTAACTATAAATACAAGATGTAGATGATACGATAGAAATAGAAAGCTATTCAACCAAAAAAAATATAACCACAATACAAATTCATTTAATGCCTGAACAATTTAACCACTCAATTAAATAATGGATGTTGTACAACCAGTGACTACATTGTGATTTTATGTACCAGATATGGGTAATGTCCATTATTGTGACATGTGACATTGTCCTTATATAATCCTGCACTCACAATCTTACTTCATGATTCTTTTTTAAGATACTGAAGAAATTCAAGCCAAATAACCATGCAATTATTTTGTCAATATATTTGGGTCTGAATTTAGCCACCATTCCCAATATCGTATATTGGTTTATTTTTTTCCAAACAGCCATCGAAATTCAAAAACACTTTAAATTTGGTATTTTATACAAGAATTTGGGTCCCATTCCTAATTGTGAATATTGGTTTATTTTTTCCAATAAAGCGACGAAAATTAAAAAAAAAAAAAAAAAAAAAATTAAATAAATTTTATGATGAACATAAAATCCAGCAAACAAAATCAAATATTTCCTAAATTTTACACTTTTGCTACACATTTCCACATATGTTTAGCACTTATCAATAAAAGACAGTTTTGGCTAATATCCAATGTACATGTATACATGTAATTTATCAACACACATGTACACTGTATACAATATTAATGTACTTGCCAAGTGGCTGATAAATGCTGTCAGTATCTAATTAATGAAGTCACATAGACGTATGAACTTATATTTTATGTAAATTCAAATGGCATGTTAATATCACAAGCACCCTACAAAAGCTCTATAATGTCAACTTACACCTTTAAATTACTCCTCTGAAAAGCTCAATTTTGTCACAACAATTCTATAAATGAGAATAATAAAACTAATTTTATACAAACTTATAAAGGAAAACTACAGAATTGAAGTATACCTTAATCTACCCAATTTCAATCTTAAAGACTTTCACAAAGTTTTAATTATGTGTACATGACCTTGAAATAGCTAAAGGTAGATTTAAAAATATTCCCAGAATGACAAGATTCACTTGCTGGGTTTATCACCCTGTGAGCAGCCAGGCTCACTTTGAGTGGGGTCTCCTTGTAGTAGTTGGTGACTACCTCACTATTAAAACAACATACAGGAGGCCTATCAAATGCCATCCAGAGCAATTAGGGTAAAGTGTCTTGCCCAAGGTCACAACCATGACAGCACAGACCGGCCTGTTTCTCAGATTCCCGAGAAACACAAACCGACAGGGGTAGGGAGTGTCTAACCATACACCTCAAATCTTCACGAGATTATGTGGCTGGCACTTTTACCGACCAAGCTATCGCAGTCATCCACAGAATGATAAGACTATGTACACCTGATGATGAATTAAATTTCTTTTTCCATTGCCACATTAAATATCATTTAGATCCAAGTTCTATCTCCAAAATGCGGATATCTTTTATCCAACTCTAAGCGATTCCACAAATTTTATAAATATCATGTCATCCTCAAACACAATATTTTTTTTTTTTTATACCTTTTTCAGGTAAATCAATCAATTTCTAATAACAATATCCCCTCAGGATATCTTTAATCACCAGTACAGGAAGCTTAATTAATACATCAAGGTAAAAAAGAGCCAAGATATCAAATGAAATGGCAGAAGATAAAAATTAACATTGCTTTGACTTCAGTAATAATATTTCCAATTAGTTGAAATGGACAACCCATATCATGTCAGCCAAACTATCTAACTTCCAATCCAGAAGATTAAATGAGCGATTACATTACCCTCCATCAATCAGTCACATATGACTATGCCTGGAGAAAATTTAAATCGCTGAAGGCTTATGATGTTTTATATTAGATGAAGCAGACTTTTGAAGCATAATAAATGACACCACTGTATTTTCCATTTATCAACAGAAAGACAATTAAGATTATAATTAAGTGACCTCATTTAATGTGGTTGGGTGGCACAGTGTTAACACACTTGCCTTTCACCTAGGCGACCGGGGTTCAATTCCCTGATTGGATGTGAAAATGTATGGGATCACCTGCCCGACCACGTGGGTTTTCCCCGGGTACTCCGGTTTCCTCCCACAGTAAGACCCCTCGCACGCTTCCATCGGGGCCAACAAGCATGATTAATATGAGTTAATATAACTTGCTTCGCAATTGTTGTAAAATAAATAGTTTACAATTAATGTGAAATGGACCAAATTTTGTTTTAAATAATAATTTATGAAATACCCAGCACAAACCCTGATGTAAGGCCTCAACATTTACGTTGTGATATGTACTGTTTTTCACTTCATTACATGAAACTATCAGATTAAAATTTCATCTTCAAAAAACTAATATTCACATTTATTCAAACAATCTTGTTAAAATAGTAAAAAAAACAACACTTATATGTCTTAAATACTTTTGATATAAATTTGTATTTGTGTGATGAATAAAGAAATTATTGGGTTAATTAACAATGTTTCTTGATTTCTTGTTGTTATCATATATATTCTCACACAAATTTGTCAATACTACACAAAATAAATGCGAAAATATCAAAGTTCATAAAAATGTATCTCATTTATTAGCATGCTTGTATATATTCATAAAATTATCTCAACATTGTTGCATAATCTTTAATTTCCAGGGATTCTGTCGATTGATTGTGAAAGGTTGGGTGTCTTAATGTGTTCATAAAATAAACACTTATGTGAATAAACCTGTTTATAAAATTAAGTGTTCAAAAGATTCATGTGGCTTTTTAATGCCAAAACCTTATTTGATCTGATTTAGAAAACCCAATAAAACCCCTATCATCTATAATCTACAGCTGTGTTCATTGTAAAGGCCACCCAAGAAACATACCCTCAGTCAGCAGGTAGAGTTAATAAGAAGAGGGGCTGATAATCAATTATTGATGTTGTCTAAATGTTATTTTCAAAGTGATCAATTTTACTCATTTTTTCAGAGGTGGTTTTTAATATTCTTGAGATTTATCAATGCATTCATTGCATTTTACTGTGGTGCTGAAACACTTCTTGATTATTTTATTCAAAAACCCACTTATATGTCTTAAATACTTTTGATATAAATTTGTATTTTTGTGATGAATAAATAAATTATTGGGTTAATTAACAATGTTTCTTGATTTCTTGTTGTTATCATATATATTCTCACACAAATTTGTCAATGCTACACAAAATAAATGTGAAAAATATCAAAGTTCATAAAAATGTATCTCATTCATTAGCATGCATGGATTTATCAATGCATTCATTGCATTTTAGTGTGGTGCTGAAACACTTCTGAGATTATTTTAGCATCATGCTCATTTAATAATAAACTAGAGGAAAATAACCAGTTATGGTCCAGTACAGTTGTAAGAATAGTCAAATGTCATATGAATAAATTTCAAAAGGAAAACATTTTTAAACATCGGATAAGTATGAAATGGTATGGGTGTGGTCAGTTTTCACTCCCAAAATTGCAGGTTCCTGCAGTGAAATTTTCACATTTCATATCCCACTTTTAATTAAAGAGTTTAAAAAATTCTATTCCCCTAAATAAGTTATACATGAAAAGCAATGTGTATATGAAGCCATTGAATGTTGGGACTAGACTCACTTGTAAGTAATATTGACCCAGTTAGCGAGATAAAACCTCACCATCTCATAACATAATTAGGTTTCTTGCCCAGGTAAGTATACAGTAAACATTACCGACAATTTGGACCGGTTTTATTTAGCTGATTATGAAATCATGCTTTCATTTCAGCTGACCCCTACATTTACATTCCTCGACACATATATACATTCTAGCTCCGACTTTATAGTTACACTTCAGCTCTCAATACAGAGTATACATGTACATGATTTTTTTCTAAATCATTAATATTTAAAATCTTTTGAATTTCTTTCTGTATAGGCAATGTACATGTAACTCCACAGACCCAAACAATACAAAACTGGTTTGTTTACAATGATGACCTACTTGGTTTTTGAGGCATGGCCAGGATGACTCATCCGCTAAAAATACAACATTGCCTCATGCTTTGGAAAATCCCACACACAATGTCTCCTATAGGAGATCAGGTGATATTGTTGAACTGGAGCCAAATCAATACACACCATGTGATGATGTGGCCAACACACCAATGTCACCCAAATGTTTGTAAATATGTATATTCTACGATGTGGTCCATGCTCCATATGATAACACAAAAAAATTTCATACATGAATATTATATATATATAAATACTCACATATATTTTCTCTCATATATGTTTATAGGATGCTGGGTACTTTTCAATCAATTTTAAAATACATATCAATATTCAAAACAGATTAATTGCAGGTTACAGAGCCATTACATCCTAAAATCAAAACAAAAAATAAGGTCATTTTTTTTATCATTCAATCTTTTTTATTTAGTCTTCTCCACATCAAAATTTGTAAAAGCATTAGTAGTTAACAGTAGTCCAGCATCACCAGTGTAAAGGTATAGGTTTGATACTGTTTTCAAAATTGTATAAATATTTAAAAGACAAATTCTAAATTAATTATTTTCTTATTTGCTAGTAACAGATATAACATTGGTACACTAGTATACTATTGTCCAATTTTTTTTTAAATTTCCAATTAAACAAAGATCAAATATCTTCACATATCATAAAAACAAGTTTAAACAATTCAGTGAAATCTGTCACATCATTATTATGTCTACCTTGATATCACCGTAATTACAGATTAGAGGTATTTGTATACAAAGTACACGTACATAAACTGGATGTCTGTTTACAAGATTATTTACATTACTAGTTGTTTACAAGATTATTTACATTAGTCCTAGACACTTCCTGTTACCATCCAGTGCTGCAATAAACGTTAGACCCCTATATACACTGTGTATTATGGTGCTACAAATGCATACAATAAAAAAAAAGGTACTGCATACACAGTATGAATATAAATTCTAACTTTCAAAATGACGTGATGGCGAGGTATTCCTCTCTTGGAGGCCTATTACATTTTATTTAGGACAATTGACGTAGGTATACACATATGAGATTATATCGAAGTTGGGCAGCTTACTGAACATTTACGTTACCGAACTGTACTAAGGGCATATTCTTGTAATAAAATGTGAAAGCGTTAGCGACTTTCATCTGACATCGAACAGAAATAGCCTATCCTTTCAGCGAAGTGACAACTCATCGCTAAATCGGAATTCCCCTTTCTGACAACGTGGCGTTTGCGCCAAAATTTGGAATCGTTTCAAGCACGTGTGTTCATACACATCATTTCCTACACAAACACCGCTTACAATAATCTAGGTCTTATGGCAAATACGTCGGCAGTTACTTTTCCAATTCAAAACATCTACGAAGTGATGGGTTTCAATTTAAAACATCAACTTCATTTTCCCTTTGTGTACCGCTGACCCAGTCAGTACAGCTTTGTTCCATATATGGATATACTACTACGCAATATTTACTACGTCACCAAAACGTCCATTTTTAGCAGGTGCTTGCATCCCATAATATTTGTCGTTACCATTATCAACAAATAACAGCCAATCGTAAAACACCGATATCCATTCGGTCTTGCCGGGTTTTATCCTGACGAATGTAAACGAATTCGAGGAGTCCGGGTAAGAATTTATAAATTCAGTGATGATCTCATAGGCAGCCAATCAAATTTGCCTCCAGTGATGTCATTTTATTTTTAGCTGGGTGAGTCATTAGGTATAAATAAGAGACGAGAGGCCGTTGGAAGCCATACCACATTTTGCCAGTGAGAGAAAAGTTTGAAAAGGTGCGCTGAAATAAGAAGAAAGTTTTAGAAGTGACTCATCACTGTGTCTATTTTCCTACACATGGCCGTTCTGAAGTATTAGTCATCGATTGACAGTTCGGGAAATACGAATACTATTGTGAATCAATATAAACAACTTTGATTTTGTGAGAAACAAACTTTTTTCAAAACAACGGACTATCGAACAATGGAAACACATGATACAACCTTCTATCACGATCACGGAATTAACGGCGTAAAGATGGAAAACCAAGTAGTAAGTCAGCTCAAAAGAAAAATGACTCTCGATTTTGATAGCGGTTCGGGGCCTAAATCAAAACAAATGAAAATGGGGAATTTATTACAGTCGCCAGACTTGAACATGTTGAAATTGGCATCTCCAGAATTGGAGAAAATGATCATCCAAGCCAATGGTATGGTGACAACCACACCTACACCAACTCAGTTTCTTTTCCCTAAATATGTGACAGACGAGCAGGAGGCGTACGCCCGGGGGTTCGTGGAAGCTTTGGCCCAACTCCATGGCACGAACCCAGAGGACGAAAATGATCTTGATAACGAGGACGGATTTTCTGGGTCCGAATCGGACACCTCATCTTTGTCATCGGTCAGTAGAGCAACACACTCCCTCCCCACAACCTCAACACTGACCTCATTGAGCACCACTACCACCCTCCCCGGGGGTGTTGTACATGTTAACAAGCCAGGCACTCAAGGATCTATCGGAAACAGGTTCAGAACCAAGGAGGAACCACAGACAGTCCCAAGTTTTGGGTCTTCACCTCCACTGTCCCCAATCAACATGGAGAGCCAAGAAAGAATTAAATTAGAGCGAAAACGTGCCAGAAACCGTGTGGCAGCCAGAAAGTGTCGTACGCGGAAACTCGAGAGAATTTCTCGATTGGAAGATAGAGTGTCAGACTTAAAGGGACAAAATTCAAATTTGGCAACAACAGCATCATCACTCAGGGACCAAGTGTGTAAATTAAAGCAGCAAATTATTGAACATGTTAGCAGTGGTTGTCAAATTATGATGACAAACAGTTTGAACTTTTAAATGTGCCTTCCAGTATGTGAACTGAAAAAACTTGAATGTGTTCGAAAAAATTCATGAAGTTGATATGTACATTTAAAAGTTTTTATTCTAATTAAATTAACAATTTATTTCTGTAGTAAATTCTGCAAATTTAAATTTAATGTAACATTTAGAACAAAAACTTTGATCTTTTACATATTGACTTAAAGATGAAATTTTGCCAGTGCCAATTGTGTAAAACATGAATGTGATGCAGGTCGATATTGTTTGCATTGTCTCCAAAAAGTTTCTGTTTATAACCCAGAATATCAATTTCTTCACTGAAGGTAGATTCTTTTTATTATTAAGTAATTTGATTCATTTTAAAGTAAACTTAACATTTTTCAAAAGTAAAATATTTCACATTCTTGTAGTTAAGCTGTTTAAGTGCTACTAATGTACTAGGGATGGGGTTGGATATTACAGAAGTGATAGACAGGTTAATGTAACAGATAACTGTTTTCCATGTTCAACTGCAAATTGTGATATTGTTCCATTATCAGTTTTATGCCTCATTACGTGTATATATATATATATATACAAATCTTGTAAATAACACATTTATTATTTCTTCATGAGTATTGTGTGGATCACCAGATTTACATCACAATAATCGTGTCATTGTATTAAAAATCATTATCATGTTATTACAAAGATTCACCCAAATCAAATTTCAACAAAGCTTTGTATGTTATTTTGCATAATTTAAAACTTTTATATGAAATTAAATGTTGATATTTTTGCAGAAATCAATCTTTCTTGTGTTTATTGAAACAATGGTGTAACCTCAATAATCAAGCTAAAAAATAATTCAGTGAAATATTGAAGGTGGAGTAACGCTTAATTTAAAGAAATTTCAGAAAATTCCTTTTGGAATTATTAAAAATTTTGGCATCTTGTAGATTAATGAGGTTACACTTCTCCAGAATGGAATGTAATAACAAGCTTACGCCTATGAATTGATATTAATTGACTGACTGGACGAATGTGTACAACTTGGAAAAATTGAAATGACAGACTTTGATCACAAGACCATCAGACGAGAAAACTGACACTGACAATTTTGACATCAACAAACAGTTTTACAGTCAAAGCAATCAAAAATATACATTTGTGCCAATTTCACATTTGGCAGTGACCAGTAATTTGCAGGTTACCTGATCAGCCATAGGTTCCTGGCACATAAGATAGGAAAATAATATGAAATACATACATTGTACATCTATATGTATTACACATTATTTCCTATTATAACATATCTTATGCGTTGGGAACCTATAGCTATGCCTCGGCCACATATTTCATATCATATTCCCATCTTATGCTTCGGCCACATGGTTTCTCGAGTATTGGACTTAAGTTCTTTCCTGATATTTTGATGATAACCCTAATTAACATGACCCTATATACTGGATGCTGACAGACCTCTTTTGAAACCTGTCTGTAATAAAGTGTTACTTTCAGTACAGTTCAGATTTCACATTTTATAATTAGGTTAAATATTACAAAGTATTGTCGTTGTTTATGTATTTACATGTCTAAGTCTAAAAATAATTGAATATGTTATCGATTTATGATTAATTTATTTATAAAGTTAATCAGCTGGCTGTACGATTTAGGTGGTTTCCAGATCTATATTCCATGATGACTCTAGTCTATAAATAGAAGACAGAGGGGATTCCCAGATAACAGTCATTCCTGGAATCGTACCAAAATAACATTACATTTGATTACTTTCAGTTTGTATATTAACGTCTTGTGGTACATATTTCATTGCTTGGTCGTATGTTTTCAACTTCAGAGAAAAGATTTATCGCCTGGGGATACAGTTAGGTTCAGACCGAGTTCACACGTTGCATACAATTTACCGAGATAGTTTACACTTGTCTTGAGGTGAGGGTCGTGCTTCCACAAATGTACAAGGCATACGGAGACGAAAAGGATAGCAAGTTACGTCATATGTTTTACTTACATCATAGTTTTACTGTGTGTTAATTATAAACAATACGGTCATATATATAAGGGAAATGTACCCTTCCATATGAATTGACTATAATTAAAACTGTAACCCTATCGAAATCAACCAGAGAAGTTTGGAAGGTCAGCGGAAACAGGGGCGTCTCTTGCTAAACAAACATTTGAGATGATCTAAGGGATTCACACCAACTCCATGGTTTATGTAACAATGCTTTTATCTGGGAAGTCTAGTAATTATAGTAGTACAACTGATTATCTAAAGTTACAAGGAACAAATTATCGTATACTAGATTTCTCCAGAAACCAGGAAGAACTGTGAGTGAAAAAAATAGTAGGTCTTTAATTTAATAATAAACTCGTGGGTGTTACCGTGTTTAATCAAATCTCGATAGTTAGTTTCGTTCGGATAAATCATGGGCTTATAGATTACAGTGTTATCTAGGTATATAAATAATTGGTGTATGCATAGTTCTGAATCTCTTTGAATAATACATGAAAGCACTCCTTATGTACCAGGAAATATCCAAATTTTATTCTGAAATGTCACTGTCCTTGAAACCGAGTATCAGAGAATGGTTCTTTGTCCACACATTACCTATCTGATAAAAACCTTACCAATGCATTATGAAACTGTCACAAAATCTAGTTATAATTTATGAAAATTAGTCGATCATTTCTTCAGTTATGTTAATTTCTAGTTATTGCATTCACGAGACAAGTGTGATTATAATGATCCACAGCCTTGAATTGATTGTAATCTGCATAATTGAGTACATGAACTCTGGATCGTGGTGTATATAGCGACGTGCACTTATTTGGCTTACATAAAATTAAAATTATTTACATGAGAAATGCATCCCGACCAGAAACGTGTTGCCAAATGATATAGATAATATTGATTGATTGAAAGGGTACATGTTATTTGATTTCTTGATCAATCACTGACAGCCATCATGGTACACCCCCAGTGCAAAAGTCATCGCCATGACAGGCTAATACTGAATAATTAGTACGGTCGGAGGAGTGTTGGAGAAAGTTGACCGCCAGTATTCTAGGCTTAGCATATTTGTTTGTGTACATAAATGTTTATTGATCAGATAACCAACGTCATAGGTGTATCTGGTCAAATGTACGTCACAAGATGTCCGGAGGGTATCTATTTTTTGACTTCCTGGTCATATGTCCGTGATACTGTGGACCCTTGATTTGCTTTCTTATCTATGTTAAAAGGCATTTGATTACAAATTATTTCTATTCTGGTCTGAAGATACTCCTGGGTTAAATTAACATGCCTTAATTATCTACAATTAACAATTTCACAATTTATTTTATTTATTTTTTTGGTAGGTGTGTGTGTGTGTGGGGGGGGTGTCAGGCCTCTAATACGTACACCCATCGTTACACTTAAAAAAACAACAAATGATCGTAGACGTCATGAAATGTGAAACCAACAAAAATGATTTTAATTTGTTGAAATTGGTAATTGGGAACCTATCACTGTCAATCAAACTGGTTTCGGCACCTAAAATCTCAAGTATTTTCCCTCTTTCCTCAAGATATACAATATACTTTAGTCTTGAAAATCATTTGAACTTTTATTTAATTTGCTATGCATTGAAACGGTTAATGATTATATCAAACAGTGTGATTTATACATTTTATTTTCGTAATATTATCATCAAAATCCAATGTATTATACATGATACTGTAGAAATGCGTAAATCAAGACGTATTTCGTCATTTTGTAAATAATAGTGGCCACATGACTCTAGTCACGCGATATCCGCCGATACTTTCCGGAACTATTTAAGTTCCAACTGTTCTAATTATAGACATGACATAAAAAATGAAAACTACGTGTATAGTAAATTGTACTGTTACTTTATTTAGCGCTCTGGAGGTATACGTGTACAGAACGGGGTTCGAAAGACATATCTTATAAGTTCCATAATTATTTTCCATATATAGTATCGCCGAGTCGAGTTATAATCCGAACTGAACTCTTTATACACGATACAAGACATTTTATTTCGACATAATATATATATTGATAATAAAAAGGCCTACACACATGTTCAGAAGCCTGACCAGTGACACTTTATGAGTAGAGTATCATCAAATTAACGCAAACACGATATATTCGTCACTATGTGAAATCATTTACGCAAGTTATGTGTCTATCAATGGCAAACATTTGAGTAATCAATCATGTCGGGGCCCATACAGTATGTATATTGGGAACCAAAATATTCTGACGAGATGGCGATTTTTCCTCTGTTACTTGAAAGTTGTAAATATATACATCTCTGGAATAAGAAAATCTCTGTATGACCAGGGGCTGTTATTGTTAAGAATGATGATCGGCTGACTATAATCGGTATTATCTTTCCGGCCCCTTTACACGGAATCGGTTACCATGCCCCCTGGTGACCCCACGTTACGTCAGTAATAGCTGACCGCTGACAGGTATGTCCATTAAGACAGATCTCATGACAGCTTATCTATATTTTGTTTATCAACTTTTTGTCGCTTTATTGAACATTTCCCGGATTTGGGGTATGTGTCTTTAGATGTGCTCAGTGATATAAGGTTATAGGCCTACAGGCGATATCCTGATTACATTTCTAGACAGCTATAGATATGTATATAACACAAGAGCTAATATATTATAATAATATTAAAAAAAAAAAATAATACGTACATTTTGATAGTTCAATGTCGGATATATTAAAATTTAGTTTCTCTCACTCTTAACGTCATTCCCAGACAGGAGATTTGAAAAACGCCCAGGAATCCTTCGTCCAGTCTGTCTTTCTATACAAAATACATATTTTCACATTTTGAAACATTATTTTTTTATACAAGATTGACGGAGATATATCCTCTTTGTTATCACAGCAAAATCTAAATGGCTCTGGCCTATTCTTGGTCGCGGTTGATAGACTACCCCACCGTCAAGCTGTTCAGTCATTAGACGATGGAGAGTCGGAGGAAACTCGGACTAGTTTACTAATATACCTGTCGCGTTTATCATAGAATAAAATCATGTAAAATATTCATGAAAACTACATTATTTATAGTTAATGGTCATTTAAAGCGAGACAGTTTTCAATTTGATATTCCATGCAATTAACAGTAGGTGGCAAAGTAGCTACTTGAAAGAAAGGGATGACGTCGAACAATTGTTTGATAATCTCCACCGACGTCTCGGATCTTTCTCAGATAGCGCTTTGATGTCATCTCACTGATTTCCTCTCCATTTTTAATGGAATTACAATTATTGATTGTTGCTTATTCTTCGAAAGCTTAATTTGCGCGTGCAGGATACCACATCAGCCGACACGCGCCTCCTGAAATCTGCAGGCGTATGAAAGTACGTGCAATGGCCGTGCGTGTGCACGTGTATCGATCCTGTTCGGTTTGGCTGTAGCGCACATGATAATGTCACAAAGCAAATTCCTTTTGGCGATGGCTATATTCAATTAATTTCGTTACAATAAAACTATGAGCATCTAAAATGTTATGTCATATAGAATACTCAAGTTAGCTTATAAGATTTAGGCTTAACTGCCATTTTTCGTGACTGATTTCGTTAGAAGCATTAAAAATACACATGGATGGGCTATTTACACGAATATTAGCACGTGAACTGCCATTGAAAGATAGACTGCATTGTTACATCAGTAAAGTGGTGTCAAGTAAATTAAATTGTGTAATTATGGATATTAAACTGGCGTTGTTATGGAGATAAAACGGATTTGTCATTTAGATTAATTGTGTTGCTATTGTGTTGAAAAATGTGAAAATGGAGATCAAATTGTGTCGCATGGATATGCCATCCTAAGTCGAGATGCAGCAGAGTTGTCATGGAGATGACATTGTGTTGTTATGGAGATGAAGTAGTGTTGTTACGTAGATGAAGTAGAGCGTTATGGAGGTTAAAAAGTGTTGTTATGGAGGTTAAAAAGTGTTGTTATAGAGATGAAGTAGAGTTGTTATGGAGATGAAGCAGAGTTGTTATGGAGATGAAGTAGAGTTGTTATGGAGATGAAAAAGTGTTGTTATGGAGATGAAGTAGAGTTGTTATGGAGATGAAAAAGTGTTGTTATGGAGATGAAGTAGAGTTGTTATGGAGATGAAAAAGTGTTGTTATGGAGATGAAGTAGAGTTGTTATGGACATCAAGCAGAGCGTTATGGAGGTTAAAAAGTGTTGTTATGGAGGTTAAAAAGTGTTGTTATGGAGATGAAAAAGTGTTGTTATGAAGATGAAGTAGAGTTGTTATGGAGATGAAGTAGAGCGTTATGGAGATGAAAAAGGTGTTGTTATGGAGATGAAGTAGAGTTGTTATGGAGATGAAGCAGAGCGTTATGGGGGTTAAAAAGTGTTGTTATGGAGATGAAGCAGTGTTGTTATGGAGATGTTCTTTTGGAAATGGCATAGCGTTGTTGTAGAGATGAAATAGTGTTGTTATGGAGATGAAGTAGAGTTGTTATGGAGATGAAAAAGTGTTGTTATAGAGATGAAGTAGAGTTGTTATGGAGATGAAGTAGAGTTGTTATAGAGATGAAGTAGAGTTGTTATGGAGATGAAGCAGAGTTGTTATGGAGATGAAGTAGAGTTGTTATGGAGATGAAAAAGTGTTGTTATGGAGATGAAGTAGAGTTGTTATGGAGATGAAAAAGTGTTGTTATAGAGATGAAGTAGAGTTGTTATGGAGATGAAAAAGTGTTGTTATGGAGATGAAGTAGAGTTGTTATGGACATCAAGCAGAGCGTTATGGAGGTTAAAAAGTGTTGTTATGGAGGTTAAAAAGTGTTGTTATGGAGATGAAAAAGTGTTGTTATGAAGATGAAGTAGAGTTGTTATGGAGATGAAGTAGAGTTGTTATGGAGATGAAAAAGTATTGTTATGGAGATGAAGTAGAGCGTTATGGAGATGAAAAAGTGTTGTTATGGAGATGAAGTAGAGTTGTTATGGAGATGAAGCAGAGCGTTATGGGGGTTAAAAAGTGTTGTTATGGAGATGAAGCAGTGTTGTTATGGAGATGTTCTTTTGGAAATGGCATAGCGTTGTTGTAGAGATGAAATAGTGTTGTTATAGAGATGGAGCAGAGTTATTATGGAGATGAAACAGAGTTATTATGGAGGTGAAACAGAGTTATTATGGTGATGAAACAGAGTTATTATGGTGATGAAACAGAGTTGTTATGGAAATGAAACAGAGTTATTATGGAGATGAAACAGAGTTATTATGGAGGTGAAACAGAGTTATTATGGTGATGAAACAGAGTTATTATGGTAATGAAACAGAGTTGTTATGGAAATGAAACAGAGTTGTTACATATATGGAGATGAATCAGAGTTGTTATGGAGATGAAATATCGTTCTTTTTGAAATGGCCTAGCGTTGTTGTGGAGATGACATGGAACATGGAGTAACAAGCTCACACTACTCATTAATAATTATGAGAAATGACGTCAAAATATATTCCTGGTGTCACCAAATTGTTCCGAGTCGGCAAAATATTCCATTTTGGGGATACAGATCTTAGATTTTGGTTACTTTTCTGTGTGCCTCTGCATGCTACATTGATCTAATTTATTGCGGAAATAAAAGGTTAAACTCGGTCCATGATCGAATTGACATCAAGACTTTGTCGTTGATTTTCTCAATCCTTTAAGGTTTAGCTACCCATTTTACCCGTCCTTACCTAGTGCACAAAAAATCAAAATAAAGCATTTTCACTTGTCTAGGGAAGCTTTAAATCTGCTCTTTCTCTATTTCCCTATTAGGCCTAATTAGTACATGTAGATTTCACACAGTTATCGAGATGGCATCATGTTGTTATGGGATTTAAATCGTGTTGCTTTATAGGTGAGATCGGGGACATACATGTATTTACGTCCCAGGTGAGATGAAACTGAAATAACAAAGACCAGAGACTAATATAACTAATTAGTATATAATGTAGATCTCTGCAAAGACGTATTGAATTATTATATCACTATGGTGTTGAATCAGTTGTTTTGAGGACGAAACGTTGATTTGTGATATCAGTTGGTGTTTTGTGTGTGTTATTTTCCTCGAAAGAAAATAACGTTGATAAAAAAATCCACAGAATAGTTTGTGCAAGATATTGCGTTGAATACAGTTAGCCTCTCAATGGCCATCGGTATGACAAGGGAGACTACTCTAATATGTAAACAATCCAGGAATGTGCTTACCAACGAACAGACGAATACAGGAACACAGTACCTGTGGCTTCATAATTATGATGTTTTCATCAGGATTTACAGGTACATGTATACATCATAACATTTTTATAGACACAAATTGTGTGGAAAGTGTGACTTCATTATTGTGTTTGACTAACCTATATTGATCAGGTCGCCTGTGATGTTGTTACGTAACACTAAAATACTCACTGTGGTATGAAGTGGCGTGTATGAATGGAATACTGCAGTAAACATTAGCTATGAAAAAACATTATAACGATAAAGGATAAAAAATATCACAGGCAGAAATAAACAAAATCCCACAAATACAATCAAACACGTACAAAACTGCAAGTAAAAATTCAACTACATACAGTAGCTAGATCTGTAGACAAATTTATATATTGAGCATTATTATATGGATTGAATAGATTTTTTTTTATTTTCATTGCGGCTATGAATACCAGTAGCTAGCTACATATCCCGTGGCACGCGGTAGCGCGCCTCGGAGGATATGTAGCTAGCTACTGGTATTCATAGCCGCAATGAAAATTAAAAAAATCTATTCAATTCATATATTTACATAACCTTGATTTAAAAAATTTATATCTAAAAAACGAGAAATTTTATTAAAAAGAAAAATTTGTCATGTTTACGACGAAACGCCAAATTATTAGAACAGCCGGGAGATCCCTCGGGATATGTAAAGCAGTGTTAAAATTTAACATACTGTACTGCATAGTAATACATACATATATATAAATAGTGTACAAAGTATGACATGTGATATATCAAAAGGGTAGAAGAAAAAACAAAAACAAAAAAAACAAATAAAAACAAGAGGCCCAGAGGGCCTGTATCGCTTACCTGGTTGGATTGACCAAACATCAAAATAATGTTCATTTTCAATTTGTTAATAGCTTTATTTGTTGATGTCAAACAATGCTATATATGGTTATGGTGTGGGAATCTGAACGGTTTTCAAAAATACAAGTAGCAATTAAATTGGGCCACACCTTTCTGGCCCCTTCCACCAAGTATTGTTCTGACCAAATTTGGTTCAAATCATTCAGGTCTTTTTTAATATTGCTAGTAACGATTTAAAGCAAATGTTGACGGACAAACGCCACACCATGGCATAAGCTCACCGGCCCTTTGGGCCAGGTCAGCTAAAAAACAACTGATAGTATATATCTACATAATATATGTAGTAAAACCCCGGAAAAAAGAACATCCAATTAAAGCAATCACAGGAATGAATCTTACTGTCCGTTTTAATTATACTTATAGGTAACAGCGTGGATAGTCAGAATAATCTAAACTAAGGCTAGTTAGCAATCTAGAGCATAGTGAGCTGTCCTGAGGACCATTTCAAGATTGTGCCACATCCTGGCTACCTCAAAATGGAAAGACTTGAAGCCAGACAGGACATTGTCTACTTTTGCCAGTTCCATTGTCGTAGTCAACAACCATTCAGATCTAACATCTTTTATGTTCACAGATTATTGAACATATAGTGACAGCTGAGAGGCAGGATGGGAGTAGCCTTTAACAAGCCGAACATCGTCCTGGTAAGAGGGAGCTACCACACTGAAGGAGAGAGGGCTGTCCCTGTTTACAACTACAAACCGTTCCCTGAACATTGGAACAGACCAGCAGGCTGTCTAATTACCAGGGTCAAGGCTGTGCCTTCTGTCAAAGGTCAGTTGAATGTGTCCATGTATATATATAGCACTTATTTCCATATCTGAAGAAAAATTGAATACATGTACATGCAATCATGCTAAGATCTATTACTCATTATGGAGAATGTAATAAGGAATGGAAAATATGTAACAGAGCACATGATTAATTAAATTTAAGCATTGTCTTCGGTCGGGATTGAACCCATGACCTCTGACTTATGTCTTACGCTAAACCCATCAAGCTAAAGAGAAGATCTCTCTAGCCGAGCAACTAGTATTAACCCGGGTTCCAAATATATGATGAATCTGGTCTCCACTTTCTTTAGTATTAATTAATGGTACCAATATAGCTGTGATTTCAACAAAAATCACTTCCATTTTTAATGCAGTTCAATGAAAATGCCAACAAGTGCTCTTTCCTTCTCCCGCATTAAGCTGTGAAGCCAGCCCCCAGTCGATGGTTATATTTTGGCCCGTTTGCTTATTACAGGATAAATATATAGTAGCTTATTTGGCGCCCATCCTTACCTTGGCATTAGAGGTTATATTCACCATTGATAATTGGGTACCAAATCATTATGGTAAATAGATGCTGATTATACCATATTAGGGTAGATATACATTTCCACAGGAAGAAGACAGTTTTTTCTGCAATGCTAGATAATACAGCGGTGCTTTTCGATAAATTAAATGCAAGAAAATACAGCGATGCTTTTTGATAAATTAAGGTTATTTATCTATTGACCAACAAACTTTGTCAAATTGATCAACACATCAGAGTTATCTCCCTTGTAGTTATCTCCCTTGGTAGATGCACATACAATTTTCTATAATAAAAATGAGACTGACTTTTTTCTGCAGAAGAAGAAAATGACTTCTACTGGTGGACAGATTGTGAATTCTTGCCAAACAATGACAGCTCAATGGTCACTTCATGTTCTGCCTTCTGTATTCAGCCTAGCCAGGGACTGACCTCCAGTAGGGCCATACAGCCGGGCAAGATCTGTCTGTTTGATCTGTCCGGAGATAAAAACATCAGTAAGTATAATCACACAAGGTATATAGGATATAGATATACAGGTCACTCACAATTAGGGTAAGAGGACATTCAACTGTCCTTACACGTTTAGCTATTTTATGATAAATAACAAATCTGAGACGTCAAAACATGCCAGTATGTCAGACATGTACGTGTATGTAAATATGAAAAGCAAAACTAAAATTACGGGTTTGAAAGCACAGTAGGTAACATACCCATATTACGCATCTAGAAGCGACATCATAGTAAAATTACATCAAAAGTCTGGTTTTTGATACTGACATAATGGCATAATTTTGTCACCCTTCTGTCAAATTAAAATTTCCATTCTTAAATGACAATAAGCTCCATACCTATCAATAAGCTGACCCATATAATTCAGCAAAATCACTAATAAATGTACTTCATCTTCTTTTGTCCTGTAATAAGCCCACCCCCTGACCGAGTCGGAGGTTAGGTGTTGGACTCCAGGGCTTATTGTGGAATGAATACAGTAGTATGTTGTGTATTTGTTTAATACATATTATTGATCAGAAATAAATATCACTTGTCTATTACATGGGAACTGTTTTTATTTACAGAGTGTGGCTATTACCGTCAAGCTTCTGTGGCGTCTTTCCCCAAGTTGCAACCGTTCCCTGATGGAGAAAACATCGTGTATCTGGGTTCTACCTGTGACAATATCAAACTAATGTCCTTACAGAGGTCGACATTTCTGAGTCGGGCACAAGACGTATACTTCCGCGCATACAAGTATGTTTCCGTCTCTCCGAGTGGTTGTTACTTCGCGATCATGGCACGCACCAGTAAACAATATCAGTACGAGTTGTTGATATACCACTCAAACATAATTACGCGGGCAGACAGTATTATTGACTGTTATAAGATAAATTCGGAATTCAAGGGTTCCAGGTTAAATCTGGAACACACAACATGTAAGTGGTCACCTGACAGTCTGTGCGTGGCCGCGGGGATATCACACGGACAACTCATCATTGTGTCTCGTAGGTCCCAGACCTGTTTGTGTGATGTTTTTTCTGATGTGATTCCAAACACATGCCTTAGCAGGGCGACAACGTTTGACTTTGATCCCAAGTCATGTCATCAAGTGGTTGCTGTGGGTGCTACAAATCGTTTTCTGTACATCGTTGATGTTGAGGAAGGGACAGTTTTATGTCAGACGGAGGAAGTTTGTGGAGACCATGCCATTGATGTTGTTCGATTTTCCTGTGACGGCGAGTTTGTTGGCGTTGCCCTTAAGAACTTTACAATACAACTCTTTTCACCCGACACCTGTTGTCTAATCTTTAGGTTTAGTATGAAGGACAGTCTTCTGTCGCTCCAAACATCCATGGGACCACATGCCTCCATACTCAACCTCACATTTACCTCTACAGGACAACAAGCTGTCACAAGTACAGCAGACGGATACGTGTCGTTCTGGCAGCTGCCTCGCAAATTGGAACTTCAGTTTATATGCAAATTCAAAATTCTGTCATGTGTGAGTCTTGACCGTGTGTCCAGACTACCTCTTCCTCCGAGATTAAAGGACTACCTTCTGTCACTTCCCACCAGGATGTAGGATCAGTGTACATGTGGAGTATAACTGGTACATCAGAATCATCTCAAAGAACATTTCTATGTACCAGACTCATCTCAAAGAACATTTCTAAAAAAAAAATTTAAGTGCACATCTCTTTACAATTAGTGTGAAGGATGACAGAGTGATCTCCCCTCTCATGGTTTTTCACATACAAATCTATATTTTAAGTTTCTGTATTTTGATATTCCATATTATTTAAGAATGGAAAATTAGCCCAGATATACTTCATATGTGTAATAAGACTTGACTTCTTATACTCCTTTTTGGAAAGTTAATTATTGTTGATCGGTGATAAAATGTTCGAAACCTTATAAATTGTCAAATTATTGTTGACATGCGATTAAGTTTTTCTAAGTCTGTAATTTTTTTTAGATATTTTGGTCCTACCTCTTTACATGTATATTATTTATGTTTTGTTAATACATGTATATCTATTGTTCATACAAAATTTGATATAATATACTTTATGATTTTAATTATTCAAGATATTGGTGACTGAAATGTTGCCAGCGTTGTTGCAACTTTGTTGAAAATAAAAATACTTCCTTTTTCTGTCTTTTTTACTGTGATTTTTTCATAATCTCAAAATGAATGTTGAACAGTGCAAAATGATGTGGAAAATGTTAAATCCTTTATTTTCAATTTAGATCATTTGACCATCCAGAAACTTTTTTTAGCTTCTTTTTTTTTGAGTAAAACAACTTACACCAAGCTCGCCATGAATTATCCTGAGGTAATGAGGAAAAACTGTTAAAATCAAATTCTTGATTTTGGTTACTTAGCCATTTGAAAAAAAGATATGTTATAATCAAAGTTCTCTTCTATAATATCCTACCACAGAGGTTACCTGAAACTAGCTAGGGAATGTGCTGTTTTCAGAATGACTGGTCTGTAATCCAAGATGGCCAATACAAATATATTGTCAGAACAGTCAAAGGTCAATATCCCATTTAAAATTTTATGATGATAGAATCAGACTCATGCTTTACAAGTTGTTACATAGTTTTAATCAATTAAGACAAAAAGGCTTGCTACAAATTTCTGCATATTAATTTCAAATAAAATTAAAATCCTGAAATCAGTTCAACCGAATTTATTTAGAGATTATATACATTGTAATAACTTTCAGATATAACAAGTTATTTTCTCTGGTCCAATGGAATTTGTTTTATGGTAGTTGAAGAATAAATTGTGGTTGGGCAATGATTGCCAGGTCTCCACCAATGTAGAAATATTTTTGCATAAATGCTTATTTCAAACACACTTTAATCCAGTCAGCATATTATACATTTAATTCTGTTATTAACCTGAAGCCTAGTTTCTCATAGTAATATTTTATATTGGTGAGTTAAATGGGCATTCCTTCATTCGGACATCAGAAACATGCACAATTTCTATTGATGAAATCTATGTCCGAACAATGATTATATGAGTACTTGTGCCTACAAGTAATGAACTTTAACAACACACTAAATACAAATTCTGTATGCCTTTGTGGTAATTAGTGATACTTCTGGTCGAATTAAGAATTTTCAGGACTTAATATTCAAAGAACTTTGGTTTATCTTGAGAGTAAAATTGACGTATTAAACTTTTACTGCTTAGAAAAAATATACATTTTCCAATAAGTTTAATTTTGAAGACCTAAACTTTCCTCAAACTAAGGAATGACCCTTAAGCTCAAATGTCTCGTCAATGATTCATATCTTTGAGAACCTGGCAAAGTGAACTTTGTGATAATCTTTGTTTTGTCATGGATCTACATTGTATATATTATATATCTATTGTTTCACATTTTACAAATCTGAGTCGCAGCATAGATTGTTTTCCAAACAAATTTTGAAAGTGTTTAAAACATGTATAGTTTGAAATTATGGACAAACTCACAGACAAATCAATTAATTAACACTCATGTAGGCACTGTATAATTATAACACAATATATAGATACAGGTAGTAAACTCTACACACAGATACAGGGAGATAACTCTACACACAGATACAGGGAGATAACTCTACATACAGATACAGGGAGATAACTCTAAATACAGATACAGGGAGATAACTCTACATACAGATACAGGGAGATAACTCAACATACAGATACAGGGAGATAACTCTACACACAGATACAGGGAGATAACACTACATACAGATACAGGGAGATAACTCAACATACAGATACAGGGAGATAACTCAACACACAGATACAGGGAGATAACACTACACACAGATACAGGGAGATAACTCTACATACAGATACAGGGAGATAAATCTACATGCACATACAGGGAGATAAATCTACATGCACATACAGGGAGATAAATCTACATGCACATACAGGGAGATAACTCAACATACAGATACAGGGATATAACTCTACATACAGATACAGGGAGATAACTCTACATACAGATACAGGGATATAACTCAACACAGATACAGGGAGATAAATCTACATACACATACAGGGAGATAACTCTACATACACATACAGGGAGATAACTCTACATACAGATACAGGGATATAACTCTACATACAGATACAGGGAGATAACTCTACATACAGATACAGGAAGATAACTCTACATACACATACAGGGATATAACTCTACATACACATACAGGGAGATAACTCTACATACACATACAGGGATATAACTCTTCATACACATACAGGGATATGACTCTACATACACATACAGGGAGATAACTCTACATACACATACAGGGAGATAACTCTACATACACATACAGGGAGACAACTCTACACACAGATACAGGGAGATAAATCTACGCACACATACAGGGAGATAACTCTACATACAGATACAGGGAGATAACTCTACATACAGATACAGGGAGATAACTCTACATACAGATACAGGGAGATAACTCTACATACAGATACAGGGAGATAACTCTACATACAGATACAGGGAGATAACACTACACACAGATACAGGGAGATAACTCTACATACAGATACAGGGAGATAACTCTACATACAGATACAGGGAGATAACTCTACATACAGATACAGGGAAAAAACACTACACACAGATACAGGGAGATAACACTACATACAGATACAGGGAGATAACTCTACATACAGATACAGGGAGATAACTCTACATACAGATACAGGGAAATAACTCTACATACAGATACAGGGAGAAAACTCTACATACAGATACAGGGAGATAACTCTACATACACATACAGGGATATAACTCTACATACAGATACAGGGAGATAACTCTACATACAGATACAGGGAGATAACTATACATACACATACAGGGAGATAACTCTACATACACATACAGGGATATAACTCTACATACACATACAGGGATATAACTCTACATACAGATACAGGGAGATAACTCTACATACACATACAGGGAGATAACTCTACATACACATATGGGGATATAACTCTACATACACATACAGGGAGATAACTCTACATACAGATACAGGGAGTAAACTCTACATACACATACAGGACATCACCTTAATGGTAGATAACCTTTATCGTATAAATTTATCATAAAAATAGACATTGGTGTCACTACAACACAAAAAAATGCTGTTAAAAATATATATCACCATACTCTAATCATTTGTGTAAACATGCATTTTTTAATATCAATAATGTACAATGTATTTGAAAGTGAAAATGTTTTCCCATGAATATTCATGACTTGAAACATGCATATTACAATCGGTTACACTCCCAATAAATTTACACTACAAACAAATCTCTCACTCTAACATAAAAATACACGTTGATAAAACAATGCCTCCTTATGATGGGTAGAAACATCAAAAAATGAAATAAATAGATAAAAAAGGAATTTCATGCATAAAAGTTGTCACCATGAGTTATAAAACAGACACCAATTACACAGTTTCGCCTAACATTGCTGTTTCCGACATGATTGTCCAGATTAAGTAATTAGAGACTATATACTGCTATAAATATGTTGTGTCAATTTTAATATCTGAATATAAACAATAAAGAGAATTTGTAATAGTGTTATATATTTACATCCATCATGCATCTAACATTTGTGTGCATATGATGAAATAATCTGCATTTGTACAAAATCTATATAAAAGAAATGCAGATAAATGTATAACCAGCTTCATTATTTTACCACAATAGTAACTTTCAGGTGAAAAAAAATATAGGCCACAGGGTTATCAAAGGAAATTACTTCATTAAAGTCTAGTCAGAAAAACTTGTACTAGTGTTTTTTGTAGGACACACATGATGTAGGTGTTTTCTTATTATATTCATATTATGCACTGCCAAAAAATTATACCAAGCTATTTTAAATACCTGTAATAACACGTTTATACAGTAATTCAACTACCAATCTCCAAGACAGCTAGAGTTGTCTCCCTTAAAGAACAATTTGTTGACATTTAAGATTATTTTTAATATAAACTTGATAAGAAAAATCTAATGATGTTGAAACAATTCCCTAAATAATACTGAAAAATATTAACAATACATAAGTGATCATTAAATTACACAAAAAATTCAAAATAAAAAATATAATTATCTAATACAATTAAAATCAGCATACATATTATATTATTCTTTATTATCAATCTAAGCAAGTCTATATTTTCCATTTCTTTACTCATTCATTTAATTTAAACCAAATTATTTCAATTTTTGATTAGGTAATAGAATTGATTGACAAATGTTTAAACTTTTGAATAATCTTTGTGATTTAAAAAAGTTTTAATTATATTCTCTCCATATAAAAACAAACACATTATATAAAACAAACACAGTATATATTTCTAAAAGAGTTACTGTTTAAAAATACATTTATACCTGTCAAAGTCAACACTAAAAGTAGAATAAAAATGTTATTTTACTTTTAAAATCCTGATTAGAAAACACTTAATACAGAAAACACACAGTAAAATAATACAAAACGATACCTTACTATACCTGGCACACAGTCCATAGTGAGGGGATGTCATTATCATGACGGGCAAACTTGTATAGAAAAATTAAAATATTCTAAGATACTCTAAAAAAACAAAGTATTAACCAATGTATGCATCAGGAGGATTAAAATTAATTCAGTTTTAAAAATCTACAAATATCACAGAGATTAATAATTTTGTAGCACATTGTTAAGTGGGCAAAATAATGCCATTTTGTCTTACAGACTATAGATCTATAGGCAGGAATATATATATATATATAGACATTTCCCTGTGTCTTATAGTTCTAGAGAAAGGAATATATACTGACAAATCCCTGTGTCTTGTAAACTGTATCTTATAGATCTACAGACAGGAATATATACAGACAAATCCCTGTGTCTTGTAGTCCTTTCCTACTATTTGGTGGCAATACCCATACAGCAGGGGCTGATAAGTAACATCTTTGTTTTAGCTGTGAAATGTCGCATATCTAGTGATTTAAATCCGGCTTCCTTTACTGTAGTTCCTATGTCCCTAGTCAATTCACATCCGTCGGCCAATCACACGCCAAAATGGTGACATCAGACGTTGAAAGAAATAAAGGATGCTTCTTTTGGGTGCACGCACATGGTCCAGGAAATAGAATTTACCATTCTGTGCCAAAAAAAATGGGAAAAAGTTGAAGAATACAAGGTATTTCATCAGACAAAAAACTATAAATCACTATAAAATATATCTTTCAAATACATATACACTGCCATCCCAATCTAATTAAAATTAGACTTGTAATTGCCACTCCTCTACGATACACTGCAATACATGAATTGAAGTGTATCGAAGAGTGTTGTAGAGGAGCGGAAATTACAAGTCTAATTTTAATTAGATTGACTGACATCCTTAAAAGAATATGCACACTCTTTTTCCTTGTTGAAGTATTATAAACAAATCTGTAACTTCGCAATTCCTTGAAGATTATTTCATGAAAATGACCCATCCTGATTAATATAAGTTTCAGGGGGGAACAAATATGGTAGCAGTTTATTACCATGTACCACTGTCTGTGTCTTTTTTTTTTTACATTTTTTTGGTACAACTGTACCATATTAATCAACATGATTATGATAATCAACAGATTTGTTAAGATACATTATTGTGAATATAAAAGTACAATCCAAACGTGTCTTATAAGAATTGCCCTCCCTTATTTCTTTCTGACACATATTTAGTTGAAGATACGTAATAGGGGCGACATGATTGAAGTTTTCAAAATCTTGAAGGGAGGCTAGGAGTCAACAGGATCACACAGATTTTTGCCAATAAAGCAAGAGAGAAGGACCAGGGGAACATTCTCTCAGCCTAGAAAATCAAGAAGTAGACAGGACATGAGGAAATACTTGTTCACTCAAAATTGTGGACATCTTGAACTCTTTACTAGAAAATGTAGTTCAAGCACCAAATTTAAACAGTTTTGAAAACTGTTTGGCAAATTTTAGAGTGACATCACAACATAAACACTAATATATCTTTGTTTGAATATTATATGGATTACATTCTGAATATAGCGGTAAATTATGCCTGCGTTCAGAATATAGTAAGTTATATTAAGTTACTAAATTAATATGCATTATTTAAGGGTATTATATTGAAAATAAATTGAAAAATGTGACGTACATGTTTGAGAACCCGCTTCACCTCCTTCAGGACACGATTCGGATCTCTTACTGAGCATAACACTAATGTACTGACTACGACATCATAACTGCAATCCGACACCTCAGCCATGTTCTCGGCGAAAGACTGGAGGAAACCAGCCATTTCCACCCCTCGATTGTCCTCAGCATTGTTCTCGGCGTACGATTCAAAGTACGGGTTAGGGTCAAGACAGGTGACTTTCGTCCCCGAGGGATAAAACTTAAAGTTGACACCTCCCCCAGCTCCAATCTCAAGAGCTTTCAATGGACCCACCGTGGTCTTCAATTTGTCCATGGAATGGAACAACTTCTTTTTATGTTCACCAAAAACCTTATTACTCTTACAACCAAGTCTCGCTAGTAACCAGGCAAAGAAACGCAATCTCCAGCGATTGATCCGTCGTTTAAAAATAAAATATCCGACAAATAAGGCTACACCTGTATATAATGTTGTCTGTACATAGCCTCGTACAGTAACATCCTGCTCCGCCATCTTGTTTAGTCACGTGATCGTCTATTTATACATATGATATAAATGTATCACGTGGTTTTTCTGTTTTTCAATCGGACATCTTCGGGTCTATCAGGGTAAAACAAAATGGATGGGTCATACGTGAAATAAAAAAATAATTCGGAAAGAAGTTTAATACTTTAGGGTAAAAGAGAATTTTCAAGTGTAGTTCACTTCAGTGGAAATAGGAACAAATGAAAAAAATTTGATAGATGTTGCCGACTGCCTCCCAACTTTCTATGTAATATTTGATGACCATGGGTAATGACTTAGCACAGTACCGGGCGGCTGTCGGTTGCTTCTATCAAAGAACTCACTGTTTTTTGTTTTCACGAAAGTCTATTTATCATTTAAAATTATTTGATGTTGTAAAAAGTTGCAGGTCATTAGTAAACTTATTACTAACTTATTTATTTCATTCTATCCATGTTGTTTTATCTAGCGTAACCAGAGACCTATATACTAGTATATTTAAGCATTGAACGGCTTTCAATGGAATTTGCCTCTGTCCAGTTGGCATTCATATTGACTATGAATGCCAACTGAAAGCCGTTCAATTCTTATATTTACCATCTGCGATTTTTTTTTTGTTGTCATGCGATTTTTGTTTTGAAATTTTCAAATTCAAATTTCCCGCGCTTACCAGTAGCAGAGATCACTTCCTGTTGGCAGTTCATAGGCTGGTGAACTCGCAACTGAATTGGTAGAGTTATATAGCGGCAGTGCCATACAATGGTAAATATACTAGTATATAGGTCTCTGGCGTAACCAATAACTCTTGTTTCCTACTAATATTACAACTTCTCCTACTATCATGTAACGACGTACACCCAAACCCAGGCCCTGTAGATCAAAGTAATTCTATATCTGTCTTTCATTTAAACATCCGTAGTCTTAGAAATAAGCTATCACAACTAGAAAATTTATCGTCCGACTATGATATTGTCTGTGTTACCGAGACTCACCTTGATATTTCTATTAATGACGCTGATATACTCCTGGGTGGTTATAAATTATACCGTAAGGACCGGGGAACTCCGGGAGGGGGGATAGTCGTGTATACAGCCAGTATTTTGTGCACCCGGCGTAGAGATGACTTAGAATTTCAAGTGGGCGAGGTAATTTGGACAGAAATTCAATTTCCATCAAAAAAATATCTTCTGTGTACTCTGTATAGGCCTCCAAATAGCGCACATGCATTTTGGAACCATTTACGTAACTCTGTTAACACTGCTATTCAGGAAACTCCTCATATTATATTAGTTGGAGATATAGATGTTGATATGTTAACTGTAGAAAACACACACGCTGTTTACGATATTATCCACACTTTTAACATGACAAACACGATCGACAAACCTACGCGCACGACGCGCACGAGTTCCACCCTACTAGACCCCATCTTAATCTCTGACACGTGCACGTATAACTTTTCTGAAGTAATCGACATTGACGATGACCTGTCTGACCATAAAGCGACGACAATAGAACTAACAGTAGGGACTAATATTACAAGGACGTATAAACGAATCATAAGATGTTATAATGAAGCTAATTATGAACTGTTTAATAACAAACTAGACGATACGGACTGGGTTGACTTGTTCTCTACGACGCACTCCCCAGACGAAATATGTAAAAAAAATTACTGATAAATATTTGGACATAGCCAGTGAGTGCATACCTACTAAAACTGTTATAATTAGACCTAACGACAAGCCCTGGTTTAATTCTGACCTTCGCCGAGAAATTAGGAAAAGAGACAGACTTTTAAAAGTTTTTAAATCAAATCGCTCTGTAAAAAATTTGACGAATTTTCGGAAACAACGTAACCATGTCAACAATCTTAAAAAACATACCAAAGAACTTTTCTATGCGGATATAAATGGTATTCTAGATCGTTATTCTTCTTCAAATCCACGAAATGTTTGGAAAATTGTTCGGAGATTTATAAAAACTTCTGACACTGCTAATATTATACCACCGCTTGTACATACAAACGGAAATCTTGTAATGACAGACGTCGATAAAGCCAATATACTTAATGATTACTTTGTTTCCATTTCTACCATTGACGATACAGACATTGACGAGCCAGAGGTCGAACTAAGGACTGACGCTACGATATCAGACATACATTTTCAACTCAGCGACATTACCGACATACTTAAATCTTTATCTCTTTACAAAGCAGTAGGTCACGACGGAATTAGCCACAATATGTTAAAAAATACAGCATTTTCTATAGCCTACCCATTATCATTAATATTTAGACACTCTCTTGATACTGGTATTTTCCCGGAACACTGGAAATTAGCAATAGTTATGCCATTATTCAAAAAAGGGGATAAACACGTTTCTTCTAATTATAGGCCTATTTCATTACTCAGCACTATCGGTAAAGTTTTTGAACGTTTAGTAGTTAAATATTTGAATAACTATTTGCTTGAAAACTCACTTATTTATAAATACCAATCTGGTTTCCAATCTGGTCATTCTACCGTCCATCAAATGATAGAAATTTACCATACCTTATGTGAAAATTTGGAAAAAAATCAACCAACCTGTCTAGTATTCTGTGATATCTCCAAAGCGTTCGATCGTGTGTGGCATAAGGGACTGTATGTAAAGTTAGCGAATTATGGAATTAATGGGAAACTTCTAATTTGGTTAAAAAATTATGTAAGTAACAGAAAACAGCATGTTTTTGTAGGAAACAGTAAATCTTCCGTTAGGACTACTAATGCTGGCGTGCCACAAGGATCTGTATTGGGCCCACTACTTTTTATTCTTTACATAAACGACATATCTGATAATCTCGATAGTCTTTCAAAATTATTTGCTGATGATACCTCTTTATTATGTTCTGGTCGATCACCATTTGAAATTGAAATTAAAATAAATAATGACTTAGCAAAAATTCAAAATTGGGCAGAAACCTGGTTGGTGAAATTTAACCCTCTGAAAACGGAAGCCTTACTAATTTCAAATAATGAACATGAACATGTTATAGACATTAGATTTAACAATATAGATGTAGAATTTGTTGATCACCACAAACACCTAGGCGTAACATTAGATGTAAACTGTAAATGGTCTCGACACATTGAAAGCATATGCAAAAATGTATCTAAACAAGTAAGTATTCTCAGAAAGCTCAAATATATTTTAAATAGGCAAACTCTGTATAAAATTTACAAGTCATATATTCTGCCTTTATTTGAATATTGTTGCGAGGTTTGGGATGGATGTTCTCTCAGTGATGCAGATAATTTGGAAAAATTAAATTTAGAAATTGCAAGAATAATTACCGGATTACCTTCCTTTGCTAGCAGGCACTCATTATACTCTGAAAGTGGATTAGAACCTCTGTAAATCGTCGTTCTAGAAGAAAACTACAACTATTCTATAAAATTACTAACCAACTCACTCCTAGTTACTTATCCACTTTATTACCTCCCTTGGTATCTGAAAACTCATATTATAACCTACGTGATGCAAATAATTACTCTCTATCGAACTTCAGACTTCAACTAACAAACAAATCGTTTTTCCCATCTACTATTCGACTTTGGAATCAACTTGATCTAGAGATTAGACATAGTATCTCATATTCAGTATTTAAAAAATCTATCTCACATAAAACACATGTACCTACCCATTACTCAGTTGGAAATAGAAAATCTAATATATTGCATGCGAGATTAAGAAACAAATGTAGTATTCTAAAAAATGACCTTTTTCAATCGCATCTTATTGATTATCGCCATTGTCAGTGTGGACATCCTATTGAGGATGCATACCACTACTTCTTTATTTGTCAAAATTACTTTGAACAGAGAATCGAATTGTTCCGAAATCTAAACAATTTCATGCCACTAGACCTGCAACTGTTGTTATATGGAAACAATGATTTATCCTTTGAAGATAATTTTATGATAAGCCAAATCACTCAGAAATACATTCAAGACTCAAGAAGATTTTAAATTCCCCGTTTTCTCTTTTCTTAATCAATATTGTGAAATATTATACATACATATATATATTGACAGTTAAAAAAAAAGAAAATGTATTTATAAAGTCTCTTCCGATTCCGATAGCGCAAGAGAAACGAATATTTTTTTCCAGAAGGCAATGGATCGAACGGAGAAAGCTTACCATGGAACAGGATATTACGAACATTAGAAATAGCAGTGTGTTTTTGTGCAGCGAATGGTTTAATCTTCTGCTATCGAAATCGGATTTGTTTTGTTTGCTTAGTAAAAAATTAAACTAAATTTATCAATTGAATATTTGAATAAATTTGAATCGTAATACCTCTCTCTCTCTCTCTCTCTCTCTCTCTCTCTCTCTCTCTCTCTCTCTCTCTCTCTCTCTCTCTCTCTCTCTCTCTCTCTCTCTCTCTCCAAATATAATTGTTAATATTTCAAATGTCATGTCATCTTGTATAAAAATTGTAAAAAATCATGATAATTGGGAAAGGGCTTCATATAAGTTTGAAAACTTGTGCCCAATCCTCTTGTATATATTGATACAAATAAAATATGTTTAAATCAAAAATGAAAAAAAGAGTGATTTTCTTTTGTATTATAAGGGACTATATATATATATATTGCGCGGGAAGGATGTCATAATTAAATATTTTTGCCTGGGCAAAAATAAAATATTGCCTAGGCAAAATTATTTCTGCCTAGGCAAAAATATTTCTGCCTAGGCAATATTCGATTTTTGCCTAGGCAAAAATAATTTTGTTTCGATTATTGCCTAGGCAAAAATAATTTTGTTCGATTATTGCCTAGGCAAAAATTGAATTTTGCCTAGGCAGAAATATAATTTTGCCTAGGCAAAATTCGATTTCTGCCTAGGCAAAAATATTTAATTATAACATCCTTCCCGCGCCATATATATATACATGTATGTATGTCTCCGGTATTATTTCTACGCAGAAAATTTCACAAAGGATAATTTTCTTACTTTAAGGTAAATAAGCATAAATTTGCAGTATGTTTTATTTCATTTAAGTGAAATTCTTTTTCCTTTACGATTGATGAATTATTTACATTGTATTTTTTCGCTGAAAAAGAAATCCCATGTAAGAGGATAAGGCAAAATTAAAGGTTAAAACACCTGGACATAATTTAGTATAATAATATGGTTAACCTGCAAACTAGTGTTCGATACAGAAAGTCATTTCCCCAAGCATCTATATATGATGACTAGAAAACTATTCGTAACGTATACGCACACCCATCTTAGTTCGAACAGAGACCTATATATTAATATAGGTCTCTGGTTCGAAGCACAAGCGCTTGCATAGAAAATGTGATTTTTTTTATATGGCAATGGTATGTGTACTTGCCACAGAACAGATATACCACTGCCATATAATTTTCTTTGATTCACATTTTCTATGCAAGCGCCTGTGGTTCGTAGTGGTTTGGTTCTCGGACGATAGTAAACTACAACGCACACATTGAATCGGGGTTATCGTTCTTAGCACATGAAATTTTTAAATCTTACCGTTAGATAGGTATTCCACCGTACCTGGTCAAAAACAACATCTTAGAGCAAAACATACAAAAACCGTCTACATATCGGCATGAATAACATATCGTATGGTCACGTGCTACTTACACGTGAAATGAATATAGTCAGGGGTAGATGTCACCAAATGATCATCTACATTACTGATTGTCAGCCACAATTAAACTGCGTATAATTTTCATTTCCACACCATTGCTATTTATCATAATCTTCATTTACAACGATGACACGGTTTTCATTGTGACGTTATTTTCTAGACAGGTCAGTTTTTTTGTTATACAGAAGTATCAGTATTAGATTTGAGCAAATTAATCATCCGAAAACATGCGAAACTTTCAGTTAGTCTCATTTACCAGTGACTATGTATGTGCCTAAAAATACATTCAATATGCAATAAATCGACAGTATTTGGTTCAATTTTTAAAAATATCTTTTCAGTGTGAGTTTGTACCATTAAAAAAAAAAAAAAAAAAAAAAAAAAAATCAGGGACTCATCTCCGATCCGCGAATTGTACCGGTCATTCCCACCAAATTTTGAAAAGATCAGCTTCAAACTGAGCGAATGCATAGCTCCCTCAACAACAACAACAACAACACCAACAAAACAAAACAAAACAAAAACAAAAACAAAAAAAGAAAAAAGGGGGGGGGGGGGGGGGGGGGGGTTAAAAATGATAAATCCTTTTAGGAGGCACATCTCCATCTCCATATTGTACCGGTCCTTTCCACAAAATTTTCAAAACATCTCTTGAAAACAGAACGAATGCATAGCCGGACAAGTTTGTTTAAGGACCGTGTTCATTTTTTTTTTAAAGGAGGGGGGCATTTCTCTCTGAAAAGGGTTAAAAGCCTTTCAGGTGGCACATCTTTATATTGCACTGCATGGTCATTGACCCAAAATTTTTAGAAGATTCGGTGAAAACTGAGTTAAGACTTTTTTCATAGTGAAACACATTATTAAGCATATAATGCAGCTAAGTTAAGCATTTCTTTGCATGAGTAATTTCGTCTCGTTGATTTAATGAACGTTGTGACGGTAACTTTTTGATTACGTTCCTGTAGTTTAATTATGATATATAATACTGTATGTGATATATATGGTTCACAACTATCTCAGTTTTTGTGGGACAACTCCGTTAGCATCTGACAGGTCCAAACAAATCACGAAGAAGTCATTTTCCTTTGTCTTTTCTAACGCCACTAGCATGCCCACACACATAACGGAAACCATGGAATTATATTAGCGCTTCTGAATAAAAGTAAGATTATACAATTGATGTCCGCCATGAACGGTAGCAGTTGCTCTGACATAAATATCTTTCCTTCACGTTCAGCAGGTATTTCCTAGAAGAATGTTGAGGAACAACCCTCAGATTGTCACCAAACTTCTGAAATTTCCCCTTCCCTACACACCAATCTAAAGAGTTGTCACATCATAACAAAATCGACCAAGAACACTCCACACGCATTGTGTAGCACATCAGTTGGTCCTTGAGATGATCCTGACATGATCCTGACACGATCCTGAGATGGCCCTGACATGATCCTGACACGATCCTGTGATGATCCTGACATGATCCTGAAATGATCCTGACACGATCCTGACATGATCCTGACATGATCCTGACACGATCCTGACATGATCCTGAAATGATCCTGACACGATCCTGACATGATCCTGACACGATCCTGAGATGACCCTGACATGATCCTGACACGATCCTGAGATGATCCTGACACGATCCTGACATGATCCTGAGATGATCCTGACACGATCCTGACACGGTCCTGACATGATCATGAGATGATCTTGACACGATCCTGACATGATCCTGACACGATCCTGAGATGATCCTGACATGATCCTGAGATGATCCTGACACGATCCTGACATGATCATGAGATGATCCTGACATGATCCTGACATGATCCTGACACGATCCTGAGATGATCCTGACACGATCCTGACACGATCCTGACATGATCCTGACATGATCCTGACACGATCCTGACATGATCCTGACATGATCCTGAGATGATACTGACACGATCCTGACATGATCCTGACATGATCCTGAGATGATCCTGACATGATCCTGACATGATCCTGACACGATCCTGACATGATCCTGACACGATCCTGACATGATCCTGACACGATCCTGACACGATCCTGAGATGATCCTGACATGATCCTGACACGATCCTGAAATGATCCTGACATGATCCTGACACGATCCTGAGATGATCCTGACATGATCCTGAGATGATCCTGAAATGATCCTGACACGATCCTGAAATGATCATGACATGATCCTGACATGATCCTGACATGATCCTGACACGATCCTGAGATGATCCTGAAATGATCCTGACATGATCCTGACACGATCCTGAGATGATCCTGACATGATCCTGACATGATCCTGACATGATCCTGACATGATCCTGACACGATCCTGACGTGATCCTGACATGATCCTGACATGATATTGACATGATCCTGACATGATCCTGACACGATCCTGAGATGACCCTGACACGATCCTGAAATGATCCTGACACGATCCTGAGATGACCCTGACACGATCCTGAAATGATCCTGACATGATCCTGACATGATCCTGACACGATCCTGAGATGATCCTGACATGATCCTGAAATGATCCTGACACGATCCTGAGATGACCCTGACACGATCCTGACACGATCCTGAGATGATCCTGACACGATCCTGACATGATCCTGACACGATCCTGACACGATCCTGACATGATCCTGACATGATCCTGACACGATCCTGAGATGACCCTGACACGATCCTGACATGATCCTGACACGATCCTGACATGATCCTGACATGATCCTGACACGATCCTGAGATGACCCTGACACGATCCTGACATGATCCTGAGATGATCCTGACACGACCCTGACACGATCCTGAGATGACCCTGACACGATCCTGACATGATCCTGACACGATCCTGAGATGACCCTGACACGATCCTGAGATGATCCTGACATGATCCTGACACTATCCTGACACGATCCTGACATGATCCTGACATGATCCTGACACGATCCTGAGATGATCCTGACACGACCCTGACACGACCCTGACATGATCCTGACACGATCCTGACACGATCCTGACATGATCCTGACATGATCCTGACATGATCCTGAGATGATCCTGAGATGATCCTGAGATGACCCTGACACGATCCTGATACGATCCTGAGATGATCCTGACACGATCCTGATACGATCCTGACACGATCCTGAGATGACCCTGACACGATTCTGAGATGATCCTGAGATGATCCTGACATGATCCTGATATGATCCTGATCCCCGCCCAACGATACCCCATGTTGGGTTATCTATTCGATGAAAGAAGAGCGCCTTCGTTCTTCGTTCTCTTGCTATGAGAGCTTTCTATCCCAAGGAAGGCGACAGCGTTATAAATGGCATGGTCGGGAACTACATTAATGTGTTTCCTTAACCATTCGACGGAAGCCCATAACAAATATTCAATGAGAAGATCTTCCAACATTTTGTTTGTATACCGACTGAAACAAACTCTACCCATCTCCTTACCAACTTGTTTTTCATACAAGATTGAGCATATCAAAGATGTTATCAAAACGGGTAACCGAGACTATTTCACCTATTATATTGACGATGAACTGTTTTTAGATAGCAAAACTTCATTGACGATGTTGATATGGCATACCCTGTAAAACTTGGCCAAAAAAACTTTAAGCCCGTCAATATCAGCAGTACTGCCAGCAGGGACAGCTTACCACTAAGCTTTAGGATGACACATTAGTTCTCATTTTGATGACATGATTTAACCCGGATTTGATATAGATTTGTATGGCGGATGACGTTGATGAAACAGAAATCGCTTATTCTGCCGGATCACTTGGTCTTATAATGATTGTCCCTTTAAAGCCCCTACCTGGTTCGGAAACAATAAAATTGTGAAAAAAAATGATAATTCTGAAATTTGGTAATTTCCCCTAACTGCTAAAGTTATAAACTTTGACGTAATTACGACCCTGGTTTCGAAGCCAAAGATTTAAAAAAAAAATAAAAATAAATAATTATTCTATAAAACTCCCCGTCTTACGAAAATAAATCTTCCAGTGACATTCGGCGTTTCGCCAGTGACAGAAATACAGAACACTGTTTTAAATGAAAAGTCAACGGTTTTGGAGTGTCATTATTATTCAGCTCTAAGACGAAATGCCCCTTTTAGGGACTCCATTCCGACGTATGTATATTTTCCGTATTTTGCTTTCGTTTTGTCGAGATAGACTTACGGTTTAGCTATTATGTCAACCTTCGCCATTGTTTTTCCTAAAACCAGATGGTGACGTTTACAATAAGATTTCTCACACTTATATTTACATTTACACTGCAGTCCCCACTATATAACTTTACCAAGCTCACTTGAAGCTTTAGTATGACGTCATTACTATAGTGACGTCATAATTGTCACGTCGGCGATAACGAAAGATGGCTGTTGTAAAGGCTGTTCCATCTTTGACGATAATAATTTGTTCATTCATCGTGGGAGCAAAATTCCTGGATATAGTCTTTTAAATCGTTGTCAAATGTAAATATAAGCATTGAACTGCCTTCATTTGGAAGTTATGGGCTGATGAATAGCAACTGGACAAAGGCAAAATCAACATGAAGCGCTAGCGCGTTTCATTAAATTTGCCTTTGTCCAGTTGGCATTCATCAGCCCACAACTTCCAAATGAAAGCAGTTCAATGCTTAAACAAACGTCGACTCCGGAACGTGACCATAACATACCAGCTCGATCAAAATAAGCTGACCATTGTTTTACGTTTATAAATCTAGACATATACCATTCCACAAATCACGTTTTCATGTCTGTATTCTATGTTGTTATTTAATGATATATATTTAAATTTCCACTGCGTGTTCTCTATATGAAGGTACTAACAAAATTAGCGTTCATTCCTAGGTGAACAATTAACCTGCCGCGTATGAATACATACTGTACATTGTTGACGGTGCCAATGCAAAAGTGTGAATATAAAATCGCGTTTGATTACACATGAAATAATGTTTTATCAACTTTAAAACTTGTTAATAATTGTAAAATTGAAGACAAAATTTCAATATTTTTCTTTCATGATGATTAAAATAATGAATTTGTGTGGAACTATATTTTGTGTACCTGTGTACTTGATTACCTTTCCCGCCAAATTGGAACTATCTGTTACGCTGTTACATCGATCATTCAGCTGTTTCGTCACTACGTATAACGAACGTAGAATACTGTTTCTTATGATTTTTTTTCAAAGATTACGTTGAAAAACAGTTTTGAAATGAAAATATAAGAAATAATTGTTATTTTTTGTTGTTCACTGGTGTATGAACGGCATTTTTTGACAGATATTTCAACATGACGCGCTGACGCGCGTCATTTAAAATATCTGTCAAAAAATGCCGTTCATACACCAGTGAACAACAAAAAATAACAATTATTTCTTAATTAAACATTCTATTGGAGATGTATGATATTTGATAGCTTGATTATATCAATAACATTGACAGTCTTGTTGAGATGTTTTAGCATACTCCCTCCATATAGGATAGTAAACATCTATTGGACTCATCTTGGGATTTGATTTTTTCCATTCAAACTTGTCAGTCACCTGCTGACAACAGCCGAATAACTATCTCCACTACGTACTCTCCACTATTACATTTTATATCCGTTCATCGTGTTTCATGTTTTTAACAACAGCAATTAAATATCACTCCTAGCTTTTACTGTTTCCACTTCAATTTGTATGTTTGCCATCACTTTTTAATCATAATCCAATCTTCTTTTTTAATCATAATTCAATCTACTTTTTTAAAATTATAATCCATTTTTTAAACCATATTATAAATCCAATCTCTCTTTTTTGGTAAATTATATAGAGGATATCTAACAGTGTCTTCAGTAATACCAAATATATTTGGTATTACTGAATACACTGTTAAATATTCTGTTTATTACATTTTTTATCAACGAAAAACCTACCCCGTATGCTAACTAGGCCTAATGTAAACAAAAAAAGTAGTTTCCCCTGTCCAGGTGCTGACATATATGTCGGGCTTTCTGATTGGTCAATTATTTTGGTATTTTCTAATCATTAATTTGATTGGTCAAATCAGCAAAAGTGATATTTTCACTAGTGAAAAATATGAGTGAAAAATATCACTTTTATAGAATGAATAATTTTTGATATTTACTTTTTAAATCATTATCAAATCTTTCTTTTTTTTTCAAATCATAATCCAACCTTTTTTCTCTTAGAATCTGATGTCCTTTTTTTTCTGTTCCAAACGACGCAGATTTTCATGGCAATGTTCCATGTACGAAATTTCCACGTTACATGTTTAAACCCGAGGACGACTCCTGCATTCATTCACCTGGGTACGAGGTGACATGATAGCGGGATATTGTTTTTGGTTTGAAGTATATTTTCATGAAAACAATATCATTTTTATCACAAAGTTTTCGCTCATGTTCAGTAAAAATCATTTCTTGTGTACAAAAACGGCAAACGGCAATACACCACTTTCTATAACCAAACCTGTATGTCGCTATTCAATAGATTTGTCTGTACTCTATCCAACCCTCAATTTGTATTTTGAAATGTGCTGTTATTTTGTGTGTGAATGGAATTATAATTTTGTTTAAGTCCATCTATGATAAAATATCTGACAAAACAAAACCCGCTTCTTTATTTAGGGTGTCATTTTTTTTTTTTTATTGTAAACGTCTTTAGTAAAAATCAATTGTAGTTTAAAATCAAAATTACAACGCTACATAGACCAACACGTATCGAAGGGGAGATAAGCGATGTTTCCATCATATAAACTATTAGTCTAGGCTATTTTCACGGAAACAATTGTCATGTCATAAAACAAAACGAAAAACATATTACAAAAATATCACATTTATTCTATATTTGCAATTAGGTTTCCAAATTATATACAAACATAAAATACACGTTTCACAACATAATTATTCCCGTACCCCCATACAAGTATAGTTCTTCACAAATTTCTTTTTGAAAGAAAGCTAATTTCAATAAAAAAAAACAGCACTGGGGCAAATGAGAATGGGGATGTCATCCTTTGAATAATTTGAATAATTTTATTGTGATATTGAAATATCAATTTTGATATTTTCACCTGTAAGTATAGGTGGCGTAGCAATTTATAACAAACATTCACCAGTAAGCAAAAATATCAAAACTTTAAAACAAAAATACATTTAAAAGAGACATATTGTTGGCAAGCCAAATATAATTCAAATTGACGAAAGCAGAATCGAGATTCTTCTTGCAACGGAAGACTTTTTCGTTGAAGTTTGGCCGAAATGCCTTTCCAATCAAAACCAGATCTGTTGAACAGCACAGAATACTGCCACGAAAGACCCAGACCGTCCAAGTGTCCGTTCGTCTGCTCATTCTGTCTGTCTGTCCTGATGGCCATGCTCTGGTTATGTCACTAGTAGGTTACCAGCGAGACCGCTTTCCTACGGAAACAAGAATTTTACATTTAGAATTATTGCAATGACACATTATCAATCTTCATTAAATTAATGGCCACCTTTCCTATGCTGTGTTCGTCCTTTAATTAAATTGACCAATATAGTATATTTCATAATCAAATAAACGCAATTGAGTCCCATAAAATCATTTAAAGACAATGAGTTCATGACCTTTATCATAGTATTACAATGAAAACGGATGCATAACGTTCTGCAAATCAGGCAAAATCATGTGGTATATGAATGCATGAAAGAGAATATCGGCTCATGCAGAGAATCTTATTTGACAAGTAGAGGGAATAATGTATTCTAGTCGACGAGCAAACAAACAATAGCATTGTTGACAGACGAACACTTACCACCAACTGAGGAGGAGGTGTGGTGTGTGGGACTACTTCTTCCCTATGGACGATAAAGGTACACATTGTCCGTTGAGACACACCTGTTGACAAAACGAAACTTTAGCATAGGCATGGAATCCATATATCTAATGTTATCAAAACAATCCTGTCATCCGAAAGGCAGTCTAGTAATGATACATGATTGAAGAGAAATATGAGAATTCTTATCTTCGATGTAGCTCTTAAGTTCTATAAACCAATATATTCAAACGAAACTTGAATTTAACTAAAACAGTGAGTAAGGATAACAAAACCAGGTGGTCTGGAATAGTAAGCGTCTTTGTCACTACCCTGGTTCTCTTTTAAGGACTGTAGCTTGACCCGGACTTGGCCTAGATTTGAATTCGTGAGAGTGCGTTGATGAAGTGAAAGACGCTTATCCCTTGCCCTCGTTATGTCGATGTTGAGGTGCCAGTTTTAGTTCAAGTCCGGATAAAATTTAGAGCTTAATACCTATCTATTTGTGCGTACCTTATGTTTGCTGCACTCTGTTCCGTCCACAGCTGGTTCAGACCGAGTATATCGCCATTCTCCTTTCCGATCATCACAACACAAGTGTTCACATTGGGTTGGACCTTCCTATCAAACGGAAAAGGAAAGCAACATATTAGCATACTTGTGGCGCTGATATCCTAATACATGTATATCATTAAGTCAGAGCGGTTGAAATAAAGAGGAGGAAGCGAAACTCGTCAACGGATACACAGACAATATTGAGATAAAGATGACAAGCATGGATTTTGGTCAAACAGAAAACAATACAACAGTTCACGAGGATAACATCAAGCCCGTACCTCACATGGTGGCCCTCCCGTGAACCGGAGACATTGCTGGCGAAGCGTCATGAACTTTCCTGGGAACGTAGTCGGGAACTTCAACGTGTCCCTGCTTGACCTTTGCAGTAAGCATTTAGCACGGTCCATCCTGAAAAGAAGGAAGCATCATATCTCACTATATCTGCATGTGATAGACATCGCTAACATTAAGAGAACATGACGTTCGTTCACGTTTCTTGCGACCATTAGGCAGCTGATCTGGTGTTAATGTACGTATGTGCATTTCAGCGGAGATCTTAATTTAGCGCCTTTTTCACTGAAAACATTCCACTAAATTATGTTTGCGGTATTTGCAGTATTTGAATGTTACTTTCTATGGCAAGTATTGCCGGTAAACTAAGTCATTACTGAATTAATCTTCATAAATCTAGTTCTACGCTTTTTTTTATTGCACATAGTTTATACGTTTACAACATAAATTAGCTCAACTCTTGTACAATTTCTTCAAAGAATGGGTCGACGATACCCATCTGGCATAAAATAGGGGAAGCTAAGAGGTGTTTCTCACATGTAGGTTGAGATAGTGTATGGGCCTACCTGAGAAAGTTCTGGAAGCTTCTGATAGAGCACTCTGAGAACCTGCTGAACTTGTACGAGTCGTCACGTGTGTAGCTCATGATGTAACCTGATTTGCTAGAGCAGGACCCTGCGTCAGCCTCTCCCGTCATGGTACGCGCCAAGTCTGTAGATAGAGACGAGAACATGTCCTCATAAATACCATGGAGGAAAAACTTCTAATCACTACTATTATCACAGTGGAAGTGGAGTTTGTGAAACGGATACAAGAGATCAATTAACATCAATTAATTGGAGAACTCTGACAAAAAAAATTCGGTATACTTACAGATGGCCAACCTCGTGGGCAGCAATGATGACGCCATTGAAACTGTTAGACGCTTCCCCTATTCCGAAGTTGAATGCGTTACCCCTCAACATAGGCGCTGACAGACATGCTCCACGTACGTACGCCACGCCTGGACAAATATATTCAAAATTTCATCAGTAAGACAATCAAACTATTCGTAACATTGTTCAAAAATATCAAAATGCCCTAAAATAATTTGAAAAAGCACGTTTAAAATGTTATGCTCTGAACTTGTTGTAACTTGTAACTAGTCGGAGAGGTACATTGTATTGTATCTCTCTTATTATCCTGCGTCTTCAATTATCAAGGGGTCACGTTTACTTCCACTCTGCGCCCTTGGAATATGTCATGACAAATTGGAAGGCTCGGCACAAAAGACTAGTTTTATCCTTTGATGTACATGAAACGAATCTCGATGTCGCCATATCGTTAGAATGATTGGATTTTTCGCCCCTCGTTAATATTCAAAAGAAAATGCACCAGCTTAGTGTTCGCTCAGGTTATTGTTCCTGAAACCAACCAAACTGCTAGATGCACCCCTTCGGTTTTGCCCCGACATCTTCCAGGGGTGAAGAGAGCGAAAGTGAGCGTTACTCCTGGAACATTGAGAACGATTTTCCTGTCGTTAGATAAGTTTGGATTGTTATATATTGTAAGAATGATAATGGTTTACCTGCCGTGCCCGTCACACACTCCTTCTCGTCCTTGGGGTCGAGCTGCGAGGAGATTCCTTTCCGGATAGACTTCAGTATATTCGGATTAAACGGTAATTTCCCATCTTTTCCATGTTTTAGTCGGCGACACGCGTTCTCGCTGTAATCACAAGTGATACAGATTGTCATACTTGAAATAACGTCAGAATAATTACTGGGTAGATATCTGCTGCTTATAAACATGTACTATTCTGTAATATCACACAATTACTGTAAATGTTTTATTTTGGCGTGCTCAAATGTTAGCGTAATGACCTAATTTAAACTAATTTACGTCACGATGAATTGACGCTGCCATAATTGATAAAGACAATGAAACAATGAAAAGAAAATATTATTGGTGTATTCAAAATTTAGCGGAATGCTCCCAGCGCGGAAATTGATAAAATATGATTACCACTAAAATACACGGCAGATGTAAACATCCATGATGGAATCTTACCCAGTCTGCAGGAAGGCAATGTCATGTACTGGCAAGGCATTTTCGTAACGAATGAGCCACTTCTGTAAGCTATCCATGGCGTCATAGAGAGAAAACATCTTGCTTCCCCTCCTGATCCTGCTCGACTCGATGAAAGGCTGGGCATTTGGCTCCTTGAACACTCCGATTTCCCGGATACGGAGGTCTATAATTGGCCAGGAGCCGGACAGTGCAATTGTCAGATACTTCCAGTTAACCTGTAAAAGGGTAATAATAGGCATATTCAATAGCCAATCCATGATGATTTACTTCACAAATTGGTCAGATGAACTAGATAAACCTGCCGAAAACGACACGAAGAAAATGAACAGTATTGTAATTGAACGCATTTCAGATCACAGGGTAATAAAAGTTCTTACCGCATGCCAGAAGTGCATGAGATATTCCAAGAGTTCATTTGAGTCTCCCTCAAACTCCCGGTAGAGGGCGAAGTCTACAAAAAGTAATAGTTCCGGTTCTATGCGCGGTGAGCTGCGCGATTCTGTTTGGGGCGGCCGGTACTGACGTTTCTTTCGGCTATGTGGTTTCATTTTCTTCGGTTCCGAGTTGTCACGTGTAACATTGTACTGCATCTTCAGCATGTCCTCGAATCCCGGTATGACTGGTACTGTTAAAGTGAGAAAAATATTACAACAGAGCCACCGTACCACATCGAAAATGAAATTTAAAGTTTTCGGACACGAAACTTAGAAGTTTATGTTAGTATTTTTTGAAACATTAAGCTTCGATGTCACACTTAAAACGTTTTACGGAAATCGTGCAACTTTGAAAACAAATAGGGCTGCGCATGCGCGGTTTCATCAATGCCTATGTTACCTACCATGCATGGTGTCGGCATGGAACACACCATGGTATCCACCCTCTTCCCTGTACACGGTGTGAGAGTCCGAAAACACAGCCCTCTTGTGTCTCTTGTTTGACTTAGGCGCCGCCACGATGAGCTCGTCAAACAGAACTCCCTCCTGGAAAGATAAAGAAACCAATCAACACCACAACAAGGGTTGTATAAAGGACGCACAGGCGACCAGTACTTCTTTATGTGATTTTAGTAATAGTTAAGTATATGCCGAATAACGTATGATGAATTGCGATAACAACTGTTTCGTATTTCTAGGACTTCCATCTATTCCACGATCATTAACAGCCATGTTTGATTTGTTAAAAGGAAGCTCATTAGACTACTTTCAGTGTAGTGAGTTGCATGTATTTTCCCATCGATTGTGTCAAGATTCATCTCCTGATTTCAAACTACTAACAAATTTTTCAATATTAAATTTCAGTCAGGATTTTAGGTGCCTTTTCCTACAGTTAAGAAATGTCGTGACATCCTGCCAGGTAAAGACTTACAATAAACGACTCCGGTTTCTGTCCAGAGTCCTTCCGGTGTGCGTAAATGCTGAGGAAGGTCCCAGAGCGGAGATCCTGGTAGTAGTTTAGACCCCTCGCCTTCTTCTGTAGATCTACCTGTAACAAGTACATACACTTTCAAGTTCCAGTCGCTGCCACCAAAATTAATATAGTTAAAAATAAAGACCACTGAGTTACTTAGTATATCGCACCTGACAGTATACTTTAAATAACTGACGCAGCTCTCTTAATCATATTTCTTATACTGTTACTCCTAACTTAAAGAATCTTAACAGTTATTAAAAAGGATTTCAAATTATGATTGAATTAAGTAATATGCCATTTGCAAATATGTCTTTTTTAAATCAGTTGCAAGTGCGAGTAAAAGGAAATAAAATTACGATATGACCTTTTAATAGAATCAACTGCCAATCTGAAGTTTGTTGGCGAAGCTATAAATGCATTCATGAAAAAGTATTCATATGCCATATCGATTAAAACCATATCCTTACGGGCTTGAACTGCTCCTCGAAAACTGTCCTTCCGTTCTTGTCCACTGAGACAGTCAGGAAGCGAACGTCTTCATGCAGGATGTTGCTGTTTATTCTCTTCACCTCCACGTGATAGGTTTCTTCCGGGGTTGAGACTTTCACCGCCAGGGTCTGGTCGTTATCCGGGTCACCATTCACGTGCACTTGAGCGGGATACGATCCGGAGAATGAATTTTTCGGATTGCCTTGAGTTCTCTGAGGATGAGGAGCGACTATATGCTGCACATTATCTTGAATCTCCTGTGGACGCTGTGGGCGTTGTGGGCGTTGCTGAGTGTTGGGTATAGTTTTCGGACGTTGATACACCCTGTATTGCTTTTGGTTGTGATCTATGATGACTTCACTACTATCCTGTTGGGCGTTATTTTCACCTTGTTTAATAAAATTATTGTTTACGGGAACATTATTTACATACGGTACATTGTTTGGATTGGAATGTTGGTTTTTGTGAATATTATTATTAATTTGTTGATTTGACGGAGCTCGTCCAATATTTGTTGGCATATGACTATTCATTAGATCATTATTTACCCGTCCTGGACGGTTTTGGAAAGTGTTCGCACTTCCAATGTTATTATGCTGCGGACTGACCGGCACTCGTTGCTGTGGAATAGAATTAGGAGTATGTACCGGATGTACAGGGCTGCTTCCTGGCCCAGATAGTCTGTTTATGGGCCTACCCTGGTTAGATATTGCACTATTACGATCTGTTTGATAACTCAGTCTTTGTGGAGTGTCAAACACTGTTTGTTGGGCGTGGCCGACGCCATTGGAAGAAACTTGATGGACGTTGCGTCCGATGTCATTAGGATTTCGGTTGTCCCGCTGAATCCCCGCTAGGGGTCTCTGTTGTGGATTTGAAACTGATCCCCTGTTGTACTGTGTAGATGACGGCCTGTTTGGATAGGCCCCAGAATGGACGACGCCCACCATGTGTGATTGTTGCCCTTGTGGGTGCGACTGCTGACCCAGTGGCTGCTGTGATCGGTCGATGGAGTGACCATTTTGTTGTGGATTGTAACCTGAAAAGATATCCATATAAAGCTCTTAATGACGGTACTGGTCAATTAAATTCTCTGGTCAAAAATATAACGAACGTGAGGAAGTTTGAATGAAAAATGAGAATGTTTTTTTTTAGTTGATTTGTGAAATTCAGTTAATACGCCTCAAACCTCATACAAATGTGAAGTCGTTTATGGTAGCTTGATTAACTGGTATAGTCACTAACCTTGCCAGCACGGGCAGGGATACCTGATTTGACCACTTACCTTACCAGCCCGGGCGGGGATACTTGATTTGACCCTTAACCTTACCAGCCCGGCGGGGTACTGAGTTTGACCACTAACCTTGCCAGCCCGGACGGGGGTACTTACGGATTTGACTACTATCCTTACCAGCCCGGACGGGGGTACTTGATTTGACCACCAACCTTGCCTGCTCGGCGGGGGTACTGGATTTGACCATTAATATTGTCATCTTGGGCGAGCTACTTGATTTTGTCATGGTAGCAGTCGACCCTTGATATTTTACCTTGTCAGACCGAGCGTAGGTTCTTTTTTTAACTACTGAACCTTGCCATTCTGGGAGGTACGTGTTTGAATTACAAACCTTGTTATTTGCGTATTTAACTACCACTTTGGGGTTACTGCTTACTTTTAAAGCTCGGGGTATTTGTTTTGACTACTAACCTTGCCAGCTCTGGGATGCTTGTTTCGACCGTTGTTGCTGCTGCTGCTGCTGCTTTTGCTGCTGTTGCTGCTGTTGATGTTGTTGTTGTTGTTGCTGCTGCTGTTGGAGCCAGCTGTTTTTTGACAGACGTGCTGCGCTTCCCTGAAAAGAGAGTTATCGTTATTGTATCAGACGACCCTATTAGACAACATAGGGTCAAAATCAATGCTTTGGTACAAAGACAGGAAGCCGTCGGTCTAAACGGTAAAATTACAAAGCACATGCCAAAAGACGAATGTGAAAGTTACCGTTAATCAGCGACATCATATATCGCGTCATAGGGACGAAATTAGCACGTGCTCTATCATCGTTAAGCGTGTGTTTTGTTACCTGGAAGGCGGGATGCAAGCAAATTATCTAATTTATTTTCGGCATGTCGAACATGTCTTTAATAATTCCATCAAAATATTCCTGCGTGAAACATGAACAGATAAATACGTAAAGTTTGATAAATCGTCACATCGTGTCGCTTTAGAAACGTGATTCCATTTTGAATAATAAATGATACAAAGTAGACACACTGATAAACATACTAGTCGATAAACAACAGGGACCCACTCAATCACCGAGGGAGGTGATACGGATCGTGTCAGCTCTTCATGCTAAGGGGTTTTTATCTTACAGTTTTACTTGTGTTTGATGCCTCTGTTACCTATCTCCAAATTTATTTTAAGTTTACAGGTACTCCCTATTTGCATTAGTAAATCGGACGGTTGTGATCGACTTGGTGGGGATGTAGATGTAGTCATCTGTCTATTAACTTGTATGGGTGCAAACCCAAGTTAAGTTTTGTTCGTTTTCTGTTACTCAAAAGACATGCGCAGAGAGTGTATAATGAGGAATTGTGTAAAATTGAAAAAAAGAAACTTTCGTCGATCACGATATTTTGACGGATGGATCACAAATACACCCATAAGTATGAGAGTGGACGTCATACTGTCCATCTATTATGGTGGACCTAGATGGACTTTCTAGTCTTCATTGTTTCCCCAACAACTCAAAACTTAGTACTTTTCTTTTATCAATTTGAATCCTTATCTGGGGAATCAGAATATTAGGTAACCTCTCCGACTGTGTCTGGGACACTAATTCTCTGGAAGTTACTCACGCTAAGAGTTGGACGTTTACGATTTTGTCTGTAATGGCATCATATTCATATCAGAAAGAAAATTTAATGTTACATAAAAGAGAGATGTTGTCCACAATGTTTCTCAGAAAAAGACCCCGAAATTATTTGGTGATCCCCCCCCCCCCCCTCCCCCTCCCCCCAACCCCAACCCCCAAAAACCCCAAACATATCGGTGACCAAGGATGTTTTGACGCAACTGCTGAAAGATCAAGATAAGTGGTACATGTCCTCTGGACCTCTTTGTTCATACAATAAACGGACGTCTACGACCAGGCGTAGCATACCAGCATATAATTAGCGGGACTTTCGTCGTGTCTGTGCGACACGTCACCTTACGGTGTGTGGTCTGTTGTTACATGACCAATAATACGTGAAAGGACGATTGTGTCTGTGATTCACCATTAGGAATTCCAAAGTTCACTGACTGGTCAGAGAAGGCATAGTGCACCTCCGATGACAATATAGGGACCGGGCCTATCTTGTTTCTATACACACACTATTTCGGTCACCTATATCTCAAGTAACACCCTATTTTTTGAAGTGGAACAAAAACACGAATTCGTCTCCCATGGATACCTTTATTGCTGTCCTTTATCTTGACACCTTCATTATATACCTTTCATTGACCCCTTCATTACTACCATTTCTCTTGATCCCTTTATTTTTTACCTTTCCCTTGACCCCTTCATTACTGCCATATCCCCTAACCCCTTCTTTTTTTTACCTTTCCCCTGGCCCCTTCATTACTACCATTTCCCTTGACCCCTTCATTTTTACCTTTCCCTTGACCCCCCCTTCATTACTACCATGTCCCCCTCCCCCCTTTTTTTGTTGCCTTTCCCTTGACCCCCTTCATTACTGCCATGTCCCCCTCCCCCCCTTTTTTTGTTGCCTTTCCCTTGATCCATTCATTACTGCCGTTTCCCTCGATCCCTTATTCATTTATCTTTCTCTTGACCCCTTTATTACTGCCCTTGTCATTGACCTCGTCATCATGGCCCTTTCCCGTGATCCCTTATTATTTCCATTTCACGCAAAAATAAGCGGGAGGGCAAGAAATCATCTGCAACAGGCCAGCTTACAATCACGAGGCTATGATTTGAACTGTAATAATTAATGCATAGAACTCATGTTTTGAACTGTATTCATTAAATACATGGGTGGTATGGTGTCACAGTGGTAGCACACTGGCCTTTCACCTAGGCGGCCGCGGTTCGATTCCCTGATCGGACGTGAAACGGTTACGGGTTATCTGCCTGACCATGTGGGTTTTCTCCGGGTACTCTGGTTTCCTCCCACATTAAGACCCCTCGCACGCTTCCATCCGGACCAACAAGAGTGATTCATATTAGGATAACTTGTTTAGCATTGTTGTTTTTGTTTTTTGTTTTTTGTTTGTGTTTTGGAAAATAAAGTTCATTCCTGTAAATAAATAGTGTTTGCTTCATATTATCTATATATCAAATGGTTCTGGGCAGGATAATGGTTCTGGTTTCTTTAAACAAGCAGGATGATGAGACACAGGAGCAGACGACAAGAAGCTGACCGTGCACAGTGACATGTCTTATCTTATATTCAAATAATAGACAGAGATGTCTATATATAGGTTATTTTTTAATATAAGACTAGACATGTCCCTGTGGTCTGTGTGTACGACATACCTGATACAAACAGTTCTTGCCACAGGCATCGTATAGTGACAAGATCATCAGAGCCACTCTCTTCCGGGTTTGACGCTATCAATATAGTTCGTGAACTCGTCAGGGCACCTCGGGTATGTGGATGAATAATCGAGTTTACTGGTCAGTGAAACCCTTCCTTTGACCACTACTGACCACATAAAATGGATTCGTGACTTCAAACACCGGAAACTAACCCCCTCAAACCGCAATATTCTCTTTCTTACACCTCTGAACAATAATCGGTTATCCTTGGCCGATTCCGGCATAATCATCAAGTAAGCAAAAACCGAGTTGTACAGTACAAAGTGTTCCTTATAGTGACAATCATCTTGGGCGTGAACATTTGATTATTTTTCAATAAAGTACCTTCCAGTACTCTTGTGTTCTCTACGTAAAGAGTACTAGTATCTGTCTGTGATTGGGCCTTTGCGTTCTCGACGTAAAGAGTATCTGTCTGTGATTGGACCAGTTGGATATTTGCTGTAACCTATGTATATATTGACTATAAATATTTCTGTATAGTGAATGGACTTGTATTGGTATCTGACGGTTCCCCGGGCGGCACAGTTGTCGTAACGTTTCATGCAATTGCTTAACGTTGAACTACATGACTGGCACTGGTCCTCTATTCGCGGGCTCCTGTCAGAATTTTGGAGCCTGCAATTATGGTCAATTTTAGCGGAATAGACTGGCGCCTATGTATGACGTCACAACCCAAACCAAAATTTCAGGTAATTAATCTGTAGTTTCAGTTCTAAGTTCATGTACTTAGTGGAATCTGGTTTCTTCTCGTGGAATTACTGTTTCCTCTCATATTATGACCGTTTCGCAAACTGCCAACAAGGTCAACAAGAGTATATAATTAGTTACTTCAGCTTGTTACCAAATTGAATTGTAAATTGAATAAACTAAATTTCAATGATTCAGGGTATTGAAACTGCAGTATCGGTTTAAGGAAGTTCGGAGCACGTGATCATGTCATAAATTATGTAAGGCAGTCATTTTGACGCAGGTTCACGCACGAATTAGCTAGCGACTAATGTCGTTATGCGTCATATATCATCGTGTAAAGTCTTGTTTATTTCGCCACGATAAGACACTGCGACACAGATTACCGACCCCACGGTCCGTATGTGTGCTATACTTTATAATACAATATACGGAACATGGATTTAAAAAAATTGTGTCTGTGACGAGACCTTTATCTCCGGTATAACTTATAAAAATAGAGGATGGCGGGAATTATCTGTGATCAGTGCGTCATGACGTAGGTAAACGCCATATATCACGTCTTAAAAGTACACGTGATTGAGAATTACGTGTACAAATTGTGATAGATCACATAATCGGTCTGTTATCAATGAGTTCGCTGATGTGATAGTTTTGCATATTATGTCACTAGTGTAACATATACTGGTTTCCATTGGCTGCGCAAGATAAAAATCGATTGTGACGTCATAATATGAACAATGACGTAACATCATTGATTGAAAATGGCGCAGTCGAATGATTGCTTCCTGATGATTTGTCTCCATATGTTTATTTAAAAGCCTGTCAAAATGTAAGTTTTTTGTTAGTTATGCGAACATATCTGTAACTTGTTTTCATTTCATTTCAAACAAGATTTCATGAAATGTGTCACAGAAACATATATACTTATCAGTACCAACTCATTATCCACGTCGATGGCTTTACCTTCAGTTTACTTAACTTTAGTTTAGTACAAATAATTCATATTTGAAAGGATCATCTCGTTTAGAAAAATAAAATATTTAAATAGAAGTTAGTACGTTAAATGCTATCCACCTTATCTATAAGTAGAGGTGAGTACGTTAAATGCTATCCACCTTAACTTTAAGTAGAGGTTAGTACGTTAAATGCTATCCACCTTAACTTTAAGTCGAGGTTTGTACGTTAAATGCTATCCACCTTAACTTTAAGTAGAGATTTGTACGTTAAATGTTATCCACCTTATCTTTAAGTAAAGATTTGTACGTTAAATGTTATCCACCTTATCTTTAAGTAAAGTTTTGTACGTTAAATGTTATCCACCTTAACTTTAAGTAGAGATTTGTACGTTAAATGCTATCCACCTTAACTTTAAGTAGACGTTAGTACGTTAAATGCTATCTACCTTAACTTTAAGTAGACGTTAAAACGTTAAATGTTATCCACCTTAACTTTAAGTAGATATTTGTACGTTAAATGCTATCCACCTTAACTTTAAGTAGAGATTTGTTCGTTAAATGTTATCCACCTTATCTTTAAGTAAAGATTTGTACGTTAAATGTTATCCACCTTATCTTTAAGTAAAGTTTTGTACGTTAAATGTTATCCACCTTAACTTTAAGTAGAGATTTGTACGTTAAATGCTATCCACCTTAACTTTAAGTAGACGTTAAAACGTTAAATGTTACCACCTTAACTTTAAGTAGAGATTTGTACGTTAAATGCTATCTACCTTAACTTTAAGTAGAGATTTGTATGTTAAATGTTATTCTTGTATCTTTAAGTACACTTTCAGTAGCAGATACTGCAATAGGCCTATATTGAGGTATCTGCTAGTAAATTATTGTGTTAAATGCCAGTCATCTGATTTTGATGAAAATTCTCTCCGACCCAGTAAATATTATGACATTATGAAAAATAACTGATACACCTGGCTTTAGTGACGTGGCTTAGACAGGGTTACTACGTACATATATCTGTGTCTAGGTGTAAAAGTAACTCAACAGAAAAACAAGCGAAAAGATGGATATCAAGCATCAGTCAAACAAAAGTAGAACGCATAATTTATAAACAGTATGACAGATTGGCCGATACGGGTCGTTCACAGAGGTCGGCGTTACATTTGATAAAGGGTTAACTGTACATGTCTGGATGACAATTGCCCAGTGTGACCTGGTCATCTCGCGCTTACAATTAAATCAGGTTGATGACTCTTGGTGACCTGTTTGGTGAAATGGATTCTTTAACTGGGGGTCATTGTATCAACAACAATGGCATGTGCCTAATAAGTCAGAAACGCAGTTTGGAATGTAGAACATCAATACAGATCAATCACTATTGACAACCAGATAACAATGGGTTACATCAGGACATTGTCTAGATATTTGACGCACAGTTTTTATTATTTATTCACTATTTTTTTCACATAAAAAAAAAGAATAAATAGTAGAATGTCGCTTTGTTACCACCTATTTTTGATATCAGGATATGATTCTTTGATATCAAGAATACAATTTGTATATAGAAAAAAAACTACTGAACAAATAGTGAAGAGGCTCCTTAGCATTTTTCGTGTCGAAAAAGGGTAAATATTACCTACTTTTTTTTAATGAAATATCGAATTCTTGATATCGAAAATTCATACGCATTTTTTATATAAAGAATAGTGAATAAATGGTAAAACGGCGCCTCATATATTATGCTCTATAGTACATCATCACACATTCCTATTCAATTTTTCAATTTCAATTTTCAATTTCTTTATTAACTGTGGGCCATATTGCCCATTAGCACATGTTATAATATACAAAGTCGTAATATACGTGAACAGCAATAGAAATTACAAAGTGGAGAACGAGTTCAGAGTTTGTATATTCACAGGGGCTTGGTACGAATATCTAGCCAATGGCTCATATACATGTATTTGTATTACATGTATAAATATTATATATATTGTAATTCATGTCAAGTCAATGTGTTCCAAATAAAGAAACAGACAAGATCCTATAAACAGCATCATAAATATTTATACAATCTATATAAAATCTATATAAAATCTATATACAATCTATATACAATCTATATACAATCCCATGTGTTAGGTCATCTTGTTCGCGTCCAAGACCCAATGACCGTCCTTACGTCACAGAGTAAGGGGGAGGGAGAGGGGTCATATGTCTTTATTCGGTACTAATTGCTACTTTAATTACATTAATCCTTTGATCCGACTAAAGAAATCATAAAGTACATAGTGATCGATAAATGTGTAACGTGTGCAGAACATCCATCATAAAGGTCAAATCAGTAGGGTTAATGGAGTCAAAGGGCACAGAGACCGGAAACGAGACATTTACGTGTCATCAATCATTTATTAATTACATTACTTGTAACAAATTCTTTGATCGGATATTGGAGAATAATTAAATATAGAGATTAACGAAAACACAAATATCCAATTATTTTATTTAGAAATTATCAACGGAAATTCATATTTATATTTGCATATAGGATCTGTGTTGTTTCATCATTCTTGTGTCAGAAAGTTTAAATAAACAAAAACAAAACAAAACCTATAATAACAATGATGAATGAAACAATGAGGAAAAAACCCACAAAGACAAATCCTCCTAAAACAGAAAAGTATCCATCATCTTCATTTCGTACTCCATGTGGCGGAACGTCGCCAGTCTTTTGACATTTGTCTCTAAATCTTTGTAATGGTAGAATTTTGCACTGATTTGTATTCTACACGTGTAGCGTACTATATATAGCGAGGTTAAGTACCGCGATCACCCATACCATCCCCACTTTACTGTGATTTAGTGGTAATTAGAACAGTTCATGTGAGACACCAATCAATGTTAATAGTCAGCAGCGGACGCCTTTACATCATACGACATTTCACATGACCAGAATAATGAATGGTTTCGTAACCTGGTCATGAACTAAATATAGCTGCTGGTTATTGCTGTATCATTCTAATACCGGGGTACATGTCTCTCTTCATCCCCTCTCTCCGGACCAAAGACTCCATCCCTCATATCCCGTCCCTCGGGACATAAGACAATGTATGTTTGTACTCTCTTCCAAGATGCATTTAGCTGATGCATAGCATATGTCTTGTGTATAAATTTAATTTGTGTAAAGTACAAGGTTTTATTAAAAATTCGGGAAAATAAATGTAGAGTTTGTTACATTTGCTGTTATGTACATATAAACAACGTCCATAATGGTCAACAAACGCTTTATCCATGGACACTGGTATTTTCTCAAATGAGTTTTATCGTGTCACCTGACAAAAGATTGCGACATAAAGTAAGCATGTGTAACAAAAGAAAAATGTATTTAGAAATTAGATAAGTAAAAAAGTCGGGGCTAACTTTTGTTTCTGTGATTAATTTTACGCAGTTCAGCGTAAAGACTTTTCTGACAACAGGAAATGTTGACTGTAAGGAGTAGTTTGGCGTGCCGTGTTTGTTATAACGGAAATGAATGTATGTAACCGATTGGAAAGCTCGGATATAATATTAAATCTGCAATAGTCAACACCTTGTCTATCATGATTTACTACTTTGCTTTTATCACAAGCTCTCTTAGTGTCATCAATGTACCATTCGGCGTCATTAGGTGACGTATACACCATTGGGGAGGGTGTATGATATACAGTCGTATGTGCTCTAACTTTTAAAGTATGGAACGCAAAGTGTATCATGTTTGGGTGTGTTGGTGTGACAATGGACCGTTCACACGGTCAAGGGACAATCAATCACCAGCGGACCATTACAACGTGTGAACTTCAGACCGTAACGAACGCGCCCGTTTTCTTATAAAACACTACAATGTTAGCAATAGTAGAAAACAAGAAATATCTTTAAAAAAGATAAACGGCATAGTTTTAATGCTGGTGGTTATAATGTAAAACTGCTGGTGAAATAAATTAACGAACTAATGCTTTGGTTTGTTTTATTTAACGTCCTATTAACAGCCAGGGTCATTTAAGGACGTGCCAGGTTTTGGAGGTGGAGGAAAGCCGGAGTACCCGGAGAAAAACAACCGGCCTACGGTCAGTACCTGGCAACTGCCCCACGTAGGTTTCGAACTCGCAACCCAGAGGTAGAGGGATATTGACGAACTAATGCGAGTCAGCACGGATAACAACATTATATCAGTTTGAATTATTTTTGGTGATAATAAGACTGCATTTGAATCAGGAATATAATTTTATTTCTGTCATTTGAAAAGATACACCCACTTATTCGGCTTGCATTCAATCTTAACTTTGTTTCGTTTTTAACTGCATATCTGCATTTTGCATTTACCGATACGTTGACCAATCACATCTTGACCAGTAACGCCACCTGTCGCGTCATATCCGAGACCATAGAATATTATAGGGCGATGCCGAAAAAGAAACTTGCAGGATATATGTAATACAATTTTCCACCAACTATTAAAGGGTTTACAAAGCTTCTTGGGACGAGCCTTGGGATAGGTAACTATATTGGAGTGCGTTATTATGTGTAATTGACAGGCTTAGGGCTTTTGCAAACATACAGATATCTATTACATAGTTGTGTTTTTGTTTTGATTATTTTTTGTGATTTACATCCAAATATGTAATGCCATCTATATAAGCTCATAAGCATGTCGGGAATTTAATAAAAGCACTTTTAATGCAATAAAATCTTTCGCTTTTGGATAATAACTTTTTTTTTCATTTTATGAAATAAATCATTACATGCTTTAGATCTTCTTTTCTTTAATTTTATGGAGATTATACAACACATCTTAATTTATCACCAGTATGAATATTTTGAAAATAAGATGAATCATGCATCTATAAAAAGTAAAATTCAATTCAGTAAAAAGTATCGTTTTGTTTGAAATTCAGCGACCGCCTGTCACATGCTTATTGATGCTACCGCACTCTATCAACAGTGTTATTTGGTCTGACACTCAGCAGTATATCTTCACGGTAAAAGTCTAAAAGGAATCCAATTTTAAAATTAGGAAATCCTTTAACTCAAATTTATTGTTGCTGAATTCCAATAATGCTTAATTATGGATTTTTTTTTATTTATGTACATATTTGAAGGATATTTGATGAAACTGTGGCCTTTTTAAAATAGAAGTGGAATTATTACCCAGACACATTCCTAGATATTCGTACAGAGTTTGACCAGTAGTGACCACTGAGATGATAAACCTAGGTACGTATACCAGCAGTGACCACTGAGTTGATAAACCTAGGTACGTATACCAGCAGTGACCAGCCCCCGCGTACGGACAATTGAATGTTTATGGTGATGACCGACATCAAATACTCATATACATTACGAGATTGATATCACCGGACAGTCAATCACATGTACTGGACACACAAACGTCATGGTCCGGACAGAGCTGGACAATTAGTGGACACGAATGACCCTTCCCTATAGTTTGTTTACAGTTGACTATCGATGTTTTCCTCACTTCCGGTTCTGATGGTATATTTAACAAATATCTCAATAGTTATCGTTTACAGGTAGATTATGTCAGCGATAAGGAAAACTCCTATTTAGGAACCTATTATGGCAATATGTAAAATAAAACATTATTGAGTGACAACAATTCTTTTATAGTATAAGTTGACATCATCTGAAGCAGAGCAGTGTTTACCTGTGGAACCTATGAAAATTCTGAACAAAACATCTACGCACATCATTTAAAAATATTTTTTTTTTACAAAACCGATCTATTTTCATGATTGTGTATCGGTCATTAATTTGAAGGATTTATATCCGTTTTCTCCTTAATTAATTCAAAAATGATCACGGCAACAACAAATTAATCTACTTAACATGACTTGGAGATAACTACGTCTTTCCTTATTTAGGTCAAAGCTTTTATATTTAATACATTTATTTCTGTTCCCAACGTTCACTTAATTACGAAGTACACGCACTACCTTCGCTGTTTTAATATATAGAAGTTTGTCATAATGCTGTGTAAATTTTCCAATACATAATTTAGGTTTACCAATATCAATATGCTACATAAGCTTGTCAATGTGGTATGCAGGTTTGTCAATATGCAATGTATGCTTGTTGCCAATATATAAAGTGGATCAGCCATTGTGCTATGTAAGCTTGCCAATGTGTTCTAGGACTCATTCAGCTCGTCAATACAATTTGTTACGCAAGCTTTCCAACTGATATTTCTAAACATTTATCCAACATTTCCAACTGATAAGCCATTATATCTGTTCGTCAGGATCACATAAAGCTTACCAAAGTACAGTTGGTACATGGAATGTTCAGGGTTAGTGCACATCTTAATTAAAATTATTTATCCGAGACATGTGTTTTCGGAGATGGAGGGGCCGCGGTGGCAGAGTGATTAAGGTGTTCCGACACTTTATCACTAGCCCTCAACCTCTGGGTTGCGAGTTCGAACCCTACGTGGAGCAGTTGCCAGGTACTGACTGTAGGCAGGTGGTTTTTTTCCCGGTTACTCCGGCTTTCCTCCACCTCCGAAACCTGGCACGTCCTTAAATGACACTAGCTGTTAATAAGTCGGTCAACAAAAACAAACCAAACCAAATTTCGGAAATGGAATTTGGATTGTAGTATTACACATGAGAGGGCCGTGTGGTGATGTAGGGTGTGTTCATTGACCTTGACCTGTCGACCAATAAGGCGGGCACCACAACACATGCATCACTCATGCGTCTGACGTTTTTGTAAAGACAATGGTCAATGGTCCTGAGTCTATCGGGGAATGGAATTCTCCTGACATTTTGTACTACAGGAATAAAACAGTATTTTAGTCTGTATAATTTACAGATTTGTTATATACACTTTTGTAATATGGTATATATCTAGGATATCACTGGTTTATACTTCCAATCTACTTAAAATGCAGTTGGCGTTTCGCGTCATGCCTAATGACGGTTTGAAACTTGATAATGATTTAATGGTGCTGTCCGAGATGTTGCGATAGCAGACACCTCAGTATTATACATCTTTGTATTAAAAGACACTTTCACTTTCGTTTTACATTTATAAAGAACATGCCCGAATTTCCAAACATGAGCGATTTTAATTACAACATAGTTTTCATTTGTTTAGAACATTTATTATAGATTATTTTTCCAATGTTCATTTCCGTGTATATTTTTTTTTTGTATATAACTATTTAGACAGACTGTTATAAATCGTTCATATTACCAAATGATATCCGTATGGCTTTGGGTGTAAAACGCTCGCGGAAGCCGGGTCGACTTGGTATGATGGATGATTCTAAACCGATATGTATATATTCCAGTTTATTACCATGGTAACTAACGAAAAATGCCAAAACTTGCATACATGCTATCTTATGGCGATTTAAGTAAGTATAATACACCTCTTGCAGCGCCATCAATAGTGTTTAGTTTATTACATGACCGAGCAAAAAGGCAGTATATATATTTCAATTTTCAAAATGAATGTATTATCTCAGTCTGCTATGTCCTGATGGGTCACCATAAACACGATAACATGAGTAAGTGTCGTAATAAATGCAGGTTTTGAGTTATGGAATTGATGATTCTGGCTCTATAAGTCGTCATTCTTAAAAAAAAGACAGATCGTCATATATTTTCTAATGCATCACCTATAATAGTCGTGATATCCCCAATTGTAGCAGACGACAATTTGACTGACTCTGATGACAGAAAAAGAAACCAATATCATTTCGGAATGAGTAACATTAAAGTCGCCCAAACCACCCCAGCAGTAGCTAGGGAAACTATATAAGCCACCGTATTTTTCTGCAAGTAATACAAACACCCAAACACAGAATTTAATCTAAATTTGACAACATTTGAATTTTTGACTAATCCGAAGCCAGCAAGTACGGACGACAGCATTACTCCTTGTATGTGTTATATTTTACCTACGTATCAATGCGCCGAATAGAATAAAAGTCACCGTTTATAATGCTCTAGTAGGCAGTCAGAAGCAAATGGCGACCATTTTGTCAAATCAAAAAAGTATGTCAGCATTGTGTTCCAGGTGCCATACAATACCTGTATAACGATTTTCATCAAAATCGGACAATATCTTTCGACAAATCAGAAACCACGAAATAGCTGTCCTTTTGTTGACTATGTTGTTTTTAGTGCCTGGCCTATCCGATACTTCTCACCAAGTTTAATTTCTATAAGCCAAAATACTCTCAGACACAGGGACATCGTTACTCTCTCAGACACAGGGACATCGTTACTCTCTCAGACACAGGGACATCGTTACTCTCTCACACACAGGGACATCGTTACTCTCTCAGACACAGGGACATCGTTACTCTCTCACACACAGGGACATCGTTACTCTCTCACACACAGGGACACCGTTACTCTCTCAGACACAGGGACATCGTTACTCTTTCAGACACAGGGACATCGTTACTCTCTCACACACAGGGACATCGTTACTCTCTCACACACAGGGACATCGTTACTCTCTCAGACACAGGGACATCGTTACTCTCTCAGACACAGGGACATCGTTACTCTCTCACACACAGGGACATCGTTACTCTCTCACACACAGGGACATCGTTACTCTCTCACACACAGGGACATCGTTACTCCCTCAGACACAGGGACATCGTTACTCTCTCACACACAGGGACATCGTTACTCTCTCACACACAGGGACATCGTAACTCTCTCACACACAGGGACATCGTTACTCCCTCAGACACAGGGACATCGTTACTCTCTCACACACAGGGACATCGTAACTCTCTCAGACACAGGGACATCGTTACTCTCTCAGACACAGGGACATCGTTACTCTCTCACACACAGGGACATCGTTACTCTCTCAGACACAGGGACATCGTTACTCTCTCACACACAGGGACATCGTTACTCTCTCACACACAGGGACATCGTTACTCTCTCAGACACAGGGACATCGCTACTCTCTCACACATAGGGACATCGTTACTCTCTCAGACACAGGGACATCGTTACTCTCTCAGACATAGGGACATCGTTACTCTCTCACACACAGGGACATCGTTACTCTCTCACACACAGGGACATCGTTACTCTCTCAGACATAGGGACATCGTTACTCTCTCAGACATAGGGACATCGTTACTCTCTCAGACATAGGGACATCGTTACTCTCTCACACACAGGGACATCGTTACTCTCTCACACACAGGGACATCGTTACTCTCTCACACACAGGGATATCGTTACTCTTTCAGACACAGGGACATCGTTACTCTCTCACACACAGGGACATCGTTACTCTCTCAGACATAGGGACATCGTTACTCTCTCAGACACAGGGACATCGTTACTCTCTCAGACACAGGGACATCGTTACTCTCTCACACACAGGGACATCGTTACTCTCTCACACACAGGGACATCGTTACTCTCTCAGATATAGGGACATCGTTACTCTCTCAGACACAGGGACATCGTTACTCTCTCAGACACAGGGACATCGTTACTCTCTCAGACACAGGGACATCGTTACTCTCTCACACACAGGGACATCGTTACTCTCTCAGACACAGGGACATCGTTACTCTCTCACACACAGGGACATCGTTACTCTCTCAGACATAGGGACATCGTTACTCTCTCACACACAGGGACATCGTTACTCTCTCAGACACAGGGACATCGTTACTCTCTCAGACACAGGGACACCGTTACTCTCTCAGACACAGGGACATCGCTACTCTCTCACACACAGGGACATCGTAACTCTCTCACACACAGGGACATCGTTACTCTCTCAGACACAGGGACATCGTAACTCTCTCACACACAGGGACATCGTTACTCTCTCAGACACAGGGACATCGTAACTCTCTCACACACAGGGACATCGTTACTCTCTCACACACAGGGACATCGTTACTCTCTCAGACACAGGGCCATCGTCACTCTCTCACACACAGGGACATCGTTACTCTCTCAGACACAGGGACATTGTTACTCTCTCACACACAGGGACATCGTTACTCTCTCAGACACAGGGACATTGTTACTCTCTCAGACACAGGGACATCGTTACTCTCTCACACACAGGGACATCGTTACTCTCTCACACACAGGGACATCGTTACTCTCTCACACACAGGGACATTGTTACTCTCTCACACACAGGGACATCGTTACTCTCTCAGACACAGGGACATTGTAACTCTCTCACACACAGGGTCATCGTTACTCTCTCAGACACACAGGGACATCGTTACTCTCTCACACATAGGGACATCGTTACTCTCTCACACAGGGACATCGTTACTCTCTCACACACAGGGACATCGTTACTCTCTCACACACAGGGACATCGTAACTCTCTCACACATAGGGACATCGTTACTCTCTCAGACACAGGGACATCGCTACTCTCTCACACACAGGGACATTGTTACTCTCTCAGACACAGGGACATCGTTACTCTCTCAGACACAGGGACATCGTTACTCTCTCAGACACAGGGACATCGTTACTGTCTCAGACATAGGGACATCGTTACTCCCTCAGACACAGGGACATCGTTACTCTCTCAGACACAGGGACATCGTTACTCTCTCAGACACAGGGACATCGCTACTCTCTCACACATAGGGACATCGTTACTCTCTCAGACACAGGGACATCGCTACTCTCTCAGACACAGGGACATCGTTACTCCCTCAGACACAGGGACATCGTTACTCTCTCACACACAGGGACATCGTTACTCTCTCAGATATAGGGACATCGTTACTCTCTCAGACACAGGGACATCGTTACTCTCTCAGACACAGGGACATCGTTACTCTCTCAGACACAGGGACATCGTTACTCTCTCACACACAGGGACATCGTTACTCTCTCAGACACAGGGACATCGTTACTCTCTCACACACAGGGACATCGTTACTCTCTCAGACATAGGGACATCGTTACTCTCTCACACACAGGGACATCGTTACTCTCTCAGACACAGGGACATCGTTACTCTCTCAGACACAGGGACACCGTTACTCTCTCAGACACAGGGACATCGCTACTCTCTCACACACAGGGACATCGTAACTCTCTCACACACAGGGACATCGTTACTCTCTCAGACACAGGGACATCGTAACTCTCTCACACACAGGGACATCGTTACTCTCTCAGACACAGGGACATCGTAACTCTCTCACACACAGGGACATCGTTACTCTCTCACACACAGGGACATCGTTACTCTCTCAGACACAGGGCCATCGTCACTCTCTCACACACAGGGACATCGTTACTCTCTCAGACACAGGGACATTGTTACTCTCTCACACACAGGGACATCGTTACTCTCTCAGACACAGGGACATTGTTACTCTCTCAGACACAGGGACATCGTTACTCTCTCACACACAGGGACATCGTTACTCTCTCACACACAGGGACATCGTTACTCTCTCACACACAGGGACATTGTTACTCTCTCACACACAGGGACATCGTTACTCTCTCAGACACAGGGACATTGTAACTCTCTCACACACAGGGTCATCGTTACTCTCTCAGACACACAGGGACATCGTTACTCTCTCACACATAGGGACATCGTTACTCTCTCACACAGGGACATCGTTACTCTCTCACACACAGGGACATCGTTACTCTCTCACACACAGGGACATCGTAACTCTCTCACACATAGGGACATCGTTACTCTCTCAGACACAGGGACATCGCTACTCTCTCACACACAGGGACATTGTTACTCTCTCAGACACAGGGACATCGTTACTCTCTCAGACACAGGGACATCGTTACTCTCTCAGACACAGGGACATCGTTACTGTCTCAGACATAGGGACATCGTTACTCCCTCAGACACAGGGACATCGTTACTCTCTCAGACACAGGGACATCGTTACTCTCTCAGACACAGGGACATCGCTACTCTCTCAGACACAGGGACATCGTTACTCTCTCACACACAGGGATATCGTTACTCTCTCACACACAGGGACATCGTTACTCTCTCACACACAGGGACATCGTTACTCTCTCACACACAGGGACATAGTTACTCTCTCACACACAGGGACATCGTTACTCTCTCAGACACAGGGACATCGTTACTCTCTCACACACAGGGACATCGTTACTCTCTCAGACATAGGGACATCGTTACTCCCTCAGACACAGGGACATCGTTACTCTCTCAGACACAGGGACATCGTTACTCTCTCAGACACAGGGACATCGTTACTCTCTCAGACACAGGGACATCGTTACTCTCTCACACACAGGGACATCGTTACTCTCTCAGACACAGGGACATCGTTACTCTCTCACACACAGGGACATCGTTACTCTCTCAGACATAGGGACATCGTTACGGATTATATGTGAAGACAGTTAGTACTATTTTGTAGAATGAATTATGAATTACCTAAGAGTTGGTGCCTTTGTCCTTTAATGTATGTATACTATGTTATCCAATAAGTTCTAAAACTTAAGGAATAAAGTTAAATTAAAATTGAATTGATTATTAATTAGCCTCATTCACAAGCAGCAAAACGCGGATCCTTGCTACTGGCTATTTTCCAGCCTCTCAGAAAAGTACATTTTAAGGCTTTTTCATTGGCTAGTTTTACTGTCCATTATAATTTTCACGTTCGCTTTAACAGTAATTTATGAAGTAAACAGCTCATTTAATGCTTGTGACCCTTTATTGTTTTAACACTAATTCTTATTAAGAACTTTTTTACGACTTTATATTTGCCAGGACTTCCTTTCAATTCCAAAAACATAGTCGTTCAGTCAATTTTTGAACCAATCGCGTTGTAGCATTGATAATAAATCCCATTGGCCCCGCCCTCTCACCTGTGCTATAACGCAAACAATGTCAAACGGTAGAATCTGGTAATACATAATTAGTACATGTGTGTACATCATCATCATAAACCTATAATATAAACATTTAAACACAAACGCTGTCAAATTAACGACTGAGATGTGAATAATCTATTATTGTGGCCGCCTATAGATACCTGTAAATCAAAAATCCAATATATGTCTGTTTCTGATAGCAAAAAACGAAAAATAACTGTGACAGGTCGGTAATATATTGTTGGTAGGATTAGGTTGCATTGTAAAAAGGAAAAATGTGACGCCTTTTTATTTGCGTTCATCCACAAAATATCCATCAGAAAAACAACCAGGCGATATCTCAATTACAATCCGAATAAGCGGTGTCACCCCGGATATCTATATAACGGTACCACTGATGGTGACATACACACCGGATATCTATATAACGGTACCACTGGTGGTGACATACATACCGGATATCTATGTAAAGGTACCACTGGTGGTGACATACACACCGGATATCTATGTAAAGGTACCACTGGTGGTGACATACACACCGGATATCTATATAACGGTACCACTGGTGGTGACATACACACCGGATATCTATATAACGGTACCACTGGTGGTGACATACACACCGGATATCTATATAAAGGTACCACTGGTGGTGACATACACACCGGATATCTATGTAAAGGTACCACTGGTGGTGACATACACACCGGATATCTATGTAAAGGTACCACTGGTGGTGACATACACACCGGATATCTATGTAAAGGTACCACTGGTGGTGACATACACACCGGATATCTATATAAAGGTACCACTGGTGGTGACATACACACCGGATATCTATGTAAAGGTACCACTGGTGGTGACATACACACCGGATATCTATGTAAAGGTACCACTGGTGGTGACATACACACCGGATATCTATGTAAAGGTACCACTGCTGTGACTAAAACACTGGATATTCAAGATCAGCCAGTTGGTGGTAACCATTGGTTTCAAGCTCATTAAAAAAAAATGCCCAATAAAACTTTTATCCCATTTTGAAAAAAAGAAACAGCCAAAGCAGCTACTAATGTATTTGTTCCTTCAATCAGACCCTAACTACGAGATAACATCAGTTCTACATAAATCAATCGTCATTCGGTGATCATGACGTAATAAAACTTGTCAATCACACACCTACTACATAGCACACTCTACTTCCGCTTTCTACGATAAAAACATGCGACTTGTGTCTTTATATCTGAATAAACAAAATTACTGTTCTAGTCGATATGAATTCAGAACATCAGATACAAATTAAACACTAAATCAAATTTCGGTCGTTGTTTTATGTAGAGATACAAGCTGACTGATGATTAAGTCCAGTAAATGAAAAAACATTAAAATATTAATCTTTCAAAATTTTAATTTAGCTGTTGTCAGTTTTGTTAATTGATCGATATGTATTCACTTCCTTATATTACACGCATGTCAGATTCCAACAAGCCACGGTGATATTCCTAATGCGTTATTATTATCTTCGAATTAAATTCACGGGGGGAGGGGGGGATCTCAATATAAATAATGCTCAGCTGTACATGCGATGTATATTTAGTATTTTAGTGGCATGTAGTTGTCAAATTACTTTAACACAATCTAATTAAAATTAGATTTCCATTATCTACGGAGTTTACAAAATACATAATGAACATATCATTTTAATTAGATTGACATTCACATCGAGTTAATATTCTTACTACTAATATTACTCGCAGTCCAATACATGTATAATATTTCTATAAACTAATTTTCATGAACTGTCTACGTTTGAAAAAGAAGTGATCTCCAAACTCAAAAACAAAAGCTAAAAATAAAAAAAAAAATAAAAAAATATCGATCTTAGGCGAATTTGAACTAAACTGGTCATAAGTTCACCAATCAATAATCCTGAACTTAAAAGTTTTCATTGGAAAGCATAACAAAATTGAATCAAAGTTCCTTAGCAACGGGTTTGTCCTTAATCTTATAATAATAATAATGCTTTCCTATATTGGAATATTTAAAGATAAGAAATGTCTTAGGTTGATATACGAAGCCTTATTAGCTAATTCGAGGACTGGTATTCGTTTATTTCAATCTCGATTCATAGGGTTATGACTCCGTTAAGTAGCTAAATGCATTGCAGGTATAAATACATTAATGGACTTTGTGAGATGTTACAGGTAATTACCTTCCCATTTTATTGCCCTGTTTTATTACTCATAAAGACATTTTCTCTTGATAAAAACTTTTGTAAAAAATGTAAAAACTTTGTTCGTGGTGAGGTTAAACTTGCGAAAACTATATAATTAGGAAGTCATGAATTAGAAATAAAGTTATAAAAACCAAGAGTTGTGTAACAATCTAATAAGCGAGCCAGTGAGAGCAAATCCATCAAGTATATACTTGGTATTGTCAAACACGTGTGTCTGTACACTCGGACGTATCTTCAGTCACGCGGATGTCTTGTTCACACAGTTGCTTCTCAGTAACACAATATAATTATTTTCTTTCAAAACCTAATATGAAAGGATCAAAATTAATATATATACAACAATATATTTATTTACGATTTATTACGAAAGGGCCTAGTTTAATATATATAACAATTATGTATGCATATACATTTACGATTTCATTAAGCTTAAAATACCGCAATTTAATATACCGGGAAAGCGCTATGTCTGTAATATGTGAAAACGAAATAATGTGAAAGTTTATTTACATATTTAGTTTGCTAAAAATAAACTAGTTAGAGATAAAAAGGTCCGCTAGCTTTAAAAGTCGCCTAATAAGATAAGATCACATGTAAAGTAAAACGCCTGACGAGATAATACATTATAATCGCCGGTCGCAACAACCGTGAAAACAAACCAATACTATGATATAGCCATTGCACGGAGAAAATCGCCCAATGACAAATAATCTTGGTGAAAAAAAACCCAATAAGACATAAAATAGTAATAACTTCGTTACCGCAAAGTTGTCTATACAAAATATCACGCCGCGAAAAAAACCAAGACAATAATGAACAACAGCGAGAATAGTACACGGCGTGTTATTGTGAAATCAGTTGGGAAGTTAATAAACGCAAATATAGTATTCTGTGATTTTTCCCCATAAATACGAATTATCTAAGGACAGGTCAACATTTAACACCAGTTTTCATATTAAAATACCGCGCACTGCTATCAGGTACTTAATCTCAATCAAAAATTAGTTTAAGCTGTAACCGCTATTTTGCTCTGAGTTCGATTTAAGTTCAAATGGTTGCTAGTCAGTTGAGGCACTATCAAACAGGCCGTCATTTTATCAATGTATAAATGAAAATCAAAATGCATTAAAACAATATTTGTGTTATAGCGGATAAGTTAGTATTTAGTAATCTGCCACCACGATATACCCTACCTGGAAATTATTCCACTGGCCGGAGCACGATATCACAGTTATGGCCACGAAGCAGAACAGTTCATACTTGATTCCCATAATCCAAAAACACAAGAGAACCCAAAAATTGATATAGTAATGCTTATATCCAAACGAGGAGTAGAAGGTGATTTTCCACTATTCCCTTCACTGGCTCGTGCAGTTTACACTCATAATTGTGTGCGCCCAGAGGCATTCTTCTCATCCTCGGGCTCTTACATGTCGATACGTACTCACGGAATGTACCCGAGCAAGTGACGTACACAGCAGGTCCGCCCTTCCACCTACCGATGACGAGTCTGCGCAGCTGATGTACTCGCCGCTACTTCCGATGCTTGCTATCCAAGAAGCTGCCCACCTTTACCTCCTACGGTCGCCAGCGTCTCACCATGATTACCGTAACGACGTGTGAGCCTTGGGCCGTGCGATGTCACGCTCTGCTGATTCGCCCTCTGGCTATACCAGGTAGATGAAATATGTACAGATGACGTTCTGTTGACGAAAAACAGGCAACTGTCTTCTGTATTAGGAATCTGTGGAGTAAAATGTCAAGCTATCCTGGGTTCAGATGTAGAGTTTGTCGACCAAAGGTCAGAGTGGAACTAACTCTGTAATATCAGGTAATGATTGGATGCTGTAATCCACGTATTGTTGTCGAGGTGTAGTACGGTGTGCCTTCCTGGTTTTCAAATCACAGCATCCGGACATTGGTCAAGGACGGAATTCGACCCGCTGATGTAGGACGATGACTGAAAAACACTGCGGAACTCAGCATCACATAACAGGATGGTATGCAACAAAAACAAAACAAAACAAAACAAAACAAAACAAACAAACAAAAACATCAAAGTTCTTGGCGACATGACAGAACGTTCATTGTTTGTGGTCTTGTAGAAAGGTGTTGAAACATGATTAATTTCTAATCTATCGCATAAAATAAATAAATCAATGATACACATTAATTGGTAATTGTTGTTCCTGCCGAAACAGGTGATTTTTCTTGGCCTAAAGTAACAAGAGTATCATCAACGGTACCACTATATTTCACACCAGTATTTGGGGGTGACTTCGTTTTTCTTGTAATCTATTCTTTAATGGATCTTAGTTCTCATCTTATTTGTTTTTCGATTGTAGTTGAAGTCTTTGTTTGAAATTAGATAGTCACGGCACGATATGATAAAATTATTGTACAAGAGCTGTCCATTTTCCTTAAAATTGTTTATCTTGTACTAAATGACAATCTTAAACATTTATGATACCTAAGACCATGAGATATTATGCTTAATTTACGATGTTAGTTAATATCATCGATGTACAATGTACAGATTATATGCTGCAATAAATGTTCATGTAAGCAGAGACCTATATACTTAATAAATTAATATAGGTCTCTGATGTAAGTAAAATAAACAATCACTGGTAAGTTATGCAATTGTCCTACAAACGGTCATGAGACAAAGATAACACAATTAAATAAGTTTGAGACAATGGTAAGTATGCAAATGAGCTAGACAAAACTTAAAATCAAACGTGAGAACAATAGCAGGTATGCAAATTAGCTAGACAACTTAAAACAAAGTTAAATGTGCTGTATAGTGGTGAATAAAGATCCTAATTAATTAGATTTATAGGTGATGGTTTGCTGACAAGTCTAATACGTCTTTAGGAAGTGAGCAGACACTTTCATATCGACAAATGCATCAGTGTATATTTGATAGGATGACTTTGATTTGTCCTCGATGTATATGATTTGTGGTTTCTGATCAGCGCTTGTACCTTGTGGTTTTTTTATGAACCTCGTTTTCCTGATATGCTGTAGTAGTATAAGTGATTGTTGAATACCACTTTTCTGTGACAGTTGTAATCAGTGTTACCTCCTTAATATTCAAATCAGGTCATATTGCACTCTCTGTTGTCTGTCAAGATGACTTTTCTATTAAATGTGGCACTAATAAGGAGGATGTAAACCCATTATCTACCAACAGGAGGGGGCGGGTCACGTCATGATTTCCCCTGTTTACATTCAACATACTCTGTAATTACATATAACGAAGTAATCCTTCCCTATTTACATTCGACATACTCTGTAATTACATATAACTGAGTAATCCTTCCCTATTTACATTCGATATTCTCTGTAATTACAAATAACAAAGAAATATCATTATCTCCCCTATCTACATTCGACATACTCTGTAATTACATATAACGAAGTAATCCTTCCCTATTTACATTCGACATACTCTGTAATTACATATAACTGAGTAATCCTTCCCTATTTACATTCGACATTCTCTGTAATTACAAATAACAAAGAAATATCATTATCTCCCCTATCTACATTCGACATACTCTGTAATTACATATAACTGAGTAATCCTTCCCTATTAAGTATTTACATTCGAAATTCTCTGTAATTACAAATAACAAAGTAATATCATGACCTCCCCTTTTTACATTCGACATTCTCTTTAATTACATATAACAAAGTAATATCATGACCTCCCCTATTTACATTACACACACTCTAATTACATATTACGGAGTAATATCATGACCTTCCCTATTTACATTCAACATACTCTGTAATTACATTTAACTGAGTAATCCTTCCCTATTTACATTCGACATTCTCTGTAATTACATCTAACGAAGTAATATCATTACCTCCCCTTTTTACATTCGACTTACTCTGTAATTACATATAACGAAGTAATATCATTACCTCCCCTATTTACATTCGACAAACTCTGTAATTACATATAACGGAGTAATCCTCCCCTATTTACATTCGACATTCTCTGTAATTACATATAACGAAGTAATATCATTACCTTCCCTATTTACATTCGACATACTCTGTAATTACATATAACGGAGTAATCCTTCCCTATTTACATTCGACATTCTCTGTAATTACATATAACGAAGTAATATCATTACCTCCCCTATTTACATTCGACAAACTCTGTAATTACATATAACGAAGTAATATCATTACCTCCCCTATTTACATTCGACAAACTCTGTAATTACATATAACGAAGTAATATCATTACCTCCCCTATTTACATTACACACATTCTAATTACATATAACGAAGTAATATCATTACCTCCCAAATTTGCATTCGACATTCTCTGTAATTACATCTAACGAAGTAATATCATTATCTCCCCTATTTACATTCGACATTCTCTGTAATTACATATAACGAAGTAATATCATTACCTTCCCTTTTTACATTCGACTTACTCTGTAATTACATATAACGAAGTAATAGCATGACCTCCCCTATTTACATTCGACATTCTCTGTAATTACATATAACGTAGTAATGTCATTACCTCCCCTATTTACATTCGACATACTCTGTAATTACATATAACGAAGTAATATCCTTATCTCCCCTATTTACATTCGATATACTCTGTAATTACATATAACGTACTAAAGTACACACAATACAAACATGTAAATGCACGAATATAATTGACGTACAACCGTACAACTGTTTGTTGTTGTTTTTTTTAGTATTACAAAGGTCAATCTCGACAAGACATTATAGTTATGCGTTTTAAAAGAAAGATTACCGATATCGTTTCCTGTATAAATCTATATAACTATATACCATATCGTGACAAAACGTGTGTATTGAGTCATATTTACTTACCTTACACAATAACCAATATCGTCCCACCAAACAAACATCGATACACTAAACTCTGTGTTATGTTACGTTTTTCCATTAATTGGACAATGATATGGTCTTAATTAAGGTCATGGATGTAAAAACATCACAATAATATTTTATTTCCAAAAGAGCCGGACACGAGTTTGAATCTATCACTTTATGACGTATCTGATCAGGCTGACCCCTATGTTATGTCTCTGTAACTACGTCAACGGTTTGACCCCAGGCCTTCTCACCATGTTTACCGTATATATATATCTACCGGTTTATAGATCTTATGTAAAGGTACGTTCGTTAATGACCATTTAATTCTCTCATTACTTGACCGACAAGGAAATTATTACATTGACACGGGACAAAACGGAGTAGTTTGTTTTTGATAATCATTTTATTCAGATCTCATTTTTATTGGACAAGTTTACAGCACAATAAGTTTAAAGTACATGCCTATATCAACTCTCGATTGATACTTTCATATAAGACTTTTGATGGAGGAAAAAAATCCAAAGAGATGAAGTGACGGGTGTAGGGACTTTCTATGTTATTTTTGAGAATGAGATAAAGTCACTTTGTATGCATGGTACATCTTAAGTTAGAGAACATACTTTATAGGTAAATGACAACATTAATAATGGTGAGCACAAGTTGTAACGAAGAGAAGAATTACATATTGTTTATTATGCTATTAAAATTTTCCCATTTCACTAGATATTCCTGTTTCCTCGAGGAATATCTATAAAACATTGATTTTTCGATTTTCAGAAAACAGTGTGATTTGCTTCTCTTCAAAATTCGTACCATTCGTTTCAAACATGCTGCTGGGCTCCAGTGGCTGAAATCAGTCTACTTAACGGCATTGTCAACAGATACAGACTAAAAGTATGGACGTAGGCATTAAATATCCCAAAACCACTAACCAATCCACGCAGTGCTGTATTGTCCAGTACACTGTAGGGTTCGTAGTTATTAAATATCATATTTGAAATGACGAACCTACATCGCATATGTTAAGAAGTTCCAATAAGAGGTGGAATATCGTTTTATGTTAGAGAACGTCACAGCAACATTTTAAAGATTACTTAAGAAATAAACAATAAAAAACATTATATTTTGTATATATCAATTTTTTTTAAATAATAACCAAGTTTCAGCATATCAGGATACAACAATACAAATCTCAGTTTTCGGAGATATTTTAGTTTTGCGGAGTTTGTTTCCTAAATACAAGTCGCACAACATCACCAAGATTAACCAAAATTTCAATATATCGTCGAACAACGAGATCACTAGCAATTTTCAGAGATATTTTAGTTTCGTGGAACTGATTTCCTAAATAAAACCGGTATGATATCACATGTACAGTAGTTGATCTAGCTGTATCGATGGTTCTGTTTCATACACGGGCGTCTGAATACACACCTAGCGATGTAGTTCTCGCGGAGGGATATTCATGTAGTCACGATTATGGCTGGCATTTCCTCCAATAAACCATTAACATACATACAGCTGTTTAACACGCCAGGTATAATGTCAAGAGATGATTTGCATTCAATCCTTACGTGATTTGTGGATATTGTATATGCCTAGATTTATAAACGTAAAACAATGTTCAGCCAATTTTGATCGAGCTGGTAATATTATGTTATGGTCACGTTCTTGTGTCGACGTCAAGAAGTGTGACAAATTGTTCTAGGAACAACAAAAGAGAATATCGACATAATAACGAAACCGTAACTCTTAACTTGGAATTGATAACGCGAGAGAAAAATACGAAAAAATATATAGATTTGCATGGAGACAATTTATAAGTACTAGGAGAATACGACCAGGCACTCCGGAAGAGTAAACGTCTTCTTCTTCATCGACGACATCAGAACTAGGATGCTGGGAAGTCATGAAGCTTATAACAAATCACGTCTCCCTCAGTACATACTAGTTTTCTCTGGATTAATTTCTTCTTGTTACTCAATACAGGCACTTTGCCTCCATTAAAAACAAAGTATATAAACTGTTTAATATCAATCGACCGTATATGACTATTTTTCGATAGCTGAAGGATGGCTTATTTTGAACCAAATAATTTCCACAATTCTTGTTTGTGGCCATGAACATATCAGCAATTAAAATAATACATCCGTGATTTAATGATTATAACTCGGTATCACAGACATTGGGCCACAATTTATGTAGTTCACAGACACATATGTATTTGAGACAAACGTAACATTTCTAGAGATCTTTTTATCAATCATAACATAGGATCAGAGTAAGGTTATATTAATCTTACTATGCGACGCCTCCTTTACATACACACATAAGGTAAGACGTAATTGTCCACCTATCAGAGAAATTTTAACTTTTGAACCTAAGATGACAGAGAGAATATCATAGCTGAATATTCGTGACAATGAACTGTGAAGATGTATGCCTGAACTTGACCTTACTAGTTCTAAAATCTCCCAAATATTAGACGTACAATTTTCCGCAATGAAGCGTCTTGTTGGCTTGGGGGTCTTGTTAAAAGCCAAGTTAAAAGCGGCAGATATTCACTCCCAAAATGACAAAGTTCGTGACAAGAATGATTTTTTCACAGCCTATGTCACAATCAACCTATGCGGTAGACATGGTTAATTACAGTGTTTCACCCTGCAGTTAAGCTTCACTAAAACTGATTCATCACTATCTAGTTAACGTTTTGCGAGCTTCCATGGGCCGACCTTTACGTTGAAAGTATATAAAACCTTGTGATTGCCTGAAGCATTAGATGTTTTATACTGCTATACAGGTTAGAAATCACGCACGTGTCGCTAGCGAATCTGTTCATCTGAGTAGAGACATTATATAATATAATCATTCAAATACGTCCGCAAGCAAGAAAAAATCTTCCTCATATTTCTTTGTCTAAGGAATCGGCACAATGATACCAACCAACAGGTTCAATTCAGAACAATCATCTTGTTATGATGTCCTTGTTTAAAGTCCTGACTGAATCATTAGAATATTATGTACGTACACATAATAGAAAATGAAAATAAGAGAAAATATCTAGATATGATTTTCCTGTTTAAAAATTCTTGTTGAATATTTAGCATAAAGAGTCTTGTTGAATATTAAGCAAATATCTAAATATGATTTCCCTGTTTAAAGATTCTTGTGGAATTTTCAACAAATATTTAGATATGATTTCCATGTTTCCATGTTTAAAGTTTGTGGAATATTCAACAAATATCTAGATATGAGTTCCCTGTTTAAAGTTTGTGGAATATTCAATAAATATCTAGATATGATTTCCCTGTTTAAGGATTCTTGTGGAATTTTCAACAAATTCTAGATATGATTTCCATGTTTAAAGATTCTTTCGGAATATTAAGCAAATATATAGATATAATTCAAGGTTAAAATATTCTTTCGGAATATTAAGCAAATATCTAGATATGATTCCATGTTTAAACATTCTTGTGGAAAACTACGCAAATATCTAGTATATTGAAAGATTCCGGCTGAATAAAACATGTGTACCAACATAGGTTACGAACTGAAACTTTGAGCAATTATCTGTGAAGTATTTCCTTATGAAAATGGACACACTCCCACCAGTATATAAACCACAATCATGTTATGCGGTTAGGATACATTAATAGGCTGAACTGTTATAGGAAGGGGACAGGCGGGACAAAGGCTTCTCATCATTTGATCAATGGCGATGAAGATGTATTATTAAGTACATAACCACCGCCCATCCGTCAAGTAGCTGTGTTTCGTTTTAATGTATACCGGTATACGATTTTGAAAAATATCTCCAATCGGTGATTATATATTTTTATGTTTTAGGACAAACAGCGAGAAACGGACCGACTGAACTATTATATACTTTCTTTCATCAGGTCACGAACTAGATATCTGATCTATACTGGTATGCCATGTATTCAATTCATAACGGATTTTATAATATTAACATTTCTCAATAGGACAAGGGAACCTACATTGTCGTCCGTCAGGTCACCGAAACTGATAAAAGTTGTAGCGAAGATTTTATGTTTAATGAATTATTTTTAGATTTTGAAGAAGTTTTACTTCCTTGCATTACAAAACTTTTTGGAAAATTGTTTGATTCCGGACTTTTCCCCAGAAATGTGGTCACGTGGTTGTATAATTCCAATCTATAAAAAAGGTGATGTTAATGACACAGGTAATTATAGAGGCATAACTTTGGTCAGTTGTATAGGTAAATTATTTACATCTGTTCTTAATAGAAGACTTATGAAATGGGATAAAGACAATAATGTTATTTCTGACGCTCAATTCGGCTTCAAAGAGGGTTGTTCAACTATAGATGCAATATTTGCACTCCAGTCATTAATTAGTAGAACTTTAAAAAATAAGCGAAGATTATATTGTTGTTTTGTTGATTATAAAAAAGCCTTTGACCTCATAGATAGAAGCAGCTTATGGAGTAAGTTAATTAGACAAGGAATTCAAGGGAAGTTACTAAAGATAATAAAATCATTGTATGATAATGTTAAATCTCGTGTAAAATATAATGGCCGCATTTCAGAGTATTTCCCTAACAGAATCGGTCTCTTTCAAGGGGAAATTTTATCGCCAATTTTGTATAGTCTTTTCGTAAATGATTGTGAAACCAACTTCATCAATGAAAACTGTCCATCTATTGAATTGGGTATGATATCTATATTTTTATTAATGTACGCCGATGACTCTGTTCTAATTGCAGAATCACCGAGCGCTTTGCAATCAATGCTCGATGCAATGTTTACATATGATGATAAATGGAAACTCAAACTTAATGTTCAGAAAACAAAAATTGTAATATTTCGGAATGGTGGACGCTTAAAAGAAGATGAGAAATGGTTTTATAATAAGGTAGAAATTGAAGTTGTGAACGAATTTAATTACCTTGGTATGCTTTTTAACTATAATGGCAAATTTAATAAAACACAGCAACATGCCGCAGAAAAGGGGAGAAAAGCGTATTCAGACTTATGAATAAAATGAAAAACCATTATTTTAATATAGAAACGATATGTTCAGTTTTTGATACCTACGTTACCAGTGTTTTAAGTTATGCTAGTGAAGTGTGGGGCTTTCACAAAGCTACCGAGGTTGAAAAAGTACACTCACTGTTTTGTAAAAAAAAGTCTAGGTGTTTCGAAAAGTACTAGTCACGATTTAGTTTATTTTGAATTAGGCAGATTACCTATGTATATAGTTAGAAAATTGAAAATTTTGAAATACTGGACTAAAATTAAAGATACTAATAACTGTGTGTTGAGAGCATGCTATGAACACAGGTTACTAAATAATGATGAGTGGATAGTGAATATTAATCTAGAACTAGAAAAACTAGGATTAGGGTATTTATGGAACAGCACTCTTGAAAGTAAAATTACTTACAAATTAATCGAAAGCAAATTCCAAGAAATTCATATTCAAGAACTGCTATGTAATATTCGAAATTCTCCAAAAGGTTATTTATATCAACATTTGATAGACAATTTTGGCTTGCAATTTTATTTAAGGAATCCTATCGATCACCGATACAAGAAGTGCATATCAAAAATTAAATTATCGTCGCATCTGCTAAATATAGAGAGTGGAAGATACAGGAATGTAACAAGAGAAAATAGGAGATGTACACTATGCAATAATATTGATATTGAGGATGAGTTCCATTTTATTTTAAAATGTTCTTTTTACATAGACTTACGTACTAAATATTTGAAACCATACTATTATCGTAGACCTAGCATTTTTAAACTTATTCAACTCATGAGTGTGAAAAATGTCAAAGAGTTAAGTAATCTTGGAAAATTTATTCATTTTGCATATAAACGAAGGTCAGAAGCATTATAAGTAAATACTTGTTGTGTTCGTTTCAAATATTATATTTCATTTCTATTGAGATGTATTAATGTATTGTTTATTCCAGTCGGAACAACAAGTACTGCAGACTGTACACATAAATATCTATCTATATGCAAAGTATACATATCGGTGTCTTTCACAATATTTGTGTAATACTTTGACTCAAAGTATACTTATATAATTAATAAGAACATATATATAATAAGAGCATATATTTAAAATTGTGTTTACGTCGCAATCGATCACTCTCCAAATGTGAAATTATGTTTATTACAACATGTTCATTAATGTCAATTAACTATGTAAACCTTTGGGCTGTAAGGCCCCTGGATTAAAAAAATTGAAATTGAAATTGAAACTGAGCGACTGTTCATGACAGAATAATCTACAGGTAATATGTAATGCCGTCAAATAATAAACATAAATTTGGAAATGAAAATACACATAGATTCTTTATGAAACGAAAAGCCTTTTATGTACTAGCAAAAAAAGAAAACGTAATAAAATACGAACATCAGATATCGGGTTTTGCCCACGTTTTAATAAGGTCGTTTTAACTTCCCGAAACTGACCCCATCCCTACATTATATCGAAGATACGGGAGGGGGGAGGGGTGGGGACTATTGAGGCAACTATTGTGCGATATTGATACTAATGGGAGAAAATCCACGTATTACTATGGGTCATGTTCATCAACGTTCATCAACGTCAAGAATATCCCTTGTCTTACGGGAAATCATTACAGATTATTCATTGATTATGTAACGGAAAACCTTACATAAAGCATTAGGATTCAAGGCAGGTTTCTTATCTAAGCTTTCCTATGGAACGTTGATGAAGCGAGAGCCAGAGACACAGGGCCTATGAGTAACCGAGAGAGATGAGGGTTACCACTTTGAGGAAACGACGTTATTGTAAGCTCTGTCTATTGAAAACCGAGCGACTGGTGTAACGTAGCTCTCTGCCCCACCCACCCAACAAAGAATACCGACATAAAAACGACGCCATAAGTCAAAATCGACTAAGTGAGGGTAAAATATCAGCAAAAATGAAAACCCAGGCGCTCCGGAAGAGTAAGCGTTTTCGTCTTCATCGCCATAAAGATCTAGGTCAAATCCGGGTTCAGTGAGAGTTAGTGTGGTAACAATGGAACTACTGGGTATATCAATATACATCAAACGCTTCTGACTTCATATCGCATTAAGAAATAGAATATTTTAAATGAGATAATGATTATAATATATTAAGGATAGACATATTTATTAAAGTGAAAACGTGATCTAAAAACTTCGATAGGTCAGCTCAACTACAGAACATTACCAAGACAAATGTTACAATGGTTAGTAGGTAAAAAAGTATTGTCCTCGCATACCGAATGGAATGTCTCATCAGAGTCGTATACATAGAATCGCCTATTTATTAAAATGACATTATTAATTTAATCGACACTTTTATTAATGATAAATTGATTCTAACCAGGAATATCAATTAGTATATTACAAATTATATGGGTTTATGATACAGATGGTGATAGATAAAAGATACCTATGTGTATTCGATAAAAAAAATAAAGTATGGATATCTATGTTTAAACTTGACCTTTATATAAACACATCCATCTACGAGGGATATGACCTTAGCTTTCAGATAACAAATGATAGTAATTAATATGCATCATTCGAGGACGTTAAAAGCTTGACAAGGACACATAAGCCTGCCCCCTCCTCTATCAACGAGTCAAATTTTAACAAGAAATCCTGCTCCTAACCTCCACCACTAGCGAAATTGAACTTGTAAATCTAAACAAGAACTTCTGCTCTGAACTGCCACCACTTGGTCAGATTAGAATTTTAATATCCTAACAAGAAATTCTGAACTATACCTCTACCACTGGGTCAGATTAAACTTGTAAATCTAAACAAGAAATCCCGCTCTAAACCCCCTAAATCTGTCATGTTAAACTTGTAAACTAGAAGAAAATCTGCTCTAAACCGCCATCATTGGGCCAGATTAAACTTTTGAAGTATTCAGATTCAAGAAACTTTATCGTCGCATATGACATACAACATGGAGCACTAGTTCTGTGGAGCTATATATATATATCATTAGGACAAACTTAGGTAAAAAAACAGAGCTATAAGCTGTTACCTATTCACCTCGTGCCTTGTAGCCCATTCCGGTATGGCCTTCGCCAGAGCTCTTCTACCTCTTCTACAGGAGACGAAAAACCTGTCAACCAACAGTGGTGAGCACTTCTTACCATGATTTCCAACGCGCGTCTTCTCTTTTTTTTTTACCACAGTTCGTCCTCTCTTCCGTTTCCCTTCTGGTGCCCAGGTCAAAGCCACATTGCAGTCGTTGTTATTATCAATACACAAAGTAAAATCATGCTAAATAGAAAAGAATAAGAACGACCGTTATGAGAAAGACGGACCAAAATCCTTGCTCAGGCTAGTACTTCTTACAACAGCAGAAGCTGGTCATGACAAACTGATTCTCGGGAATACTATGGTGTCTATAGACAGGCTGTGAACGCGATTTCTTGGAAGAGTTGTTTCTTTATCCGAGACGAACTTCTCAATAACCATTAGTTTTCGAAAATTTTCGTGCAAAATCAAGAAAAAGAGAAATGTCTAATACGGACATCCAGGAAAGCAACTCATGAAATGAATTCAATAGGGCATTTTATACATGGCTAGAAACAGAACAAGAATTCCATAGAAGTGGATGCGTCGCCTGCGCAGAAAGTTGGGTAACTATAAGAGTTATTGCATGGAAACAGATTTTCTATTTATAGGAATACAAATTTTCTATTTTCAGTAAGTGACCTTGACTTTTGGACGTGAAAAGCAATCCCAAGCAAGCACTTGTGATAAGAAAGATCTGCATGAGTTTCGAGTTTGATCGGCCCAAGGGAACTTGGGTTATCACATGGAAATCTACTTATGTGTCGCCTGCTTTTTGCAAAAAGATCAGGAAGATCTCCTGATCACGAACGACTCCGTGTGGCATTTTACTTTTACAGTCTATAAAATGGCCAATGTTTTGACCATTACTTTAGTGGTCAACACATCGTAGATTTGATAAGGTGACCAAATATTTTCATATCACTGCTTTGCTTTCAAACATGATTCCAGCATACACTCTTCACGGGATGAGGTACCAAGCACCACACAGATTATTACATCTATAAGTTCGAAACGTTCCATCAGCGTAGACTAGTGATGTTACAGAAACAAGACCATCATCAGAACTTTAATAGCGGTCCATGACATCATGAAATCTTGTTTATATGCTTTCTGTGGAATTGTTACAATCCTATATTACAAGAGCCGGTACTTTGGTAAGTTAGGGGCCTTTCTTGTCTAGCAGAAATTTCCCCTTGAAAATGCCTTGGGAGATTGCAAGGTAAGCGTATCAGTGGAAACCACAGGCGCTTGCATAGAAAATGTGATTTTCATTTTTTTTTATATGACTGGTATGTGTACACAGTACACATACCACTGTCATATATATATATTTTAATTCTCATTTTCTATGCAAGCGCCTGTGGTGGAAACAGGTTTAGTGACAATAAGTCCTCCTCAAGCCTACAAATACAAGTACCGTTACTTTTGCTGTGTATCGGCGACGATCCTTGGGAGACACTTTTTGCAGGCAGTGACGCCCATCTGGAAAACCGTCAGACGCTCACGAGACATCCAAAACTCAAATACATTTTCTGGAAGAACACCATCTTTTAGTTACAGAAATGGGCAATTTTTCCTATGGACCTAAAGTGATCCCAGGCACAGACAAGGGTTGCTACTTTGTTTTTACACTTTCATCTGGTATTGATGTGAACCGCTGTGTTAACTGATCATTCTGGTAATAAAATTGACATACCACCCGACTCATCACATGACTATTCTTATCGAACCTGCTGCATCTACAATATAATTTAAAGGGGTTGTGTAAAACCACTGGCAGCAAATTTACTTATTCAGACTGAATGTTCATCTTCATAATTTTTCAATTAGAATTTTAAGTATCAGCTTCAATGATTGATGCACTGTTTGTGCAGTACATATCATACAGTGCACATGAATAATTCAGGTCAATTATCACCTGAAGTTAAACCTAATTATAGTCACTTGAACATGTTTTTAGAATGCATTTAATTTTAATATAATTAAAAGTTTAATTAATATGAAGACTTTTAACAACATTTACCTGTCAAATTTAGTTACAATCATTCTTCTCACTTAAATATATGGTATAACCTGACTGACAGAATTTCTGTAATTAATCCAGATCCTGATGTACACTGGGTACTCCTTAAACCAGCATTGGTTTGATACTTCAGAAGTTAATTCATTTTCGCTCACTACAACCCTGAAATATATCATGGCAAAATCAAAGGTTCAATAAGAACAGTTTGATCCTTTGATGGCATCAAATGAATCTCGATATCCCCCATATACTGTTTAATTGACTTGCCTTGAACTTGGTTGTCCCTTCTCTGTGATCTACAAAAGAAATGCTCCAGCTTATGAAATAGCAAGTCTTGTGTCTTTGAGTTTGCTGTGATATATTCCAGAGAGCAAAAGTGAACTAACTCCTGGAGTTCGAGTGTGGAGGATGCTGATAATACTCGATCTAGAAAACTCTCCCCAAGTTTTGTTGGTGTTAACTACACAATCAATTCATATCCGTAAAACAACGCAGGGAAACTCTGAAAATTGACAATTTTCTTCATTTTCTGCTCTCACATAATAAAGAGATAGATAATTTTTTTAATTGACAAAAATAATCAGAGAAGCATAATATACTGTATACCAACTTATTTTAGCGTTGCCTTAATTTCGTGTTGTCATGTCCATCAACCTTTTCGTGGCAATTTAATTTCAAGATTTACAGCCTACTGTACCCGTGATTGAAACTTTATCATGATGAATTTTGACCGCCTGCAAAAAACACAAAAATCAATTGCACGCTAAGCTGGTTTACAGTATAGTGATGTTCAAATGGCCAAGCTTGTGCAGTATCATACATTGGCTTGGCGAATCGTGTGTCTTTAAACGGCCAATCGTGTATGTCTGTCAATCATGGCTAATCATGTCTGTCTTTAAATGGCCAAGCTTGTGCAGTATCATACATTGGCTTGGCGAATCATGTCAGCCTTTAAATGGCTAATCGTGTGTCTTTAAATGGCCAATCGTGTGTCTTTAAATGGCTAATCGTGTCCGTCTTTAAATAGCTAATCGTGTCTGTCTTTACATGGTTAATAATGGTTATTTGTCGGTCTTTAAATGGCTAATCGTGTCTGTCTTTAGATGGCCAATCGTGTCTGTCTTTAAATGGCTAATCATGTCTGTCTTTAAATGGCTAATCATGTCTGTCTTTAAATGGCTAATCATGTCTGTCTTTACATGGTTAATAATGGTTATTTGTGTCTGTCTTTAAATGGCTAATCGTGTATGCCTTTAAATGACTAATAGTGTGTCTTTACATGGCTAATCGTGTATGTCTTTAAATGGCCAATTGTGTATGTCTGTCAATCATGGCTAATCATGTCTGTCTTTAAATGGCCAAACGTGTATGTCTTTAAATGGCTAATCATGTCTGCCTTTAAATGGCTAATCGTGTCTGTCTTTAAATGAACTTTAATAGCGGTCCATGACATCATGAAATCTACTGTTTATATGCTTTCTGTGGAATTGTTACCATCCTACATGTATATTACAAGAGCTGGTACTTTGGTAAATAGGGGGCTTTCTGCCTTAGGAGATTGCAAGGTAAGCGTATCAGGGGAAACAGGTTTAGTGACAATAAGTCCTCCTCAAGCCTACAAATACAAGTACTGCTACTTTTGCTGTGTATCGGCGACGATCCTTGGGAGACACTTTTTGCAAGCAGTGACGCCCATCTGGAAAACCGTCAGACGCTCACGAGACATCCAAAACTCAAATACATTTTCTGGAAGAACACCATCTTTTAGTTACAGAAATGGGCAATTTTTCCTATGGACCTAAAGTGATCCCAGGCACAGACAAGGGTTGCTACTTTGTTTTTACACTTTCATCTGGTATTGATGTGAACCGCTGTCTTAACTGATCATTCTGGTAATAAAATTGACATACTACATCAAGCTATCAAAGCTGATGGTACACAAAATATCACCCGACTTATCACATGACTACACCTTATCAAACCTGCTGCACCTACAATATAATTTAAAGGGGTTGTGTAAAACCACTGGCAGCAAATTTACTAATTCAGACTGAATGTTCATCTTCATAATTTTTCAATTAGAATTCTAAGTATCAGCTTCAATGATTGATGCACTGTTTGTGCAGTACACATCATACATTGCACATGAATAATTCAGGTCAATTATCACCTGAAGTTAAACCCAATTATAGTCACTGGAACATATATTTAGTATGCATTAAATTTTAATATAATTAAAAGTTTAATCAATATGATTTTACCTGTCAAGTTAAGTTACAAGCATTCTTCTCACTTAAATATATATGGTATAACCTGACTGACAGAATTCCTGTAATTAATCCAGATCCTGATGTACACTGGGTACTCCTTAAACCAGCATTGGTTTGATACTTCAGAAGTTAATTCATTTTCGCTCACTACAACCCTGAAATATATCATGGCAAAATCAAAGGTTCAATAAGAACAGTTTGATCCTTTGATGGCATCAAATGAATCTCGATATCCCCCATATACTGTTTAATTGACTGGCCTTGAACTTGGTTGTCCCTTCTCTGTGATCTACAAAAGAAATGCTCCAGCTTATGAAATAGCTGGTCTTGTGTCTTTGAGTTTGCTGTGATATATTCCAGAGAGCAAAAGTGAACTAACTCCTGGAGTTTGAGTGTGGAGGATGCTGATAATATTACAATTTAGACAACTCTCTCCAAGTTTTGTTGGTGTTAACTACACAATAAATTCATATCCGTAAAACAACGCAGGGAAACTCTGAAAATTGACAATTTTCTTCATTTTCTGCTCTCACATAATAAAGAGATAGATACATTTTTTTAATTGACAAAATAATCAGAGAAGCATAATATACTGTATACCAACTTATTTTAGCGTTGCCTTAATTTCGTGTTGTCATGTCCAACAACCTTTTCGTGGCAATTTAATTTCAAGATTTACAGCCTACTGTACCTGTGATTGAAACTTTATCATGATGAATTTTTTTACATGGCTATTCGTGTCTGCCTTTAAATGGCTAATCGTGTTGGTCTTTACATGGTTAATCATGCCTGCCTTTAAATGGCTAATCGTGTCTGTCTTTAAATGGCTAATCATGTCTGTCTTTAAATGGCTAATCGTGTCTGTCTTTAAATGGCTAATCATGTATGTCTTTAAATGGCCAATCGTGTGTCTTTAAATGGCTAATCATGTCTGTCTTTAAATGGCTAATCATGTCTGTCTTTACATGGTTAAACGTGTATGTCTTTAAATGGCCAATCATGTCTGTCTTTAAATGGCCAATCGTGTCCGTCTTTACATGACTATTCGTGTATGTCTTTAAATGGCCAATCGTGTACGTCTTTACATGACTATTCGTGTATGTCTTTAAATGGCCAATCGTGTCTGTCTTTAAATGGCCAATCGTGTCTGTCTTTACATGGTTAATCATGTCTGTCTTTACATGGTTAATCGTGTCTGCCTTTAAATGGCTAATCGTGTCTGTCTGTCAATCATGGCTAATCATGTCTGCCTTTAAATGGCCAATCGTGTCTGTCTTTAAATGGCTAATCATGTCTGTCTTCAAATGGCTAATCGTGTCTGTCTTTAGATGGCTAATCATGTCTGTCTTTACAGATGTGTCCTTTATATTGGCTGTAGATTCCATAAGTTCAATGCTTATCGTTAGACATATTACAGTTTAATTTCCTTCCATCAAACATACAATAAACTGAGTGATATACGTAAGTGTCATCGTAGTAAACATATATAATGTCCTTCTGTCAAATAGACCCATATATTCTCCAAGCGCTTTCCCTATATGCTTGAACACTTTTTTCTCCAGTAAACATTCTTTGGTTTGTTGAATATGTAATACAAATGTACTGTATCAATCAATAATTTTTCTTATTTAAAACAAACGCAAAAAAAAGCATTAATATGGAATTGATCATCATAAGGAATTCACCATAAGTGATACAAGCCTTTTGATCTTACACCGGTGTCTGTAATTATTCATGACTAAATTCAAGTATAAATCTACAGTTGGAGTTTTGCATACAACAGTCTTCAATCATGAAATGCATGACGATCAAAGACAATAGTTTTTGTAAAATATTTCTGTTTTTTATTTCAAGATATAAACTTTGCTTCGAAGCAGTCTTTATAGCCTTTTGAAGCACAGGGGCTTGACACATTTTTTATGGACCAAAAAAATTAGCTTCCAACGAAGTCAGATCCTTAGATCACTTATAGTCAATAATAAGAGATTTAGGGTTGGACCCCTTGGGTTATGACACTAAGTGATCTAGGGGTGGGACCCTGGGACTATTTTATTTCATCAATTTCAGTCATAGGAACAGGTCAAGTCCCTGTGTTTTGAAGCACAAGAAATGAAATAGGGTGTCGACCCCACTTATTTTCATGGACGTTCATTCAAACTATAAAGTGGGACCCCATTTAACCTCAAATTAAATCTTAAAAGGACATGTACATAGTGCAAACAATGTTATATTACAGTACCATTATCTATCTATGTGTAATAGTAACACGATCAAGATACCAAGATGACAAGAAATTATGTTAACTCATATGATCAAATAGTTTCCTGCAATAGAAATTGAAAGTTGAAATGAAAACATCTACACTGTATGGAGGAAAAGTTGTAACATTGTTTACCATGTTAACCGATACACAGCCACAGGTAAACGGCTGTTCACTGTCCCTAAGATACACAATATTTTAATGACTTAATCAACTTGAGCTAGAAGCGCACTTTATCTGCAGTGTTGTACACAGTATGGCTGAGAGTTGAAGTACTCCATAACTGACTGTCAACATTTAGGACAATTCAAGTCTGAAGGCCAAATAGGGATTTTTACGTGTCGGCATATGAGGTTTTATCACAGAATAATGACTTCCATTGATTAAAGACAACTAATGTTCTTATCTCAGACAAGTGTTAATCAGTGAATATCTCTGCCTTCGGACACAAACTGAAGCATTCAACTCTGCACAGAGTCTGTTTTTTACACCCAACAATTTAGGTCAAGGTCGTCCTTTTCTTTTGCGGCTAGAAATAGCATCTGTTGAGGAGGATGTAGAGGGTACCTGGCTGCTCTGTGTATCAGCGGATGGACCTGTATCAATGAACATTGCTATTTTTAGAACAGGTCATTTTAATGTTTAGCTGTTTGACCATTAAATGTTTATATCATCACACCCACATCTTCAGAGCAGATAGATGCATAGCTACCTTAACTTTACCTAGCCAACAGTTTGTGGCAATTCTTACAATTCTTATGTTTTTGTGAGAATCTGGGAAACAAGGTCGAGATTAGGGTGATTCAGGTTTTTATCATGAAAGAGGATTCTTGTGTTTCTGGGAGACACTGGGCCACAAGGTCTCAGCCAGGGTAATCCAGTTTTTTTTAAAAATTATATATGTAAGATTCTCGTATTTCTGCGAGACTCAAGGCCTTACCTTTCTTTGGGACTGGGTGAGGCCAGGATGACCCACAGTTTTTATTGGGACACTTGGGGTTGTCTTTATTCTGGAAGAATCTGCTGGCACAGTGTAGGTGGAGTTTGGTCTGACAGTTATCACAGCTCTGTCCCTGAAACAAGGGTTTGGTTTGGTTTATTTAGTTTAACGTCCTATTAACATCTAAGGTCATTTAAGGACGGCCTCCCGTGCGTGCGACATGCACGTGTGTGGTGAGTGCGTATGTGTGTTTTGGGAGGCTGCGGTATGTTCGTGTAAAGTCTCCTTGTGATAGGCCGGAACTTTTGCCAAAACAAGGGGACACAACTCAGGTTACTCTAATCTATTGTCTAAAACAAGGGGAGACAAAGTCCAGTTACTCTACTCTATTGTCTAAAACAAGGGGAGACAAGTCTGGTTTGATCAATCTAAATTGGAACTAGAGGAGACCATTCTGGTTACTCTCCTCTACTGTCGAAAACAAGAAGAGGCCATTCTGGTTACTCTCCTTTACTGTCTAATACAAGAGGCCCAGAGGGCCTGTATCGCTCACCTGGATTTCATGAGATATGAAACAAGAATGATGATTAAGTATATTTGTCAGTGGTATTGCTATGTCAATATATCATAGGCATTTTATATGGGTACGTGAGGATTTGATTCAAAAAATGCATTAATCCATGAAATAAAATAGACTTTTGGCACAACCCCATAGGGATGCTACCACACAAATGTGAGTGATATCCATTGCTTAGTTTCAGAAAAGAAATTGTTTAAACCAATTGACCCCTTTTGACCCCGCCTTCTGCACCCCGGGGGGAGTGGGGGTCAGTTCCTTCCTTTATAAAATTTTGAATCCCTACCCAAAAGGATGCTACCAGGCAAATATGAGCGATATCTCTTGCTTAGTTTCAGAGAAGAAGTTGTTCATATCAATTCAGCCAAATTGACCCCTTTTGGCCCCGCCCCTCAGACCCCAGGGGGTCAGCCCCGTCATTTGTACAATTTCAAATTCCTACCCCAAGGTGATGCTACCAGTAAAATATGAGATATATCCATTGTTTGGTTCCAGAGAAGAAGTCAATTATATGAATATAGCCAAATTGACCACATTTGGCCCCGCCCCTCAGGCCCCTGGGGGGTCAGTCCCATCATTTGTACAATTTTAAATCCCAACCCCATAGTGATGCTACCAGGCAAATATGAGTGACAGGCATTGCTCGGTTTCAGAGAAGAAGTCGTTTATATCAATATAGCCAAATTGACCTTCGGACCAGGTGAGCTAACAAGGGGAGACAATTCATGTTAATCAAAACAAGGGGAGACAAGTCTGGTTACTCTACACATTGTCTAAAACAAGGGGAGACAATTCATGTTAATCAAAACAAGGGGAGACAAGTCTGGTTACTCTACACAATGTCTAAAACAAGGGGAGACAAATCAGGTTACTCTTCTCTATTGTATAAAACAAAAGGAAACAACTCAGCTTACTCTACTCTTTTAGACAAGTCTATTGAGATTACTCTTAACTAGAACAAGGGGAGACAAGTCTAGTGATATTACTCTTAACTAGAATAAGGGGAGACAAGTCTATTGAGATTACTCTTAACTAGAACAAGGGGAGACAAGTCTAGTGATATTACTCTTAACTGGAACAAGGGGTGGCAATCTAGTGAGATTACTCTAATTTTAAATAAGGCGAGATAAGCCTAGTTAAATTACTCTACACTGAAACAAGGGGAGACAAGTCAAGTGAGATTACTCTAAACTAGAACAAGGAGACAAATATAGTGAGAATACTCTTAACTTGAACAAGGTGAAACAAGTCTGGTTAGATTACTCTAATTTTAAATAAGGGGAGATAAGTCTAGTTAAATTACTCTTAAGAAAGATTGATCCTTGCTTTTCTCATCTTATGTTTTTTGGACTTTGAATTATTGACCCACATTAATTTCCTAGGATACTACTTTTACTTTTCCTTGAATTAATAAACAAAATAAATGAAATTTTTCTTTAAAAAGCCAGTAACATCATAACTGTATTCATGCTCAAATAAGCCCCCTTTCCAGTGTAAAAATTAATACTGAAGCTTGGAAAGGGCTTATTTGTGAACAACCAGTAGCTTAATAGTTTGAAATCAATGATGAAAAGACGAAGAAGGGAATTATTTGCGGATAAATACAGTAAGAGCTTGTCTAAAATAAATAAATTGCATTCAAAAAAGTTCCAAAACCGTTACTGGAACAAATCTTGGTGATGTTAACATTACAATTAACAGTAGAAAGTTAAAATACTTTATCACAGGTGTTAATTATTATTTGTACTAAATTGCAAACCTTTAAAATACACAAAAGACAAACAACTGTTGGAAGTAGCAGGTATGTTATGATGATACCAGACTAGATTGTAGCTACAGTGTGCTTGTTACTGTTTCAACAATATTTGTTTTATAACAGTTACAGTGATTGATTGTTGGTTATTGCATTATAACTGTACCTATTGTGCACACATACCTTAATACAGAGTTTGTTACACATGTTACATTTCAGATTTCCATCCTCGGCTCCATACACATCGAGGATATACTGTTCTAGTTCCAATAGACATCTTGTCGACAGTGATACCTTTCCTGTTCCCTGAGGTCAACACAAAATATGGATCATTTTAAAAATTATATACATTTATTAATAAGTGATGTTTTTTCACTTTTTGACCAAAAGTGTCCACACTATTTTTTTCATTAGGAATTTTATGGCATGAAAAGTAGGAAATGGGAATTTTATGACACATAAACTTATAAATGAAATGAGGGTGTTTCTTACGTTTATAAGGTATTATTCTAAGAAATGTTGAGTCAAAAATAGGTGAATTTTTGTCCATTATTGTCTAGGGGAATGTGCCATAAACGACAGCAAAATATACCTAGATATGTCTATATACCTGGTGTATTAGAATCCATTTGGCTGATTCTAGTTTCTGTAAAAGGGCCTGTGCATCTTGTTTTGTCATTTTTTTCATATTTTTATCCAATTTGTCCACAATGTTGATGGCAGCAGTAGATCCAATCTCTCCCTCATTTTCCACAACGTGGTCAACCTACAGTAACAAATACAGTATTATATAGCAAGGGATATAACTCCTGGTTCTGTCGTCGCCCAATTATTCCACCTTGTTATTATATATACCATATCAGGACAGGTGATTTAGTTCTATACATGTTGCTACATGTATTTAGTACATATAAAACAGTGAATTATTAATATATAATATTTTTTTATATTAATATACGATGCTTACCAGACTGATAAATACTCACTGTATAGGATCTTAGAATTTTCATTTATGAGATTTTACGGGACAAGTCTTAGAAATTTTTATTTTTGTAATCCTTGGCAAGCTAAAATTTAAACTTTGAGATAAATTTTTTTAAATCTCATATAAAATGAAAATAGATTTAAGATAGCTTTTATCACTCAGAAAACTTAAATTTTGACAGATTTTAAGGTCAAAATGGGGAGGATATAATTAAGTGAAGACAGCTATTTTTTGCGCCATTCATGATTCATTACATCACCTCATTGTCAATATTACGATTTATTTCTGACTGGCACAGCAAATGACAAACGCTCCAGGGTATATTACAATAGACATATACAAACATATTACTGGGGTGAATTCATTGGATAAGGGAACGATTTGATGCTTACCAAATTACTAAAACTGTATAGCTAGACTTGTATTGTCTACCCAAGATATTAATTTGATAAATTAATACTGTGTGAAGAGGCGTCATCAAGAAAACAACGATGAAACTCTGATGATGTCTTGCCTTTATCTCTAAACAATTATCATATCTCTGATCACCAGTGTTAAAGATGAAACATGCTAAATAATCTTCATTCAACACTTTTTCAACAAGCACATGGTAGATTCAAATACACAATGTGAATACAACCAAAGAGTGCACCCCAAGGGGAGTAACTCTAAAACTCAAACATAGGTAGCACTACACTTATAAGTCAGTAAGCGACCGTAACCGTTACTGCCATATATATCATGGTGGCTGATATTACATATGCTTCATTCATTTACATAAACGTTAGTTCCTTTGATAATTCCACTAGATGCACTTACCTGTTTATGATCAATGGTTTTTAGTATGCAATATTCAACTCACCAGCTTTTTGAAGAATTCCAGTTCGCTCTGAGTGTAATCAGAGGCTAACCTTGTGATGGCACTCTCATTGGTACAAACCTACAAAACAAGATTTGAATATTTCTAAGATCTTGTATTAAGATGAGACATAAGTGTTTATGTTTATAATATCCATGTAAACCCAAGAATGAACCAGGTATCACATTACAGGACAAATTCACCTCATTCCAAACTACAATACTATTTGCATAAGGACATATAAGTTTGTCCAAGAAGTATATGGGGTAGAAATTGTAGGGTGATTGAGAGTTAGAATAGGAGCCTATATACAAAAGTTTCTACTGAAATTGACTTAAAAAAGTTCTCATAAACAAATTTATTACTAATTACTGTAGTAAATTATACTACAGATGTCTATGAATATTCAAATATTATCTGATAGGCCAGTATTTGAATGGTAAAAGATATCATACTGGTCTCCCTTAGATACTGACCAGGCAGTAATAACTGGCCCCTTCATCTTCACTGACTCCCTTCTTAATTTCCATGTGAAATGGGCGAATTTTCATGTTAATTGTTCGGACAAACTCAAGCAGTTGTAATTTTCTGTCATCTTCTTTGTCAGCAGTAGGCTCTACAACAATTATCAGCATGCCAATGAGTGACAATGAAACAAATATACCTTCTTTCAAACTACATAAGTTAATATATAGTATACCTGAAGGATTTTTCTATATCTCTGACATGTTTAATTTAAAAGCTGTTAACTAAAACACTAATTTACATCATAGATATAATTAATTCAGTACCGTTGAATTTTAGGCACACAGTTTTGAAGAGAAGCCTGACTTCTTTGGCATCCAGGAGTCCACGTGACATGAAGGACTGTAGAAATAAACGATGACTATCACGCATCGCCATCTTTATGCTCTTTAGAAGTGCTAGGCTGGATGCAATTATTGTCTTTGCTAAGAAATCCTCTGAAAAATGGAGACTGGTACTAGAAATCCTTGGTGTCTTTCTTATGGATGACTAATTCTGCAAAAAAAAAAATATATATATATATTTAACACTCACATATGAAAGTCATGTAGGCAGTAAACCAGTAACTGATATACGAAACATCTATATATATCACTTTAACAGGATCAAACTACATGTACATGTATACAGTGTACATGCATGTATCCGAGTGTTAAATAGCTTAATTTAGTCCTTCATAACTTTGGCAAATGCTTGCAGTTGCAATGGCAAAAGCCTATATCAGTTCAGGGAAAAACACCAACATGCATATAATAGGTAAACTTGCCTATTATATTATATGCCAATTGAGGTATATAGCGCTAGCTTTTTCATTAAAAATAGCTAAAATAAATTTTCAATTTCATCTATTTCATTAGTCATGAAACATACAATTACAACCTTACAGTATATTTCAGGTTTGTGATTCAGATGGCAAGACTGCAGGTGCATAGTAACTACATCAGTCTTATACATGTACCTAAGAATGTAACATTCAGTACATGTATGTATCCAATGATTCAGTGAATGGACAATTATTAGAGTGTACAAAGATGTATGTGAATGTCTGCATATTTGTCATGTGTTGTGATGGAAACTCCTGTTTTTTTTATATAAATGTTAGCATGCCAATACATATGTTTTTATTTATTTCTGGTTGACTGGAGAGGCGGAAACCCCAGAGTAATATGGGTTGCACAAAAATGTACACTTCACATTCCTATATCACTCCAACTGGCGTATTAGGGCCTATAGGCAAGTTGGCAGATTTTCCTAAACCTGTATGTTACAAATCTAATACCTCAATTGGCGTATAATAGGCAAGATTGCGTATTATTTGCAAGTTGGTGGTTTTCCCCAAACCGACTAGATATATGTAGGTATAACTTGATTTTACAAGAAAACAGGAGGGCCTGCAGATGTAGACTAGACCATCAAGCAGTTGGACTAAACTTATTAGCACAATGCAAAAAAAAACTTCAAATAGTACAAAAATATACTGCACATGCTTTAGGAGGGGACTCGGTTATAATGACGTAGCCTATCTTATTTCTATACGTACAGACAGCGACTGTCAGTGACTGCCGGTATGACTTGATACAAGACTATAAGTGTAAATCGCCACAATACTGGCACACATTTTCCAACAGTCTCTAAATACTGGCGTAGTCCCTCTTGACTGGCGTACAGCACATGTTTCTCCTATATATAAAAAAGGTTCAAAGTATGATGCAGAAAATTATAGACCTATTTCTCTAACATGTATTTGCAGCAAACTCCTTGAGCACATTATTGTCAGCAGCATAATGTCTCACGCAGACCAACATAATATCTTATACCCTTTCCAACATGGTTTTCGGCAATTTCGATCTTGTGAAACCCAACTCCTAGAGTTTGTGGAAGACATTACAAAAAATATTGACAAAAATAAATGTACCGACGCCCTCATCCTTGATTTCTCGAAAGCATTCGACAAAGTCAGCCACAAGCTCCTATCTCACAAATTGAAACAGTATGGTATTGTGGGTAATACACACCGCTGGATTGGAAATTTTCTAGAAAACAGACGCCAGTCAGTAGTCCTCGAAGGCGAACATTCTTCACTTGTACCAGTAGAGTCAGGGGTACCCCAGGGGTCGGTCCTTGGACCAAGTCTGTTTCTATTTTATATAAACGACATGCCCCAAGGTTTATCCTCCTCTATCAGACTTTTCGCTGACGACACTATTGTTTATATCACTGTCTCCTCAGACAGGGATGCACAAACATTGCAGTCTGACCTAGACAAACTGGCAGCCTGGGAATCTAAGTGGAAAATGGCATTCCATCCTAAAAAATGTAATGTCCTCTCCGTTACCCAACGTAGAAACCCAGTGCAACATGAGTACTATCTCCATGGCCATTGTCTAGAACATGTGGATAAAGCTAAGTACTTGGGAGCTACCATCCAACAAAATCTTAATTGGGGCCCCCACATACAAAACATCTGCAATAAAGCCAACAAAACACTAGGTTTTCTAAAACGAAACTTAAACATCAATTCCATTTCTGTGAAACAGCAAGCATATAAATCATTAGTTCAGCCTTCAGTAGAATATGCTTGTACAATTTGGGACCCACATCTAAAAAACGACATTGACAAACTAGAAATGGTCCAACGACGAGCCGCCCGCTTTGTGACACACAGGTATCACAACACATCCAGTGTTGGCGATATGCTCCAAAGACTAGGCTGGCGTAGTCTTTCAGACAGGCGTAGGGATGCCAGACTCACTATGCTGTATAAAATCACACACAGCCTTGTTGCCATCAACAAAGACAATCATCTCACCACTCAAAACCGTCAAACTCGACTATCACACTCCTTTTCCTATCAAGTCCCGCACTGCCGCACCACCTGTCGTAAAGAATCTTTCTTTCCAAACACCATATCCGAATGGAACAAACTCCCTCCTGATTTCATCTCTGCAAACACTATTACTGCCATCAAATCCCAGCTCTCTTCCTACAAATATTAATTTCGTCCTCAATGTACATAGTTTTAACCTGATAATTTAGTGCTACTTCTTATTTTTCCCTTTAAGCATAGCGCAGATCATTGACAGCATCTTCATAATGTTGAAGGAGGTCAACAATCGGTAGAAGTAAGGAAGTTATGTATCAATGGAAATGTTGCCTTAAAATTTAAAACTCAATCAAATATGATCTCAGGATTACCAATTACCAATTCAAGCAGACAAACCCGGTTTCTTGGTGCATTCTAGTTTCGCGCCAGCAGTCATGACATTTTAGTTGCATTTTGACTAAACATGGTCATAGAGACGCTTTGTGATCTATTAACTACCGAAAACATTCATGTTAAGCGTTTTACTAACCCTCAATTTGATCAGAAAAACAAGCATGGCGACACCCATACACGTGAAACCTAAGGCGAAATGGAGAAAAATCAAAATCAACAAAGGATTAGGCACAGGCCACGATTTCTCAGGTCTGATATGTATGGAAGAATTGACGGATTACGAATTGATATCAAAGGAATCCTTACATCAATCAAAGCAGAGAAAAAAGGTAACATTCACCAACATTAGAATAACTGTAGCCATAGTCTGATAGTATTTTCTATATTCTTGTAGGGTTTTTCTATCATTCTATACAATTGTTGTTAGATTAAATGGGGGACACGCCAGGCCGTTAATCCGTGAAGTAATTAATTCTTCACGCCCGTGGCACAATCTGTTTTATTGCCCCCTGTTAGAGAGACATTTATCACCTTTCAATCCCATTATCTACTGCAGATGGGTATACACCAATCTGGGGCTGCTGGCATGTCCATATCTATATTTCACAAGACCAACATTAACTTGTCGCTAATTGTTTTTCTAAGTGTTTTTATATGTGTATTATTATTGTCACATTAAGCAAATGGAGTGGACTGCTCCTTCACAGGAGCTGGGTGCTCCTTCTGCTCTTGCTCCTGCAGGTTTCTATATAAAAGGGGTGAGACCGGGGGGGGGGGGGGGGGGGGTTAAGTTTTACATGCCTAGGTGTTGCTTTGCTGAATTTCACTGGTATTCCTTTTGCGAGAGCGGTGTTGCGAGTTACCCTGTGAACTGTAACGATGTCCTTTGTACATGTATGCTGATGTTGCTGAATACTAGATAGCCTGGAACTGTACTTCTGTGTTGAATTGTGTTTTCTCGAGGGCCCCCTCTGCTTTTTCTTGAAACTTGGGTATTGTGGCTGGTGTCTGAAGCTACCTCAAAGACACCTACATAGGGCTACAGGACTCTGATTCGACAGTTCAACAATTTTCGCTACATAACATTTACTGTATTAAGTATTGAACTTTAATTTGTAATATATACTTATACAACTTTTACAAGTCTTTCTGAAAGCCAACGGCTTTTTTGTACTCTTATTGAAAAAAGTCTTAATGTAAATCTGTAATGGAATAGCCAAGATAGGGTTTTTATTTTCATGTGTATTTATATATGTGTCAAAAAAGCTAAGATTTCTTCCTGACATAATGACAATAATGTTGTTTTTTTTCTGTAGGATGAAAAGGAACTAAAAGGAACTGAGAAATCTAAAAAGGATATTTTAAGCAAAAAGAAAAAAGAGAAAAAGAAGAAAAAGAAAAAAGAAAATACAGCAGAATCAGCTGATGACCATGTAGTAGAGAAAAAGAAAAAGAAGAAGAAAAAGGGTGATCTTATAAAACTTTCTCAAGTATCAGATTTGGCCGAGGATTTATTGAAGGAAGAGTCGACACATTCAAAAAACAAAAAGAAAGCTAGAAAAAGAAAGAAACAAGAAAACACGGTCAAAGGTATTCTGTGCATTATTATCACTATAATTATTGTAAAGTAATTCAAAATGTGTAAGTTATGATTTATGAATTATTGCAAATGCATTTTATTTAAAGTTTAATTTGATGTGTAAATTACCACAGATATGTTCAATGTTTGGAAGTGTTAATGTAAAAGTAAAACATGCTTTGTTCTCTAAAATCAACTGAAAAATAACATGTGCTTATGTTCATGTCAATAAAAAGTGTTTAATCCATGAGTGGAAATTACACTTTATGCTTCTTTTCAGGGGAAGGTCCAAGTCCAAAGAAGAAAAAGAAGTCTAATAAGCCTGTGATACCAGATCTGGAGGAAAAAGATGAAAATGAAAAAATGCCTCAAGAGAAAATTTCTACAACAGGTTAGAGACAACCTTTGCAAAATATCATTGTGTTTACCCAGATATTGTTTGACATTAAAACATTTCCAATATGACAGGATGTCAAAACAACAGATCTTAGTCCCTTGGTACTTTTTATTCATCAAAATCAGGTATTAGATAATTAGCTTCTAAAATGCAACTGCTATCAATAGCAGATATCTTTAATCTGATTTAAATTTTAAAAAAAACTTATTATAGCAAAAAGGGATGTTCAGTGGATATTCTACACTAGTTATAATTAATTTCTGGCTTTTCTGTACTGTCTCTAATGAATTTAAAACCATTGCCTGCATCAAAATATCTATCATGAGGTCGGTTTGGACGAGCAAATTTGATGGTAATCACCAGGTCAATATAAAATTTGACTGCCAAAGTATAGTACATTGGTGAATATAGAACTGAAAGGTCACATCATCATAAATCTTATGTGAAGTATTGGGATAAATACACAAGTATGTATGCTATTCATGTATATGATATACATGTATTGGAAATGGACCAAAAAGATGATTAATCATTTGTGTATGATATAATGGATACCAATATTTTAAGATGATGTGTACCGTATGTGTGTGTTATATTAGATATTGGAGAGATATTAAGATGATGTGTATGTTATATATAAGATAAAGGAGAGATATTAAGATTATTTGTATCTTGTATCAGATATGGTGGCATGGAAAGATATGTATGTACCAGCCCCAGTACTGCTTGCCCTACAAGAAGATGGATTTGCAGTTCCGACCCCAATACAGACCCTAGCCCTGCCTCATGCTATCAGGGACCGACTGGACATAGTGGGTGCAGCAGAGACAGTAAGTCGGTACACATTACAATACTGTCAATACTCGTAAATGTTCTCCAGCTATGATATTCCGTTTAATCATAATATAATGCTAATGTGTCTGTGGTCCTATTTATAATTTCAGGGCTGCAGTTTTAAATACATTTGATGAATATAATTTAACTCTGCATAATTATCTGATTAATTATACGTACAAGTTTTATATTCAGCTTTAATAAACCTACATCTACTAGAAACTATTATTTTGAAGTCGGGTAACTGCCATGGGTTGGAATATGAATTAACATGATTATTAAGAGCTCTTTGCAAAAACTTGTTTCAACTATGTTTTAACAGCAATCTCAAGTCACCTTGGATTTGTTGTTCAGTCCAGTGTTCAGGAATTTTGTGTGAGAAACCATGTTGTATATCAACAAGGATGAAAGAATTTTGTAAAATATACATTTTTCTGACTTAATTGACTTATTATTTCTGAAAGAAAAAGTAATATTTTATATGGAACTTTAATTAGAATAAGACTTGGTAAACAATAAGATGTATTTTATTTTTGTTCTAGGGAAGTGGCAAGACTCTGGCGTTTGGTATTCCAATGATAGATAAGATATTAAAAGTTAAACAGGGAGAGGAAAACAGAAAGAAAAAACGTGTCAAGGAGGAAGATGATAGTGGTTCAGACGGAGGACTGGAGGATAACATCAATGATGAAATGAGTGATGAAATAGACAATGATAATGACAACAAACTGGGAGATGAAACGATAGATTCTGGTGATGAAGATGAAGAGGAATTATTGTTTGATACATCTAATATTGATGATGAAGAGGAAAGTGAGGATGAAGAGGAACAAGATGAAGCAGAGGAGGGTGATGAAAGTGAAGATGAAAATGATGAGGAAGAGTTGGGGAGTGGGGAGGAAGAATTGGTTGAGGTAAGTTCTGCTAGGCAAACATGTTATACTTCAGACATGGCTAAGGATTGTAGTAAAGGCAGATTGAATGTTTTAAATATACATTTTGTAATTGATACAGAACATGCCAAAAAATAAATATAAAACAGCATCATATGACTGTTTCATCATTATAGGACTTGTCAGTGATGTTAGGACATCATATGACTGTTACGTCCTTCTAGGACTCGTCAGTGATGTTAGGACATCATATGACTGTTACGTCGTTCTAGGACTCGTCAGTGATGTTAGGACATCATATGACTGTTACGTCCTTCTAGGACTCGTCAGTGATGTTAGGACATCATATGACTGTTTCATCATTATAGGACTTGTCAGTGATGTTAGGACATCATATGACTGTTTCATCATTATAGGACTCGTCAGTGATGTTAGGGACATCATACAACTGTTTCGTCATTATAGGACTCGTCAGTGATGTTAGGGACATCATACAGCTGTTTCATCATTAAAGGACTCGTCAGTGATGTTAGGGACATCATACAGCTGTTTCGTCATTATAGGACTCGTCAGTGATGTTAGGGACATCATACAGCTGTTTCGTCATTATAGGACTCGTCAGTGATGTTAGGGACATCATACAGCTGTTTCATCATTATAGGACTTGTCAGTGATGTTAGGGACATCATACAACTGTTTCATCATTATATGACTTGTCAGTGATGTTAGGACATCATATGACTGTTTCATCATTATATGACTTGTCAGTGATGTTAGGGACATCATACAGCTGTTTCATCATTATAGGACTCGTCAGTGATGTTAGGGACATCATATGACTGTTTCATCATTATAGGACTTGTCAGTGATGTTAGGACATGATATGACTGTTACGTCCTTCTAGGACTCGTCAGTGATGTTAGGACATCATATGACTGTTACGTCGTTCTAGGACTCGTCAGTGATGTTAGGACATCATATGACTGTTACGTCCTTTTAGGACTCGTCAGTGATGTTAGGACATCATATGACTGTTTCATCATTATAGGACTTGTCAGTGATGTTAGGGGCATCATACAACTGTTCCGTCATTATAGGACTCGTCAGTGATGTTAGGGACATCATACAACTGTTTCGTCATTATAGGACTCGTCAGTGATGTTAGGGACATCATACAGCTGTTTCATCATTAAAGGACTTGTCAGTGATGTTAGGGACATCATACAGCTGTTCCGTCATTATATGACTCGTCAGTGATGTTAGGGACATCATACAGCTGTTTCGTCATTATAGGACTCGTCAGTGATGTTAGGGACATCATACAGCTGTTTCATCATTATAGGACTCGTCAGTGATGTTAGGGACATCATACAGCTGTTTCGTCATTATAGGACTCGTCAGTGATGTTAGGGACATCATACAACTGTTTCATCATTATATGACTTGTCAGTGATGTTAGGACATCATACAACTGTTTCATCATTATATGACTTGTCAGTGATGTTAGGGACATCATACAGCTGTTTCATCATTATAGGACTCGTCAGTGATGTTAGGGACATCATACAACTGTTTCATCATTATAGGACTTGTCAGTGATGTTAGGACATCATATGACTGTTTCGTCCTTCTAGGACTCGTCAGTGATGTTAGGGACATCATACAACTGTTTCATCATTATAGGACTCGTCAGTGATGTTAGGGACATCATACAACTGTTTTATCATTATATGACTCGTCAGTGATGTTAGGGACATCATACAGCTGTTTTGACCTATGAATTGTCGGTGATGTTACAGACATCATACAGCTGTTTCGTCATTATAGGACTCGTCAGTGATGTTAGGACATCATATGACTGTTTCGTCCTTCTAGGACTCGTCAGTGATGTTAGGGACATCATACAACTGTTTCTTCATTATAGGACTCGTCAGTGATGTTAGGGACATCATACAACTGTTTTGTCATTATAAGACTTGTCAGTGATATTACCGTAAGGACGAAAAGTGTCACTTCAGGTTTAATTAAATATTTACTGAGTTGGAAGGATTTAAGATGTTTCTAAGGGAGATCTTACTACATCTGTATTTAAGGAATGTGCTAAAAAACTTTGAATAATAGGATTACGAACTTTGAAAATAATAATGATTTAAATCTATTCTGTCTAGACTATTAAAAGTACAACCCAATGTTTAAATGGTTGCAATGTTAAAATATTTTTGATACCACACTGTTTTATTCCAACTTGTAAACTACTTTAATATATATATAAGACTGAGGCATGTTAATGATATCTGTATTACACTATACTGTTGTGTAACTGTATCTTGTGTTCTCCCAGGGTGATGGATTTGGATGTGTGAAGGTCATAGACAATGCTGACTTCTCAGATCTCCTAGGCCAGTTTGAGCCAGTGAAGGCCCCCAAGTTTCCACAGAAACCACCATTAGCCCTTGTGTTGGAACCGACACGTGAACTGGCAGTTCAAGTGAAGAACCACCTTCTCCGAATTGTCAAACACACGGATATCAGGGTCAGTATGAATCTTGTTTTAAACATAAAGATAACAGCATTTTTCAACAGTAATTCCACAGCATTATATATAGGAGCTTGTACACTGGTTTGGAGGTCAGTGTGCGTCTTGTATTAATGTAATATGAAACATCATAAAATGTTACCTCCCAAGAAAAAGACTTCCAAGCAAATGTCAGACCTACATTTGAGTACAGTTCATAAGAATTATCCCCCCTTTGAGCGGTGATACACATGCTAATGAAGTCAGAAGCCATGTTCATCTGTAACACCAGACACAACTTGATGATAACTCATGTCAATTTTTATAACAGTCGGTTCATTATTTCCTGACCGTGTCATATCCCCTTAGATATAACAGACACTATCAGACATACAAGATTTTTCTGCTGTACACTGTAGCTTTAACTAAATTTACAAGATTTTGTGTAATTCGAATTGACCAAGATAAAATAAACAAGATCCCTATATGTCATTCTGGTTGAAATGATTACCAAAGCTCTAACGTAAAATGTCTAAAACAAGAGTGTGATTGGTTGCAGATAGTCACAGTTGTGGGTGGACTGTCCATGGAGAAACAACTGAGAGTCCTAAAGAAGTGTCCGGAGGTTGTGGTGGCTACACCTGGTCGTCTGTGGGAGCTGGTGCAACAGGTAAAGTATTTATAGCACTGGAATTTGTACAGTAGGTAGGGTATTTATAGAACTGGAATTTATACAACAGGTAGGTTATTTATAGCACTGGAATTTGTACAACAGGTAAGGCTATTTATAGCTCTGGAATGTGTACAACAGGTAAGGATATTTACAGCACTGGAATTTGTACAGTAGGTAAGGCTTGAGCACTGTCATTTATCATGTGTTCAATTCAATTCAAATTTAAAGTTATGTGGGCATGAGGTCTTTTGTACAGGTTAGAAAATTTTACAATAAATCAGATTTTTGAAATACATGTACAACTTGATGAATTTACACTCTTTTGTATAAAAACTTAGCAAGCAGCTATGAAACCTGAAATAGATATCACAGGTAACTTTGTATCAGACAGGCAATGATCATAAAAATATATCTATATATATTTTAGATTCATAATAAAAATATTGTGTGACTAACATACTGATTTGTTTATATAACTATTGTTGTTATTTTAGGATAGCACATACCTATCATTGGTGTCCGAGATCAGATGTCTGGTAGTCGACGAGGCTGACAGAATGATAGAAAAAGGGCATTTTGAGGAGCTTACTCACATCCTTAACTATATCAACAGGTATTTGTTGTTATCATCTACTTTCCCATGCCAAACGAAGTTATCAAATTATACAAATTGTTTCTCTCCATAGATTTGTTACTGTTTCTGGAGTAAATCTAAAAAAAACATTCCTGAAACTTTCCATGTGCATAAATCTTTTTTGCAACCAATAACTTTATAATACTCACTTTCAACAGTTTCCCACTTATCGCGAAAACAGATTGGTAAAGTTACCAATTTTTCATTCCCTTGACATATGTTTACACATAAATAGGTCTGTTTTACATCTATTATGTATATTTTGGTGGGGTAATTTCTAGGGATGCAGAGAAGAAACAAAAAAGACAGACATTTGTATTCTCGGCCACACTCACAACCCTTCACTCAGGACCACACAGACATGTCACCAAGAAGGTCAAGGTCACAGAGGAACTGAAGCTGGGTATGATATTCTTATCTAACTTTTGTAAACATATGTCTATAAATAGGTCACAGTGACCTTGAACTCAAGTGCAAAGGTCAAATAACTCAACTCAGTTCTTAATTTTTGGTTTCATCCCATTCATGATATTTAGATGGTTAAAAATAGCTGGATTAACCTAAATAGCTTGTAAATTTAAATGCAGAAGTATCACAATCACAGACAATTTTTCTCTTTTCTTAATGAAACTTTACTAGAGCAAGACTATAAGATAATTATTATGCATCATTATTGTATGATGATGATAACTCTTAACGATTACTGCTGAAGGATCTCTCAGTCTAATATTCGTCATCCTCTTATTTTTATTTGGTATAAATTTATGTGTTATACATAAATGCTGTTTATGAACTAAGACGATCTGTTGCTAATATCTACGATCCTTGTATCATGTATGTATAGTAGTAAGATAGTTAGTAGTAATAGCAGAGGATACATAGTGATTGGTCAGCTTGATAGCAAGTACGTGATTGGTCAGTCCAGTCACGTGATTGGTCATTCTCTTCAGCAGTTTTTTTCGGTGAAGATAGAAGTTTTGCAAAAAATTATTACCGCCACCTCCCCACCACACGACCATTTCAGGTGATGCCTGGGGTTATAGCAGCTGTTTTTCTATTCGAAATTCATAAGGCAGTCTAAGTGAGTAAACACTTGCCAGCTGTTTCCGAGCATGGACAAATCGTACCGTTTTTCCCCCTTCCTTATTAAGGGAGTTAGGGTTTATGGCACCCCGCTCTGCAGCAATTAATGATTACCGAGTGGGGCATTTTACATCATTTGTAATTCGTAAGTCCCCCAAGAATTCGTTTATATCTACTAATAAGTTCACTCGACTCAGTTACATGGCCTGGCCAACAGGAACAGCTTTTCTATATATATAGCTACATATACAGTCTACGCTAGCTTAAATTCAGTTTTAGTGTAAATGTATCTATTATAATTATATTGGCCAGGTCATCTACAAGAGAGAGTTAAGCACCACAGCTGTTATAGCCCTTTAGCCCAATGTATTAGTATAATAAATAGTCGTATAACTTCAAAAAAAAAAAAAAAAAAAAAGGGCTAAAGGGCTATAACAGCTGTGGTGCTTAACTCTCTCTTGTAGATGACCTGGCCAATATAATTATAATAGATACATTTACACTAAAACTGAATTGAAGCTAGCGTAGACTGTATATGTAGCTATATATATAGAAAAGCTGTTCCTGTTGGCCAGGCCATGTAACTGAGTCGAGTGAACTTATTAGTAGATATAAACGAATTCTTGGGGGACTTACGAATTACAAATGATGTAAAATGCCCAAATTGAAGATGGACCACAGCTGAAATACCCCCAGGGCATTTTACATCATTTGTAATTCGTAAGTCCCCCAAGAATTCGTTTATATCTACTAATAAGTTCACTCGACTCAGTTACATGGCCTGGCCAACAGGAACAGCTTTTCTATATATATATAGCTACATATACAGTCTACGCTAGCTTAAATTCAGTTTTAGTGTAAATGTATCTATTATAATTATATTGGCCAGGTCATCTACAAGAGAGAGTTAAGCACCACAGCTGTTATAGCCCTTTAGCCCAATGTATTAGTATAATAAATAGTCGTATAACTTCAGTCTGTGTTTGAGTTCTTTGTTCATAAAGTACTTTTTGTCTAATTTACAGAAAAATTGATGAAGAAAATTGGTCTAAAGGATCGTCCCAAGGTGATTGACCTGACCAGGAAGGTTGGCACTGTAGAAACCCTGACAGAGGCTCGTATCAACTGTACGATGGACGAGAAGGTTAGTAGTTTAATCACAACGGAATACAGAGGCAATACACAGCTGGTTTTGTGTTCTTATCAGGTTAACTTTTGATACACCAGTCAATCCAATGGACATATCATTGTCAGTCTGTCTGTCTATTAACAGTTGGTTAGAGTTTTTTATTGGTCTACAGTTAAATCAGATGTAATGTGTTATTGTCCAATTTTTTGACATGGATGTTCTTGTGGGGTTTAACATGGACAGTTAGGATTCAGTTTGTGAAAATGATTTTTATGTTTCCGTATTTTTGACATATTTGTGACTTTTTTAGGGCCAATTTTTGCTTAAAGCAAAAAAAAAGATTTTTATATACATGTACATGTATCTCTTTATTTTATTTTTTCAACTAAGCACAATGTACATTTGCCATAATGCATGCTACATCATTGAGGTATGATATATGTGTGAATTTCAATGTCGTTGTGTTTACCTGTGTTAGGACCTTCACCTGTACTACTTCCTGAAGCAGTACCCTGGTCGTACCTTGGTCTTCGCCAACAGTAAGGACTGTATCCGTCGCCTTGTGTCCGTGTTTACCCTCCTCAACGTCAACCCACTTCCACTTCACGCGGACATGCACCAGAAACAGAGGCTCAAAAACCTCGAGAGATTCACAGGTAAGTGTCGGCCAAAATGACAGATTTTCGGCAGGTTTGTTTTTATAGATTTGGTTACAGATATTTATTGTAAGCATGTGTACAGATTTAATGCTTTACTATTTACCAAAGTTTTTGTAGAATCATGAATTTTGAAATAATAAGTTAAAAGTGCTTTACAAATAAACCCTCCCTAAACCTGTAAACCTTTACACTAGAGGAGTGGGCTTATTTGAAGATCGATACAGTACTTTTTCTGCATTAATACTGCATTGAAACTGAAGATATAAGTGTTAATTAAAAAGCATTTCATTTCTATTTTTAGAAGGTGAAAGCATCTATTAAAAGAGACCATGACATGTGACTGATGTCAAAGGTCACATGAGAAAATTCTGGCTTGTATTTAGAGTTGTATTTAATTTTCAGCCAACCCCAGGGGTGTTTTATTGGCGTCTGATGTAGCAGCACGCGGACTGGACATCCCTAACGTCCAGCATGTTGTCCACTACCAGGTCCCATACACTGTGGAGGTCAGAATCAATAACCTCTACTCACAACATTAATCAGGTGTTGGCCGAAAGGAATGGAATGATTTTACTCTTAATTTACTCCTACATTTTTCAAAGATTTGCCAAGCAATGCCTGCACCCTTTCAACACCTTGAAATAAGACAATCTTGAAAATAGCCAGTTACATAAAAAAGGAAAAAAAAAAGATGTACCTTGAAACGGTAACCGTATGTACATTTTAATGTGCAGCTTTTAAAAAAAATTCAGGATGTGTTCTGTTTGTACACTTGTATCTGGAACTAATCGTATGTATTTCTGTGTTGTTCATAGAACTAATCCAATGTATTTCTGTGTTGTTCGTGTAGAACTACATTCATCGCAGTGGGAGGACGGCCCGTGCCACCAAGGAGGGCCTCAGTATCATGTTAGTAGGACAGGGGGACGTCAAGAACTACCGCAAGGTCATCGGCTCTCTCAACAGAAGTAGGTCAAGGTTACATCTATAGATATGTAATGTACCAGTAAATGTTCTGGAGCTAGCTTTAACTCAACATCTCGGGAATTATATGTCTCCACTTTGAATGAAGGGAGAAATGTTGTATATTCCCTCAGTATTATTTCTGGTTCTTCTCCTTCCTCATCTAATAAAAAACCCTGTTGAGGTCAAAACTTTTCTATCATTGGTGCAAAATTTAACAAATAGGCTTGTTCAGACAGTTTCTTTTGGAGTGTTAAAGATAATTTAGTGAAACGTTTAATATACCTACATTACTTTCAAGTGGTATGCATTGTGCTGCTATAACATCTTTTTGATGCCATGGCCTTCATCCCAAGGTCAAAGGTCAAATAAATTATGTTATGACACAATGAACCACAGTAATTCGAATTTAACTAGTAAGTGCATGACTAAGGTCAGAGGTCAAGAAAAACTTTCTATTTAGCTTTGTCTCAAAGTTCAGTTGAATTAAGCAAGGCGTCATGTGATCCTAGTGATGTGTAAAATTAAAATTTCAAGGTCAAATGGTTAAATACTTTTTGTTAGTGTCTTTCTAGTTATCTGTGAATATTACACTTAGTAAAGTTTTTAGGTCAGGTAAGATAGAGTAAAGTTTCTATGCCAGGTAAGATAAAGTAAAGTTTCTAGGTCAGGTAAGATGAATCGGAACAGATAAGCACATATTACAGAGTGAATTATGTTCCAGGTGAGGAGCTGCCTGTCTTCCCAATCAACCACCAGATTCTGACAGTCATGAAACAGCGGGTCGATTTGGCCAAAGAGGTGGACAAGCTTGAACACAGGTAAACAAGGGTGGTCAATCCTAGTGGACCACGGGAATCTTACCATATTTATCCTCAAATAAGCCCCCCCCCCCCCCCCCCCCCCCCCCCTCCCCATTGTAAAGTTTAGTATTAAACTTTGAGGAGGGCTTATTTGTGAACAACTGTTATCTTGATATTTCAAAAATTCATGATTCTGCAGAAGTGAAGAAGGTGCATTTTTCGCAGATAAATTCAGTAATGTGATTATATTTACAATTTGGAAATATTATAACCCAACTTAAATAGTTTTACTACTTATGAACATGAATGAAATGTGCAAATTTCTTTCGTAATTCACCAGAATTCTGTATTTAGACAAATTCATCAGGACAAAAATTCTGTACATTATATAAGTGAGATTTGTTTCGATATTAATATAAATAAAAACAAGATGTAAACTGAAGATATTGGTCTGCATTAGTACATGTGGTAATGATATAGAGGACTGCACAGGAGTGTTAACCCATTCAACCCTAAGAAACTTTAGTGGACTCTGCCATTCATTCACCATTTGAAGTCTAATATGGTCAGTAGGGGTGAAAGGGTTAATGTAACATTGAGTTTATTAAACTGAATTGCTGATGACATCAAATTATTAAACTCTTTAAATGAGTGTAAGATTCTATTTATCACATATGTGATATTCGTAAGAAAATAAGCAACAATTTAAGAAAAAAATATACATGTACAAGAAATAAAGAGGTTTTTGACTCGGATGGCACACTTTAAACTGCCAGAGTGATTTTATTTTATAATGTCATAATGTACAATTGATATAATGAAATAGTGTTGTAATTGTTGTAATTGAAAAATAGGAATAAATCGATAAATAATTTATATACAATGTACATTGCACAACAATTAAAGAATAGGAATAAATCGATAAATAAAATGAAGAATTTGTAAACATAATCTGACACAAAAGATTTTGATTTCGCTAAAAACAATGCAAAATTGACTATGCAATACTGTACCCAATGTGTTCTCATTTATTTTAGTGTGTCCAAACAGAAAAGACAGAACGACTGGTTTGAGAAAGCCTCCAAGGAGGTGGACATAGATCTGGATGAAAACTTGTATCCTTGTGTCACTGTTGTCAAGATGGCCACCATAATTAAAATCTTGTTCTTGCATCATCTCCTAAATGGATAGTTATATTGAGACAGGACTAATGAGTCATACATGGCCCATAGGTTGTTTCGACTGAAACTTTGGCCTGTGTCTCATTCAAGATGGCCACCAAGGTCACCATATTGAAAATCTTGTTCTTTCTATTTCAATGTTAACACTCAAGTTTAGAAACGGACGCTTCGTGGGGCACTTTCTGATTTGTCAATATTCAAGTTTTCTAGATACATGATGTATGTTTTTATTATTTTTATGTTATATAAGTATTTGTAAGGATTATAAAGATTTATGAGTAAGGATTATAAGGATTTATGAAATTTAAGAATTTTATAAAGAAGTTAGCTTTATTAGCAATTTTATTATGTCAGAAATAGTGTAAAATTGAACAACATTTTTGGTATGTGATTATAGACTTTACCTACTCTATATATATGGAGTACTCCACATTCTCAACTAGTGCAGTGATGTATGCTTTCCACTGAAACATGTTCAGCATTAAAAAACCTTGACCTTATCACCAGACTGAACTACCTTGGGGACTCGAGGGAGCAGTCCCAACATAAGCATGAGCTTCAGCAGCTCAAGGCAGAACTGAAAGCTATGGTTAAGTCATCTGTCATTCCGAAAAACTTTTCTGGGAAATACCCCACACGGACTGGACAACTAGTGATACCTCACACCGCAGGTTTGTACATACGTTCTAGTAATGTCCCACACCACACTACGACAGGTATATACAGTACACGGGACGTCGGTGGACTTATTTCCTGTTTTCACACAAATAATTAATCTGTCCTTCACGCTGGTGCATATTTAAGCATTTACGACTCACTTATTATTTTTGTGGCCTCATACATCAAATTAAATAACAGTCACTTTGATGTTTTGTTTTTCAGATATGATGAAAGATGCAATAGAAAATGTGAAAAACGACAGAAAAAGTCAACAGAAAATGATGGACAAAATACGAATAGCTTCACTAAAACGTCAACCGAAGCTTGAGAAAAAGAAGAAAAAATGGAAGAAGAAAGGAGGAAAATAAATTTGTTAAATTTACGCATTTTATTAAAGTTATTTATATAACACATCAGTACAAATTTGTAGTCTGATTTTTATAGTTATATAACACATCGGTACCGATATATAGTCTGATTATTATATAGAGAATACATAGTCAGTGTCTTAAAATATAAGCTGTATTTGGCGAGGGTAAAGACAGACAAAAGTGGCGAGCCTTGGCGAGCCACTTTTGTCTTTCTGTCCCAAGCCAAAAATACAGCTTATATTTTAAGACACTGACCATGTATTCTATTTATCCTGCAACAGTCATGAAAATAATCATCAAAAATAATAATTTTGAAGTGAAACGGTGTCAAAAATGACAGAAATATGTTCGCCTTTTAAACGTAGTCTCACTTTGAAGTAGGTCAGTCAAACTGACGCACGTGCTAAGATTCCAAAATACAGCTGTTTTCCGTCACTGCCGTATACAGCAAAAATATATATGGTGGGTGTATTCCGACAATGCGGTGGCAGTTGCAGGATAAAGTTACATAACACATCAGTACCGATATATAGTCTGATTATTATAGTTATATAACACATCGGTACCGATATATAGTCTCATTATTATATAACACATCAGTACCGATATATAGTCTGATTATTATAGTTATATTACACATCAGTACCTATATATAGTCTCATTATTATATAACACATCAGTACCGATATATAGTCTGATTATTATATAACACATCAGCACCGATATATAGTCTGATTATTATAGTTATATAACACATCAGTACCGATATATAGTCTGATTATTATAGTTATATAACACATCAGTACCGATATATAGTCTGATTATTATAGTTATATAACACATCAGTACCGATATATAGTCTGATTATTATAGTTATATAACACATCAGTACCGATATATAGTCTGATTATTATAGTTATATAACACATCAGTACCGATATATAGTCTGATTATTATAGTTATATAACTCATTAGTACTGATATATAGTCTGATTATTATAGTTATATAACGCACAGTACCGATATATAGTCTGATTATTATAGTTATATAACTCATTAGTACCGATATATAGTCTGATTATTATAGTTATATAACACACAGTACCGATATATAGTCTGATTATTATAGTTATATAATACAGCAGTACCGATATATAGTCTGATTATTATAGTTATATAATACAGCAGTACCGATATATAGTCTGATTATTATAGTTATATAATACAGCAGTACCGATATATAGTCTGATTATTATAGTTATATAATACATCAGTACCGATATATAGTCTGATTATTATAGTTATATAACTCATTAGTACCGATATATAGTCTGATTATTATAGTTATATAACACACAGTACCGATATATAGTCTGATTATTATAGTTATATAATACAGCAGTACCGATATATAGTCTGATTATTATAGTTATATAACACATCAGTTCCGATATATAGTCTGATTATTATAGTTATATAACACATCAGTACCGATATAAAGTCTGATTATTATAGTTATATAACACATCAGTAGCTATATATAGTCTGATTATTATAGTTATATAAAACATCAGTACTGATATATAGTCTGATTATTATAGTTATATAACACACAGTACCGATATATAGTCTGATTATTATAGATATATAACACATCAGTTCCGATATATAGTCTGATTATTATATAACACATCAGTACCGATATATAGTCTGATCATTATAGTTATATAACACATCAGTACCGATAAAAAGTCTGATTATTATAGTTATATAACACATCAGTAGCTATATATAGTCTGATTATTATAGTTATATAACACATCAGTACCGATATATAGTCTGATTATTATAGTTATAAAGCACATCAGTACCGATATATAGTCTGATTATTATAGTTAAAAAACACATCGGTACCGATATATAGTCTGATGAATATAGCTGATATATAGCACACATGCCCCGTTGCACAGTGTGATGATGCCATACCGCAGTGTCCGTCGTCCGTCCTAGCCGATACTAAGGCTCAAAGGAAACCTATATGTGGAGTTTTGAGAAATATATTTCCAGTACTTTTCAAGAAATAGTGATAAAAACTTCAGCTGTCAAAACAGATAAAATAGATGTCAAAAGATGGCTGTTTGTCAGTCATTTTTCCCGTTCAGAACCATAATTGAATGAGCATAATTTTGTATCACGGGGAACCTACAAATGAAGTTTGAGGGAAATCCATCTAGTACTTTTCAAGAAAAACAAACTTCAATTATCAAGATCCCAGATGACCATCTGCATTGTAAAAACTTATTTTTTAATTAACTGGAGAAGCAATATGGATTTAAAATCTATTTTTCAAAATCCAGAAAAATAGATAAAATTCATGTAACCTGTAGGGTGTATATATCCATACTACAATGTAACTATATTCCAGGTTTGGTTGAAATAACATCGATACTTTTTGAGAAATTGAGCTAAACACAAAACTGGAAGTTCAGATCATAATCATTCGTAATGTCCAGAGTAACTGGACCATTAATTCTGGATAATATTTTGTAAATGAAGATTGTGTTGAGATACCCACAGTTTTATCTACCTATATAAAAAGTTTGGTTAATGTTGGACTAATAGTTTTTGAGAAATGGATATAACCATAAAACTTGCAAAGTAAAATGTTGACGACGTCGTGGTAAAGTAACACATTAGTCTCGAACACAGACAATTGAAATAAAATAAACCTAGTATAGTTCTTTATAAATATTTTATTATGAGCTATCCTAGGTTTTTTTATTGTCATTACATTCAGTATTAAATTACAAATACCTGTGGTCACAGACGGGACAAAAACTGTCAACCTCTTGCGTCGCTTTGCATATACATTACATGTAAAAATGTATAGGCTTATTGACGGCGAGTTTTTAACGATCGACGGTGTGTGAGAGGGTTGGTGACGCCTTTTACGATATGCAGATTGATCAAGACTTAAATTATCGTTATTAAGTTAAAATGCAATTATCCTGCTTGTTGTGACAACCACATTGAGTTCTAAATTCTTATTCAGGTCATACTCCCGAACACGTTTGTAAGAGATAATATTACGTCCCGATCTTGCGATATTCTATATAATGACATCAGTCATTCACTGTGGATTTTAAAAAATCACTGTGATCACAAACCAGCCAGTCAGGTATACGAAGTATGTTTTTATCCGGTTCGAAGAAACTGATACTGAAACTAGTCGTTGTCAGCTGACTTCATCAAATTGAACATGATTTTAATTTCATTTCAAAGGTCAAAGGGTAGACTTCCACCAGGCCCAAAGTTTGTTAAGGATTGCTCGTCCACATTCCATCACTAGCTGATCCCCACCTAGTTTGAAACTTATCAGACATATCATAGAGACCAATAATCATAAAGGTCGATTTTATTTTTAATTCAATATTCTAGAGACTGGAGGCCAGTCTAGTCATAGGGTGTACATGTAAATAACTTTATACTGTACCGATATTGTATAAAACCAGTCAGCCATATCTAACTCGTCATAATCACACTGGTATTTTGTTACTGTACACATAATAAAAACAAAAGATTAAATTACGTTTTTTATATATTTTATTTTGAACGTATCAATTAATGTGAAATGATTTTTTTATAACGACCATACCGATGTTCAATCTTATTAAGGTAAAACAACTTTATAATTACACTAATAATTTGATGACAATAAACTCTCGACAAACACAACTAAGTATACCAACTAAAGACATGTTATCATGATGGAATGTACACGTACATCATACAAAGTCAAACTGCTGACTCATCTTCTTCACTTTCGATGACTGACAGATGCACAGATATGGAGTATCATCTTTATCTTCAGATGAACATTTATTGGAAGACTTTCATTACCACTAATGTAGAGTTAAATTTTTTTCCAGCAGATTGGTGAATTAAGTGAACAATTAAAAAGTAAAAACAATTAAAAACGAAATGTTATACATCCTCCAATGAATTGTCAGGTTTTGCAATGTCTTTGTACTTCTGGAATACTCATTAATCTGTCTTTAGCAACTTCCTAAAATAATGTTAATGAACATGTTTGTATGTTTCAAGTGACCGATCCTACAAAACAATGACCCTAAGCTAAGGCTGTACTGTTACGTCACCCCTAACCCGGTATGACTGCATCAAGTCTCTAGTATGACATCTATGGATGTTTCCCTTCACGAAAGACTCATGAATTCCCACTGCAATCGTCGTGTAACTCTACCAACACACGGCCGAGTCCACAGGGCGAAAATTCGGAGTAGTTTACACACGTGTAGCTGTTACCTCTTATAACCAGTGTAGAGAGCCCGACAACAGAAATGATAGTGAACTTTGGGGGCTCCACGACGAAACTATATTTCTATTTCCTTTAACTCACAGCCGTAATCTCCAGATTTCAGCCGGCAGGATTCCGGGATACCTGACCCCCTATGATGAATGTTGAATCTGATGTGTGGTGTTTTGTGCCTAACCATACCACTCTGTCATCCACTGGGGAGGGTCCCTCTTTACGATCCTGTGCTGGTCGTTCCTCCTGGAAAAATATATATCATTATTAATTCATAGTTATTAAAGACATAAGAAAATACGACCAACTTGGCGTTTGGGTTATTTATTTTCCAGTTAATATTTGCAAATTCGGTGTTTCGAACATTGGTCGACTACATGAACAGAGCTTATCAACAGCTTATTGCAGATATTGTTTTTGAAGAGCAGTAGTTCAACTAGTGACAATTAGTAAATCTATTTTTGGATGTATGGCGTTTGTTGAAGATGTTTCTCGCCTTTTGCTTTCTTACTCGTTTTGTGGTCCAGAAAAATATGATAATTTATATAATGATATCGAAATAAAGTAACAAGAAACCGCAGAAAGGGTCTTATATAATGAATAGTTCTACGTCATGCCGCCCGGCGTCTTTAGTTATTGTAAATCCTTCCCTGATGGATAGCCTGGCGTCAAGTCTATTTTTAGCACAACCGGTTCGTAGAGATTGTTAAAATATTAAAATAAAACTGAAGCACCAAGCTTACTTGGCATGTTACTCCGAATAAATCCACTTCAGACATCAAAATTAAATGAAAATCATACGAAATTTGACTATATAGACTATACCGTATCACTGTAAACTAGAGTTGTCTTTCCCTGTGTAACAAACGGTACTTCACAGGTATAGATATCATCGCATACACTTAGTGTAATATGTTACGAGCAATTTCTTATTTAACATGTATATCCCTTTTAATGATCATACATTTTTGTAAAAGTTTATATTTGATGATCATATTAAACTGTGACCTACAATACATGGCCCCTATTGTTTCACCATCATACCTCACGCCAGAGAGGGATTGACCCTAAATAAAGAAGGAGGGATGGGATTATGTAGAACTCCTATATCCAACTCGCAAAGGGATGAGATGCTCGACTGGTTTTCACTATTTTGTATTCTCAGTAGCGAGTATGTATACGCCCACATGACCAGAGTTTAGTTAATATAATACACAAACTGGAAAAACCTACGCCTTGCTGAAATAGCCCACCTCGTCCCTCACTACGACACCGCATTAATGAGACTGGTGTAGAAGCGGACCGAGCCAGTTGCTCTAAAAATAGACCTGACGCAAGGCGATCCGGTTGGGAATATGTTCATCTATTTCAAATACAAAAGAAATCATAACGAGAGGGGTCAGTCCCTCATCCCTAGGGCACTGGTCCCACACTGATCTATCCCGTCAGGGAGGGATTTACTATAAATAAAGGATCAGAGACGGGATGGCGCAGAACTCTCATTTGGTAACCTAGTCCCAATACATGCATGTACATCAAACCTAAACATAAAGCAAATGTATACCTACATTGAATTCATAGAACTTGTTGTTGCCGTCGTTTCTTTGATCCTATTTGGATTGTCTGTAGTAGGGTAAGCCTTTTCCTGGATTCTCTTAGATTTCCTTATTTTCAGTAGATGACACAGTGTCATTCCTTCCTTGGCACCATCTGTTCGTCTGTTATTAACTACTGGTACGTAATCATCGCCGGTCGCTGTTTCCTCTTTCTGTACAAAGCTGTCGTAGAATATGTACTTTTCGTCTGTCACTGTTAAGGGCGCATTGTCCCCCACATCTTGTTCCATTACTTCATGTAGCATTGTAATCACTTCTTCCAGTGATGCCCTTTCCATGGCCTCTTTAGGTATTCCTCTGTAAAAATAAAGCAAAAACAACTATTAGCCAAACGTCAAAGTGGTTTGTCAACGACGATATGCAGAAAGCGATCGAGTCCATATCATTACCAAATTTTCTATAAGTCAAATTGAGGACGCAACTCGTTTTGAATAGCTAAATTATTCTAGAGAGCAGACACCGCTGTGTGAGCATATCTGCTCGACCATACTGTTTGGGAGTTCTTTCGGATGGATAGTATATTGCATGGATCGTTATATCTGTCCAGTGAGTCTAGTTATAAAAAGGGTGCCGATTATGACAACATACATACAGTTGCCACGTGTGGTGTACATTCCTGTTCATGCGGTTTTATCAGAACTTGTCGTGTTTGAAAGAAAAGAAAAACTTTTAAAACTGCATAAAAATAATGACTCAACAGAGAACACCGAAAAACGAAACCATAATTAGAACTCAAAATTAATTAAACGAGGACAATAACGATTTACATGAAGATTCTCTTTAAAAACTACAAGGAGAATACGACCAGGTGTTCCGGGAAGGTTAGCGTCTTCTGTTTTGTCGTCGACAACCGCCATACAAAGCCGAGGTCAAATCGAGGACACCCACCATGCAAAGCCTAGGTCAAATCGAGGACACATGCCATACAAAGCCTAGGTCAAATCGAGGGCACCCACCATACAAAGCCTAGCTCAAATCGAGGACACCCACCATACAAAGCCTAGGTCAAATCGAGGACACCCAACATACAAAGCCTACGTCAAATCGAGGACACCCACCATACAAAGCCTAGGTCAAATCGAGGACACCCGCCATACAAAGCCTAGGTCAAATCGAGGACACCAACCATACAAAGCCTAGCTCAAATCGAGGACACCCGCCATACAAAGCCTAGGTCAAATCGAGGACACCCGCCCTACAACGCCTAGGTCAAATCGAGGACACCCGCCATACAACGCCTAGGTCAAATCGAGGACGCCCATCATACAAAGTCTAGGTCAAATCGTGGAGACCCGCCATACAACGCCTAGGTCAAATCCAGGGTAAATTACATACTCGAAGTGAGAAATAGGGTAGTAACATGGTACAATCAAGCATATCAACAAGTATATAACATATCAAAGTGACTATATGTGTCCTTGTACTCATTCACAGGCTTTCAATGAGTTTCCAAACACGCACGGCTTTGTTGCAACTTACCAAATATCAATTCGATGTATTTAGTCTGACATTATACAGTTTGCGTATATACCGATATTCATGACATTAGCATAGATACTGATTTCTCAAGTTTTCACCAGAAACTAATAACTTGATAGACTTTGGTGGAAATTCGTGATCTTGTGATTTTGCATGAAGCATTACCAAAGCAAATCATTGGTTATATATATCAAACAGTAAATTTCTTTACTTAGCTTATAAGTATTAAATTCATTTATTTTAAATTATAAAGGTGCAAATGAAGCTGTATTGAAGTAATGAGCTTGGTATGGAGGATAGTACATGAAGTTCCACTGATAAATAACTTTGATATACTTACACAGATTTCGAGTGTGAAAAGTTGAGGGTCATAATAGTACCGATGATCAACATCAACACCTGTCCAGTCTCCATGTCTACGTCTGGTTCCTGTATAAACTTTAGTACAACGATCCGGGTACATATAACATCTGTACGGTGGATTTCCGCGACGGAAATAGAATTTACACGTGTAGAGATATCCGTCATGTCTATTTTAACAAACAGCTCACTGGGGATTTTCAAGATATAATGTAAAACTATTATACAACCAATAAAGCATATCATCGACGTACATATACGTTATCGGTACGTTTCGATGACAATATGAAAGAGAAAGTAGTTATTCTCAGAAAAGCCAATAAACAGTATGCAACGGAAAGGGATTTCTTTTCAGAAAATCTCTGTACAGGGTGGCGTATTACTTGTTACTTGTCATCGAGGTCTTAATTAGGCTTGGGAGCGTCTTTGGGCCATTTGGTATTGTTGACAAGACGTATCACTGTACGGGTCGACGTACTGTTGACGCAGAACTAGTGTTTCAGCGATGGGCAATGTATTAGGCTTAAGGAACGAAATGGATAAATGTCACCCGTACCTCAGAGCGCCTGCGGCGTTATAGTGCCATCACAGGTACCTGTGAGTGTCATTAGAACGAAAATGCGTCTCGTCTCCTGACTTTGCACTTTCGTCCTATTAAGACACAATTGTCATTTGTTGTTTCAAGAGAAAATAAATGCTGTACTGTAACCATTTGTACATCGTCCACGTAACAACACTCTTTAAATTAGTTTCGAAGAAAATGTGAAAGAGAAAGTAGCAATTCTCGGAAATGTTGATCAACAAGAGGCAAGGAATATGGTTTCTACATAGAAGGAATCGGTGGTTTGGTTTGGTTTAGTATTGTTTGAAGTCCTATCAACATCTAAGGTAATTTAAGGACGACCTCTTGACCCCTGTGTGCGAGATGCATGCGTGCGAATGGGGCCGCGGTGGCCGAGTGGTTAAGGTGTCCGGACACTTTAACACTAGCCCTCCCCCTCTGGGTTGCGAGTTCGAAACCTACGTGGGACAGTTGCCAGGTACTAACCGTAGGCCGGTGGTTTTTCTCCGGGTACTCCGGCTTTCCTCCACCTACAAAACCTGGCACGTTCTTAAATGACCCTGGCTGTTAATAGGACGTTAAGCAAAAACAAAAAAAACAAAAAAAGCATGCGTGTGATGAATGCGTGTGTTTTGTTGAGGCTGCGGTATGTTCGTGTAAACTTGTCTTCATGTAAGAGCTCGAAACTGATGTCGACTTAATAGAGCTACCTCACTGGAGCACACTGCTGCTGAAGAAGACATCAAGCAGGACACGCCACCCGGTCGCATTAAACTATAAAATCGGCCGAGCAATTAACTGGGGAGTTTCAAGAGATGACAAGAGGCCCATATTTTTGCAGATTTGACTCCCGTGGCCTTGAATTTGAGGTCAATGTCGTTCACTCCAGCATGCAAAAGGCCTAATATGAGGTATCTGGGCCTCTTGCTTAGCGAGAAGTTGTTTAATGAATTTAGCATATTTAACACCTGTGACCTTGAATGAAGGTCAAGGTCATTCATTTGGACAATCTTGATAGCACTTCACCCATGCAGGCTATAAACCGAATATCGGGTCTCTGGACCTTTTTCTTAGTGAAATGTTGTTTAAAAGATTTTACCATATCCTCTTGCTTCGTTCTACCGATTTAAATTTGGAATTTTTGTCTTCGTTTTTATGCCAGTATTCTCTGTTGTTTTTTTGGTTGTACTGCAATAGATTTATGCATCATTGCGACATTTACCAGGCATAAAAGAGATTATAGTATTTTATAAGATTATTTTAGAAACATTGATCTTTATATTATTGTTGTCAATATTTCTTTTAGAAGTCACTGGGTCAACGATAGAACTTGGATGTTATCGTAAGGAAACTACAACAGAGCCGTATCGATATATAGTCTGATTATTATAGTTATATAACACATAAGTAAAGATATATAGTCTGATTATTATAGTTATATAACACATCAGTACCGATATATAGTCTGATTATTATAGTTATATAACACATCAGTACCGATATATAGTCTGATTATTATAGTTATATAACACATCAGTACCGATATATAGTCTGATTATTATAGTTATATAACACATCTTATATAACACATCAGTACCGATATATAGTCTGATTATTATAGTTATATAACAAATCAGTACCGATATATAGTCTGATCATTATAGTTATATAACACATCGGTACCGATATATAGTCTGATTATTATAGTTATATAACACATCGGTACCGATATATAGTCTGATTATTATAGTTATATAACACATCAGTACCGATATATAGTCTGATTATTATAGTTATATAACACATCAGTACCGATATATAGTCTGATTATTATAGTTATATAACACATCAGTACCGATATATAGTCTGATTATTATAGTTATATAACACATCAGTACCGATATATAGTCTGATTATTATAGTTATATAACACATCAGTACCGATATATAGTCTGATTATTATATAATAACACATCAATACCGATATATAGTCTGACGAATATAGCTGATATCTAGCTCACATGCCCCGAATTCCACGGTGAGATGATGCCCTACCGCAGTGTCGTCCGTCCTAGTCGATACTTAGGCCCAACGGAAACCTATATGTGGAGTTTTGAGAAATATACTTCCTGTAAATTTCAAGAAATAGGGATAAAAACTTACATTGTAAGCTGTCAAAATACAAGATGGCTGTTTGTCGGTCATTTTGTTTCTGTTCAGACTCATAATTGAATGAGCACAATTAAGGACCAAGGGAAACATACAAATGGAGTTTGAGGAAAATCCCTCCAGTACTTTTCAAGAAAAAGCAATAACAAACTTCAGTTATCAAGATCCCAGATGACCATCTGCATTGCAAAACAAAAACTTATTTTTTTAAATTCACTGGAGAGGAAATATGGATTTAAAATCTATTTTTCAAAATGCAGAAAAATAGATAAAATCCATGTAATCTGTAGGCTGTATATATTCATACTACAATGTAACTATATTCCAGGTTTGGTTGAAATAACATCGATACTTTTTGAGAAATTGAGCTAAACACAAAACTGGAAGTTCAGATCATAATCATTCGTAATTTCCAGAGTAACTGGACCATTAATTCTTGATGATATTCTGTAAATGAAGCTTGTGCCGCTGAGATGTCCACAATGTTATCTACCTATATACCAAGTTTGGTTAATGTTGGACTAATAGTTTTTGAGAAATGGATATAACCATAAAACTTTCAAAGTAAAATGTTGACGACGTCGTGGTAAAAGTAACACATTAGTCTCGAACACAGACAATTGAAATAAAAATAAACCTAGTACAGTTCTTTATCTATATTTAATTATGAGCTACCCTAGGTTTTTTTTATTATCATTACAATCAGTATCAAATTACAAATACCTGTGGTCACAGACGGGACAAAAACTGTCCACCTCTCTCGTCGCCTATTAGCATATATAACGATCAACGGTGTGTGAGTGGGATGGGTGACGCCTTTTACGATATGCATCTTGATCAAGACTTATCTTATCGTTATTAAGTTAAAATGCAAGTATCCTGCTTGTTGTGACAACCACATTGAGTTCTAAATTCTTATTCAGGTCATACTCCCGAACACGTTTGTAAGATATAACATTACGTCACGATCTTGCGATATTCTATATAATGACATCAGTCATTCACTGTGGATTTTAAAAATCACTGTGATCACAAACCAGCCAGTCAGGTATACGAAGTATGTTTTTATCCGGTTCGAAGAAACTGAAACTGAAACTAGTCGTTGTCATCTGACTTCATCAAATTGAACATGATTTTAATTTCATTTCAAAGGTCAAAGGGTAGACTCGCCACCAGGCCCAAAGTTGTTTGTTAAGGATTGCTCATCTAAGTTCCATTACTAGCCGATAGCCACCTAGTTTGAAACTTATCAGACATATCACAGAGAAAAATAATCATAAAGGTCGATTTTATTGATAATTCAATATGCTAGAGACTGGAGGCTAGTCTAGTCATAGGGTGTACATGTAAATAACTTTATACTGTACCGATATTGTATAAAACCAGTCAGCCATATCTAACTCGTCATAATCACACTGGTATTTTGTTACTGTACACATAATAAAAACAAAAGATTAAATTATGTTTTTTTATATATTTTATTTTGAACGTATCAATTAATGTGAAATTATTTTTTTTATAACGACCATACCGATGTTTAATCTTATCAAGGCAAAATAACTTTATAATTACACTAGTAATTTGATGACAATAAACTCTCAACAAAAACAACTAAGTATGCCAACTAAAGACATGTTATCATGATGGAATGTACACGTTCATCATACAAAGTCAAACTGCTGACTCATCTTCTTCACTTTCGATGACTGACAGATGCACAGATATGGAGTATCATCTTTATTTTCAGATGAAAATTTATTGGAAGACTTTCATTACCACTAATGTATAGTTAATTTTTTTCCCCAGCAGATTGGTGAATTAAGTGAACAATTAAAAAGTAAAAACAATTAAAAACGAAATGTTATACATCCTCCAATGAATTGTCAGGTTTGTAATGTCTTTGTACTTCTGGAATACTCATTAATCTGTCTTTAGCAACTTCCTAAAATAATGTAAATGAACATGTTTGTATGTTTCAAGTGACCGATCCACAAAACAATGACCCTAAGCTAAGGCTGTACACTGTTACGTCACCCCTAACCCGGTATGACTGCATCAAGTCTCTAGTATGACATCTATGGATGTTTCCCTTCACGAATTCCCACTGCAATCGTCGTGTAACTCTACCAACACACGGCCGAGTCCACAGGGCGAAAATTCGGAGTAGTATCACACACGTGTAGCTGTTACCTCTTATACCCAGTGTAGAGACAACCGGACAACAGAAATGATAGTGAACTTTGGGGGCTCCAAGACGAAACTATATTTCTATTTCCTTTAACTCACAGCCGTAATCTCCAGATTTCAGCCGGCAGGATTCCGGGATACCTGACCCCATATGATGAATGTTGAATCTGATGTGTGGTGTTTTGTGCCTAACCATACCACTCTGTCATCCACTGTGGATCGAGGGTCCCTCTTTACGATCCTGTGCTGGTCGTTCCTCCTGGAAAAATATATATCATTATTAATTCATAGTTATTAAAGACATAAGAAAATACAACCAACTTGGCGTTTGGGTTATTTATTTTCCAGTTAATATTTGCAAATTCGGTGTTTCGAACATTGGTCGACTACATGAACAGAGCTTATTGCAGATATTGTTTTTGAAGAGCAGTAGTTCAACTAGTGACAATTAGTAAATCTATTTTTGGATGTATGGCGTTTGTTGAAGATGTTTCTCGCCTTTTGCTTTCTTACTCGTTTTGTGGTCCAGAAAAATATGATAATTTATATAATGATATCGAAATAAAGTAACAAGAAACCGCAGAAAGGGTCTTATATAATGAATAGTTCTACGTCATGCCGCCCGGCGTCTTTAGTTATTGTAAATCCATCCCTGACGGATAGCCTGGCGTCAAGTCTATTTTTAGCACAACCGGTTCGTAGAGATTGTTAAAACATTAAAATAAAACTGAAGCACCAAGCTTACTTGGCATGTTACTCCGAATAAATCCACTTCAGACATCAAAATTAAATGAAAATCATACGAAATTTGACTATATAGACTATACCGTATCACTGTAAACTAGAGTTGTCTTTCCCTGTGTAACAAACGGTACTTCACAGGTATAGATATCATCGCATACACTTAGTGTAATATGTTACGAGCAATTTCTTATTTAACATGTATATCCCTTTTAATGATCATACATTTTTTGTAAAAGTTTATATTTGATGATCGTATTAAACTGTGACCTACAATACATGGCCCCTATTGTTTCATCATCATACCTCACGCCAGAGAGGGATTGACCCTAAATATAGAAGGAGTGATGGGATTATGTATAGCTCTTATTTGCAACCGGTAAAGGGATGAGATGCTCGACTGGTTTTCACTATTTTGTATTCTCAGTAGCGATTGTGTATACGCCCACATGACCAGAGTTTAGTTAATATAATACACAAACTGGAAAAACCTACGCCTTGCTGAAATAGCCCACCTCGTCCCTCACTACGACACCGCATTAATGAGACTGGTGTAGAAGCGGACCGAGCCAGTTGCTCTAAAAATAGACCTGACGCAAGGCGATCCGGTTGGGAATATGTTCATCTATTTCAAATACAAAAGAAATCATAACGAGAGGGGTCAGTCCCTCATCCCTAGTGCATTGGTCCCACACTACTCTATCCCGTTAGGGAGGGATTTACTACAAATAAAGGATCAGAGACGGGATGGCGCAGAACTCTCATTTGGTAACCTAGTCCCAAAACATACATCAAACCTAAACATAAAGCACATGTATACCTACATTGAATTCATAGAACTTGTTGTTGCCGTCGTTTCTTTGATCCTATTTGGATTGTCTGTAGTAGGGTAAGCCTTTTCCTGGATTCTCTTAGATTTCCTTATTTTCAGTAGATGCCACAGTGTCATTCCTTCCTTGGCACCATCTGTTCGTCTGTTATTAACTACTGGTACGTAATCATCGCCGGTCGTTGTTTCCTCTTTCTGTACAAAGCTGTAGTAGAATATGTACTTTTCGTCTGTTACTGTTAAGGGCGCATTGTCCCCCACATCTTGTTCCATCACTTCATGTAGCATTGTAATCACTTCTTCCAGTGATGCCCTTTCCATGGCCTCTGTAGGTATTCCTCTGTAAAAATAAAGCAAAAACAACTATTAGCCAAACGTCAAAGTGGTTTGTCAACGACGATATGCAGAAAGCGATTGAGTCCATATCATTACCAAATTTTCTATAAGTCAAATTGAGGACGCAACTCGTTTTGAATAGCTAAATTATTCTAGAGGGCAGACACCGCTGTATGAACATATCTGCTCGGCCATATTGTTTGGGAATTCCTTTGGATGGTTAGTATATTACATGGATCGTTATATCTGTCCAGTGAGTCTAGTTATAAAAAGGGTGCCGATTATGACAACATACATACAGTTGCCACGTGTGGTGTACATTCCTGTACATGAGGTTTTATCAGAACTTGTCGTGTTTGAAAGAAAAGAAAAACTTTTTAAACTTCATTAAAATAATGATTCAACAGAGAACACCGAAAAACGAAACCATAATTAGAACTCAAAATTAATTAAACGAGGACAATATATATTTACATGAAGATTCCCTTTAAAAACTACAACGAGAATACGACCAGGTGTTCCGGGATGGTTAGCGTCTTCTGTTTTGTCGTAGACAACCCGCCATACAAAGCCTAGGTCAAATCGAGGACACCCACCATACAAAGCCTAGGTCAAATCGAGGACACCCACCATACAAAGCCTAGGTCAAATCGAGGACACCCACCATACAAAGCCTAGGTCAAATCGAGGACACCCGCCCTACAACGCCTAGGTCAAATCGAGGACACCCGCCATACAACGCCTAGGTCAAATCCAGGGTAAATTACATACTCGAAGTGAGAAATAGGGGGTAACATGGTACAATCAAGCATATCAACAAGTATATAACATATCAAAATGACTATATGTGGCATTGTGCTCATACACAGGCTTTCCGTGAGTTTCCAAACACGCACGGCTTTGTTGCAACTTTCCCAATATCAATTTTTTGGCATAGCCGTTTAATTTGGTTATGGCCCCGGATATGACGCGACAGGTGGCGTTCTGGTCAAGAAGAAGTATGTGATTGGTCAATGTAGCGGTCAATGCAAAATGCTGAAGATGCAAATGTTGTGACATATACGGAAACAAAAATGGCTTCCAATGTGAATCGACTGCGGTTGAAAACTATAACAGCTTCCGCAATGAAGATAATAATAGGAAAATGGGTCAAACACAATCCTAGAATTAAACTTGGGAAGCAGTACAATAGATTGTAACAGTTCAAACATGAAAACAGCAGTAATACGGACGCCGCTCGTATTCTGCTTGCTTGTTTGATAGTAGGTCATGATAATCTCGGTAATATTTACACCAATACAGTCTGTACCAGTACATCGCTACTGTCACTATACTACATGAACAGTGTTTACACTTATTTACACATAAATATGTGTGCCGTAATATTTACAAAACGTGTTATTTAACATTTAAACCACTGTGTATAATATCGTTATCCAACTAACCCAGATGGAATATAGATATCGCCTTGTAAACTATCGTGTGTTTGTGTTGCCACGATTTCAAAACAGTCACGTAATGATCAAAAAATAATTTCCGCGCTAAATTTAGAGGGGGATTCCCAACTAAATCGAGTGGTCAAGCTGGAAATAGGGATTGACTGTGAACATTGGAACAGCACAGAAACATAACTGGAAAGGAACAAAACGCGTACATTCAGTGAAAATTGCAACGTTTTTACCGTGATGTCCCTTTTAAATTGAATGCAAGCTGAATAAGTGGATGCATCTATTCAAATGACACATTTGTAGTCTTATTATCACCAAAAATGATTCAAACTGATATAATTTTGTTATCCGTGCTGAAACTGCGCATTTATTAATTGCATCGTAGTTCGTTAATTTACTTCACCAGTAGTTTTACATTATAACCACCAGCATTAAAACTATGCCGTTTATCTTTTCTAAAGATATTTCTTGTTATGTATTTAGTCTGACATAATACAGTTTGCGTATATACCGATATTCATGACATTAGCATTGATACTGATTTCTCAAGCTTTCACCAGAAACTAATAACTTGATAGACTTTGGTGGAAATCCGTGATCTTGTGGTTTTGCATGAATTAAGCATTACCAAAAAAAAAGAATTGGTTATATATATCAAACAGTAAATTTCTTTACTTAGCTTATAAGTATTAAATTGATTTTTTTTAAATTATAAAGGTGCAAATGAAGCTGAATTGAAGTAATGAACTTGGTGTGGAGGATAGTACATGAAGTTCCACTGATAATTAACTTTGATATACTTACACAGATTTCGAGTGTGAAAAGTTGAGGGTCATAATAGTACCGATGATCAACATCAACACCTGTCCAGTCTCCATGTCTACGTCTGGTTCCTGTATAAACTTTAGTATAACGATCCGGGTACATATAACATCTGTCCGGTGGATTTCCGCGACGGAAATAGAATCTACACGTGTAGAGATATCCGTCATGTCTATTTTAACAAACTGGGGATTTTCAAGATATATTTTATAAATATAATGCAGCCGATAAAGCATATCTTCGACGTAGATATACGTTATCGGTACATTTCGATGACAATATGAAAGAGAAAGTAGTTATATATTCTCAGAAAAGTCGATAAACAGTATGCAACGGAAAGGGATTTCTTTTCAGAAAATCTCTGTACAGGTTGGCGTATTACTTGTTACTTGTCATCGAGGTCTTAATTAGGCTTGGGAGCGTCTGTGGGCCATTTGGTATTGTTGACAAGACGTATCGACGCAGAACTATTGTTTTAGCGACGGGCAATGTATTAGGCCAGGGACGTATAATAATATATGTCCCTGATTAGGCCTAAGGAGCGAAATGGATAAATGTCACCCGTACATCAGAGCGCCTGTGGCGTTATAGTGCCATCACAGGTACATGCGAGTGCTATTAGAACGAAAATGCGTCTCGTCTCCTGACTTTGCACTTTCGTCCTATCAAGATTCAATTGTCATTTGCTGCTTCAAGAGAAAATAAATGCTGTACTGTAACCATTTGTACATTATCCACGTAACAAAACTCTATAAATTAGTTTCGAAGAAAATGTGAAAGAGAAAGTAGCGATTCTCGGAAATGTTGATAAACAAGAGGCAAGGAATGTGGTTTCTACATAGAAGGAATCGGTGCATTTGGTTGGGTTTAGTATTGTTTAAAGTCCTATCAACATCTAAGGTAATTTAAGGACGACCTCTTGACCCCTGTGTGCGAGATGCATGCGTGTGTGTTTTGGGAGGCCCCACCCGATCGCATTAAACTAAAATATCGGCCGAGCAATTAACTGGGGAGTTTCAAGAGATGACAGGAGGCCCATTGGCCATAACAGTTCCCTGAGTTTGATATACTTTTGCAGATTTGACTCCCGTGACCTTGAATTTGAGGTCAATGTCGTTCACACCAGCATGCAAAAGGCCCAATATGAGGTATCTGGGCCTCTTGCTTAGCGAGAAGTTGTTTAATGATTTAGCATATTTAACCCCTGTGACCTTGAATGAAGGTCAAGGTCATTCATTTGGACAGTCTTGATAGCACTTCACCCCAGCATGCACCAGGCCAAATAACAGATCTCTAGCATATTTGACCCATGTGACCTTGAATGAAAACCAAAGTCTTTCATCAGAACAAATTTTCATAGCCCTTCGCTCGACATTCTGTAGGCCGAATACTAGGTCTCTGGACCTCTTGCTTGGTTCTACCGATTTGAATTTGGAATTTTGGTCTTCCTTATTATGTCGATATTCTCTGTTGTTTTTTGGTTGTACTGCAACAGAGTTATGCATCATTGTGGCATTTACCAGGCATAAAAGAGATTATATTTTATAACATGATTTTAGGTACATTGATCTTTATATTATTGTTGTCAATATTTCTTCGAGTAGTTACTGGGTCCACGATAGAACTTGGATGTTATCGTAAGGGAAAACTACAACAGAACCCATTCAAACTCGAGGAACGCCATTAGGCTCGGTGAAAGGGTTATCGTAAGGGAAAATACAACATGACCTATTCATGTATCGTCGATGAAGACGTTTACTATTCCGGAACATTTGGTCTTATTCTCAGTGTACCTTTAGTTGAAGGATTGTATAAAAGACACAAAAGTTTCTCATTGTACCTTTAGTTGAAGGATTGTATAAAAGACAAAATTATCTCATTGTACCTTTAGTTGAAGGATTGTATAAAAGACAAAATTATCTCATTGTACCTTTAGTTGAAGGATTGTATAAAAGACAAAATTATCTCCGTGTACCTTTAGTTGAAGGATTGTATAAAAGACAAAATTATCTCATTGTACCTTTAGTTGAAGGATTGTATAAAAGACAAAATTATCTCCGTGTACCTTTAGTTGAAGGATTGTATAAAAGACAAAATTATCTCCGTGTACCTTTAGTTGAAGGATTGTATAAAAGACAAAATTATCTCATTGTACCTTTAGTTGAAGGATTGTATAAGAGACACAAAATTATCTCCGTGTACCTTTAGTTGAAGGATTGTATAAAAGACAACATTATCTCATTGTACCTTTAGTTGAAGGATTGCATAAAAGACACAAAATTATCTCAGTGTACCTTTAGTTGAAGGATTGTATAAAAAAACACAAAATTATCAAAACCTTTCAAACAAATTCAGATTTGATGTGGTAGAGCCAAATTTTTTTTTAACTGCACCACACTGGTGTTTCATCTTTCTTGGACTCGTCAGTGATGCTCATTCAGTGGCCATAGTTACCATAACGGGGATATCTTCATCATTTATTACATAATCATCCTTTTATCATAACGGAGATATCTTCATCATTTATTATATAATCATCCTGTTATCATAACGGGGATATCTTTATCATTTAATACATAATCATCCTGTTATCATAACAGGTATAATTCATCATTTATTACATAATCATCCTGTTATCATAACGGAGATATCTTCATCATTTATTATATAATCATCCTGTTATCATAACGGGGATATCTTCAACATTCATTACACAATCGTCCTGTTCTTCAGTGAAATCTCTCATGTAAATATTTGTTTCTCATTGGTTATGTCAGTAAGAAATCAAGTGTGATGTCATAATATGGACATGAACAATGATATTATGTCATGAGGTGCAACAAAATGCTTGCCAACATTTGATTTTGCCTTCTACATATATATACTTTGTAGCCTTGCAGAACGTCAGTTTTCTGTATTGTGTGATAAAGTATATTAGGTTGATATTTCATGAAACTTATCAAGTAAGAAATTCCAATACTTTTTAAATAAGATTTCATACAGAATGAAAACTCATTAAGATCCTACATATATGTATACAGTGTGTTTAGAGTGTTGTCCAGGTAAATGTAATAATCTTACCTATCCATTGAGAACTATTAGTATTAACACAAAATCACACGTATCATAAAAAAGAAAGAAAACAGTAACATCACAACCTTTAATGTCAGAATCATGTCACAAATCTCCAATGATAAAAAACTAATTTAAAGCACAACCAATATAAAGGCTTATATATGTCCTCCAGCGTGACTGTTGATTGCCCTCGGAAACAGAAATCGTATTTACAACATACATGTACTAGTAAGGTGTAATAGTCACTTACCAGTTGTGAAAAATGATCTCTAGACATTTATGTGGCAAAGTATCACTTGATATATGAAACATCAATACTATAAGTGGTGTCATCTCCATTCAGACATTTTATATTTCTGTATGACCAGCATGAATGAGGATTTTTCACTTTAAATACTCTTGAAATGTCTTCCCCCTTTTTTTGATACAAAGTAAATCAGGTCCAGCTGTAATATATAGAGGATACAAAAGTATCACAACTGATCTTGATTAAGATAATTCTGTATCCATGTTACAAGGGACTTGTTGAGTATATGATGGGGGAAACAAAACTGAATAGTTTAGAGATGTCTACCAAAGGGAGATAACCACAGTCTCAAAGGGAGATAACCACAGAGTCTAAATGATTCAAAAACATCCACAAACCATATACAGTGGTTAATGTACAAACAAGGTGTAAACACTTAATTCATAAACGCTACAATAAAAATGTGTATAAAACAATATACAAAATCATGGTGGGATAAAGATACCAGCTTTGTAATAAAAAGGACAGAGAAATACAAATAACAATACAGTTATTAAAACAAGATTGTAAACTTGGATTCTATTTAACAAGTGAAATTAAAAAGGAAAAACAATTTCTATATAGTCTGTAATTAAAAATGGGAAAACAATTCTTTAAAAGACGATATGATTGTAACAATTCTCTCGGATAGAAATATTTCATTCTTTACAATGAGATCACATACCTAATTCCATACACATTCTCAGTACACCCTGAACACATGATGGTCCCAATTACCCATGATACACAAAGCATTTAACTATTTTAGTGTATACCATATTTATCTGACAATAAGCCCATGCTTGGCAATAAGCCTATGTCTGGTAGTAAACCCTCATATCTATTACATTTCAGTAAAATTGCTGACAAATGTATTGTCAATGTCTTGCAATAAGCCCATAGCTGGCAATAAGCTCATATCTGGCAAAAAGCCCATGTATTGCAATAAGCTCATATCTGGCAACAAGCCCATGTATGGCAATATACACATGACTGACAATAAGGCCATGCCTGGCAATGAGCCTTTTTATTTATATTGCAGTAGTTAAATTGCTTACAAATGCTTTGTCAATGTCATATAATAAACCCATGTCTGACAATAAGTTCATGTCTGACAATAACCCATGCCCAACAATAAGCTCATGTCTGGCAATAAATCCATGTCTGGCAACAAACCCATGTTTGACAATAAGCCCATGTATGGTAATAAACCCTTACATGTCTTTTGTAGTTCCATGCAATATACTTACAAATACTATTTCATTGTCCTTCAATAAGCCTACCACCAACTTTTAGTCAAGGATTATGTTTGCCCCTGAGGCTTATCACAGAATAAATACAGTACAACCTTTTCGCATATACCTGTATTGTACTAGGTAGATTATCAAATAACTAATAGATGTGAAAAATATTAATTGTGACATTTGAATAAAATTTTAACAAATACAAGAATTTGTGATGCAATGTTAGTGATAATAAGTGGCCCAACAGGCCTGTATTTCTCACCATTTTGTAATTTGAACTAGACAAGAAGTTGAAATGTTTCTGCTGATGGTGCCCATCTGAAATTCAGTTAACACTGGTTTGTCATAAGAAATAAGAAATAAAAAATTATTTTCAACATTTGTTTCATATTAAAACAGATCACTATTTCAAATAAAAAGTAAAAATTCACCGATTCTGGTTAAATTAAAAGAAATAATAGTTGTAACAAGCAAAGAAATAGGGAACTGATCAAGGTAAATGGTATCATACCCTCCTTCTCATTATCACAAACAAATACAAATATAGTCGAGGAAAAAAACAAGTACCTTTGACAAAAGCAAGAATTAAACAAAAGCTGAAGAAATTTCTTCACAATAAATTGATAATTAGCTTTTTTTCTGAGATAGGATTGTACAGGTATTTCAAAGGTTTCGTTCAGAGGGAAAAAACTTGTTATAAATGAATATCTATATTATCTGACCATACAGCTATCTTAGCATTTACAAACAGCTTAGTGATATAGAAACTTGGCAAGATGGGCTATCCCAAGGGAATATCTTTCAAAATAAAATAGATGGGCTATCCAAAAGGAATATCTCTCAATATATAATAGATGGGCTTTCACACAGGAATATCTCTCAACATAAAATTGATGGGCTTTCACACAGGAATATCTCTCAAGACAAGAGGCCCAAAGGGCCTTAACGGTCACCTGAGATTTGAAATATTTCGGCCAACTAAATTGACCCTTTTTGGCCCCACCCATCAGTCCTAATGGGGTCAGTCTATGAAGAGTATTTGATTCTAACATATAGTAGATAAGAAGATTTTTGAAATTTCAGTCAATTTGACCCTTTTTGGCCCCGCCCACCAGCCCCTGGGGGTCAACCAGGGCCAACATGTACATAACATCAAACTGCATGCTGATAATTTGAACCAAGTTAGAATGAATTCCAATACAAATCCAACAAATAATAGTCAAAAATGTGATTTCCCTATATAAACTATAGTAAAGTTTACCCCCTCCCCAGGGGCAAACGTGAGACCCCAGGGTCATGAAATTCACAATTTTTGTAAAGCACCTAAAGAGCCTTCCATCTATGAAGAGTATTTGATTCTAACATATCTGAGAGTAGAGAAGAAGATTTTTGAAATTTCAGTCAATTTGACCCTTTTTGGCCCCGCCCACCAGCCCCTGGGGGTCAACCAGGGCCAATATGTACATAACATCAAACTGTAATCCAATGCTGATAATTTGAACCAAGTTAGAATGAATTCCAATACAAATCCAACAAATAATAGTCAAAAATGTGATTTCCCAATATAAACTATAGTAAAGTTTACTCCCTCCCCAGGGGCAAACGTGAGACCCCAGGGTCTTGAAATTCACAATTTTGGTAAAGCACCTGAAGAGCCTTCCATCTATGAAGAGTATTTGATTCTATCATATCTGACAGTAGAGAAGAAGATTTTTGAAATTTTAGTCAATTTGACCCTTTTTGGCCCCGCCCACCAGCCCCTGGGGGTCAACCAGGGCCAACATGTACATAACATCAAACTGTCATCCCATGCTGATAATTTGAACCAAGTTAGAATGAATTCCAATAGAAAACCAACAAATAATAGTCAAAAATGTGATTTCCCTATATAAACTATAGTAAAGTTTACCCCCTCCCCAGGGGCAAACCTGAGACCCCAGGGTCATGAAATTCACAATTTTGGTAAAGCACCTTAAGACCCTTCCATCTATGAAGAGTATTTGATTCTACCATATCTGAGAGTAGAGAAGAAGATTTTTGAAATTTTAGTCAATTTGACCCTTTTTGGCCCCGCCCACCAGCCCCTGGGGGTCAATTAGGGCCAACATGTACATACCATCAAAATGTCATCCCATGCTGATAATTTGATACAAGTTAGAATGAATTCCAATACAAATCCAACAAATAATAGTCAAAAATGTGATTTCCCTATATAAACTATAGTAAAGTTTACCCCCTCCCCAGGGGCAAACGTGAGACCCCAGGGTCATGCAATTCACAATTTTGGTAAAGCACCACAAGACCCTTTCATCTATAAAGAGTGTTTGACTCCATCATATCTGAGAGTAGAGAAGAAGATTTTTGAAGTTTTAGTCAATTTGACCCTTTTTGGCCCCACCCCTCAGGCCCCTGGGGGGTGGGGAGCATATAATTCACAATTTTGGTTGACCTTCAGCCATAGAAACTTTCTGCCAAATTTCATTGAATTTTGTTAAGTGGTTTTGGAGAAGAAGTCGAAAATGTAAAAAGTTTACGGACGCACGACGGACGACGCACGACGACGGACAAAAGGCGATTAGAATAGGTCACTTGAGACTTCGTCTCAGGTGACCTAATAAAAGTGATGGGCTTTCACACAGGAATATCTCTCAAGATGAAATAGATGGGCTTTCACACAGGAATATCTCTCAAGATAAAATAGATGGGCTTTCACACAGGAATATCTCTCAAGACATAATAGATGGGCTTTCACACAGGAATATCTCTCAAGATAAAATAGATGGGCTATCCCAAAGGAATATCTCTCAAAATATAATAGATGGGCTTTCACAGGGGAATATCTCTCAAAATAAAATAGATGGGCTTTCACACAGGAATATCTCTCAAGATAAAATAGATGGGCTTTCACACAGGAATATCTCTCAAGATAAAATAGATGGGCTTTCACACAGGAATATCTCTCAAGATAAAATAGATGGGCTTTCATAAAGGAGTATCTCTCAAAACAACATAGATGGGCTTCCTCAAAGAAGTATTTATCAAAATAAAAAGATGTGCTTCTGCAAAGGAGTATCACTCAAAATAAAATACATAGTTGCCATAAAGGAATACTCCTCAAAATAGATGGGCTTAAGCAAAGGAGTACCCGTTCAAAATAAAATAGATGTCTTAGTATATCAATTGTTGGATGAGGGTTCCCAAAGGTAGAATACTATATACACAACATATCACATCATCTAGTTAACCTTATTGAGCAGTATTATTCATACTTATCCCAAAGTAAGATGGGAGAAAAACTGGACATCTAATACTGTTTAATGAATTCTCAGTCTGAGAAAAATATGTCCAAACTCTAAATGGTTGTGCTTATACTCATGAGATCACAGAATGCCTCGGTATGAACTTGTTTAAAACTGGTTGCCTCACTACTCGATGACAGATTGTCTGGTACATGTACTCGTATGAGGTTGTCTAGATACTTCCATGATATGAGACCATCACAGGCCTTGTTACCGATAGCGAATTAACTACATTCTACGTGTTTATCACAATAAGGGGTTCAGTTATTTCTTTGTGATGATATTTTCCTCAGGTAATTAACATTCGTGAATGGAATCAATCTGGGATAAATCAATGAAAACTAAGAATTAGATTTAACCGAATTACCCACTGGAAACAGATGTTACACCGAGATGTAGCGTCAATATTGCTTGAAATAAGATGGGTGTGACATGATTTGAGATGAACACATGAAGGTCTTGATAAAATATTAATGAGAGAATTGGATAGGTTTTGTGTCACTAGACAGTAACTGGCAGGGTTTCTCTCACATGACCATTTACTACATCAAACTACATGAATGACAGGGGAGGTAACTGTGTAATGACCGGCTCTAATAGCAAGGAGGTAACTCTGACAGTAGGCAGACTTTAGAATGGAAATTATGTTTTCCTGCGAACAGCTATCTGCCTTAGTTAAGATGTTCATACACACATAAGATATCTCCCTTTACACACATTAGAGGTATTTATATGCCTTATCTGACTTGGGTTACCCAGATATCCATTCATTCCCACTATTAAAACAAGAAAAACAGCTGCTAGCCAGTTCATTGATGACCATCACATTCTCTCCTGGTCAAAATACAGGTCAACAAAGGGAGAAAACAAGGACTAGTCACCACACTGGCTAGTCCATATCTGGTCTGGTCACATAACCTGACCATCACAAGGAGGGGGAGATAACCTGTATCTGTCACACATCTACTGACAGGGGAGATAACCTTGTATCTGTCACATATCTACTGACAGGGGAGATACCCTTGTATCTGTCACACATCTACTGACAGGGAGATAACCTTGTATCCGTCAAACATCTACTGACAGGGGAGATAACCTGTATCTGCCACACATCTACTGACAGGGGAGATAACCTTGTATCTGTCACACATCTACTGACAAGGGAGATAACCTTGTATCTGTCACACATCTACTGACAAGGGAGATAACCTTGTATCTGCCACACATCTACTGACAAGGGAGATAACCTTGTATCTGTCACACATCTCCTGACAGGGGAGATAAGCTTGTATCTGTCACATATCTATTAACAAAGGAGATAACCTTGTATCAAATCTACTGACAAGGGAGATAACCTGTATCTGCCACACATCTACTGACAAGGGAGATAACCTGTATCTGCCACACATCTACTGACAAGGGAGATAACCATGTATTACATCTACTGACAAGGGAGATAACCTGTATCTGTCGCACATGTCCTTCAGTTGTTGTTGTTCTATTTGTAGCCCTATAATGAGGTCATAACAATTGTGTTGAGATATATTGCTCTATAAGTCTGTCCACTAGATGAATCTCTACCAATGTATATCATCCACTGTGAAAAATCCAGCATGAGAATTTCAACTATGTATTTGCCCATCACATGAAGTAGAAAGCTATTACTTATTTCACTCCAAATATGATATAGTGGAAGCTGTTCTAAATAGTTGCTTCACTCCCTATAATATTATGTAAGCTGTTTTGTATGGTTGCTTCACTCCATATAATATAAGTAAGCTGTTCTGTATGATTGCTTCTTTCCCTATGATAAGAAGTAAGCTGTTCTGTATGGTTGCTTCTCTCCCTATGATAAGGAGTAAGCTATTCTGTTTATATTGCTCCATTCCCTTGGCTAGGTGACCAGGATAAGTTCAGCGATTGACCCAGCGTTTCATAGACTCTTCCCAGTCAGTGTTTCCTCCGTCCTCATCGTCCGTGCGGATGTAGGAGTCAGCGTCGGACTGAAGGTAACTCTCCTCGTCTGTTGTGTACGCACTGGATGTCATACGGCCCGGTAACTCCTGTAAGAAAAAGTGTAATTCTGGAATCTTCTGCTGAACAATGAAAAAATTAAAAGCTATCATTTTAGACAAGCTTAAAAATTGCTGGCTGTTCTGTACCTAAACTTTTGTCAGTATCAACATATCTCACCTGTAGTCAGTTTTGATATGCAATATTTTGTGGGAATACCTCCAGCCTATATAAAATAACACTGTCTAGTTATAGTGCATTGGGGAATTGGAACTGAAGGCTCTGGGGTCAAAAGGGGGGGGGTTAATATGGTAAAGTGATGTGTATGATTTCAATGCTTGTAAATCTATATAGTAGATGCTTTTGTGTATTTTTTATAAAAAGCATCATATGAAAACCTAACTTGCGTAAAATATTGCTTTTAAGGACTAATGAGATATATGTAATTGGTCCTCTATACAGGACTGAGATTACACATGAGGTTCTACCTTTGGATGGTTGTCGTATAACTCTGCATCCTCGTCATCCGTTCGGATACAGCTCTCATCGTCCGTGCGGATGTAGGAATCTGCATCATCAGTACCTAAGGCACTTCCATCGTCTGTTCTGTTGAGGAACGAGTTTTCTGGAATGTAACTGAACCAACACAAATTCTTTATTTATATAGATACCATAGCCACTCATTTGTTTGTAATTACACTGACATACAAATATCTTCATATGCAAATTTATTATTAACATTCAATGAGAGCTATCTAACAGTAAAACTACCTCAGCCAGTATATAAATCAGCATACTTCAGCCATCTGTAAAAGTAAGCTTGTATATAGAAGTTCACGTTCAACGAAGTGAAAAATTCAAGTAGAAATAACATTTTGTTATCAGTATCATGTAATGCAAATTCTGTGTATCTTTGATCTAAATGGAACTTTTACAACTGTTTAAATCACATACTACAGAAACTATTCCTGAAATTCATTCTATTTCTATTCCATTTTGACAAGTGGTATTGTATGAAATTTAATACTAGCAAACAATCACCAACTGAGACACCTATTCAAACACTTTCCAAGAGGGTCAAATTATTGATGATATTATTGACTCACTTGTCATTTTCTGTATCACTTTGGTTGCGACTACTGCTGGCACTCTTGGCTCTACGAGCCCGGAGCTGTGAGATGAAGTCCTGCTCCTGGTCCAGCCTCCGCAGTACTTCCTGTTGCCAGTTATCAAGCTCCTCCTGAGTCCGCATCACATAGCTGTCTGCCACCACCAGGTTGGCTGCAAACAAAGAGAGATAACTCTGTCTTAAATTACAAACACATATCTACCAATACAACAGTGTATTGGAATTTTTTTTTATTCAAGCATTGATGTCATTTTTTTTTAGTTTCATTGGAGTATAAAAAAAATTGTTTGTTAACTGTATGAATCCTGTCTTAAATTACAAACACATATCTACCGTTACAACAGTGTATTGGAATCTTTTTTTATTCAAGCATTGATGTCATTTTTTTTTTAGTTTCATTGGGGCATGAAAAAAAATTGTTTGTAAACTGTCCGCGTAGCAGATTCTTACAAAAGATTGCAAACAATTTGTTTTCATACCCCTATGAAACTAAAATATAATTGACATCAACACTTATATTTAATTTTTGAAATTGATTTTCAAAGTTTAAACATGTTTTATGTACCATTGAACTGATCTTATAAGGGATTCTTTTCCTACCATTCTGCTTTCGTAATAAGTTATGTTTAAGAGATTAAAATCTATATGATCAATCACATTTATACATCAGTTGTAGGTCTATATAAGCAGGAGACCCAGGCGAGTTGTTTTCAGTAATAGAAATTTTCCCCTTCCCCTTAAAAAAGGGAGACTTCTATTAATAGTAATGTATGAACTCAGGAAGTGAAAAACACATAAAGTCCACCCATTATATGTCTAACCTTCAGCTTCACTGATCTGTCCATCATCTTCTTCTTCATCACTTGCACTTGTATCTGTAAGGGAGAATGATTACAGTGAGATATCCACAGCACACCACAATTCTGATATATATATATATACAGTATGTATACCTTATTTATCCTGGAATAAGTAACTAACCACTAATTCTAATATACATGTAATCTTCCCAGTGTTGGCCTCACAAATGATTTGTTATGAGTAAACTTATAGACACAAATGGCCACTAAAAACCCATTCATTCATAAAAAATTCTGACTCAAAAACAACTATTCAGGTTCAGTTACCAATTGCTAAGTTTTTTTTATTCAAGCCAAGAGCAAAATACCATAAAAGTTTTGTCATTTATAAATCTAACCAATTTTATTTTACTAAATTTAAGTTTATTTTCTCCTCAACCCTCCAATAGATATATTTGTAGCAGCTGTATTAAACAATGTAACCCAAGCTATAGGAAAGGTTATGCAAACTGTCAGGTACAACAAGGGAGACAATTCTATACAAAACAAGGGAGACAACCTTGCAGAGCGTAAAACATTTTGTGTTAGTACAGGACTGACCCTGGAGGCCAAAGCTTAGGATAGAGAAGGAAAAATAGGACTGTTCTCCATAGACATTTAAGTCTCCTTAAAATAAATCTTTTTACAGTACCACCAATATATAACGGCCATTGTTAGGCAACATATTCAGCCATTCTCAGGCATCATGTATCAAGGGATCGAACTATACAGTACGCCATTCTAAATCTATACCAACTCTACTGGGAAAAACAGTGATTCTAATAACCTACACACTTTCTTGAACACATGCTTCATTTCTGTGCTGAGTTATGATTTTTTTTTAAATCACTCTTCATTTAGAGGCATGTGAGAAAATAAGTGATTATTTATATACAGGAAGTCCTGTTTATAAAAGGCACTTCAGGCTTGATGGGTTACTGGAAGCTTTGAACTTGTATATAGTTTTACGATAAATGTGCTTGTGTCAGATTTAAAGCAGCTTGTAGACAGATGTTCACTATGTATAAAGACAGTTGCCAGGTAGGTTTTACTTAATTACACAGTAATAAGTATCACAACGTATTAATGTGTTGATGTATAAGCAGATCTCTAGAGTACACTGTATCACTTTCTTTTTAAAGCTATGTAAATAATACTTTCAAAGCTATGTAGGATGGTAAACAAACCACTAGATCACTTTTCTTTAAGAGGTATTATACAAAGCCTTAGATACACCTTCATTTTAGAGGTATTATACAAAGCCCTAAATACACTTTCATTTAAGAGATATTATACATAGCCCGAGATACACTTTCATTTTAGAGGTATTATACAAAGCCCTTAAAGATTCACTTTCATTTTAGAGGTATTATACAAAGCCCTAGATTCACTTTCATTTTAGAGGTATTATACAAAGCCCTTAAAGATTCACTTTCATTTTAGAGCTATTATACAAAGCCCTAGATAGACTTTCATTTTAGAGGTATAAATTACAAAGTCCTGAAGAAATGTAATACACAGACATAAGTTTCAGGTTCAACTGTGTCCAGTCCCAAGCATAACTTTCACTTTATAAGTATAATACACAGACTAAGTTTCCTTTTCCTTTTTGAGGCATAATACACAGACATGAAAAATAATAACCTTTCCACTACATATACAGTCTTTATACAATGGATAGGAGTATGATGTGTTATGACAATAAACTGTTAGCTCAGACTGACATCTGTCAACAAGATTAGTAATTCCATCGACCACAAGATGAATTATGCAAAAAATAATAGCCTGCCTGCTTTCTTTGCCAGCAGCATTGGAAAGTCACTATGGTGAGAAGTACATCAAATTCAGATGATGTAACATGTTACGATTTGAGAGATTCTACAATTATACTGCAATACAAATTCAGCTTCCAAACTAATTGTACAAGCTATAATTGTAAATCAGTGCATTTGGTTTTCAGAAATAATAAAAGAGATTTCAGAGGGATATTGGTGCCGACCATTGAATGATCTTTATTGGTCCTATGTAAGACTGAACTTTACTCTACTTTTCCTTTTTCCCCTTAATAATTTGATAACAAAAGGAACATTCACATGAAGTTTGAAATACCCTTCAAGTACATTCCTTCTCAGCGATAACAAACTACCACTGTCAAAATCCAAAATGGCGGCCTGTTGGCCATTCTGTTTTCAAGACTAGACTTAAAATTGAATGTGAGCAGTTTGAGAACTATCAATCCAGGACATTTCAGGTAATTGCAATAAGAAAGATTGTTTACGGACAGACGAGGAACCATGGACGGAAGGTAGTTTCAATAATCTATCCCAGGTATTTATAAAGAAATAGGTAATATATGTACGGAATATGTTGACGACAAATACATCAATACACCTATAGACTACAGATTTGGAGGCTGTTTTCTTCATGTGATTGTAATTACAATGTACACAGTGTATCTTTAATTTAGTTTGTCTATGTATCTTCCTATACTATAACCCCTCCCCCATTATCTGTTTCCATTTCCAATTGTCTGCCCAGACAAAATTAATGGTATACACCAAGCCAACAGCAGCCCCGTCTACCTCCATGCCGACATGTACGTTGTGACTCAATCAAAACCACTGATTGCTTTGTTTAACTGCTGACAAGTCATAAACTTTGCCAATCACACCATGCGTTGGAGGAACAAACACTTTTTTCTTGTTTATGTTACCTGACGACCAATTCTCCTCCAGGGAAGTGTTATCCGACTCTGAAATTAATGGTAACCTTTTATATTGTCTGTCTGATCAGATCAACTTGCCCTAGACAGACATGGATGTTACCTTGGGTGTGAATCGGGAATAAGCAAGGTCACAAAGATATCTCACCCTCACCGATAAATTCTTACTGCTGAGAAGTAAAGTTTTAATCTACTTTCATTACCGCACAGGGAGTCTGCATCCACTATTATCATTGTACATGTGTTTGAGCCATGTATACCAATATCATACAGTGAGCGTGAGCTTATATAATTACCATACAGTGAGTTTGAGTCAATATCATTACCATACAGTGAGTTTTAGTCATTATCATTACCATACAGTGAGTTTGAGTCAATATCATTACCACACAGTGAGTTTTGAGTCAATATCATTATCATACAGTGAGTCTGAGTCAATATCATTAACATACAGTGAGTCTGAGTCAATATCATTAACATACAGTGAGTTTTGAGTCAATATCATTAACGTACAGTGAGTTTGAGTTAATATCATTACCATACAGTGAGTTTGAGTTAATATCATTACGATACAGTGAGTTTGAGTCAATACAAATTGTTAGCATTAACATACAGTGAGTCTGAGTCAATATCATTAACATACAGTGAGTTTTGAGTCAATATCATTAACGTACAGTGAGTCTGAGTCAATATCATTAACATACAGTGAGTTTTGAGTCAATATCATTACCACACAGTGAGTTTTGAGTCAATATCATTACCATACAGTAAGTTTGAGTCAATATCATTACCATACAGTGAGTTTGAGTCAATATCATTAACATACAGTGAGTTTGAGTCAATATCATAACCTTACAGTAAGTTTGAGTCAATATCATTACCATACAGTAAGTTTGAGTCAATATCATTACCATACAGTGAGTTTGAGTCAATATCATTACCATACAGTGAGATTGAGTCAATATCATTAACATACAGTGAGTTTGAGTCAATATCATAACCTTACAGTAAGTTCGAGTCAATATCATTACCATACAGTGAGTTCGAGTCAATATCATTACCATACAGTGAGTTTGAGTCAATATCATTAACATACAGTGAGTTTGAGTCAATATCATTAACATACAGTGAGTTTGAGTTAATATAATTACCATACAGTGAGTTTGAGTTAATATCATTACCATACAAGGAGTTAGGAAATATCATTAACATACAGTGAGTTTGAGTCAATATCATTAACATACAGTGAGTTTGAGTCAATATCATTAACATACAGTGAGTTTGAGTCAATATCATTACCATACAGTGAGTTTGAGTCAATATCATTACCATACAGTGAGTTTGAGTCAATATCATTACCATACAAGGAGTTAGGAAATATCACTGATCATACAGTGAGTTTGAGTCAATATCATTAACATACAGTGAGTTTGAGTCAATATCATTAACATACAGTGAGTTTGAGTCAATATCATTACGATACAGTGAGTTTGAGTCAATATCATTACCATACAGTGAGTTTGAGTCAATATCATTACCATACAGTGAGTTTGAGTCAATATCATTACCATACAAGGAGTTAGGAAATATCACTGATCATACAGTGAGTTTGAGTCAATATCATTAACATACAGTGAGTTTGAGTCAATATCATTAACATACAGTGAGTTTGAGTCAATATCATTAACATACAGTGAGTTTGAGTCAATATCATTACGATACAGTGAGTTTGAGTCAATATCATTACCATACAAGGAGTTAGGAAATATCACTGATCATACAGTACATGATATATGTAATCTCAATGCTATGTAGTATTATACTACATAGAATGTATCAGAGCCTCTTGTTACAATACAAGGAATCTGAACCTGTAGCATACTTGTGAACTCTACTTACTCTGAACTGAATATGTAAAATACTTAACCATCAACAGAGTTTTAGGCAATTTCCATTTTACTACACTACAAGATTGTTAAATGTCTATATATATACCCTTAATAAAATTGTTTCAGAAACTTGATCCTCTATAATTATGACATGTATCCAATTGGTCTGTATTAATAATGTTCTTATAGACTTATCTACAGTGTTATAGGGGCAGTATTACATTGTTGTATATCAGGTGACTTGGAAGTGACCTACCTGAGTTGAGTTCCTTGACGAGGGAGGACATGGCACTGGTGACGGAGTCTGCAGCGACAAGGAGGTCATTCCTGAGATGTCGTACACTTGTGACAGTGCTGGGCTGACTGAAGGCTTGTCTTACGTCCCCACCTACCCCAGACAACATGGAGGACTCCATGGCAGGCGTGGTGGGGGCACTGGTCCGCCCAGGGTATGTCGTAGGGGGGAGGCTGGCTGTCTGAGAGCGAGGACTCTCATTGGGAGTGGATCTTGGTGAGGTAGGGTGGTTCTAAAACATATGAAAGTCAAGGGTAGTTCTATTAACATCTTTAATCTTCCTATTCATCACTATTTCACTTTAATATTAAAACAAGAGTACAGTCAACTTTGAAATAAGAATGAGAAACAACAGAGTATCCTTTCAGACACGTCTGATTTACTTCACTCAATACCTTATGAATTGGGAATAACACCCTGGAAATAAAAAATATTTTACATGGTCTACTGGTTTCAATTACTTTCATTATTGCATTATAGCTATTTTCATTTTTATCTGAATTCAAAACCTAAACATATAACTACACGTGTACTATGGTATACTGACTGGCCAGAAATGACCATGTTGTGGGTCTACCCCAATAGTAAGTCTGATCTGGGTGTTACAACAGAAATGGAGCATTTGACCTTGACTTTTGATCCAGCAACCTTGAGAGCTTTGAATTGATACAAAAATACCCTACTTTACATCCATATGCAACATTCCCTCAACATGTAAAATATTAGAAATATATTTCTGAGAAAATTTCAGGGAAATGTAAGCATGGACAGGCTGACTACTGAATAATGAATTAAGTGTATTTTTCATACTTATCTACATAATAATTAAATGACGAAGAAAATTAAAATACCAATAGAAAATCACTGTCTCACTTTGTCAAACTTTCCGAGTTCCTACCTTGAGTAACTTCATGAGACCCTCAAGCTGTAGCATCAGCTCCTTCCGACTTTCCTGGAGGGCCTGCATGCGATTCTCCAGCTCATCTTTCCGTTGCCGTAGTAACCGTAGCTCAGCCAGTAGAGTTGGGTTATATTGAGCATCGGCAGTACTTTTGGCATGAGCTTCCTGTTCTAGTCGCAATCTCTGTATCTCTCGCATGATCTCCCTTTAATAGAAAACAAATATCGACTGATGATTCAAATGCTAAGCAAAAGCATGCTTCTATTAAAGAATGTACGCATACAATTTTTTCAAAACATTCAAATCTTTCCCAACAACTTGTCTGTAAAATGGTGTATAAACCAAGAGTTAAACAGCACACCAAATAGTCGCCAAACCCAGTGAACTCTTTTTTCCAATTCTTTCCAGGTACCCTGCCGAACGTAGTTATTTTAATAGGTTCACCCCCACACTACCATGTGCAATTTTGGTAATTTTGGCATTTTTCGATACCAAAAATCATTGGTTAGTGTTTATGTTCTAGTATCATTGAGTAATAACTTAATACTTTATATTTAAACATTGCATTTAACATTATGCAAAGTTACAGACAGAGTTATCCAAGGCAAAAGTAGACAAAGTTGCCACAATGCAAATACTAGCTTCTTTTGTGAAAAATATCTCTTGCACTCTCAATTGAAAAAAGTTCATCTGACCAATAAAAACCTGAATTTAACAACAAAAGTGTTTGTTCCCTACCAAACAGTCCCCTAAACCAGTAGTTAACATGTTATATAAACCAAAACAGACCTCTAAACCAGTAGTTAACATGTTATATAAACCAAAATAGTCCCCTAAACCAGTAGTTATAACATGTTATATAAAACAAAACAGTCCTCTAAACCAGTAGTTAACATGTTATATAAACCAAAATAGTCCTCTAAACCAGTAGTTAACATGTTATATAAACCAAAATAGTCCTCTAAACCAGTAGTTAACATGTTATATAAACCAAAATAGTCCTCTAAACTAGTAGTTAACATGTTATATAAAACAAAATAGTCCCCTAAACCAGTAGTTAACATGTTATATAAAACAAAATAGTCCCCTAAACCAGTAGTTAACATGTTATATAAAACCAAACCGTCCCCTAAACCAGTAGAACTTTAACATGTTATATAAACCAAAATAGTCCTCTAAACCAGTAGTTAACATGTTATATAAAACAAAATAGTCCCCTAAACCAGTAGTTAACATGTTATATAAAACCAAACAGTCCCCTAAACCTGTATTAACATGTTATATAAACCAAAACAGTCCTCTAAACCAGTAGTTAACATGTTATATAAAACCAAACAGTCCTCTAAACCAGAAGTAAACATGCTATATAAACCAAAACAGTCCTCTAAACCAGTAGTTAACATGTTATATAAAACCAAACAGTCCCCTAAACCAGTAGTTAACATGTTATATAAAACCAAACAGTCCTCTAAACAAGAAGTTAACATGTTATATAAAACCAAACAGTCCTCTAAACCAGTAGTTAACATGTTATATAAACCAAAACAGTCCTCTAAACCAGTAGTTAACATGTTATATAAACCAAAACAGTCCTCTAAACCAGTAGTTAACATGTTATATAAACCAAAACAGTCCTCTAAACCAGTAGTTAACATGTTATATAAACCAAAATAGTCCTCTAAACCAGTAGTTTAAATGTTATATAAAACCAAACAGTCCTCTAAACCAGTAGTTAACATGTTATATAAAACCAAACAGTCCTCTAAACAAGAAGTTAACATGTTATATAAAACCAAACAGTCCTCTAAACCAGTAGTTAACATGTTATATAAAACCAAACAGTCCTCTAAACCAGTAGTTAACATGTTATATAAAACCAAACAGTCCTCTAAACCAGTAGTTAACATGTTATATAAAACCAAACAGTCCTCTAAACCAGTAGTTAACATGTTATATAAAACCAAACAGTCCTCTAAACCAGTAGTTAACATGTTATATAAAACCAAACAGTCCTCTAAACCAGTAGTTAACATGTTATATAAAACCAAACAGTCCTCTTAACCAGTAGTTAACATGTTATATAAACCAAAACAGTCCTCTAAACCAGTAGTTAACATGTAATATAAAACAAAATAGTCCCCTAAACCAGTAGTTAACATGTTATATAAAACCAAAATAGTCCCCTAAACCAGTAGTTAACATGTTATATAAAACAAAATAGTCCCCTAAACCAGTAGTTAACATGTTATATAAAACCAAAATAGTCCCCTAAACCAGTAGTTAACATGTTATATAAAACCAAATAGTCCCCTAAACCAGTAGTTAACATGTTATATAAAACAAAATAGTCCCCTAAAGCAGTAGTTAACATGTTATATAAACCAAATAGTCCCCTAAACCAGTAGTTAACATGTTATATAAAACAAAATAGTCCTCTAAACCAGTAGTTAACATGTTATATAAAACAAAATAGTCCCCTAAACCAGTAGTTAACATGTTATATAAAACAAAATAGTCCCCTAAACCAGTAGTTAACATGTTATATAAAACAAAACAGTCCTCTAAACCAGTAGTTAACATGTTATATAAAACAAAACAGTCCTCTAAACCAGTAGTTAACATGTTATATAAAACAAAACAGTCCCCTAAACCAGTAGTTAACATGTTATATAAAACCAAACAGTCCTCTAAACCAGTAGTTAACATGTTATATAAAACAAAATAGTCCTCTAAACCAGTAGTTATAACATGTTATATAAAACCAAACAGTCCTCTAAACCAGTAGTTAACATGTTATATAAAACCAAACAGTGCTCTAAACCAGTAGTTAACATGTAATATAAAACCAAACAGTCCTCTAAACCAGTAGTTAACATGTTATATAAAACCAAACAGTTCTCTAAACCAGTTGTTAAGATGTTATATAAAACCAAAATAGTCCTCTAAACCAGTAGTTAACATGTAATATAAAACCAAACAGTCCTCTAAACCAGTAGTTAACATGTTATATAAAACAAAACAGTCCTCTAAACCAGTAGTTAACATGTTATATAAACCAAAATAGTCCTCTAAACTAGTAGTTAACATGTTATATAAAACCAAACAGTCCCCTAAACCAGTAGTTAACATGTTATATAAAACCAAACAGTCCCCTAAACCAGTAGTTAACATGTTATATAAAACAAAATAGTCCTCTAAACCAGTTGTTAAGATGTTACATAAAATCCAACTTTCCCCTAAATCATTAGAAGAGTGATTGGAGACCATGTTTGGCGGAGGATACTAAAGTTCAGGAACAATCAATAGCGTAAATTGATGGCCAGCATACAGCACCAAGTGAAACCCTAAAAGTTAAATTTCCATGGGAGAGGAGTAATTACCGTGTCAGTATAATTGTCTTCTTTGCTGTTTCCTGAAGGATCTTTTAAGGTAGATGAGAAGTCACAGAGCCCATTTTCTTGGATTAAGACAGTAAATTAACAAAACAAAAAACAAAAAAAAAACCTCTGATGGATGTGTTGGTAACCATTGTGGATTTGTATTACCAAACTACAGACGTATATAGTACTGACAAGTCAGTAAAGAACCAGCAATTGATCAGTCTCTAAACATGAGCTTAACCAGTGTGATATATATCGATATCAAATTATGTCTTTTATGTCAAGTTTTTATTCATAACACGGCAATCACAAAACATGTTATATCCATTCATATTAATCACAGGTTCCAGGGATACACAGAGAAATTAAGCCTGCTTAGTCAGGAAGATGACTGCCACACCTTTTCTGATAGGGGAATGGAGCCCCGGCGTTCTAAGTGAAAGGTGAGTGTGTTACAACTGTGTTACCTGACCAACTTAAATGCTACGAATATGTATAATGTGTTCCTTGTGACAAGATCTTTCCATTGGTACATTTGCAGACCTTCTGACCTTAACCATTACCTTTGACCTACTTTTGAAATACTGATTCTGAATTTCAACCTACTCTGAAAGCTGGTCTAATCTGACAACTCTTGCTTATATTATGATACTATGGTAAACTATACCAATGATGGGTTCATAAGATCACAAACTTTGTATTTTAAAATTTGTCAAGTATTACCAAGTGTGATCTTTGTACCCTTAATTTAACTTTGAACCATGTCTGCCAGAATCTAATAAATCCCCACATTATCTTACTATAGTTTATAATCATGAGAAACCTCAGTAAAGTATCTTTAACAATATATTCCTGATCAATTTATAGAACTAACAGTGACCTTGACTTTTATCTAAGGAATTTCTTTAAAATCCTTACTATAAATGTTTACTAAACCACATATCTGTAATAACCATAGAAAATCTGTAAAACCAAACCACGGAAGATCTGTATTACCAAACCACAGAAGATCTTTATTACCAAACCACAGAAAATCTGTATTACCAAACCACAGAAGATCTGTATTACCAAACCATAGAAGATCTGTATTACCAAACCATAGAAGATCTGTATTACCAAACCACAGAAGATCTGTATTACCAAACCATAGAAGATCTGTATTACCAAACCATAGAAGATCTGTATTACCAAACCACAGAGGATCTGTATTACCAAACCACAGGAGATCTGTATTACCAAACCATAGAAGATCTGTATTACCAAACCATAGAAGATCTGTATTACCAAACCATAGAAGATCTGTATTACCAAACCATAGAAGATCTGTATTACCAAACCACAGAAGATCTGTATTACCAAACCACAGAGGATCTGTATTACCAAACTACAGAAGATCTGTATTACCAAACCACAGAAGATCTGTATTACCAAACCATAGAGGTTCTGTATTACCAAACCGCAGAGGATCTGTATTACCAAACTATAGAAGATCTTCATTACCCAACCACAGAAGATCGGTATTACCAAAATACAGAAGATCTGTATTACCAAACTACAGAAGATCTTCATTACCCAACCACAGAAGATCTGTATTACCAAACTATAGAAGATCTTTATTACCCAACCACAGAAGATCTGTATTACCAAACTAAAGAAGATCTTCATTACCCAACCACAGAAGATCTGTATTACCAAACCACAGAAGATCTGTATTACCAAACTAAAGAAGATCTGTATTACCAAACTACAGAAGATCTGTATTACCAAACTATAGAAGATCTGTATTACCAAACCACAGAGGATCTGTATTACCAAACTATAGAAGATCTGTATTACCCAACCACAGATCTGTATTACCAAACCACAGAAGATCTGTATTACCAAACTATAGAAGATCTGTATTACCAAACCACAGAAGATCTGTATTACCAAACCACAGAAGATCTGTATTACCAAACCACAGAAGATCTGTATTACCAAACTATAGAAGATCTGTATTACCAAACCACAGAAGATCTGTATTACCAAACTACAGAAGATCTGTATAACTAAACCACAGAAGATCTGTATTACCAAACTAAGAAGATCTGTATTACCAAACTAAAGAAGATCTTCATTACCCAACCACAGAAGATCTGTATTACCAAACCACAGAAGATCTGTATTACCAAACTAAAGAAGATCTGTATTACCAAACTACAGAAGATCTGTATTACCAAACCACAGAGGATCTGTATTACCAAACTATAGAAGATCTGTATTACCAAACCACAGAGGATCTGTATTACCAAACTATAGAAGATCTGTATTACCCAACCACAGATCTGTATTACCAAACCACAGAAGATCTGTATTACCAAACTATAGAAGATCTGTATTACCAAACCACAGAAGATCTGTATTACCAAACTACAGAAGATCTGTATAACTAAACCACAGAAGATCTGTATTACCAAACTAAGAAGACCTGTATTACCAAACCTTAAAAAAACTGTAACTAACAAAAGATATGAATTGCCTACCTGTTTTTGGCCTCCAGTTGAGAGATGAGCTCCCTTTGGGCCTTGCTGCCATCCAAACTGAAGCTGAGCTCTGTCGGACTTCTTGCCTACAAAATACAATACATAAACATTATTTTATACATAAAAAAAAAAAGAAATAAAAAATATCTTACTTCAGATTGGACAATATTCAGGTAACCAGCCATTCCCCTACAAAAAAAAATAAAACTTATTACGATGCTGACAGGCCATCAAGGGTCTTGCTCTATGCCTGACTATGAAGCCCTTAAAAAACCATGGAAACAGTGACATTGTTGAATGTGGTACCAAGGTCCAGTGTGTATGACCCTAATAGGGAGCTTGGTTACACTAATGTTTTGGAAGTTTATGTAAATGAAGACCTTTGGTCTTTGACTCAAGACTCAATAACCTTGATAGTGTTGGATTGGACACCAAGTGATCCCGAGTATCTACACATGACAGTCCATCACTATGTAGAGATGCGTTGGGTTTCCGAGAAAAAAATTGGATAAAAAAAGAATTGACAAGGAGACATATGACAACAGAAGAGATGGACAAACATATTGACTGAACTACAGGGCAACAGCATGTATCTTCGATATGTAGCCCTAATAACATGATGATGAACAGAACAAAAATCAGGGCCAAGTTGTTCAAAAGGTGATTAGCTTAATCACTTGATTAGTGAACATTTCATTTCTCATTTACTGCCAAACTTATGAGTATATCATCTTTAAATTATGTCAGTTGGAAGAGAATTAAGAATTACAGAGTTTTATAAAGTTTTGTCAAGTTAGTTCTACCAGAAATTACTATATCAGGATTTGAAAAATGTTGTTAAAATGTGATGAGCCTAATCACTTTTTGAACTACTGGGCCCCAGAATGCAGTATTTTTATTTTGGTAGGTGCAGCAATGTTGGTAAGAGAACCACACCCCCTCTACATATGAATAAGACATTGTAACATACTGACAAGTTTATGAAAGGAGACAGCAAGTCCATCAACAGAGGTGGAATCTATCTCCTCTATCATCAGAGTCAGACAGGGATCTGATCACACCTTTGGCATTAAAAATAGCTGACACGTGCCACACTTGTGTAGAAACTGTTCAGCCATCAAAGTTCTGATGTAAGAGAGTTTTCCTACAGCCATAAGTGGAGACAATATGTCTTCATTAAAGATACAACTGTGTATCCCAATAGAGTCCAATGTCCGGTTTAGCCAACTCTGGTGTCCTGTTCAGTCAGGTCTGTAACCGATGTGGTCACAATGTCTAATGCCTTCTACCTCTATAAAACATCACTACACCCAACAGGGGTAATCATTTACACAAAAATATATTGAATCATGTCATTATGATACTGAATTAATCAGGGACAATATAATGAGTCAAATACACAGGAATGTTAACCAATCATCACAGATTGAATCAATTATATCTACAATCGCACAAAATCAACTAAATCTATGATCACACACAGAGTCAACAAAATCCACCACCACACAGAATCAACTAAATCTATGATCACACACAGAGTCAACAAAATCCACCACCACACAGAATCAATTAAATCTAAAATCACACACAGAATCACTTAAATCTAAAATCACACATTGAATCAATTCAATCTAAAATCACACACAGTGTCAACTAAATCAACCATCACAAAGAGTCAACTAAATCCACCTCAATTACACAATGAATTAACTCAATTCACCTTACACATTGACTCAACTAAATCTATCTATGTGTGTTGAGCTAATTTAATCCAACTTCAAACAAGGGTATCATTTAACCTGCTTTCAATTATCAGTTTATTTTACACATTGAATATCTTTTAACTATTACCTGGTAAACTATTTGAATAATTTGGATTTTCATCCTACTAAGACTTCTGAGCCATTTGTAGTGGTTTTATTGAAATTAGCAGACCAGTCTTGTGATGGACCGGTGTCTTGTGATAGACCGGTGTCTAGTGATGGACTGATGTCTTGTGATGGACCGATGTCTAGTGATAGACCGGTGTCTAATGATAGACCGGTGTCTAGTGATAGACTGGTATCTAGTGATGGACCGGTGTCTAGTGATAGACTGGTGTCTAGTGATGGACCAGTGTCTAGTGATGGACCGGTGTCTAGTGATAGACTGGTGTCTAGTGATGGACCGGTGTCTAGTGATTGACCGGTGTCTAGTGATGGACCAGTGTCTAGTGATGGACCGATGTCTAGTGATAGACCGGTGTCTAGTGATGGACCGGTGTCTAGTGATGGACCGGTGTCTAGTGATGGACCGGTGTCTAGTGATGGACCGGTGGACCGGTGTCTAGTGATGGACCGGTGTCTAGTGATGGACCGGTGGACCGGTGTCTAGTGATGGACCGGTGTCTAGTGATGGACCGGTGTCTAGTGATGGACCGGTGTCTAGTGATGGACCGGTGTCTAGTGATGGACCGGTGTCTAGTGATGGACCGGTGTCTAGTGATGGACCGGTGTCTAGTGATAGACAAGTGTCTAGTGATGGACCGGTGTCTATATTAACTACAACAGTTATTGATCACTCTACCTAGACCTTACACACTATTTAAGTTAAATACCAAAATTAACTTTATGACACAGAAAACAATAAATGGTGGAGTACCCTTTCATTAGATATTGAGTATCGTATTACAGTCTGGCGTTTACTAGTTGTGATATATCAAATTCTGTTATAGATTACCAGCGAAGCTTTTATATCCTCGACGCCCTGATCCACTCAATATACACACCAGTGCTGAGCTAAACTACAAAGTGATTAACAACCTTCTCAAGTTGTAATTTTTTTCTAAATCGAAAAATTCTAATGTTATATGTGTTTGTAAAAAGAACAATTACAGGAATGAACAGCTATGAATGTTCAGCTTGTAAAAGATGGGTTGGTTTTGAGTGATCTTGAGGTTATTTGTGAGAAGCGTTTCCCGTTATTGGTAGTTCTAATGACTATAATATGGGGGGATAATATTGATTGGTGGCCTATCGCTCTGATTAAAACGTCGACCGATTCTCACAATGTCGCCTAAGCAGCATACATGACCTGATACAGAATAGATCGACTTAACACCCCCGATTAAACAGGGGGTATGGCTGGTAAATCTATCAAAGATCTGATACAGAATAGATAGACTTAACACCCCCGATTAAACAGGGGGTATGGCTGGTAAATCTATCAAAGATTAATGTCCTATCATCTCTTGTGACGGCAGCAAAGCAAGATTGCCACACCTTGAAATGCTAGTGAGTGTACAATAGTAGGTTTGGACCACATGTCTTGTTAGAACAGTTACCATTTTGCAGGTTTTTTTAAGTCTACCTAGTTAAACAATTAGGTACATTGTACCAAGATGTTGGGAAGTAATTATGTGAGAGACAGGTATTCCTTCAGTGACTTGTGTAGACATGTTAAACAGTCATTGTTGAAGTTATAGACACTGCACTGCATTTCTTCAGGTTGATCAATTTCATTGACCGTCTCTCATTTCTACAGGTTTACCATTTTCACTGACTGCATGTCTCTCATTTCCACAGATTTACCATTTTCACTAACCATCTTTGATTTCCAAAAGTTTACCATTTTCATTGACACTCTCTATTTCCACAGATTTACTATTTCTATTGACATGTAGTCTTTCATTTCTACAGGTTTACCATTTTCACTGACCCGACTCTCATTTCTACAGGTTTACCATTTTCACTGACCGACTCTCATTTCCACAGGTTTACCATTTCTATTGACCGTCTCTCATTTCCACAGGTTTACCATTTCTATTGACCGTCTCTCATTTCTACAGGTTTACCATTTTCATTGACCATCTCTATTTCCACATATTTACCATTTTCACTGACCACCTCTCATTTCCACAGGTTTACCATTTCCATTGATCTTTAAAACTTTGTACAGCAATACCAGTGATATTAAAACATAGAATTAAAAAGTAAAATAAAAGCTAGTTATGCGATATAACGTGTCACACATAGATCTATATATGGGTGAGAACCCGGAACCAGCTCATATCAATATAATCTACAAAATGGTCCAGCAATTTCAAATCAACATGAGTACATATTCTAGACATATCCCTGACATAATCAATGAGTCACTCAATAAAGCCATATTCAGAAACATGATATTTTTCATCAGCTTAATGAAATGTAAAATGCCAATATTGTATAACGATTTGTGTTTAGCATAAACTGAGTATTGCTTTAACGCCAGAGTCCATCAGCTTGTAGAGAATTTGCATGAGCCTGTTTGACCATCAATATTTAATGAAGCTAGCCAGCGATGACAGGATGAGATGGGGCAGATCATTGAGACCAGCAAGGTCAGACAGATGCTTGTATATCTTCATGATCAGCAAAGAGCTTGTATGTCATGATAGGCATGGTCAGACAGAAGCTTATATATTCAAACTAGTTAGCATGGTTAGACGGAAGCTTGTAAGTCCAGACATCAGTAATTTGTAAGTCATTATGTAAAACACTGGACCAAATTACACCAATCTCATCATCCCTGATAATAGAACAAGCTTAGAGAGCTTTTCATGTCTGTGGTAACAATGTCAACCAAAGTTTATGATGAGGCCTGGTGACCAATACTGATGATAGGCCTGGTGACCAATACTGATGATGAGGCCTACTGACCAATACTGATGATAGGCCTGGTGACCAATACTGATGATGAGGCCTGCTGACCAATACTGATGATGGGGCCTGGTGACCAATACTGATGACGAGGCCTGGTGACCAATACTGATGATGAGGCCTGATGACCAATACTGATGATGAGGCCTGGTGACCAATACTGATGACGAGGCCTGGTGACCAATACTGATGATGGGGCCTGGTGACCAATACTGATGATAGGCCTGGTGACCAATACTGATGATGAGGCCTACTGACCAATACTGATGATGGGGCCTACTGACCAATACTGATGATAGGCCTGGTGACCAATACTGATGATAGGCCTGGTGACCAATACTGATGATAGGCCTGGTGACCAATACTGATGATAGGCCTGGTGACCAATACTGATGATGAGGCCTGCATGGTGACCAATACTGATGATGAGGCCTAGTGACCAATACTAATGATGAGGCCTACTGACCAATACTGATGATGGGACCTGGTGACCAATACTGATGATGAGGCCTACTGACCAATACTGATGATGGGGCCTACTGACCAATACTGACGATAGGCCTGATGATACTGTTGATGGGGCCTGATGACCAATATTTTTGATTGACAAATAAAGGTTCTTTGTGATAATTCTTGTTATATATTTTCCTATATTAAGTTGAAAACAAAACATATTTTACATGACGAAATTTCTCTCTTGCTAATTGCCATTCTCCTATTAGACAATTTTTACTTGGAACATAAAAATGAAATGTAAATCAATGACAGTCTTTCTATTCTACAGTATACTCTGCCAAACAGATGCTTTGAAATATAGTCATAATATCCCTAATAGATCTTCAACAAAGCTAATGTCTTTTGGATAATTTGACAGTAATGACATATCTATAGACAGAAATTTTCTGCCACAGTAACCTTGGTAATATCATCCATTAGTAAGACTCGAGTCCAGTAATTTAGATTAAATTTGCTCAGAAGGTCATAGTGACCTGATTTTGTTGTCATTGTGTGGGTGTAAAAGTTATCCCCCCTCAAAAGGCCTTTAACCTTTAACATCTGACCTTATACTGCTATTGAATGGCTAATCAAATTGCCCGCTAATGACTTCCCTGTAGCCATGAATTCCAGTAAAAAGTTGGAGAGGCGGTGTTATTTCTTCTGCAAAATTATTTGGTAAATCTCATCAAGTGGCAAAGAAATGATGTGAAATTATGTAAGAGGGACTGAAAATGAAGTTGAAACGACAAGGATGGCAGCACGATAGGAAATTAGCTTCCATGTATATAGCCTATAATTAACTTATCCCTGTGATAGCGAACTCGAACTGGCAAATTCACCTGCAAAATCACTTTTCTCACAACATCTGAAGCCACTCAACTTCAAAAATACACCAGAACGGATGTAAAAGCTGCAGGATGAGGAGTTCCTGTGGAGCGAGGGTGATTTGTGATTTATTTATCAACTGTGACGATTGTTTAACTGAAACCTTGCCTTGCTTAAGAACTTAACTAAACAAGCATATTGGGTATTGCTTAGGCAATACAAGATTGTCCCCTAAAAATATAAATGACCTTGACCCTGACATAAAAATCCTTAAACTTTAATTGTACCTTGACCTTGACATAAAAATCCTTAAACTTTAATTGTCCAAGATATCATGGTCCTTTATTATTAAATCAAAATGCCTCAAGGAGCGAAGCCACTAGATTGCTGACAAACATTGGCGTTACGTACGTAAAAATATACAAGAGGGACGGAGAAGACCCCTATCTTAACCCCCTGTTTCATTGGTAGAAGACCAATAAGTCAAAACCACATCCTATCATCACTTTGTTCTAGCATGTGTATCAACATTAAAAATCAGAGCTGTAAACCATAGGCTAACAGAACATCCCTAATTTAAATGGAACAATTGTGGATATAATGAAAAGGACATACCCTGTATCTCTCAAGAAAATGATCAACAAGAAAATATAATTAGAGACATTAATTGGTAGCTACTAAGGTACTGACCCTCAAAGTACCAATTTTCATAAGAATTTATTGTTATTTAATCTTTATATCATGATATAACTGCAGGTGTGAAAAAGCAAAACAAGTGTTGTCAGAAGACACCAGTTGAAGCTCACCGAGTGGGTTGAAATACATAGTTAGTTTCAAAGTAGTTCAAAGATCATGGTTAAGGTCAGGGGTCCACAAATGCAGTACCAATCCAATGCAAAGGTCTTGTGACAAGGAACACACATGTCAAATATGAAAGCCCTATCTCATATTGTTATCATACCCGTGGCCAAAGTAAAAGATTTTAAAAAGTAGGTCAAAGGTCATGGTCAAGGTTAGGAGGCCCGCAAATGCAGTACCAATTGAAAAGTCTTGTCAAAAGGAACACACATGTGAAATACCTAAGCTGCATCCTAATTAGTATTAACACAACACTGTTTTATATAAAACACTTAAACCTAGCTGTCTACGGACATAGCTGACTTCAACGCAGCGTAAATAGCAATAGCTCCCCTAGACGTCATCTTGGTGAGCTAAACAAAGCACAAATTTACAAATATGAGTACCAATAATCAGACATACATAAACATCGGCTAAGAGAATAAGCAGCCTTTATCTGGATAATCCACAGATGGACAGAGGGATCACCCCATCATTACATTAAACCCAGGCTATACGACCCCAATCCCTAAATTTACTGCAGAGTTTATAAAAATGTATTGCCTTCAAGCAAGACAAAACAGAATATGACATAAATAGCAGTGTAGAGAATCCTATTAATCAGGAACACTCCCCTCAAACAGGCTATGAATATTGTTTTTCATATTCTTGTCAAAATATTAAATCATTATTAATCTGAATTGGAATTAGCATTCAATAATTGGCTTCGGTTTGTTATGGAAAGTCATCATGTCACGTTCAGATCCAAAAAGACAAAACTCGTTGCAGTTGTCCTGAAGCCTTCCTGGCTATCATAATGACATATGCCTTCAATAACATATGCCAATTATTGAGTGAAAGCACCAAGATCTTAATACAGAGAAATTCATTTCTGAACCTTCAGTTGAGCAGAAGACAGTGCATGCCTGATTAGTGATACAGTGAGAGGAAGGTGATGTAGTGTACAGAAAACATCAGAAATCCCAGACAAAACACTCGGTCCCTAATCAATAATGCACATCACAGACTATAAGTCAGTAATATTAAAATCTGTGAAGAAATGAAGAAAGTAGAGATATATATATGTTTGATGCCTCCTGACCGTCATCAGATATAAACTAAACACAAACATCTACCTGTCACCATTCTGTCTCCGTACAACAGGTTTTCAAATATTCCTCTACCCAGATTAGCAATATTCCTCTACCCAAATTAGCAATACTCCTCTACCCAGATTAGCAATACTCCTCTACCCAGATTAGCAATACTCCTCTACCCATATTAGCAATATTCCTCTACCCATATACGCAATATTCTTCTACCCAGATTAGCAATATTCCTCTGCCCATATTAGCAATATTCCTCTACCCAGATTAGCAATATTCCTCTACCCAGATTAGCAATATTCCTCTGCCCAGATTAGCAATATTCCTCTACCCACAATAGTAATATTCTGTGAAATTATGATTGTTAGCTGCCACAATTTCAATATAATTCACACATTTCTGTAAAATTGCAAATCCTAAGCTCAGATTGGTCTGCAGTTTTTTTTTCCTTCTCAAATGAATTCCAGTAAGGTCTGCACAAATAGTTGTTATAAAGAAGATCTAAAGTGAAAAAAAAAACTGTTGAATGTCTAGTTTATCTAATTTGATATAGCTTAATTCAAAAATTAAGAATTTTATGACCAATCACACACCTCTGTTTCTGTTTGTTACTATGGCAATGATTTGGGGAAAATGAAATACAAAACTTACAGATCCCACCATCATCACCACAAGCATATTGACTATTGGTGTACCTGGATTAAAGATACTGAATTAACAGTTTAGTGACTACCCTTATGTCCATAGTCCATACAATCAACAGGCAGACAGAAATCCTTGCAGCAGTAAAAAAAAAGAATTTGCACATTTAATTTCACAAATATTACCGTCATGTACCTTATACAGTTAATATGTACAGAGTATATAAAGGAAAGAAATATATGGACTGATAAAAACCCTAACAGAGTACACAATATAAGAAAAGATGTGAAAACATTTGTAGAAGGTTTTATGAGGTAAGTTGTCCTTTAAGGGTGTGAGACTGGTAGATCACTGCCATTGTTGCGAGAGCGAGCATCATCGTAGGAAGCATGGTCACACCACCAATAGTATAAAACAAGCAATCTTACACCCACAGCAACAAATAACAGACATGTTTACACCCGCTGAGAGCATCAGAAACCTGGAATGATACAGACAATTAATATTGTGTGTTACTTGATAACAACCGTCTGTGTTATTTGTCCTCTGGCTAGTCTAATAAAATGTATGTGCACTTAGGTATAGATGTCAATATCAAAACATCTAAATCAACCATCCAGATAGTTTTACCTTTCCTAGGACAAAACCATCCAGTCAACATTCCCTCTCCAGGAACAAAACTATAACCATCAAGTCAACATTCCCTCTCTAGAGACAAAACTACAACCATTAAGTCAACATTCTCTCTCCTGGGACAAAACTATAACCATCAAGTCAACATTCCCTCTCCTGGGACAAAACCATCCAGTCAACATTCCCTCTCCAGGGACAAAACCATCAAATCAACATTCCCTCTCCAGGGACAAAACCATCCAGTCAACATTCCCTCTCCAGGGACAATACCATTAAGTCAACATTCCCTCTCCTGGGACAAAACTATAACCATCAAATTAACATTCCCTCTCATGGGACAAAACTACAACCATTAAGTCAACATTCCCACTCCAGGGACAAAACTATAACCATCAAATTAACATTCCCTCTCATGGGACAAAACTACAACCATTAAGTCAACATTCCCTCTCTAGAGACAAAACTACAACCATTAAGTCAACATTCCCTCTCCTGGGACAAAACTACAACCATTAAGTCAACATTCCCTCTCCTGGGACAAAACTATAACCATCAAATCAACATTCCCTCTCCAGGGACAAAACCATCCAGTCAACATTCCCTCTCCTGGGACAAAACCATCCAGTCAACATTCCCTCTCCAGGGACAAAACCATCAAATCAACATTCCCTCTCCAAGGACAAAACCATCCAGTCAACATTCCCTCTCCAGGGACAAAACTACAACCATTAAGTCAACATTCCCTCTCAACTGACAAAACTACAACCATTAAGTCAACATTCCCTCTCCAGGGACAAAACTACAACCATCAAGTCAACATTCCCTCTCCTGGGACAAAACTACAACCATCAAGTCAACATTCCCTCTCCAGAGACAAAACTACAACCATTAAGTCAATTAACATTCCCTCTCATGGGACAAAACTACAACCATTAACTCAACATTCCCTCTCATGGGACAAAACTACAACCATTAAGTCAACATTCCCACTCCAGGGACAAAACCATCAAGTCAACATTCCCTCTCCAGGGACAAAACTACAACCATCAAGTCAACATTCCCTCTCCAGGGACAAAACCATCAAATCAACATTCCCTCTCCTGGGACAAATCTACAACTGTCAAGTCAACATTCCCTCTCCAGGGACAAATCTACAACTGTCAAGTCAACATTCCCTCTCCTGGGACAAAACTACAACCATCAAGTCAACATTCCCTCTCCAGGGACAAAACTACAACCATTAAGTCAATTAACATTCCCTCTCATGGGACAAAACTACAACCATTAACTCAACATTCCCTCTCATGGGACAAAACTACAACCATTAAGTCAACATTCCCACTCCAGGGACAAAACCATCAAGTCAACATTCCCTCTCCAGGGACAAAACTACAACCATCAAGTCAACGATCCCTTCTCCAGGGACAAAACCATCAAATCAACATTCCCTCTCCTGGGACAAATCTACAACTGTCAAGTCAACATTCCCTCTCCAGGGACAAATCTACAACTGTCAAGTCAACATTCCCTCTCCAGGGACAAATCTACAACTGTCAAGTCAACATTCCCTCTCCAGGGACAAATCTACAACTGTCAAGTCAACATTCCCTCTGACAATCAGAGAACTGCTGCCACCTCTGATCAATGTAAATGATTATATAATTTCCTCGTGCAGCTTCCATTAAAACCTGAATAATATGCATCAACTATTACTACTGTAGACACAGGAGTGTACATTTGTATATGGACCTGGTAAAAAAAAAAGTTTAGATCTCATAATGATTATACATCTAAACCATGCATCTCTTTTCATCCTTCTAGGACTTGTCAAAGATATTAGGGACCAAAAGTCTGTAAATACGAATAGGATGTCCTGAAAATCATTAATGGGCCTCAGAGGGATATTCCGCACATTTGGAAAATTTGTTATTGATCTGTACTTTAGAACTCTTTTTGATAACATTTAAAACTATTCTCAGCATCAAAATATCTTCCCTGTGGTCAATTTGGACAAGCAATACAAAAAAAGCGGAATACCACCATCCAATAATAAAATTAAACTGTCTAAATTTAGCATATTGGGGAAATTGGATCTGAAAGCTCACTGGATCAGAGATTTCATGCATAATACTGGGCAAGTTAATACACAAGTGTGTATGGTTTTCACTTATAATTTCTGCTGGGATCATTATTTCATTGCCTCATTAGGCTTATTTCCTGCCAATTTTATAAGTTAGCCAATATTTCATGCAGCTCGGCTAATACATCGTAATCATGCAATAGGGACACATGGACATTTTTAAATTGATCTAGCTATAGATCTATAAAGAGTTTTCACATATTAGATATCATATGTTTGTTTGCATGGTAAACTGAGAAATACAATTTCCATAAGTAGTTACTTGTGTATATTTTTACGAAAAAAATTGCCATAATTTGTTACAATGAATTAAGCTGTTGTATCCTTCTAGGAATCGTCAGTGATGCCAGAGTTTGTTTGTTTGTTTGCTGGGTTTATCGCCCAGTGAACAGTAGGATTGTTTTCAAGCAGGGTCTCCTTGTAGTAGTTAGTGACTACCTCACTGAACAACATATGAGAGGCCCGTCGCTTGCCTTCCAGAACAATAAGGGTAAAGTGTTTTGCCCAAGGACACAACTATGACAGCACAGACTGTCCTGTTTCCTAGCTTCCGGAGAAACACAAACCGACAAGGGTAGGGAGCGTTGAACCATATACCTCGGACCTTCACCTGGGATTACATAGGCGCTCTAACTGACTGAGCTATTGCAGCCCTGAAGATGCTAAAGACCAAGAGTGTGTAAATCCAGAAAAAGATTCTATGATGTTCTAACAGCTTGTACTCTACACAGTCGTAAGGGGACATGACATAAATCTTTTATAAAGTCTCTGAATCTGGGTTTTTCTAAATCTGGTACCATCTTTTGTGAGAAATCAATACAGAGTTGAAATTAGGTTATCCCATTTAATGGAACATAATCTTGTTAACCTTTCTCTATCCGATAACCAGTCTAACTGAACGTGAATTAGAATACAAAGGACTTGTGGTGGTAAGATGGAACTGAAGAGACATTTTTTTTTCTCTTTTGTAGGAAATGTCCAATTTCTTTTTCCAAAAACTTAAAAGCAAAACCTTTTGTTTTCCTTTTGACAATGACTTGAAAATAAACATAAACAACAGGCCCATGGTACTTAATGGTCATCATCAATTAACCTTTACAGAAGAACTGCATAGAACGTACGGTATTTATAATCTTGATTAACCACCCTACATGTAGAAGAACTACATAGAACGGTATAACCATCCTCCATGTTTGCCCTAAGAAGCTTGTAGGGTTAAATCATTTCTAAATCCATTCTTATCTAATCTGACTGAGTGCTGGATTCTCCAACATTTACCAAGGAATTCACATAAATATAATTAATCATACTTAATTGTTAAAGTTGCAGTTGAAATTTTAATTTTTCTATACAATTGTAACAAACTTAACCTCTCCCTAGAGGAACATGCTATATTTGTACTTAAATAATCCACCTCCCCTATTGTAAAAAATTAGTTATCAAAGTTAGTTATCAAAGGGCAGGGCTTAATTGTGAACCACTTTAAGCTTACTGTTTAAAACTGATGATTCTACAAAAATTCAAGAGGGGATTATTTGCTGACAGAATTAGTAGCCAATATCACTGAAATGAAAACTAGCCCCCGAATAAACCATATTGTCGCATATACACATTTGGTTATAGAAATTTCTTCTTGCCTTTTGCCGATTTGACCTTTTCTCCCCCCTTTAGGATCCCTTTTCCATGTTATTATGTAGATCAAATTTTTTTTTTTATTTGACCCCAAAATTATGCAGTTATTGAAAAGAAATTGAGAAAGTTTAAAAATTTACACTGGATAGTCAAAGGCAATTAGTCAAGGGCAATTAGTCAAAGGCACTTAGTCAAAGGCAATTAGTCAAACAAATCTTCACTTAAGGTGACCTTACAAATGTACCATTTACATTACAAGGTGACTTTTTCAACTGTGTAACCTGGAACCTTTTGAACATGTTTTTCAAAGATTTTCAATGCATTTCTTTTAAGTGAATCAAGATTACTATATCAACAATTATGTTGTTTCCTTACATGACGTTGCTTTCACAAAAGAATGACGTAACAATCATTACCTATTCTCAAGATCAGATAACTCTGCATTAGAAAAGAAGGAATATTAAGCCACAAACCGAATATATATATATACTAGACACACATACTGTGCAAAGAACATATCAAATATCTAGAATTGTAAATAATTTGAAAATATCAATATAATATTTTATTACTCAATGACATGATTACTTTTAGTGAGTGGATGCTTACTTTAAATGAGTCGAACATTATTTATTTGAATAAGCTTAACAGTATTTTTTCCTGCATTCAAAACCTTAAGAGACTCCAGCGATTTCGTTTTTACGACTGTGTTGAATTTCACAAACCCGGTAACAGTCTAATGGCCGTTGCTAATGTAACAATAACTGACATTTATATTCCATGCATATATGCATCTGTTACGCGTAAGTGTTTAGTTGAGGCAAGACCCCGATTGGCTAGAGCTGATAACAGTTATCAGACATTCATATCCTGGTTTTAAGTCCTTGTTATCAGCGTAACAATTACGACTATATCTGCTGCCAACCATTACCGAAAATCTCCCATAGTAAGTTTGTATTACCTCCAAAAGTGGTGCTTCTGTAAATCACGGCTGTCCAGTATTCATACCGTAACTTAACGTTAGAACACATCAAACATAATATTCCCCTTTAACAGACCTATTAATTATACATTACAACAGTGATTATCTGTTTGGTTAATAGGTCCAGTCACGGACAATGTACATGCTGTTATTACGATTTCTTTGTAGAATAACACAAGACAATAACCAGCACAGACAGAAACAATAGATATCACCTAAAGAATAGATTTATCTCGGGGATCAAGAAGTAAAATGTTTTAGGAGTGATATGCTTACCAAGGTCTGGTAGAGATAGTTGACATAGCATCCATCCATGATAGGAAAGTGTTCGCTTTAACGCTGTCAAGCTAGGCAAGTCGTACTCAAAAACCAAATCAACAACAGCAATAAATGTTCCACAAATAAAACGGTATCACATAGCGTTTCATTCCAACACTGTCTGTGAAAATTCTTGCCAGTGTCAATAAATATCTTGCCCGTTTTGATCACCAGGATGTTCCAGTTGGAATTTAAAACAAAACGATGCGTCTTTTTTCCTTTATGCTTAACTAAAACTTGGAATTTTTTTGTTTGTTCCTGCAGGCCCCCTGTTGAAATTCTATCTCTATAAGCCTTGTCAAAGCTTTACCCCTGCAGGCATTTCTAAAACTGTCTTCCTGTAAGTTTTGCTAAATCTTTGTACCAGCAGACCTTGCTCAATGTCTGTCCCTGTATACATAACACATGTTTAGAATTTGTCTGTATGTAACACTTGCTGATAATATAATTGTATGTCCTGCTTAAAAGTTTCTGTTCAAAAGTCCTCCAGGAAAGGTTTGTTACTTTTTATTTGAATTGCTGGTAAATTCCTTTATATTCTTCTCTGCTGTGTCTTCCTAAAGCTTTGACCTTGTAGAATTTGCTACCACTATTTTCTTAAATGCCTTACTAAACTTTCACCATATAAATGTTTTCCTGAATGCCCTGCTAAATCTTTGTCCTTCTGGCTTGATGTTACCGTTTCCCTGAATGCCTGGCTAAAGCTTTGCCCTTGTAGATTTGTTTATTACAGTTTCCTTGAATGCCTTGCTAAATCTTTGTCCTTCTAGCTTGATGTTACCATTTCCCTGAATGTATGGCTAAAGCTTTGTCTTTCTAGCTTGATATCACAGTTTCCCTGAATGCCTGGCTAAAGCTTTGCCCTTGAAGGTTTGCCTATCACAGTTTCCTGAAATATTTTGCTAAATCATTGTCCATGTATGCTTTTCAATAACTGTTTCCCTGAATGCTTTGTTGAAGCTTTGCCCTTGTAGAATTTGATATCATTACATTTCTACCTGAAAGTCCCAAATTGCTAGAGCTTTGTCTGTGTATGTTTTACTATCTTTATTTCCCTGAGTACCTTATTAAGTCATTGAATTATTACAGTATTTTCGGTGTAGCTTGTTTAACAGTATAGTATCCATACTTGTATCATTACACTATTTTGTCAATCCCAATACATTGCTGACTTTGTATGTCAAACAGCCTCATCTATCTACAATGGTCTACTTACTGGTCACACATAAGCTCACTGTGTGTCCTCCTCTACGAACATCCATATTCTTTTCATATAACAGATTAATCCTTATTTGAACAATACAGATCTGTATTCTGTATATTGATATCCCTGCTTATCACATAAAAGCTGTATGAACTATGACAGCAGTGTCACCAGCAAAGAATCAGAATGTCCATTTACAGAAGTGCAGTACAAAATCAGCATGTCCCATTACAGCATTGCAGTATAAAAGCAGTATGTTCCATGATAGAAGTGTCACCAATATATAATCTGCATGTCACATTACAGCAGTGCAGTATAAAATCAGCATGTTTTAAGACAGCAGAGCAGTATAGAATCAGCACTTTCCATGACAGCAGTGCAGTATAGACTCAGCATGTTCTATGACAGCAGTGCAGTATAAAATCAGCATGTTCCATGACAGCAGTGTGGTATAGAATCAGCATGTTCCATGACAGCATTGCCAAATAAAATCAGCATGTTCAATGACAGCAGTGCAGTATAGACTCAGCACTTTCAATGACAGCAGTGCAGTAAACACTCAGCATGTTCAATGACAGCAATGCAGTATAGAATCAGCATGTGCCATGGCAGCAATGCAGTATGAAATCAGCATGTTCCACGACAGCAGTGCAGAATAAAATCAGCATGTTCCATGACTGCAGTGTAGTATAGAATCAGCATGTTCCATGACAGCAGTGCAGTATAGAATCAGCATGTTCCATGACCGCAGTGTAGTATAGAATCAGCATGTTCCATGACCGCAGTGTAGTAGAGAGTCAGCATGTTCAATTTCAGCAGTGCAGTGTAAAACCTGCATGTCAGATTACAGCAATTCTAGCTGTATCACTGGATGTTTTCCCTGTATCAACAGTTTACAGTCTATAGAGGCACCTTGTATAAAGTTGACCTGCTGGTATACAGTAGAGGATATATATGTTCTCTATAGTGCCACACTCCTGGTACACGAGCCCTTCCAGTATACAGTACAGATGTGTCTCTACGGTGTCACCCCGGGGGTATACAGTACAGATATCTCTCTACGATGTCATCCTGCCGTATTAAGTACAGATATCTCTCTACAGTGTCACCCTGCCGGTATACAGTACAGATATCTCTCTATAGTGTCACCCTGCCAGTATACAGTACAGATGTCTCTCTATGATGTCATCCTGGCAGTATACAGTACATATGTTTCTCTATAGTGTCACCCTGCCGGTAAACAGTACAGATGTGTCTCTACGATGTCATCCTGCCGTATACAGTACAGATGTGTCTCTACGATGTCATCCTGCCGTATACAGTACAGATGTGTCTCTACGATGTCATCCTGCCATATACAGTACAGATATCTCTCTACAGTGTCATCCTGGCAGTATACAGTACAGATGTGTCTCTACGATGGCATCCTGCCGTATACAGTACACCAGATTTGCTGCTCTCTTTGGTACTTTCCACCAGTAACAAATCACATAGCATTCCTGGTTCTTCTGTGTTGACAAAGTCTATTGATCACCTGAGTCATACAGCTGGGCTGACATCGGGTAGAAGCTTGGTAGGTAGAGGGCAGTACTACCAATCACAGCCCTAGGTAGTGGCTCGCTCACACCGCCAATCACAAACTGACTAGGCCTTCCCATGATTCCACTACATCGACACCTCGGGGGTGTCAGGGGAAGGCTGTAATCATTTTTTTCTAACCTGTTAAGATCTGAGTTTAGATTGAGGAATCAAACGGGATAAATCTGGAAAATCAGTTATATCCTAATGAGTTCTCAAACACTTCTGCTTCCTAAAATACCCATAGGCACCGATAGATCTGATAGGACTACAAGCGATCTAACTATGACACAATACTCATCCTTCTCTAATCTACAATGTCGAGAGCACCTATTACAGCTCTCCTATCAATTCCAGACTCTCCCACCACATTTACGTAGCATCAACATGTAATATTCTTGTCAGCTCTTTTTAAAGTGATCTATTGACATAAATACTCAACATCATGTATCATATTGCCGCAAATTAATCCAATATAAGGCAAATGAATGGAACGGTGTAAAGCCGGTGGGAAAACCACTTCATTCATCTCAAACTCCGTCTTTTGTGCTCTCCCAATGTTGACATAAACCAATTGCATGTTTTATGTGTGTGGTTTGTAAATCATCTGTTGATTACACTGAGAGGAAGAAAAGGCCTATAACACCTGTATCTTTACTATGAACAGTTCTGTAATCAATAACTAGTAAGATAGAAGGGATGTAGACGAGCAATTGGACAGGTCTATTCCGATCAAGCTGTTAATGGAGAAATGTGAACAACATTAAGTTATTAAATATTGTTTCGATAGCATTGGTAAACAACTTTCATCTCTTAAACTGTTATTACTGCATACTTTTGGGATTACAACTTTAATCTCTGAACACTTATTACTGCTAAATCTCCAACCCCTCTTTGTTATTTTACATTTTTGTGAACAACTTTAATCTCTAACCCCTCATTGTTATTTTACATTTTTGTAAACAACTTTAATCTCTAAGCCCTAGTTGTTATTTTACATTTTTGTGAACAACTTTAATCTCCTAACTGCTATTACCGCATATTTTTGGGAATAACTTTAATCTCTGAACACTTATTACTGTACATTTTTGTGAATAAATTTGATCTCTAACCCCTCATAGTTACTTTTAGTCTCTAACTCCTAATTGTTATTTTACATTTTTGTAAACAACTTTAATCTCTAACCCGTCATTGTTATTTTATATTTTTGTAAACAACTTTAATCTCTAAGCCCTGGTTGTTACTTTACATTTTTGTGAACAACTTTAATCTCTAACCCCTAGTCGTTACTTTACATTTTTGCGAACAACTTTGATCTCTAACCCCTAGTCGTTACTTTACATTTTTGCAAACAACTTTAATCTTTAACCCCTAGTCATTACTTAACATTTTTGTTAACAACTTTAATTTCTAACACTTTGTTGTAAATGTACATTTGTATATACAACTTTTAAATATAGATGCTTGTAAATATATATTTTGTGAACAAATTTAATCTCTAACCCCTAGTCGTTACTTTACATTTTTGTGAACAACTTTGATCTCTAACCCCTAGTCGTTACTTTACATTTTTGCAAACAACTTTGATCTCTAACCCCTAGTCGTTACTTAACATTTTTGCAAACAACTTTAATCTTTAACCCCTAGTCATTACTTAACATTTTTGTTAACAACTTTAATTTCTAACACTTTGTTGTAAATGTACATTTGTATATACAACTTTTAAATATAGATGCTTGTAAATATATATTTTGTGAACAAATTTAATCTCTAACCCCTAGTCGTTACTTTACATTTTTGTGAACAACTTTGATCTCTAACCCCTAGTCCTTACTTTACATTTTTGCAAACAACTTTAATCTTTAACCCCTAGTCGTTACTTAACATTTTTGTTAACAACTTTAATTTCTAACACTTTGTTATAAATGTACATTTGTATATACAACTTTTAAATATAGATGCTTGTAAATATATATTTTGTGAACAACTTTAATCTCAAACCCCTAGTCGTTACTTTAAATTTTTGTAAACAATTTAACTTAAATGGCTTATAAGTCTGTTGTAACTACAGACATTACCTCAGTGACAAATTGGTACTTCAGACATGAAATGATATAAATGTTATTGTCACAGTGCCAATAACATTAAACTCCTATATACAGTACAGAACCATTATTTTTACAGGAAATGTACTTAACAGAGATCTACATGTAGGGGTAAAGCCTGCCAATAATCATTCAATATTGCAAGTAAAATTGTATACTGGTAATTTTCAGAGAAAGCTGGTGAATTACATAGGGAGGTGATATCATTATCTGAGAATGCCTGCAGGTACAGCAATGACTACCTACAAATTATTATAAATCTTGATCGGAGACTAATGCGATGATCATATTTAAGACTTTGGTTCGGAGAAAATGATACAGGCTGGAGATCTACATCCTTTACAAGCTGTAGCAATGAAATATTCCAGATTACTTTTATGTGCTATGTTGCACATGTTGTAACATGAAGATTTATATTTAGATGGCTGCAGTTAGAGGACTAGAAATAACCTCCTTCACAGGGCTGGTAGAAGAGAAGGAGTTCATGTAAGCTCCTGTCATCCACAAGACTGAAGTAACAGAAGTATGGTAAGTTAACCTCATCCACAAGACTGTAGTAACAGCAGGATGGTAAGTTAACCTCATCCACAAGACTGTAGTAACAGGAGGATGGTAAGTTAACCTCATCCACAAGACTGTAGTAATAGAAGGATGGTAAGTTAACCTCATCCACAAGACTGTAGTAACAGAAGTATGGTAAGTTAACCTCATCCACAAGACTGTAGTAACAGGAGGATGGTAAGTTAACCTCATCCACAAGACTGTAGTAACAGGAGGATGGTAAGTTAACTTCATCCACAAGACTGTAGTAACAGGAGGATGGTAAGTTAACCTCATCCACAAGACTGTAGTAACAGGAGGATGGTAAGTTAACCTCATCCACAAGACTGTAGTAACAGGAGGAGGGTAAGTTAACCTCATCCACAAGACTGTAGTAACAGGAGGATGGTAAGTTAACCTCATCCACAAGACTGTAGTAACAGGAGGAGGGTAAGTTAACCTCATCCACAAGACTGTAGTAACAGGAGGATGGTAAGTTAACCTCATCAACAAGACTGTAGTAACAGGAGGATGGTAAGTTAACCTCATCCACAAGACTGTAGTAACAGGAGGAGGGTAAGTTAACCTCATCCACAAGACTGTAGTAACAGGAGGATGGTAAGTTAACTTCATCCACAAGACTGTAGTAACAGGAGGATGGTAAGTTAACCTCATCCACAAGACTGTAGTAACAGGAGGATGGTAAGTTAACCTCATCCACAAGACTGTAGTAACAGGAGGATGGTAAGTTAACCTCATCCACAAGACTGTAGTAACAGGAGGATGGTAAGTTAACCTCATCCACAAGACTGTAGTAACAGGAGGAGGGTAAGTTAACTTCATCCACAAGACTGTAGTAACAGGAGGATGGTAAGTTAACCTCATCCACAAGACTGTAGTAACAGGAGGATGGTAAGTTAACCTCATCCACAAGACTGTAGTAACAGGAGGAGGGTAAGTTAACTTCATCCACAAGACTGTAGTAACAGGAGGAGGGTAAGTTAACCTCATCCACAAGAATGTAATTGTAGAACGGTAGCCAGTTTAAGCCTTATCCACAAAACCTTATTTAAGAAGGATTCAAGATTAACAAAATGAAAAGGAGGTTGGAAATAAACACTATAAATATTGCAATTTGGAGGCTATTTAGATTAGCAGCAATATATAGCAACCACAGGATTTGAAACTGATATTACCAGGGTACAATGGAGTTATTTCTAACCTAAAACACTGTCTCATGAAATATTTGTCACAGTAGTGACCGACATAGGTAAGATGAATGGTTGATGGGGGACATATCACCCCAACCGACCCAATACATCATTTGATTGGACAGATCTCCTCATTAAATCATTTGATTGGACAGATCTCCTCATTAAATCATTTGATTGGACAAGAGACACAACTGACTCATCCCCTTCTGTAATCTCTTGTGACAATTGTCGTCTGCCTGCGTGTAGCCAAACACTCTGATTTTCACCCCAAACATGCATAATTATCTACTTATTGAGTTATACATATATAGGGTTCCCATATATTCATGGAAACTGGCTGTAGAAACAAGGACAGTCGTGGCTTGTCCCATGTTTTACATGAATACATATTAGTGAGGCCGGTAAGGTCGACATGGGTATGTAACGAGGTATTTTGTATTGATCTATAATCATAGTAACAATACCCTTCTTTTAATTATTAATTGAGTCACAAATATCCATCAGTCCAGCCACAATTGTCATCCATCCCCAGACCACAAGCGACACAATGCATATGGTTAAAAACTATCAAATTCGTTTCAGCAGCGAGAGAAATACATCTATCTTGTCTCTGCTTGTCTCCTCTTCGTAAATGCCTTCAAAGCTAACAGCATGTGAATGGATGGCCGAGTAATTTCCGCTGCTTTTGTTTTCATTTTATAACAAATTACTTTGAGAAATGACAGGTAATCATACCACAGAATTATTGATTAATCTTTTAATGAGAAAGAGCAGCAGACATCTTGCTATATTTGGGTGAGGTGATGATGATGGAGTGGAGGGCGTAAAAACGTCTCACGAACTATTAACCGGGGGAAAAACACCCAGCACAGCTGACAAATGTCAAAACGTCTTTTACACAATGGTTACCATGACAACTATATATACTGCTCAAGATTAGTTTGGCATTGAAAGCAAGTGGTCAGAAGGAAAAATGGACATTTAAAAAAAAAGGTTTGGACTTAAGCTGCCTCCCAAACTTTTCTTGACATATATATTCCAATCCCTACAAATCGTGACATGTCTCTGCAAAACTTTAGAAATGTCAACAAACATCTACAAATCTTGACAACAAATACACAATTCTCTAAAAATCTTTACAAAAAATCTACAATTCTCTACAAATCCCTACAAATCTTGACAAGTCTCTACAAAATTTTAGAAATGTCGACAAAAATCTACAAATCCTTACAAATCTTGACAAAAATCGACAATTCCCTACAAATCCTGACAAAAAACTACAAATTTCTGCAAAAAGCCCTACAAATCTCCCAACAACTTTGATAAGTTATACATCTTTGTGTTTGCAGACAGTGTTTCATTAGTTGTTTTTGTGTGTCCATTTTGGCTGAAACAGTTCCAAAAATTGAAAATGTTATGCCGGAGACAGACACAATGACTGAGTGATAAGAAAACATGTTTAAATTGTTTGATGCTGGTAAACATGCTAACAAGCACACAACTTCTGAATCAATTTACAAAAGACCGATATTCACTGTTTCAGTCAAACTTGTTGCTGACAGGTTAGTATTAGAGAATGTCGGAATCATGGCATTCTGATTTCATTACTCGACTTTTTTCCTGACATCAAAGATTTTATTTATTCTAATACATGTCAATTAAACTGCTTCTGATCTCATAAATTTTTCAGTTTTATCCTCGTGACAGGAAGCGAATTCCGGTGGAAATTTGATGAACATGTAAAAATGGTGAGTTGATGAAGGTATTAGCATCAAAGAACATTGTGTATTTCAATACCTAACAATGATGGTGTTCTGATAGTGCTGTTTGTGGCATGTCATGAGTCACCAGGACTTAATGTAATGTGATACAGCTGTCACAGAGAGAATGGCTAGCCATCGGCAGGTTGATGCACAGTAATTGTATAATTATAGCAACAATTTCTGTCAGGCTTACAAGCAAGACAACCATAACCAACAACTGCAGCAGCCCTTCCCAACGAACAAGACAGCAAGGATCACTAAAGCAATAAAAACATATTCCATTTGTATTTGATCCGAGATTTATCTTCAACAGGGATTTTTATGTAAAATCTCATTTCATTTCAACAGTAAATTTAAAATCTGGCCACACACTTAAAATCGTGTAAATTTTGATGTTGATTTGGTATCTTTTCCTGAATACGATGTGTTACTTACAGCTGATAAGAGCCAGAGATACAAAAAGAGTAGGATTCTGCCAGGCCATAGCCTGTCCCATGGGAACAATATAAAGATTTAAAACCTGTTAGACAAACCACATGTCAGAAGTACTGTGAACAAACCGCCATGATTCATCAACTGAGGTTTTTTCTCCACAGTAACAGGTCTGGCAAAAGCTTATTGATCCGAACAGCACAGATCTGGCTGTCAGTCACTGATGTAAAACAATGGCTGGCACTCTCACCTGTAACTAACACACAGAACAATAGCTGGCACTCTCACCTGTAACTAACACACAGAACAATAGCTGGCACTCTCACCTGTAACTAACACACAGAACAATAGCTGGCACTCTCACCTGTAACTAACACACAGAACAATAGCTGGCACTCTCACCTGTAACTAACACACAGAACAATGGCTGGCACTCTCACCTGTAGCTAACACACAGAACAATGGCTGGCACTCTCACCTGTAACTTACACACAGAACAATGGCTGGCACTCTCACCTGTAACTAACACACAGAACAATGGCTAGTACTCGCCTACCTGTAACTTACACACAGAACAATGGCTAGTTCTCGCCTACCTGTAACTTATACACACAAAAATGGCAAGTACTCGCCTACCTGTAACTTACACACAGAACAATGGTTGGTACTCTCACCTGTAACAAATACACAGAACAATAGATGACACTCTCTCACCTGTAACTAACACACAAAACAATAGATGACACTCTCTCACCTGTGTCATCACCTGTTACTAACACACAAAACAATAGATGACACTCTCTCACCTGTAACTAACACACAAAACAATAGATGACACTCTCTCACCTGTAACTAACACACAAAACAATAGATGACACTCTCTTACCTGTTAGTAACACACAAAACAATAGATGACACTCTCTCACCTGTAACTAACACACAAAACAATAGATGATACTCTCTCACCTGTAACTAACACACAAAACAAAAGATGACACTCTCTCACCTGTAACTAACACACAAAACAATAGACGACACTCTCTCACCTGTAACTAACACACAAAACAATAGACGACACTCTCTCACCTGTAACTAACACACAAAACAAAAGATGACACTCTCTCACCTGTAACTAACACACAAAACAATAGACGACACTCTCTCACCTGTAACTAACACACAAAACAATAGATGACACTCTCTCACCTGTAACTAACACACAAAACAATAGATGACACTCTCTCACCTGTAACTAACACACAAAACAATAGATGACACTCTCTCACCTGTAACTAACACACAAAACAATAATAGATGACACTCTCTCACCTGACATTACATGTGACTCTCTTACCCGACATTACATGTGATGTTAACATTATGACTTGCTGAATATAATAACCTGTTAATCAGTGTCCTTTTCTATCTAAACTAAGCAATGATTATGGGAATTGGACTCTTGTAAATCTAATAAAATATTTTTGATACTAAAAATAAGTATGGTATTATTGACCCTGCCAGTGGTCTGACACACAGGATAAAATGTGATGGGGTAGATGACAGCCCGATCTCTGTAGGTACAAGATATTGACACCTCTAGATAGGCATTATTGGATTTTCTTGCTCTCAAACTGAAGTAATAAACTAAGAATTAATCAGTCGTATGCTAATGCCCGGTGCTATGTGGATACACAAAACGAGGGGGGAGGCAATCTAATCTCAATTTCTGCTCTCCTCGATTGACACAACATCTGGAGGACTGATGTAATATAATGTCAATTGCTGCTGTCATCATGACAGCTTTTCTGGCCTCACGCCCTGTAACAGTTGTCACACCCTATACCACACGTCAGTCTCCAGAGTCATTACCATGGCAACAGCTGTCCTTCATCCATGACAACCATCTCAAATTGTCTATACCAAAAATTCATGTTTATATGGAAAAAGAGAATCCAGCCTGATCAGAAATATTGTATATATCACTAGGAAGTCTGGAATCCTACCCAGACATTCTACCACTATCATTTTACAAGCTATTAGATGGCTGTCATGGAGATACACCCTAGTCAGTCATAATATGTATGACACGTAACATATCTATCTGGCAATCAAGTCTTACCTAACAAGGCATCACAAACAACACAAATCTCCTCACATGCCAACGTGAACTCATTTGAGGTGTTTGAAGTTTGAAGATCAAAACCTATTTAAGATTTTTTATAAATAGTAACTGACTTTGACCTTGACCTTGACACCCTGAAGTAAAAACTTTTGAGGTATTCACAATTATCTAACTAATAAACAAAATTTATCAAAATCCATTTTAACATTGCAGCCACAAGAGTGATTACAAAGATTTTCTGTAAATAGTAACTGTGACCTTGACTTTGACCTTGGCACCCTGAAACACAAACTTGTTCAAGGTATTCACAAACTCGACAAATATATGAAATTTAATGACCAAAATCCATTTTAAAATGAAGTAGGTTGAGTGATGACAGTAAATGAACATATAAACAAACACATGAACAAACAGAATGCTTTTATCCCTCCTCGACTTTGTCACAAGGTAATAATAATAAGCCCACCGACATCCATTGCTGTTCTGTAGAATTACCAACAATTGTAATTTCCTTTTCCTGTAATAAGCCCACTATATCTGACTTTGACATGAAGACAGAGGTTAAATGTTAGGGCCCTTGGGCTTATTGTAGGATAAATAGGGTAGAGGGAAGCCTACCACTCCAGTCAGCCCTAGAACACTAAAAGCTATTTATTTGTTATTAGATGACTCTTTACTCAGGAGGAACTATACACTAAAAAATTAAACGAAAATTTCGACTAACAAGAACATCAACCCCAAAAAAGTCATGCAATAGAAGAAATACTTCTCGGCCAATATGAAATTCAAGTATGTAATGTAATGTTGCATTGACAAAGAATCATGGACAGAAGGACGGACAAAACATAAAGACAATACCCAATCAGCCATTTGGCCGAAAGGTAAAAAATTAAAGTTGCTCACTAGGCTATACTTACTGCATTAGTGACATCAGCGGCCAGGCGCGCAGCATACCTGGCGATGAGACGATGCTCGTCATCTATTCTCGTCGTGTCCACGTTGGCTTTGCTGGGGCTACAACACAAGATACTCAAGTGAACACCTGTATCAACACACCTGTTTGGTAAAATCTTACTTATCGGTTATATAATCATAGCTGTGTCTTTGAGATACCTCTTCATATCAACTCAGGCTTTGTCGAGTCAAAGCTATGAAAACCAGGCTTGAGGTCATGGGGTTATGAACATCAGACCTTTGGGGTCATGAAGCTATGAACACCAGACCTTAGGGTCATGAAACTATGAACACCAGACCTTAGGGTCATGAAACTATGAACACCAGACCTTAGGGGTCATGAAGCTATGAACACCAGACCTTAGGGTCATGAAGCTATGAACACCAGACCTTGGGGTCATGTAGCTATGAACACCAGACCTTGGGGTCATGAAGCTATGAACACCAGACCTTGGGGTCATGTAGCTATGAACACCAGACTATCAGAGATCATGAAGCTATGAAAGCCAACTTAAACCCATGAAAGCTAAAGCTTTGAGATCCTGGAATCATCAGTTGATGAACAGCAGTACTGTGGTCATGTGATGTTATGATTGATCACCAGGTCCGGTCAACAATTTCTCAAATGATACAACTTTCAGAATGTCAGTACATGATTTGTCACAATTTCTCCTAAGGTACTTAGAAATGATCACACTATCAAACACTATAAAGGCTATTGTACAACCTTATAACACAATCTGCCACACCAGTACAATGTTATCAAACAGATACAAGTCAGTACAAGAACACCAGTTCCAGACATGAGTCATGACATATAGAATTATTAGCATTGATTCATTTTTAATTGCAAAGCTCATTCTTTCAACAGAAAGTGTTTTTCCGCATACATGAATGTGTCCTCTATCGTAAAATCTTACACATCTGTATAGGTTATTAACTTGTTACTTCATATCTACAGTTTTTACCTGGACATTTGGTATAGTTAACAGGCCAGTCATCCTATTAATGAACGTATGTTCACTTCAATGAAAACCAAACATTTTTGGCATTACATTCCCTCACCCAATGTGAAGTTATATTGAGGGAATGTACAAATTTGAAAATGTAGGTTAGATACTTGACACACTGTCTTACCTTGGTTGTCAAGTAGTATATGGAGTCTGGACAAACTTTTTCTTTGATGTAGGTCAAATGTCAAAATGTAGGTCAAAGTGACCTACTTTGGTAAATGTATATGTCATTGCCTCAGCAAGATAGTGGTGTGCCAATTAAATGAATGAAGTTCTGGTCACAAGCAGTCCAGGAGATAGAGCTTGGAAAGAAACAGTGGAGAGGATGAAATATTTAATAATAGTTCCCTGGTTCTGGTAGGGGATTTCTCAGTAATTAGATATCATCGTCTTCACACCAAACCAAACTGGTCATATATCCACTAAAGTGTCTAAGTCATACACTTGTATCTCTCGACACTGCCATGACAACAGGAATCATAGCTAGAAGCCCAGAGCGACAGTAATTTAGGGAGAACTGTACGACATGTAAGTGAATCATCCTTACCTGCGAGGACTAATACCACTATCGACAGACGACACCTCTGATGACTGGGTCAGTGGAAGCTCCTGGTGGAACCCATTCCTAGGAGGCTGTGGCGTAGGAGGTCTGTAACAAATATATCACCTCGTGTGAGCGGGAGGCATTTCAATACATGTGTAACACTTGTCTCTTATACTCCACATGTTAAAGCATACAAAATATTCAACTTAATCAATCTCTCACAATATTGCCAGATTTCAGGCCCTAAATGTTTCCAGGTTGAATGCTGTGTCCCATTGGTTGCTACAGAGCAAGTGGAGATGATTATCTGAGGAAACCACAGGAGGCTACATAGGTAAACCAAGCAATCTGATTTAATATCAATCTTGCAAAAGCTAAATAAATCAATTGATTAAAAGTGTTGCAAAAAGGGTTTGAGGGCACACAGATGCACCTGCTTCAGCCTAAATCTTGTTTCTATACACTGAGGTGAGCGATCAATGGCCTCGTATGGGGAACAGCCACGAAGACGTGATCAATGGAAGAGATCATGCTGTGTGTCGCCATGGTAAGGTCAAGTCACACAAACCATAACTTATAATAAAGCTTTCTTTATAAACTTCATTTACTGATTGCAGACATACCACAACTTATGATAAAGTTTTCTTTATAGAACATCATTTACTGATTGCAAATTTCATTCATATGCCATTACTCAACCCTTTCAAACACTCTATTGACCCAGAGTTGTTTTAACCCTTTCAAACACTCTATTGGCCCAGAGTTGTTTTAACCCTTTCAAACACTCTATTGACCCACAGTTGTTTTAACCCTTTCAAACACTCTATTGACCCGGAGTTGTTTTAACCCTTTCAAACACTCTATTGACCCGGAGTTGTTTTAACCCTTTCAAACACTCTATTGACCCACAGTTGTTTTAACCCTTTCAAACACTCTATTGACCCGGAGTTGTTTTAACCCTTTCAAACACTCTATTGACCCGGAGTTGTTTTAACCCTTTCAAACACTCTATTGACCCACAGTTGTTTTAACCCTTTCAAACACTCTATTGACCCACAGTTGTTTTAACCCTTTCAAACACTCTATTGGCCCAGAGTTGTTTTAACCCTTTCAAACACTTTATTGACCCACACTTGTTTTAACCCTTTCAAACACTCTATTGACCCGGAGTTGTTTTAACCCTTTCAAACACTCTTTTAAAGATAAGAGATATATAGCACACAAAATACTTGGGGTTCTACCATATACTACATACTAATTTAGATAAGGGAGCCGGTGATGATAATGTGTACAGGGAGGAAACAATGAACCCATACAACAATAAATAACCCACAGACAGAGGTGATAATCACTACTCAGGAGGGGCTAGATCAATTATTTTCTAAAGTTTCCCCAGTCTCTCTCGGGTAAATTAGCATTCTGTGCTGAAGAATTAATTCTAACAAAACTTATCCAGCTATAGCATAATCCATGAGTGATGTTTTGTAGCCTAGTAATTCTAAATAGATAAAGGAACACTATTGATTACTTAGGAGGATAGGGAAATGAACCTCATACATCTTATATATACCATTCTACATCACAAGAGAGTTGAGTGTAACACAGCTATCATAATCTACAACCACACAAGTTCTGTCATAACAAGATGCGCAGAGCATGACCCTACCCCACGTGTTCTGTCACAGAAAGATGACTACCCCACAAGTTCTGTTGCAGAAAGATGACTACCCCACAAGTTCTGTTGCAGAAAGATGACTACCCCACAAGTTCTGTCACAGAAAGACGGCTACCCCACAAGTTCTGTCACAGAAAGACGACTACCTCACAAGTTCTGTCACAGAAAGATGAATACCCCACAAGTTCTGTCACAACAAGATGTATGGTATGTAACACAGCCCAACACTAGATCTGTCAAAATAAGATATATGGTATGTGCACACAGCATATATAAGTTCGGTCACAAGATTTATGGAGTGACACATACAGCCCAAACAAGTTCTGTCACATTAACAAGATGGACAGGAATTCTTATCATCCCTTCAAATCTTCTTGAATAACAATGCCATGTATCGTATCCCAATGTTTTGCTCCACCTTTTCCTTATAAGGGGCCATACCATCAAGTTAACAAAATCCTTTAGCTCCAGGGACATATATAAATACATACCAAATCTAAATGGAAATTCTTTCAATAATTCTAAACAAATAGTCTTCAATAGAAAAAGATGACAACAAATACCATGCCACACCAAAAATCAATTGGCCATTTCAACCAGTGTTACATGGCAACATACAATTATGCAGTGGAAAAGTATGACAGGCAAAAAACAGTTTAAGTTTCCTTAATGTTTTGATGAGAGGCAAAGAACAGTACAAATTTCCTTAATGTTTCGATGAGAGGCAAAGGACAGTACAAGTTTCCTTAATGTTTCGATGAGAGGCAAAGAGCAGCACAAGTTTCCTTAATGTTTCGATGAGAGGCAAAGAGCAGCACAAGTATCCTTAATGTTTCCATGAGACGCAAAGGACAGTAAAAGTTTCCTTAATGTTTCTATGAGAGGCAAAGGACAGCACAAGTTTCCTTAATGTTTCTATGAGAGGCAAAGAACAGTAAAAGTTTCCTAAATGTTTCAATGAGAGGCAAAGAACAGTACAAGTTTCCTTAATGTTTCTATGAGAGGCAAAGGACAGCACAAGTTTCCTTAATGTTTCTATGAGAGGCAAAGAACAGTACAAGTTTCCTTAATGTTTCGAAGAGAGGCAAAGAACAGCACAACAATTTCCTTAATGTTTTGATGAGAGGCAAAGAACAGTACAAGTTTCTTTAATGTTTTGATGAGAGGCAAAGAACAGTACAAGTTTCCTTAATGTTTTGATAAGAAGCAAAGAACAGTACAAGTTTCCTTAATGTTTTGATGAGAGGCAAAATATATAGTATAAGTTTCCTTAATGTTTCGATAAGAGGCAAAGAACAGTAAAAGTTTCCTTAATGTTTTGATGAGAGGCAAAATATAGTACAAGTCTCCTTAATATATCTCTGTGAAAGGTAATAAATGGTACAAGCCTTCTTGATATATCTCTGTGAAAGGCAGAGAACGGTGCAAGTTTCCTTCATGTATATCTGTGAAAGCTCGATACAGGTAAAGAACAGTTTCCTTAATGTATCAATGAGAGGCAAAGAATGGTATAAGTCTCCTTAATATATCCCTTTGAAGGGTAAGGAATGGTACAAGCCTTCTTGATATATCTCTGTGCAAGGCAGAGAATAGTGCAAGTTTCCTTAATATTATATCTATATATGAAGAAAGAATGGTAAAAATTCCCTTAATGTATCTATCTATGAGAGGTGAAGAATGGTACAGGTATCCTTAATGTATCTCTGTGAAAGATAAAGAATGGTACAGGTATCCTTAATGTATCTCTGTTAAAGGTAAAGAATGGTACAAGTATCCTTAATGTATCTCTGTGAAAGGTAAAGAATGGTACAGGTATCCTTAATGTATTTCTGTGAAAGATAAAGAATGGTACAAGTATCCTTAATGTATCTTGGTGAAAGATAAAGAATGGTACAAGTGTCCTTAATGTATCTCTGTGAAAGATAAAGAATGGTACAAGTATCCTTAATGTATCTTGGTGAAAGATAAAGAATGGTACAAGTATCCTTAATGTTTCTCTGTGAAAGATAAAGAATGGTACAAGTGTCCTTAATGTATCTCTGTGAAAGATAAAGAATGGTACAAGTATCCTTAATGTTTCTCTGTGAAAGATAAAGAATGGTACAAGTATCCTTAATGTATCTCTGTGAAAGGTTACGAATGGTACAATTATCCTTAATGTATCTCTGTGAAAGATAAAGAATGGTACAAGTATCCTTAATGTATCTCTGTGAAAGGTAAAGAATGGTACAAGTATCCTTAATGTATCTCTGTGAAAGATAAAGAATGGTACAAGTATCCTTAATGTATCTCGGTGAAAGATAAAGAATGGTACAGGTATCCTTAATGTATCTCTGTGAAAGATAAAAAACAGTACAAGTCTCCTATATAACACATTAAAGTGAACACGAGAAAGTTAGGTTAGCAGAGACAAAGGAAACCATTAAGGAATTATATAACTCATTAAAATGATGGACAGATCTGCAGCTTGAAAGTTTCCTGTAATAAATAAGCTCTCCTGCATACTATCAGCATCGTATATGGGCACAGGAAATTATACCTGATATGAACACAAGAATAAATTCTATCAGACAATTTTTGCATTTTGACATCTGTATATAGAGACGGTTATCATCATCGTATGTGGGCACAGGAATCTGATATGAACACAAGAACAAATTCTTTCTGACTATTTGTGCATTTTGACATCTGTATTTGGAGATGGTGATCATATGTATCTCCATTATGAAGAGAAATAATCACAGTAAGCCATGTAACCTCCTGTGTCTACCAGTATATAATGATGTGTCCGAGAGTAACTCTCACATCCTCCAGGCACTACATACTCCCTGCTCAATATTCACCGACAAGATATCAACCCTTGCACATGCTAAGGAATTTAGACTTCATGCATGATACGGAAATAACAATTTCAAAACCAAATACGCCAGGATTAAGATGTTTTGTCTGGTACAATATCGGAAACTCTAGTTACCATGGAGACCTGCCAGCTATTATTATGTGGCCTGTGTGTCACATAACAATGAATCGCTATATATATATATCTTCTAAACCTGTGTAACTGTTCCATGTTCTATGTCTATATGTGACTGTTTGTAATTTACTTGTGTCTTGATAAAAGGGCAGATTGCCTTGGAAATTCGACAATTTACTTGTCTGTACTGTCGTTATTACTACATGACCAATATATATATATACACTTTAACACTAACTGTAGATACTTATCCTAACAAACACTTACATGTCATTGATTTTTATCATAGAAAGCCAATAGTATAATCTACTTAGGGTCACCTTACAGGTTTTTTATAATAAATAATGTCGGTTTACCTTGTCATATACCATCCTAAATTTGTTCATTACCGGGGTACATAACATTACAGGTGTTTTATCAGAACATTCAGAAGCCTCATTTTAATTATAAATCATTCAATCTATCAATATTTTGGACATTTTTAACATTATAAGCTTCAAATATGTATACACGTATTTACACAAACAATAGAAACGAGCAAGCTGGGTATTGCTAAAGCAATACATGTCACCTACCAGTCCCCACTAAAAATAGTAAGTGACCTTGACCTTGACCCAAAAACCCGGAAACTCGAACTTCATCTGTACTTACTTATATATGTACTGAAGTTGCATACCAAATTTCACCAACATACCTTGAAGCATGCTGAGAAAAGTACGGAAAACTGGTAGGGGACTGGGGACTATTTCTAAGAAATGGCATTCATGTGACTATGAACTCAACGGGATCAATTTCATTTAGTATGACACTTAAATTCCTCAAATACATGTAACAGGAGACCACCACAGAAGAAAACATTTACATTATCCTTTTCTGAAAATGTCATTTGCCATGACAAACAAGGTGTTTGAATGTTCATTAATAAGTTAAAACATTAGATTTCAAATTTGGATCAAGAAGGATTAATTTCATACATGTAGTGTTAGTACATTGATGTAACAACATAACAGGCCATGCTCTGGTTCCCTATGGTATATGTCATTTATGTAAATATAAAACTATTTTCTTATTTTTATCATGATACACATGCATACTCAATATCTGATTTTATCATTCTTAATGATTAATGATTTGTTCCACATTTTAATTAACCGATGAATTTTGTTTTACACAACTTGTTCTGTAAATTTAAGTGCACCTTAATATTCAATCTGTATGCAAATGAGATATCCAGCCTCCGAGCAGTAACCCAGGGATATGAATATTGAAATGATTTGGTGCGGAAAAGGAATTAAAGGAGGGAAAAAAACTCTTTCACAATAGAATATGTACAAGATCACAATTGATACCAGAAATTCAATTCCTCACCAAAACTTGTAATAACGAATTCCCAAAATGAAGCCATGAGATTTCAGTAACTTAATGTTATTGATCACTGAGGAAACGCACCACAGAACAAATCATTTTCTCCTGCCCAAGGGACTTCCTGATCTTTACCTATAGTCTATATATATAGATAGATACCTATTCAATTCCATAACTACCAGTTCATGGTCAAACCTCAACCGAAAATAGACGCGGACAGGTCCTGTATAATTAATCTATGGACTTGTCTGTGTTAGGGAGGCTGAGAGTCAGGTACATATAGTCCCCAACCCTCAAGGCTAGATATCATTGGGAAGAGCAGCTATCACTGATGATGTGCTATCACAGCTATCAATAGTGAGGTTTCCAACACTTATCTCCAAAATAAAATAAATACAATCCACAACATGTACAATATTATCCAGGGAATCAAATCCTCTCTGTTATTTCAATATTGAAATGAAACTATATGTGTTACATCATGATTATGATCAGGTACATTGTTAAGGATATATACATAGCATCAGAGGTATAAACAAGGTTTTTAGGTCAACAATGGTGTAAAAGAGACAATTTCAATATGCATGTAATTTGTTATGATAAATAATTTTGTGTATTAATATACTTTAAAGCATAGATATTAAATAACATCTGTTATGAACATTTTAACAATTCAGGAAAATGATTAAACATTTCTAATTTAAACATACATCACACAATCTATCAGAGCCATTATAGGCATCACTACCAGTTCTACTTCAGGTAATATAAAATGTCAGGTCTCAAACACAGGACAGACAAACAATGGTCTCCTAGCTACCTACCACAGATAAACAGTGTTTTCTACATACGACAGAAAAACAATAGTCTCCTACATATCACAGATAAACACTGGTCTCTACATACCACAGATAAACACTGGTCTCTACATACCACAGATAAACACTGGTCTCCTACATACCACAGATAAACACTGGTCTCCTACATACCACAGATAAACACTGGTCTCCTACATACCACAGATAAACACTGGTCTCTACATACCACAGATAAACACTGGTCTCTACATACCACAGATAAATACTGGTCTCTACATACCACAGATAAACACTGGTCTCTACATACCACAGATAAACACTGATCTCCTACATACCACAGATAAACACTGGTCTCTACATACCACAGATAAACACTGGTCTCTACATACCACAGATAAACATTGATCTCCTACATACCACAGATAAACACTGGTCTCTACATACCACAGATAAACACTGGTCTCTACATACCACAGACAAACAATGGTCTCCTACATACCACAGATAAACACTGGTCTCTAACACAGGACAGATAAACACTGGTCTCCTACATACCACAGATAAACACTGGTCTCTACATACCACAGATAAACACTGACATACACAGATAACACTGGTCTCTACATACCACAGATAAACACTGGTCTCTACATACCACAGATAAACACTGGTCTCCTACATACCACAGATAAACACTGGTCTCTACATACCACAGATAAACGCTGGTCTCTACATACCACAGATAACCACTGGTCTCCTACATACCACAGATAAACACTGGTCTCTACATACCACAGATAAACACTGGTCTCTACATACCACAGACAAACAATGGTCTCCTACATACCACAGATAAACACTGGTCTCTACATACCACAGATAAACACTGGTCTCTACATACCACAGATAAACACTGGTCTCCTACATATACCACAGATAAACACTGGTCTCCTACATACCACAGATAAACACTCGTCTCTACATACCACAGATAAACACTCGTCTCTACATACCACAGATAAACACTCGTCTCTACATACCACAGATAAACGCTGGTCTCTACATACCACAGATAAACACTGGTCTCTACATACCACTGATAAACACTGGTCTCCTACATACCACAGATAAACACTGGTCTCTACATACCACAGATAAACACTGGTCTCCTACATACCACAGATAAACACTGGTCTCTAAATACCACAGATAAACACTGGTCTCTACATACCACAGATAAACACTGGTCTCTACATACCACAGATAAACACTGGTCTCCTACATACCACAGATAAACACTGGTCTCTACATACCACAGATAAACACTGGTCTCTACATACCACAGATAAACACTGGTCTCCTACATACCACAGATAAACACTGGTCTCTACATACCACAGATAAACACTGGTCTCCTACATACCACAGATAAACACTGGTCTCCTACCTACCACAGATAAACACTGGTCTCTACATACCACAGATAAACAGCGTTGTCTACACATGACAGAAAAACAATAGTCTCCTACAAAGGACAGATAAACACTCGTCTCCTCCACAGATAAACACTGGTCTCTACATACCACAGATAAACACTGGTCTCTACATACCACAGATAAACAGCGTTGTCTACACATGACAGAAAAACAATAGTCTCCTACAAAGGACAGATAAACACTCGTCTCCTCCACAGATAAACACTCGTCTCCTACATACCACAGATAAACACTGGTCTCTACATACCACAGATAAACACTGGTCTCTACATACCACAGATAAACACTGGTCTCTACATACCACAGATAAACACTGGTTCCCTACATACCACAGATAAACACTGGTCTCCTATATACCACAGATAAACACTGGTCTCCTACATACCACAGATAAACACTGGTCTCTACATACCACAGATAAACACTGGTCTCCTATATACCACAGATAAACACTGGTCTCCAACATACCACAGATAAATACTGGTCTCTACATACCACAGATAAACACTGGTCTCCTACATACCACAGATAAATACTGGTCTCTACCTACCACAAATAAACACTGGTCTCCTACATACCACAAATAAACACTGGTCTCCTACATACCACAGATAAATACTGGTCTCTACCTACCACAGATAAACACTGGTCTCCTACATACCACAGATAAATACTGGTCTCCTACATACCACAGATAAACACTGGTCTCTACATACCACAGATAAACACTGGTCTCCTACATACCATAGATAAATACTGGTCTCTACATACCACAGATAAATACTGGTCTCCTACATACCACAGATAATACTGGTCTCTACCTACCACAGATAAACACTGGTCTCTACATACCACAGATAAACACTGGTCTCTACATACCACAGATAAACACTGGTCTCTACATACCACAGATAAACACTGGTCTCCTACCTACCATAGATAAACACTGGTCTCCTACATACCACAGATAAACACTGGTCTCTACATACCACAGATAAACACTGGTCTCCTACATACCACAGATAAACACTGGTCTCCTACATACCACAGATAAACACTGGTCTCCTACATACCACAGATAAACACTGGTCTCCTACATACCACAGATAAACACTGGTCTCCTACATCCCACAGATAAACACTGGTCTCCTACATACCACAGATAAACACTGGTCTCCTACATACCACAGATAAACACTGGTCTCCTACATACCACAGATAAACACTGGTCTCCTACATACCACAGATAAACACTGGTCTCCTACATACCACAGATAAACACTGGTCTCCTACATACCACAGATAAACACTGGTCTCCTACATACCACAGATAAACACTGGTCTCCTACATACCACAGATAAACACTGGTCTCCTACATACCACAGATAAACACTGGTCTCTACATACCACAGATAAACACTGGTCTCCTACATACCACAGATAAACACTGGTCTCCTACATACCACAGATAAACACTGGTCTCCTACATACCACAGATAAACACTGGTCTCCTACATACCACAGATAAACACTGGTCTCCTACATACCACAGATAAACACTGGTCTCTACATACCACAGATAAACACTGGTCTCCTACATACCACAGATAAACACTGGTCTCCTACATACCACAGATAAACACTGGTCTCTACATACCACAGATAAACACTGGTCTCTACATACCACAGATAAACACTGGTCTCTACATACCACAGATAAACACTGGTCTCCTACATACCACAGATAAACACTGGTCTCCTACATACCACAGATAAACACTGGTCTCCTACATACCACAGATAAACACTGGTCTCTACATACCACAGATAAACACTGGTCTCTACATACCACAGATAAACACTGGTCTCTACATACCACAGATAAACACTGGTCTCCTACATACCACAGATAAACACTGGTCTCTACATACCACAGATAAACACTGGTCTCTACATACCACAGATAAACACTGGTCTCCTACATACCACAGATAAACACTGGTCTCCTACATACCACAGATAAACACTGGTCTCCTACATACCACAGATAAACACTGGTCTCTACATACCACAGATAAACACTGGTCTCCTACATACCACAGATAAACACTGGTCTCCTACATACCACAGATAAACACTGGTCTCCTACATACCACAGACAAACACTGGTCTCCTACATACCACAGATAAACACTGGTCTCCTACATACCACAGATAAACACTGGTCTTTACATACCACAGATAAACACTGGTCTCCTACATACCACAGATAAACACTGGTCTCTACATACCACAGATAAACACTGGTCTCTACATACCACAGATAAACACTGGTCTCCTACATACCACAGATAAACACTGGTCTCCTACATACCACAGATAAACACTGGTCTCTACATACCACAGATAAACACAGGTCTCCTACATACCACAGATAAACACTGGCCTCCTACATACCACAGATAAACACTGGTCTCCTACATACCACAGATAAACACTGGTCTTTTAAAAAAGATAGATAAACAATGGTCATCTAGTTCCTGGGAGTGACAACATTAAATGATATAGTAGAATTATAAGATAGAGTATATTACAGTATACGAGCTATACAGCACACCCCTGGCCATACGTTAATGTTACTATTGACGGCTATGACGACGCGTCCCTAGACCTAGGCTACAACATACAAGTACACAAACAACATTTACAAGCAGCAGAGCAAGCAGAACCTAACATACTTCAGGAGGCGCATTACATCCTCAAAAGGAAGCTTTCTGTAAAAATAGGGAAAAACTCAAAATAAAGAAAAACATACACAAAAATCATTGATAATAAAAATACAGAAACATGATATATTTGGTGTGTGTGATACTATTTGGCAGGCATAATTTATATGTGATTTGATGTGAGTTTAAGTACGTAGCACAAAATATATAGATAGCTATATAGAATACATGTGGGTCACACAATGACCTGGTATGTTGGATGTGCAGTATATAATTGAGATAGTGAAAATTAGCTATAAGCAAAATATACAAATCATATCATTTAGTGTTCTAAACTCTGTTGTAACTAGCAAGGTTATCAGAATTTTTAATGGTATTCTGTTGTTTCCATAAATGGTTCTTTTGAGATATTAATTCAATTATTAAACCAGGAAAATAAAAACTTAAAACTTAATTGCAAAGAAATACATTTCAAACAAATAACAGGTATATAAGGTTTCATAGATATATCTATATAAAACGATAATATTTCCACAAAAAACAATATGTGATTTTATTAACAAACATTACACTAACATAGCCAGCATATCAGGTCACACATTGACATGGTATATGTTGGATGTGCAGTATATAAATGAGATAGTGTAGTAAAATAGGCTAAAAACAAAATATATAAATTATTCTATATCATATGCATCGAGGTGCAAAAATAGCTTCATAAACACATTTATATGAAATTATCATAAGTCACAAAAAGTAATGATTTTTCGAGAAGCAAAAAGATATTGTGTATATATCAAACAAAAATCGAATAGTCTATAGCTGTTTAAAGAATAAGTTTGGGGAGATTTTAAATGCAGTACATGAAGCTAGAAATAATACATCAAGCTTGAGCTATAAGTCTGATAATGTCACATATTTTCAGTATTCAATTTATCAGATGAACATATCAGATTAACACGGTGGTTTAGAAATGAAATACAAACTGGTTCAGTATCACTCTGATGACACAAAAATAAAATATGTCTCTAAGATATAAAAGTAGCCGCACAGTCCCATGAAAAAAAATTATCCTGTGCAGAAGGAATCAAAGGTGACAATTGACCTTTTAACCTTGACCAATGACCACCAACATGTGATCAGTATAGAATTTGGTATTATGATACTATAATGGTGTAGATATGAACCAGATCTGTTTAAGAGTTCCGAAGATATTTTGAATGATTCGGGACGGGACGGAACTGGAAGGGACAGGGCGTGTGGTAACGCTATATATTACCTCCTTCAAATGGCCGTGGTATAAAAAGCAGAGTGTGAGAGACTTACACAATGTAGGAGAGATCCATCGTTTTCTCCGGAGTGTCGGGGAAATGAGGGATCTTCTGATTTGCCTTTGTGGGCACACATTTTATAGACTTCTTCAGATTGTGGCCTATCTGCTTTGCTGCGGATTTCTAGAATGACAAAAACATACAAACATGTCTGTGAGAATAAATAGTTTATTTATGAAATTACAAAGTGAAAATATCACTTAACAAAAGAAATGAAACATTGACTGAAGAAAAGAAAACTAATAATTATATTGAAAATAATTCTAAGATATGTATGAAATGTAAAATACAGCACAAGTGCCGATATATAGATACAAAGATATACAGTTCTGTAATTCCCCTTTATACATTACGTTATAAGAAGCCTGTTTATAAAGATTGTTCGTTCTGTTTGCTCTCTCTCTCTGTCTCTCGTTAATAGATAAATGTACATGTTAACATACATAGGACGTGTACTCTTTCATATCATGGTCGTTGCTGTGGTTCCCAGAGGTCCGGCCCCTCCAGAAGCAGTCTTGGCACAACTGGTAGTTATAGCAACGCTGACACTTGTAACGGAACCCCATAAAGGACTCTCGGTGACAGCCCTCACACTGCACTGGATGGAACACTGGAACAATGACAGTGAGAGTTATCTCCCCTGGCATAGCTGTACTGTTTACTCCAATGTAGCATGTGCCATTCAATCCAAATATATTACACATAATTTTCTATGTGATCAAACTTGATCTAAATTCTGGAACTGGCCTCATCAAAGTTTCTTAAGTTAAGGAAATTCTTTAACTGAAAATTTTCCTTAGAAAAGTATTATTGGAATAAAGAACCTTTTTAAAATTCTATAATACTAAAATTACAGCGGAAAATTTTAAGCTAAGAAAGTTAAGTTAGGGAATATTGATGAGTATTACAAGTCATAGCATGTGTGACCCTGCAGCCTGGTGGTGAATAGGAATATTCCCTATTTTATTTTACTTGTATATCTATTTGAGTAAAATTTCATCAAAATGAAAAATATTGAGAGAATTGAGTCCAGACCTAGATGACCTTATGAAGGACATTAAACATTGTTCCCTACCATTTTCCACCTGAGCCATCCTGTTGAGTATAGGTAACCACATGAGGCACTGAGGTCCTGGGTCCGACATCATCACATTCAGAAAGTCATTCACATTCACCGGTGACCTCTGTTGGGGAAAAATAGTGCATATGTAATGGCGACCTCTGGTGGATCATTTGAAACATAATGATGTGGCGCCATCTCGTGGAGAACAAATTCCTGTACATCATTATGTGTCAGCATCTTGAGGAAAATTTCCTGTATATGATGATGTGTCAATATCTTGAAGAAAAGTTTCTGTACATAATTATGTGTCAACATCTTAAGACAAATTTCCTGTACATAATTATGTGTCAACATCTTAAGACAAATTTCCTGTACATAATTATGTATTAATGTATTAAGTCTTTGATTGGATGGGATAGATATCCTGTACCGAAAGATGTCATTAACCCCCCCCCCCCCCCCCCCCCTCCCCTCCCCCACATACACACACACAATGAAACAATTACCCTACTTCTGAAGTCCAAACCAGTACTATTCACACCTATTTCCTTTTAAAAAGTACTGATAATGGAGATTTACTGTCCACGAACTGTTTTAGTGATGCTTCATCTCTGACAGAGAGTAATTATTATTGATTAAAAACAAGAATAGGCTGCTCTATATTTTTTATACACAACACCAAAAGTTACATACGTAATACTAACCTTCAAAAGATCTGAGCTTCTGTTTTTTATCTTTCAAATTTAAACTGAATAGACAATTAATTGCTTCCTAAAGAAACTATTGTATTCTGACTCTATATTTTGTATGTAATTTCTGTTCAATCAAGAGTCCATCTTTAGGATGCTTTTAATATTTTTATCATTTATTGGTGTTAATTAGATATATTTCTGTACCTGTGTATTATTAATTGGTGTTATTAAATATATATCTATACCATGGGTGTGATTTTATGCCTTACTGTGACAAGCAATGTGTATGCTCTCTGCACCTTGTAACATTATCATCAAAAGACAATCTGACAAAACTGTTCAAACATTAAAATGCTCAAAGCAATCAAGTCAACAGTTTAATGATAAATTATCTAAGCATTCACATGAAATAGAGAACAAAAAGGGAAGCAACTCCTGAAAAATCAATAGTGTTGTGAGTGCACAACATGATGGAGATTTAAACTGCAGTTTCAAAGAAACCACATAAAACTGATGAGAGTTCTACTCTAGGTGTCTCTATAGAATTGGTATTATTCAAAGAATAGTTTGCCACAAAAGGGGCCATAACTCTATAAAAGAAATCAATTAAAGAGAAAGTAATTGGTGCTAGGTGCTAGGCACCAAAGCGTGTGATTGTGTTATAATCATCCTGTGAAGGAAATGTTCAATATTGTCCAGACAACATCGTTTCCTGCTGGACCTAGGCTAAACCTAAAAACTGTAATATTGGGACTTGTAGCTTTAATGTTCTACATTAACTGCTGAATATAACTGTCAATTCACTTGTATAACTGCAAATTCCCATGGCTGACTACAACTGTTAATTCTCATGGCTGGGTAAAACTGTTAATTCTGATGGCTGGCTATAACTATTAATTCTCATGGCTAGCTACAACTTTTAATTCTCATGACTGACAACAACTGTAAATTATCATGACTAACAACAACCGTTAATTCTCATGACTGACAACAACCGTTAATTCTCATGACTGACTATAACAGTTAATTCTCATGACTATCAACAACTGTTAATTCTCATGGCTGACAACAACTGTTAATTCTCATGGCTGACAACAACTGTTAATTCTCATGGCTGACAACAACTGTTAATTCTCATGGCTGACAACAACTGCTAATTCCCATGGCTGACAAAAACTGTTAATTCTCATGACTGACAACAACTGTTAATTCTCATGGCTGACAACAACCGTTAATTCTCATGACTGACAACAACAGTAAATTCTCATGACTGACTACAACTGTTAATTCTCATGACTGACAACAACTGTTAATTCTCATGGCTGACAACAACTGTTAATTCTCATGACTGACTATAACAGTTAATTCTCATGACTATCAACAACTGTTAATTCTCATGGCTGACAACAACTGTTAATTCTCATGACTGACAACAACTGTTAATTCTCATGGCTGACAACAACAGTTAATTCTCATGGCTGACAACAACAGTTAATTCTCATGGCTGACAACAACAGTTAATTCTCATGGCTGACAACAACTGTTAATTCTCATGACTGACTATAACAGTTAATTCTCATGACTATCAACAACTGTTAATTCTCATGGCTGACAACAACTGTTAATTCTCATGGCTGACAACAACTGTTAATTCTCATGGCTGACAACAACTGTTAATTCTCATGGCTGACAACAACTGTTAATTCTCATGACTGACTATAACAGTTAATTCTCATGACTATCAACAACAGTTAATTCTCATGACTATCAACAACTGTTAATTCTCATGGCTGACAACAACTGTTAATTCTCATGACTGACAACAACAGTTAATTCTCATGACTAACAACAACTGTTAATTCTCATGACTATCAACAACTGTTAATTCTCATGACTATCAACAACTGTTAATTCTCATGACTGACAACAACTGTTAATTCTCATGACTATCAACAACTGTTAATTCTCATGGCTGACAACAACTGTTAATTCTCATGACTGACAACAACAGTTAATTCTCATGACTAACAACAACTGTTAATTCTCATGACTATCAACAACTGTTAATTCTCATGACTATCAACAACTGTTAATTCTCATGACTGACAACAACTGTTAATTCTCATGACTATCAACAACTGTTAATTCTCATGGCTGACAACAACTGTTAATTCTCATGACTGACAACAACTGTTAATTCTCATGACTATCAACAACTGTTAATTCTCATGACTATCAACAACTGTTAATTCTCATGACTATCAACAACTGTTAATTCTCATGACTATCAACAACTGTTAATTCTCATGACTATCAACAACTGTTAATTCTCATGACTATCAACAACTGTTAATTCTCATGGCTGACAACAACTGTTAATTCTCATGACTATCAACAACTGTTAATTCTCATGACTATCAACAACTGTTAATTCTCATGACTGACAACAACCGTTAATTCTCATGACTGACTATAACAGTTAATTCTCATGACTATCAACAACTGTTAATTCTCATGGATGACAACAACTGTTAATTCTCATGGCTGACAACAACTGTTAATTCTCATGACTATCAACAACTGTTAATTCTCATGACTGACAACAACTGTTAATTCTCATGACTATCAACAACTGTTAATTCTCATGGCTGACAACAACTGTTAATTCTCATGACTGACAATAACTGTTAATTCTCATGACTATCAACAACTGTTAATTCTCATGACTATCAACAACTGTTAATTCTCATGGCTGACAACAACTGTTAATTCTCATGACTGACTATAACAGTTAATTCTCATGACTGACAACAACTGTTAATTCTCATGACTATCAACAACTGTTAATTCTCATGACTATCAACTGTTAATTCTCATGGCTGACAACAACTGTTAATTCTCATGACTGACTATAACAGTTAATTCTCATGACTATCAACAACTGTTAATTCTCATGGCTGACAACAACTGTTAATTCTCATGACTGACTATAACAGTTAATTCTCATGACTGACAACAACTGTTAATTCTCATGACTGACAACAACTGTTAATTCTCATGACTATCAACAACTGTTAATTCTCATGACTATCAACTGTTAATTCTCATGACTATCAACAACTGTTAATTCTCATGACTATCAACAACTGTTAATTCTCATGACTATCAACAACTGTTAATTCTCATGACTATCAACAACTGTTAATTCTCATGACTGACAACAACTGTTAATTCTCATGACTATCAACAACTGTTAATTCTCATGACTGACAACAACTGTTAATTCTCATGACTATCAACAACTGTTAATTCTCATGACTATCAACAACTGTTAATTCTCATGACTATCAACAACTGTTAATTCTCATGACTGACAACAACTGTTAATTCTCATGACTATCAACAACTGTTAATTCTCATGACTGACAACAACTGTTAATTCTCATGACTATCAACAACTGTTAATTCTCATGACTATCAACAACTGTTTATTCTCATGGCTGACAACAACTGTTAATTCTCATGACTATCAACAACTGTTAATTCTCATGGCTGACAACAACTGTTAATTCTCATGACTATCAACAACTGTTAATTCTCATGACTATCAACAACTGTTAATTCTCATGGCTGACAACAACTGTTAATTCTCATGACTGACAATAACTGTTAATTCTCATGACTATCAACAACTGTTAATTCTCATGACTATCAACAACTGTTAATTCTCATGGCTGACAACAACTGTTAATTCTCATGACTGACTATAACAGTTAATTCTCATGACTGACAACAACTGTTAATTCTCATGACTGACAACAACTGTTAATTCTCATGACTATCAACAACTGTTAATTCTCATGACTATCAACAACTGTTAATTCTCATGACTATCAACAACTGTTAATTCTCATGACTGACAACAACTGTTAATTCTCATGACTATCAACAACTGTTAATTCTCATGACTGACAACAACTGTTAATTCTCATGACTATCAACAACTGTTAATTCTCATGACTATCAACAACTGTTAATTCTCATGACTATCAACAACTGTTAATTCTCATGACTGACAACAACTGTTAATTCTCATGACTATCAACAACTGTTAATTCTCATGGCTGACAACAACTGTTAATTCTCATGGCTGACAACAACTGTTAATTCTCATGGCTGACAACAACTGTTAATTCTCATGACTGACTATAACAGTTAATTCTCATGACTATCAACAACAGTTAATTCTCATGACTATCAACAACTGTTAATTCTCATGGCTGACAACAACTGTTAATTCTCATGACTGACAACAACAGTTAATTCTCATGACTAACAACAACTGTTAATTCTCATGACTATCAACAACTGTTAATTATCATGGCTGACAACAACTGTTAATTCTCATGGCTGACAACAACTGTTAATTCTCATGACTATCAACAACTGTTAATTATCATGGCTGACAACAACTGTTAATTCTCATGACTATCAACAACTGTTAATTCTCATGACTATCAACAACTGTTAATTCTCATGACTATCAACAACTGTTAATTCTCATGACTATCAACAACTGTTAATTCTCATGGCTGACAACAACTGTTAATTCTCATGACTATCAACAACTGTTAATTCTCATGACTATCAACAACTGTTAATTCTCATGACTATCAACAACTGTTAATTCTCATGACTGATAACAACTGTTAATTCTCATGACTGATAACAACTGTTAATTCTCATGACTGACTATAACTGTTAATTCTCATGGCTGACAACAACTGTTAATTCTCATGACTATCAACAACTGTTAATTCTCATGACTGATAACAACTGTTAATTCTCATGACTGATAACAACTGTTAATTCTCATGACTGACTATAACTGTTAATTCTCATGGCTGAGAACAACTGTAAATTATCATGGCTGACAACAACAGTTAATTCTCATGGCTGACAACAACTGTTAATTCTCATGACTAAGAACAACTGTTTATTCACATGGCTGACAACAACTGCTAATTCTCATGACTGACTACAACTGTTAATTCTCATGGCTGACAACAACTTTTTATTATCATGACTGACTATAACATTTAATTCTCATGGCTGACAACAACTGTTAATTCTAATGACTAACAACAACTGTTGATTCTCATGGCTGAAAACAACAGTTAATTCTCATGACTGACTATAACTGTTAATTCTAATGACTAACAACAACTGTAAATTATCATGGCTGACAACAACTGTTAATTCTCATGGCTGAGAACAACTGTAAATTATCATGGCTGACAACAACTGTTTATTATCATGGCTGAGAACAACTGTAAATTATCATGGCTGACAACAACTGTTAGTTCGCATGGCTGACAAAAACTGTTAATTATCATGGCTGACAAAAACTGTGAATTCACATGGCTGACAACAACTGTTAATTCTCATGACTGACTATATTGTCACACAAGTGGACTTCACCCCAGTCCAGACACAAAATTTTGCTGAGTTGACCTTCTCCTCTATGTAAAGATTCTTAGGAACATTCACCCCCACTACAAATGACACTGGAGCACTGTGGCAGTAATCACAAGCTTCAATACACATTAGCATCTGTGGATTGATGGACTTCTCAGGAACATAAGACACAGACTCTAGTCATAGCACTACCAGAACCTTGTAATCTCCAGCCCACTAGATCCACTTTCTAACAGGTTTAGGCTTCACAATTGATGAGAAATTCAAGAACAGTACATATATCAATCACATTCCACTACACAAATAGAATTGAAAACCTTTTCATGCGATTAAAATACCCACTTATCATCAAATTTGAATTGCTTTGGACATGACAGATTAGAATCATTTCTCATGATAGTGTTTTCTCTAAACTCAGGATTAGAATAATATATCATCAAACAGCTCGCAGGTTTTGCTAAGAAATTCGTACAATCTAGCTAAATCTCATAATAAAATCAATGTCAGACTTCTCACAAATTACAGGAATGTCAGATTTCTCACAAGAATGTCAGTCTTCTCACAGGGATCAAAGGAATGTCAGACTTCTCACAATTTACAGCACCAGATCAAAGTGATGCAAATCTTCTCAAAGGAAAATAATAGCTCAGGATCATAGGGTTGTCAGTCTTTTCACTAGGAACTCAGGAAAATTGTACTTCTCACAAATTACAGCACCAGATAACAGGAATGACAGACTTCTCACAGGAATGTCAGACTTCTTATAGGAATGACAGACTTCTCACAGGAATATCAGACTTCTCACAGGAATGACAGACTTCTCACAGGAATATCAGACTTCTCACAGAAAAGACAGACTTCTCACAGGAATGACAGACTTCTCACAGGGATGTCAGACTTCTCACAGGAATGACAGACTTCTCACAGGAATGACAGACTACTCACAGGGATGACAGACTTCTCACAGGAATGACAGACTTCTCACAGGAATGACAGACTTCTCACAGGAATGTCAGACTTCTCACAGGAATGACAGACTTCTCACAGGAATATCAGACTTCTCACAGAAAAGACAGACTTTTCACAGGAATGACAGACTTCTCACAGGAATGACAGACTTCTCACAGGAATGACAGACTGCTCACAGGAATGACAGACTTCTCACAGGAATGACAGACTTCTCACATAACTGACAGACTTCTCATAGGAATGACATACTTCTCACAGGAATATCAGACTTCTCACAGGAATGACAGACTTCTCACAGGAATGTCATACCTCTCACAGGAATGACAGACTTCTCACAGAACTGACAGACTTCTCACAGGAATGTCAGACTTCTCACAGGAATGACAGACTTCTCACAGGAATGACAGACTTCTCACAGGAATGTCAGACTTTTCACAGGAATATCAGACTTCTCACAGGAATGACAGACTTCTCACAGGAATATCAGACTTCTCACAGAAAAGACAGACTTCTCACAGGAATGACAGACTTCTCACAGGAATGACAGACTTCTCACAGGGATGTCAGACTTCTCACAGGAATGACAGAATTCTCACAGGAATGACAGACTTCTCACAGGAATGACAGACTTCTTACAGGAATGACAGACTTCTCACAGGAATATCAGACTTCTCACAGGAATGACAGACTTCTCACAGGAATATCAGACTTCTCACAGAAAAGACAGACTTCTCACAGGAATGACAGACTTCTCACAGGAATGACAGACTTCTCACAGGGATGTCAGACTTCTCACAGGAATGACAGACTTCTCACAGGAATGACAGACTTCTCACAGGAATGACAGACTTCTCACAGGAATATCAGACTTCTCACAGAAAAGACAGACTTCTCACAGGAATGTCAGACTTCTTACAGGAATGACAGACTTCTCACAGGAATATCAGACTTCTCACAGGAATGACAGACTTCTCACAGGAATATCAGACTTCTCACAGAAAAGACAGACTTCTCACAGGAATGACAGACTTCTCACAGGAATGACAGACTTCTCACAGGGATGTCAGACTTCTCACAGGAATGACTTCTCACAGGAATGACAGACTTCTCACAGGAATGACAGACTTCTCACAGGAATGACAGACTTCTCATAGGAATGACAGACTTCTCACAGGAATGTCAGACTTCTCACAGGAATGTCAGACTTCTCACAGGAATGACACTTCTCACATGAATGACAGACTTCTCACAAGAATGTCAGACTTCTCATAGGATAGGAATGACAGACTTCTCACAGGAATGACAGACTTCTCACAGGAATGTCAGACTTCTCACAGGAATGTCAGACTTCTCACAGGAATATCAGACTTCTCACAGGAATATCAGACTTCTCCAAGGAATGTCAGACTTCTCACAGGAATGACAGACTTCTCACAGGAATATCAGACTTCTCACAGGAATGACAGACTTCTCACAGGAATATCAGACTTCTCACAGGAATATCAGACTTCTCAAAGGAATGTCAGACTTCTCACAGGAATATCAGACTTCTCAAAGGAATGTCAGACTTCTCACAGGAATGACAGACTTCTCAAAGGAATGTCAGACTTCTCACAGGATTGTCAGACTTCTCAAAGGAATGTCACAATGGAGGATCACAGGAATGTCAGACTTCTCACATGAATGTCAGACTTCTCACATGAATGTCAGACTTCTCACAGGAATGACAGACTTCTCACAGGAAGGTCAGACTTCTCAAAGGAATGTCAGACTTAACTTCTCATAGGATTGTCACAATGCAGGATCACAGGGATGTCATCCTTTTAGCCTTTCAGCTCAGAATATAATTGATATCTGCCCTCACCTCAAAATTACGGTACAGAATTATTTTCAGCATTTATATGCCATTCAACTCCAGATCAAAGTGTCATAAATTTCAGTTTTGGATCGGATATCTGCTTTCACACTTCAGGAACAGGATTTTTTCTGTCATATCGCAGGAAATATCTTTGAGGTCCTCAGCTGTGAGCAGATATTTGCTGTCAAACTCACAGTTGAAGATCTCAAAGATATTTTCTGTCAAACTCACAGTTGAAGATCTCAAAGATATTTTCTGTCATACTCACAGCTGAGGATCTCACAGATATTTTCTGTCAAACTCACAGTTGAAGATCTCAAAGATATTTCCTGTCATACTCACAGCTGAAGATCTCAAAGATATTTTCTGTCATACTCACAGCTGAGGATCTCACAGATATTTTCTGTCAAACTCACAGTTGAAGATCTCAAAGATATTTCCTGTCATACTCACAGCTGAAGATCTCAAAATCATCTTCTGTCATACTCACAACTGAGGATCTCAAAGATATTTCCTGCCATACTCACAGTTGAAGATCTCTAAGATATTTTCTGACATACTCACAGTTGAGGATCTCAAAGATATTTTCTGTCATACTCACAGTTGAGAATCTCAAAAATATTTTCTGTCATACTCACAGTTAAGGATCTCAAAAATATTTTCTGTCATACTCACAACTGAGGATCTCAAAGATATTTTCTGTCATACTCACAGTTGAGAATCACACAGTTAAAGATGAAGAGTTATCTGCTCTTAGTGTCACATAAGCATCAGCCTTGACAGCTTGAGACAATTACAGATAATGTTAAGGAAGATGTTATACCTCGGACAGACAAACATCAAACATTCATAGAGAGCTGATTCAACATAGCCACCTACTGGATAACTCAATCAATACAGTGTTTGAGATGTAGGCTACATGGGTATGTATAACACTGTTACAGGTACATAGAGCTCTCATTAACCAGGCAGAGACACATACACAGGTAAGAGTTAGGTGTGCTGGATAATTACATCACACTCAATGATGGGCAAATCAGGTCATCTCATGAATAACGTAACATACAGCTGGCCATAAACAAGAGGTAGTGTAAGTCTCACCTGTAGTCAATGGGTAGCGCACACATCAGCCATTCATGTTTATCGAACATTGGTTTTTTGTGGTATTTAGTTTGATTGAATTACATTCCAGCTAAAGCAGCAAAGAGTTCCAATGTGTATTTGTTGATGTGATGATACAGGTATTTATTACATACCTTTATGACCTAACTATAGAGATACAGGTATTTATTATATACCTTTATGACCTAACTATAGAGATACAGGTATTTATTACATACCTGTATGACCTAACTATAGAGATACAGGTATCTATTACATACCTGTATGATCTGAACTAGAGAGATACAGGTATTTATTACATACCTGTATGACCTAACTATAGAGATACAGGTATTTATTACATACCTGTATGGCCTTACTATAGAGATACAGGTATTTATTACATACTTGTATGATCTTACTATAGAGATATAGGTATTTATTACATACCTGTATAACCTAACTATAGAGATACAGGTATTTATTACATACCTGTATGACATTACTATAGAGATACAGGTATTCATTACATACCTGTTTGACCTAACTATAGAGATACAGGTATCTATTACATACCTGTATGATCTGACTATAGAGATACAGGTATTTATTACATACCTGTATGGCCTTACTATAGAGATACAGGTATTTATTACATACTTGTATGATCTTACTATAGAGATACAGGTATTTATTACATACCTGTATAACCTAACTATAGAGATACAGGTATTTATTACATACCTGTATGACATTACTATAGAGATACAGGTATTCATTACATACCTGTTTGACCTAACTATAGAGATACAGGTATCTATTACATACCTGTATGATCTGACTATAGAGATACAGGTATTTATTACATACCTTTATGACCTAACTATAGAGATACAGGTATTTATTACATACCTGTATGATCTGACTATAGAGATACAGGTATTTATTACATACCTGTATGACCTTACTATAGAGATACAGGTATTTATTACATACCTGTATGATCTGACTATAGAGATACAGGTATTTATTACATACCTTTATGACCTAACTATAGAGATACAGGTATTTATTACATACCTGTATGGCCTTACTATAGAGATCCAGGTATTTATTACATACCTGTATGACCTAACTATAGAGATACAGGTATTCATCACATACCTGTATAAAGTTGCTACAGTGATAATGAATCAATTAAATGTTAAAGGGTCAGGTGCCCAATAAGTGGGTTTTCTCCAAATACTCTAGTTACCTTCCATATAAGACCCCTTCCTCACTTACATCCAAGTCAACAAAATTGATTGTTTACATAACAATGATAAAACAGCGAAAAACAAAATCTGGAACGAAGATGTTCATCCTGTATGTCTAAAGCTTAACCGAGGTTCACAAATACCACAAAAATAGGTAAAATCTTTGCTGTTTACTGAGACCTAAAATTATTTAAGTAGTGCAATATCTTATATCGAGGTTAGCATACTCACGCCATCGAAACAGGCCCGGGACGCCATCTCATTGTAGCCAAAAGACGGCCCCTCAAAAACAGCTGTGGGGAGGGTTAACAGGTCCCTTAAGTAATCCTCAAAACGTTGTCTATTCAAATATCCGCTAGAGTCAGACAACTGGGTAAAAATATCTGAAAGAGTTTATAAACACATGTATTACAAAAAAATATAAAGTAAAACTTTCCTAAGATGACGCAAATACCTGCTGATAAGAAAGTCAGTTAAAATCCTCGAATTTGGCTCACCCTTATTTATTTTGAAATCCTTTAATAAATCAAGTATATGATGGACTAATAGAATCTAACACGGGTCTGTTTCGTGGACAGGGATATCTCAAGCCTCGTGTAAGAGTTTGGCCAGTCAGCACGAGTTGCTGAGTGCTGGCTAGCCAAACTCTTACTTGAGGGTTAAATTGAGATATCCTTTTTTGCAGAAAAAAATTACGTATGTTATTGTGAGCAGCGTCATATAACACATGCCAGCTGTCTTTACCCCTCTGTGTGAGATCCATTTATTGTTTCCCTAGCAACCGCGGGATAAGCCTGTGAAGAATGTGAAAATATTTCCTCTGGTTCTGAACATTTAACTATGCTATATAGCAGTTAGATTTCGCAAGAGTTTAATTTTCACTATATTCGGTTTTCTGCTAAAATAGGCAAATTCTTAACACCAGCAAAATATTTAGCATAACACTGACATTTTCGAGATATGTCATAGAACAGTAACATTACTGTGTGAAAATACAACTCAACAACATTACATAAAATATTAGAGCACCTGTTAATCAAACAAGAAATAAAAGTTGGGATGTGAAATATATTCTGATAATGGATGAATAATAATTTTCACAATACATCCTTGTTTTAGTCACGTGTCAAGAGACATGGTGTAATTGTAGCACCAAATACTAGACAACTGTGTCTACTTTAAAGTGTGATACTGTATAACATATATCACTAGAGGAAATAGAACATCATAATTTGTTTACTTTGTGAATTAAAGAAATTTGTTGTGACATGTTCAAGTTCTAGTCGTTACTTTATGAATCATTCTTCCAGGTCTTGAATTGGTTTGCAGCTTTTGTTTATGTCAACTTTGTCAGTGTGAATTACCTAAGCTCAATCCTATAAGCCACCTTATAGCAGTATAACTCTGCCACACACAGAAGACTTCCAATAATGTATGATTTTATGACACTATAGTTACAGCAGATGGATTTGAGATTCTTGACAGGCTGAGAGTTGTCACCATCACCGTATCAAATTCAAGCCAGGCTCTACAGTATATATGACATATACAGCCCCTCAAAATGTTTGGTGCTTTTAGTAGGAGACAGTCTAACATACAATTACAACATTAAGGACTGTCAATGCCTGTTAAAACAAATGTAAGCAATTAAAAAATGCATATATGAGCTATATTAACAGATATTTATGAGTGAAATATTTTAAAACTTGAAATTGGAAAATCCATATCAGTGTTTGAAGCTGTGAACTGCCAAGGGAACAGGGCTAAGTAAGTGCACATTATCCTTAAAATGAGGAAAAACAAAAGTGCATGTTTGTATTAGTAATCCTAAACAAAAGGCAATTGTGAGAAATATTTGTCATATTGAAACCCATTTATGGAGGTTCTCGGGTCCAGTTCTCATGTGTTGTTTAATTAAATCCACCCCAATGGGGCCTAGTTTCCATGACAACTTGTGGGTGTGACTCACACTTCTATCAGGTAAGGCCTAATCCCCTCCATGTACAATAACCGCAAATTAAATTCAGAAACAATTACAGGAACAAAAGCTTAATGTGTTTTTTAATGATAGAAGTGATTGCAATGCGAGTCAACATTTTGCTATAGTCAAGCTGAACAGTAATTAAAGAGGATTTTAAAAATGCTATGTAAATTTTCTTTGCACTGTAGCAATTATTTATTCTAACCTAAACAGAGAAAAACAAGTTTAAACCTAGTAAACATATATTGGTGCTATTTCCTAATTGTTCATTATGTCTAAGGGAAAAATTGTACTTAATTACATGCTCTTAAATGTTTGAGAATATTTTTTTCATTACTGTTAATTTTTTTTCTTAGTTTCAGATATTTAACAGAAAGTCATCAAATCATATGTGTAAGCATGAAAAAGGGAAAGCATGAAAAAGGGAGATATGCATTAGGAAGAGTACATAGATACATGTACACAGGAGATATATGGTATACACAGGATATATGGGGTATACACAGGAGATATGGGTATACACAGGAGATATGGGGTATACACAGGAGATATGGGGTATACACAGGAGATATATGGGTATACACAGGATATATGGGGTATACACAGGAGATATGGGGTATACACAGGAGATATGGGGTATACACAGGAGATATGGGGATATACACAGGAGATATGGGGTATACACAGGAGATATGGGGTATACACAGGAGATATGGGTATACACAGGATATATGGGTATACACAGGAGATATGGGTATACACAGGATATATATGGTATACACAGGATATATGGGGTATACACAGGAGATATGGGGTATACACAGGAGATATGGGGTATACACAGGAGATATATGGGTATACACAGGAGATATGGGGTATACACAGGAGATATGGGGTATACACAGGAGATATGGGGTATACCCAGGAGATATGGGGAATACACAGGAGATATGGGGTATACACAGGAGATATGGGGTAATACACAGGAGATATGGGGTAATACACAGGAGATATGGGGTATATACAGGAGATATGGGGTATACTACAGGAGATATGGGGTATATACAAGGAGATATGGGGTATATACAGGAGATATGGGAAATACACAGGAGATATGGGGTATACACAGGAGATATGGGGTATACACAGGATATATGGGGTATACACAGGAGATATGGGGTATACACAGGAGATATGGGGTATACACAGGAGATATGGGGTATACACAGGAGATATGGGGTATACACAGGAGATATGGGGTATACTACAGGAGATATGGGGAATACACAGGAGATATGGGGTATACACAGGAGATATGGGGAATACACAGGAGATATGGGGTATACACAGGAGATATGGGGAATACACAGGAGATATGGGGTATACACAGGAGATATGGGGTATACACAGGAGATATGGGAATACACAGGAGATATGGGGTATACACAGGAGATATGGGGTATACACAGGAGATATGGGGTATACACAGGAGATATGGGGAATACACAGGAGATATGGGGTATACACAGGAGATATGGGGAATACACAGGAGATATGGGGAATACACAGGAGATATGGGGTATACACAGGAGATATGGGGTATACACAGGAGATATGGGGTATACACAGGAGATATGGGTATACACAGGAGATATGGGGAATACACAGGAGATATGGGGTATACACAGGAGATATGGGTATACACAGGAGATATGGGGTATACACAGGAGATATGGGGTATACACAGGAGATATGGGGGTATACACAGGAGATATGGGGTATACACAGGAGATATGGGGAATACACAGGAGATATGGGGTATACACAGGAGATATGGGGTATAACAGGAGATATGGGGAATACACAGGAGATATGGGGTAATACACAGGAGATATGGGGTATACACAGGAGATATGGGGATACACAGGAGATATGGGGTATACACAGGAGATATGGGGTATACACAGGAGATATGGGGTATACACAGGAGATATGGGGTATACACAGGAGATATGGGGTATACACAGGAGATATGGGGAATACACAGGAGATATGGGTATACACAGGAGATATGGGGTATACACAGGAGATATGGGGTATACACAGGAGATATGGGGTATACACAGGAGATATGGGGTATACACAGGAGATATGGGGTATACACAGGAGATATGGGGTATACACAGGAGATATGGGGTATACACAGGAGATATGGGGTATACACAGGAGATATGGGGTATACACAGGAGATATGGGGTATACACAGGAGATATGGGGTATACACAGGAGATATGGGGTATACACAGGAGATATGGGGAATACACAGGAGATATGGGGAATACACAGGAGATATGGGGTATACACAGGAGATATGGGGTATACACAGGAGATATGGGGTATACACAGGAGATATGGGGTATACACAGGAGATATGGGGTATACACAGGAGATATGGGGTATACACAGGAGATATGGGGTATACACAGGAGATATGGGGTATACACAGGAGATATGGGGATATACACAGGAGATATGGGGTATACACAGGAGATATGGGGTATACACAGGAGATATGGGGTATACACAGGAGATATGGGGTATACACAGGAGATATGGGGTATACACAGGAGATATGGGGTATACACAGGAGATATGGGGAATACACAGGAGATATGGGGTATACACAGGAGATATGGGGTATACACAGGAGATATGGGGTATACACAGGAGATATGGGGTATACACAGGAGATATGGGGTATACACAGGAGATATGGGGTATACACAGGAGATATGGGTATACACAGGAGATATGGGTATACACAGGAGATATGGGGTATACACAGGAGATATGGGGTATACACAGGAGATATGGGGTATACACAGGAGATATGGGGTATACACAGGAGATATGGGGAATACACAGGAGATATGGGTATACACAGGAGATATGGGGTATACACAGGAGATATGGGGTATACACAGGAGATATGGGGTATACACAGGAGATATGGGGTATACACAGGAGATATGGGTATACACAGGATATATGGGTATACACAGGAGATATGGGGTAAGATATGGGAGGATACACAGGAGATATGGAGTATACACAGAGATATGGGGTATATACACAGGAGATATGGGGAATACACAGGAGATATGGGGTATACACAGGAGATATGGGGTATACACAGGAGATATGGGGTATACACAGGAGATATGGGGTATACACAGGAGATATGGGGTATACACAGGAGATATATGGGTATACACAGGATATATGGGGTATACACAGGAGATATGGGGTATACACAGGAGATATGGGGTATATACAGGAGATATGGGGTATATACACAGGAGATATGGGGAATACACAGGAGATATGGGGAATACACAGGAGATATGAGGTATACACAGGAGATATGGGTATACACAGGAGATATGGTATATAAACAGGAGATATACACAGGAGATATGGGGTATACACAGGAGATATGGGGTATACACAGGAGATATGGGTATACACAGGAGATATGGGGTATACACAGGAGATATATGGTATACACAGGAGATATGGGGTATACACAGGAGATATGAGGTATACACAGGAGATATGGGGTATACACAGGAGATATGGGGTATATACAGGAGATATAGGGTATACACAGGAGATATGGGGTATACACAGGAGATATGAAGTATACACAGGAGATATGGGTATACACAGGAGATATGGGGTATACACAGGAGATATGGGAAATACACAGGAGATATGGGGAATACACAGGAGATATGGGGTATACACAGGAGATATGGGGAATACACAGGAGATATGGGGTATACACAGGAGATATGGGGTATATACAGGATATATGGGGTATACACAGGATATATGGGGAATACACAGGAGATATGGGTATACACAAGAGATATGTGGTATACACAGGAGATATGGGGAATACACAGGAGATATGGGTATACACAGGAGATATGTGGTATACACAGGAGATATGGGGAATACACAGGAGATATGGGGAATACACAGGAGATATGGGGTATATACAGGAGATATGGGGTATACACAGGATATATGGGGAATACACAGGAGATATGGGGTATACACAAGAGATATGGGGTATATACAGGAGATATGGGGAATACACAGGAGATATGGGGTATACACAAGAGATATGGGGTATATACAGGAGATATGGGTATACACAGGAGATATGGGGAATACACAGGAGATATGGGGTATACACAAGAGATATGTGGTATACACAGGAGATATGGGGAATACACAGGAGATATGGGTATACACAGGAGATATGTGGTATACACAGGAGATATGGGGAATACACAGGAGATATGGGGAATACACAGGAGATATGGGGTATACACAAGAGATATGGGGTATACACAAGAGATATGGGGTATACACAAGAGATATGTGGTATACACAGGAGATATGGGTATACACAGGATATATGTGGTATACACAGGAGATATGGGGAATACACAGGAGATATGGGGTATACACAAGAGATATGGGGTATACACAAGAGATATGGGGTATACACAAGAGATATGGGGTATACACAGGAGATATGGGGAATACACAGGAGATATAGGGTATACACAGGAGATATGTGGTATACACAGGAGATATGGGGAATACACAGGAGATATGGGGTATACACAGGAAATATGGGTATACACAGGATATATGGGTATACACAGGATATATGGGGTATACACAGGAGATATGGGGTATACACAGGATATATGGGTATACACAGGATATATGGGTATACACAGGATATATGGGGTATACACAGGAGATATGGGTATACACAGGATATATGGGTATACACAGGAGATATGGGGTATACACAGGATATATGGGTATACACAGGATATATGGGTATACACAGGAGATATGGGGAATACACAGGAGATATGGGGAATACACAGGAGATATGGGGTATACACAGGAGATATGGGGTATATACAGGAGATATGGGGTATACACAGGAGATATGGGGTATACACAGGAGATATGGGGTATACACAGGAGATATGGGGAATACACAGGAGATATGAGGTATACACAGGAGATATGGGGTATACACAGGAGATATGGGGAATACACAGGAGATATGGGGTATACACAGGAGATATGGGGAATTCACAGGAGATATGGGATATACACAGGAGATATGGGGTATACACAGGAGATATGGGGAATACACAGGAGATATGGGGTATACACAGGAGATATGGGGAATACACAGGAGATATGGGGAATACACAGGAGATATGGGGTATACACAGGAGATATGGGGAATACACAGGAGATATGGGGAATACACAGGAGATATGAGGTATACACAGGAGATATGGGGAATACACAGGAGATATGGGGAATACACAGGAGATATGGGTATACACAGGAGATATGTGGTATATACAGGAGATATGGGGAATACACAGGAGATATGGGGTATATACAGGAGATATGAGGTATACACAGTAAATATAAGGTAGGCAGTATGAAGGGAAGGCAGTAAATACCAGGCATGGAATAACTCACAGCGTAGCTTGTCCATCAATTTTCCAGCACACATATGGGACAATGCTACCTTGAGGCAAAACACTCGAATACGCCCTCGACCAGCACTGTCAAAGAATAAAACCAAGTTAAAAGACATGTTACTTATAATTATTTTGAAAGCCAAACAGATTCTAAATTATTTTACAGGTAGGATACATGTACATGTATAGTTGGGTAGCTTCCAGAACTCCATCACCTTGTTAGAGGTAATTATAATGAGTTGCATATGTTCTCGAAAATATCAAAGCATTTGTAATTAATGTCTTCAGGTATCCTAACGATAATATGAGCTGTTTTTAATCTTGAAGTATATGTTAATTGAAGTACAAACTTGTTCATGGTATTTTCAAACTTAACCAATATGATTTTATAATGAGAACACTAATTTAAAAGTGATTATAAAAAGGGATTTGATGTACAAGTGGTGGTACGAATGGAAAGCTATGTTCCCTCCTTAACTTTGTTGTTTGGGGATAATAAGATATTTTAATTACTTGGCTGCCCTTACTAGATAGTGTAGGTAGACAAGGTATGACAAGACACCTGAGTTTTCCTGTCTTTGGTGTTGATGAGCCACTTATAGCTAAAACACCTATCTTTACCTGTATTAAGAGTTGATGAGCTAGCTAAGACACTGGTCTTTACCTGTTGTAAGAGCTGATGAGCTAGCTAAGACACCTGTCTTTACCTGTTGTATGAGTTGATGAGCTAGCTAAGACACCTGTCTTTACCTGTATTAAGAGTTGATGAGCTAGCTAAGACACCTGTCTTTACCTGTTGTAAGAGCTGATGAGCTAGCTAAGACACCTGTCTTTACCTGTTGTAAGAGTTGATGAGCTAGCTAAGACACCTGTCTTTACCTGTCGTAAGTGTTGATGAGCTAGCTTAGACACCTGTGTATAGCTGAGACACCTAAGTTTACCTGTTCCAGGTGTTGATGAGCCAGCTAAGACACCTGTCTTTACCTGTCGTAAGTGTTGATGAGCTACCTAAGACACCTGTCTTTACCTGTCGTAAGTGTTGATGAGCTACCTAAGACACCTGTGTTTACCTGTTGTAAGAGTTGATGAGCTACCTAAGACACCTGTCTTTACCTGTCTTTACCTGTCGTAAGTGTTGATGAGCTACCTAAGACACCTGTCTTTACCTGTCGTAAGCGTTGATGAGCCAGCTAAGAAGCATCTGTATACACTGATCATTGTCGACTTGTTGTGGGGAGGGAAGGCGCTTGTTCAGATGACAGAATATACTTGACAATACTGACTCCACCCGTGACCCGTTGAGCTCGGACTCCGGCTCCAGAGTGTTGAGGCCATTCTCACGGAAGGCCTCGATTATATTCCATATGTCCACTAGGTAAACTGCCAACCCAACAAATACAGACTTTATTTGTGTCAACTTTCAGAATAAAGAGACATTCACATACACATTAATTTTTGTATATCTGAAAAAGACATCAAACTGCTGACATAAGGACTACCTGATTTTACATTACCACATTTCTACATAAAGTAACCGTTATTACAGAAATAAAAGAAGCTGTTTTATGTCCATTTGCCAGAAAATAAAAGCTTGATTTATTTTTATAGAGAGGCATCTTTAAAGCTATAATTTTTTTTTCTTGATGTTTCACATCAGGGAAAGAGATTTCTCACATGAAGTATTTACTGTGTAGCTGTTTTAGGAGAACACTTCACAGTTTTGTTTCTTTAACAAATTTTACAAATCAATTAAAATTTTATGTAACGCTGCCGACAGTCAATAGCCCTAGCGAACATTAACCAATATACAGGATTTAGGATTCCGGTCCTGTGAATGTACCACTTTTATTCTGTAATGAGCCCAGGGGATCAGCATTAACTTCGACTCAAAGTAGAGGGAGGCCTTATTACCAGGCCATGAAATACTGTTCGTTACCAATAATACTGAACGGCAATAGACACGGGTGGGCCTTTTACCAGGCATGGGCATATTGCTGGAAAACGCCATAGTGAAAATAAAAACAACCTGTATCATCTGAACATACATCTATAGGAATGCTCCACTGCCATTTCCGACCATGACTAAACTGACACACTGTCATATCCGACACACTCAGTCCCACACTGTGTCGGTAAAGACAGGTTTCACTGTAATAATATTTTTCAGCTCATTTCAATAGTATGATATAATATAAATTTTCCTTGTGTAAAAAGTTCCTTAAGACACCAAGATTACAGTGCAGTGTTTCATCTAATCGTGGGATGATTGACGCACAGATGGTAAGATTACGACAAGCTAACCCAGGTCAAGTGTGTCAATACACAATGGCAGGTATCATACATGTGCGGCAGGCATTAGTGATGATCGCCTGGCAATGTTAACGGTCTGTGTTAAACGTTTTATTGACAGACAAGTTAAATATCATGGTAACAGAGCTTAAAGGGTGCAGGAAATCTTAATCCCTTGAGAGTGAAATTGGAAGTTTTTTGGTTTTTTTTATCGTTTCTCCCCTCCCCCTCCAACTGTCGCGTGTCAATAGCTCCCATCGTCACCCTGTTCCGGTACTTAAAGCACCGATATCAGGAGAACCAGATCTTAACAACTCCATTGCAGCAGGTCATAGCCCAATAAAACCTCATATGAAGTAGAAAGGTTATTGATTGTGATTAACATCCACTGATGGGAAAAGCCATCGCCCACCGTCATTCTTCTCCCAATCAACACACCACATAGAAAGGACAATTAACACGTGGGAAAAGTCGGGGGGGGGGGGGGGGGGGGGGGGGGGGGGGGGGGGGACTGAAGAAATGAAGAACACCTCTCCTGTTTTACAGAATTACATGGCACAGACACATGGCTCCTTGGCACATGTAAGCAATCTCAGTTCGATTTTGAAATTCTATGACAACGAGAGATGCTGGTGAAATCTTGCAAAGAAATTCTACTACACAAGGGACAACAATATGGAAGAAGACATGACCAAAAGGTTGAGAATCCCCCATCTCACACAGATTTTCATTTCATTATTTGACAGTTGATATGCAGATTCGCAATGCCATTTTGACAATAAGTTTGGCCCTTAAGGGACAAAATTTACAACCATGATGTATCCAACCCTCCAGGCTCAGCAGGTCTGATAATTGTGATCCGACCATCCTTCCCCGAGACAGAACCAGACTGATGGTCCGGATAGACACAGCCATACCGATGATAACTGAAATGTGACACCCCGTCACACACTTTCCCGACTGGTGTTATCGGAATATCTCACTCATCGCGTAACCACATAGCTCTAATCTGAGCTAATGTATCAATCACCATATCCGTTCTATACCTTTTTATGACACGTTTTACCCAATTATCTGAAAACATTTTCAATAATGGATGACACACCCATATTAGTGCTACCGTATTTTCAACCATCAAAGTCCATTTATTTGACCACATGACGGTTTTAATTGACAGTTTCTGGCACCCAGTGGCGATTCCAATACTACAGCTGATGTAAGGAGGAGTTAGGTGTTTGACGAGGATCGTGAGTGACAGACGATTTCCTCAGAGATCTGTAGCGATGCTCTGCTTTCATTGTTTTAAAACCTAAGTATTGATCTGTGAATTAATTGTCCTGGCATTCTTACTAAGGTAATGCTAAGTGTATTCATAAACACCGGACACAATTTGTATTTTGATAGCATAATCCATTAATAGTTACAAATCAATCTTTCGGTGCCTAAAATTTTGTCTTTAAACCAAACTGCACCATGAAATTTAGGTATCAACCATCTTTTGTCTCCAAACTAAGAGCCTAACAATCAAATTTAATTGCTCAAACCTTTTGACTTTCAATCAAATTTAAAAATGGAATATAGTTGCTATCTTGAAATCAAACTTGAATGAAAATTAGTTAAACAAATAATTCAAAGTTAAACTTATTTCGGTTCATAATGTTACTTACTAAATCCAGGTTAACCAGGACGTTGTGGATGAGAAAATTCTCAATGTTTTATGGATAATTTTTCATCATCTATTACAAGGACGTGAATATGTCACTTTTTAACAATCACTGTTAATACCAGGAAATCCTGTACATTAAGACCATTTAAATGTTCACAGTCTACCTATTTCACCACCATTTTGACACAGGTAGATTTTGTATGCTGCAGGGCCATACTATCCCTTGAAACATTTCTCAGCTAAGACAATGTCAGCGGAGATTGACAATGATACGACTCAGGAAAATACCAAATCATCTAAGTTCCTATGAAACATCTGCCAACATTTTAAATCTAACACTATATTGGTACAAATTGATAATGATACGACTCGGAGAAAACCAAACTTAAGTTCCCATGAAATATCCTCTTACATTTTTAAACTAACACTAGGTTGGTATAAGGTGATGATGATATGACTCGGAGAAAACCAAACTAAAGTTCCCATGTAACGATCTCCAACATTTCTAAACCACCCTTTGGGGAGCACTTAAACTTATGCCAACATTCCTCTCCTAAAGGACATGTAAACGCAGTGTCCCAGACACATCATAAAATCACTACACACAATTTATTATCATTTAATTTTAAAATTCACAGATTTTTTTTTTCACATTAACATTGTGTTTTGTCCTTTTCTAATTTTCTTGTGAACTCCTTTAACTTTTATGAACCTCCCCCATGTAATTTACACCGGAGAAACGCGTACTCGGACACTTTTATAATGAAGTAGACAAATGTGGACCATATTGTACAGAAACACGTTCAATTACGTTATATAATGTAATTTTGGACTGAGTTTGAAAAAACCTGATCAGGTTGATATACTGTCTAAAACAGGAATTTTTATACAGTAATTTTTCACAAAAATCTCAAATCTTGAAAAATATTCTTTAACTTGGTTGATAAAACTTGGTTTTAAGTTTTAATTTTCCCTATTTTTGAAAAATATTAAAGAAAAAATGTTTGGTTAAGATAATAAGTAAAGATTATCGGGATTATATCAAATTTACCTCAATCATAAGAAAGATCACCTGGACTAAAATAAAGGCGAACAAGTTCTATGTGACCAAATGTCCTCATTGACTGGGACTCTTATTCCACCCACTAACATGTGACCAATGCTGTAGTTAGGACAAAGCAAAACCTACGATTAGTTTTCTTCTGGACAAATCGAAGTTTGCATGCAGTCCTGTATGTTGCGAATCGGATGACATCAAAGTTGTGGCCTCCTGAAAAACAAACAAAACAAAAATTCACGCAAACATCTATCAAAAACTGTTTAACATCCAATCAACAGTAGTGGTCATTAAGGATGACCTCCCCTGTGTGCCTGATGCATGTGTGTAGTGCATGTGTGTGTATCGGGAGACTGCAGTATGTTTTTGTTTGACTCCTTGAGATAGTGCGAAAATGATTGTCAAATAATAGTGCTTCCTCACTGACGCAAACTGTAACACCAGTTATTTATACTACATAAACAACTAAATATAATTACAATTGGTCACAGCTGAAACAATACCTTATGGTATGTGAAGACACACAACAATATCAAGACTTGTAACACAATCAAAGGTATGCTTATTTATGGTTTGTTTTGTTTAAGGTCCTATTAACAGCCAGGGTCATTTAAGGATGTGCCTGGTTTTGGAGGTGGAGAAAAGCCGGATTCCCCGGAGAAAAACCACAGGCCTATATGGTCAGTACCAGGCAAATGGCCCACATAGGTTTCGAACACGTGACCCAGAGTTGGAGGGCTGTGATAAAGTATCGGGACACCTTAACCACTCGGCCACTACAGGGTAAATGGCAAAGGTATGCCATTTTATGAATAAGGATATCAAGTTCTGATGTATATTGATTAGTAGATTGAACCAACGTAATTTTAAATTATCTAGGTGAACTTGAAAATTTATTTTCTATTTATATCTAACTCTGGATCAAGCCATCACTTAGTTACAAACCTTTATCCATAGCAACTCAGTGTTTTTTTACCCCTGACCATTTTAAAGAAAAAATAATCCAAAACATGCTATTTTAGCAAGAGAACCCTGGATGAATTAAGCTACATTTTGGGGGAAAAAATTAAAGAAAAGAAAATATTGCAAAGAAGCTAATTTTGTATTTCTAGTAACTGATTTTTGACACCTGGCCTTTTGCCATGAGAAGCAATCCCAGGTAAGAACTTTGAGCAAATGAGCCTGTGTAAGCATTTAGCACAGGGTTTTTCTATAAGGACTATATATATAGAATTTTTCAGGTTGACTATACATACTATCAATTCCATGCAGCTAGGAATTTATAGTACCACAAATGAATAATGTATTTATAAACACCCTGCATTCAAATCAACATACATATCTATATATTTACATCTAAGGATACAAAATTATCATAATCCATTATCTAAATTTATATTTTTTGTTATTGGGGTATCTCCACTGCAAAGTCACCTGGAAGCTTTTAACAATAGAAGTGAGTTTATGTGGAAGAAGAGCTCAAATGACACTGACCAAGTTCTCCGGTAACATGCATATATAGGGACAATCAAAAACATGTACACATGTACAGTAACAAATCAGGATGGAGAGACACGTTGTCTATCGATCATTTGATGCTGGAGGGGAAAAAATTCAAAAAATTTTTGTTCATTTAAAAAAAAATAAAATTAGGAAGACACATGGAAAATGCATTATTCTCTCAAAGGTCACGTAGTGGTAAACTATTACGTTTTATATAGGGGTACTGTGTTCAGTTCACTAACACTCACTACCATTAATTAACCAGACATACGGGTGTCCCCACTCTTCACTTCAGCCTCTTAATGGTAATTCACTGTAGACTAGCAATACTGTTAGACAATCCTTTCTATTGAAAATGAAGTCATTCATTATACATATCTGGGGCTAAACGTCTTGTTAACCAGCTGTATAGGACTACCGCCATTTCTCCAACTGTATAAGGAGAGTGCCGGAGGGCTGCGGAAGCCTTACAAATCCACAACAATGGCTGTTCGCAGACATGTCAATGACAGCAGCGTATCGTAATTCACATCATTGTCAACTTTCAAAACAAATAAAAAAAGACAAAAATACAGAGAATGAAAATCAATCCATGCTTGGTTGTGAAGCTTCAACAGAAAATTTGAAGGATGATAAGAATTGGCTTTATAAAGTTCAAACATAAAACAAATTAGAACTGGGTCCTCCAGCTAAAACCAATGTAGGATTTCTAAGAAGATTATAATTACTTGTAATGAAGGAAGAATTTGCCATAATGAAAATTAGTTGCATTAACAGAACGGGTTTGCCTTGAAGACTGGGCTAATTGAGGACACAGGTGGGTAAGTGTGTGGCCATGCAATGGGATGTGAAGAGCCCTTGATTAACTATGAGTGGCCCCCGATTGTGTCCTAATTATGGCAAGGCACATAAAGATAACTCGTGATTTGTCACAATCCCTCCTATTAACACAATATCAATGACATATTGATCGCCCAGTGGGAATTGCCTCTCACAAAACAGCATTCCAGAAAAAAACCTACGCATCTCGGTGACGAGCTGACGGTTATCTCTGAATGTGTCGGATGCTGGACTGAGGTCCTCTAAAATCTTGTTCTCATCTTCAGCATTAGTACCCTGGATATAGCCTGAAAGTATACAAATCAGTCTCAAATCAGTCTTACCATGTTGTCATTACAGCAATAAGTTTTGGCAAAGTTCCAGTAATCCAGCAAAATGAACAGCGAACAAAAACAATGAAAAATATTTAAGTCACTCACCAACTCTTACAGTTATCTGATCAACATTTACAAATACCATTCATCATTAAAAGCATTTATTATCATGTACAACAAATACAAAATCTTAAGTTGGCCAGCAGGTCTGGTATTCAAGATTTTACGATATGTATCCACAGTTTCCCAATAAGACAATATGACTTCTAATTTGAGCCTCTTGTAACCTTCAGCTCGGGCACCATCCTAATCTAACGACCCAGGGGGCCTGTCGCAAAGTCAATGACCGCACATGCAATTGCACCACACAAACGTGTCGTGAAACCAAATCAATTTCAGTTTACGACATAAATGCATGCCAAAAGCCCCTCTCAAAGGACACAAATTTGAATGAATCCACTTTGTTTTCAAAGTACAAAGCTAATTATGTCCATGTCCAAAGATAACACATAGTTCATTGAACACAAATATAGCACTTAAAGGTATTGTCCAAAGGTCTATCTCCGATGAAGGAAAGGTCTAATTCTTAAAACTTTTAGTTATTTCCTAATATATTCCCTATAGATTTCCTTTTTACAGAAACAACTTTGCTTCATTACGGGGAGTCTAAACTATGACATGAAATTGTGACGGACTCGTATCAGTAATTTTCTTTTAAACAGGAAAATAACTTACCAAGGCCTGTATATAGTAGACTAGCCATGTGACACTTTACCTTAACAGGAAATAACTTACCAAGGCCTGTATATAGTATACTAGCCATGTGACACTTTACCTTAACGGGAAATAACTTACCAAGGCCTGTTTATATAGTAGACTAGCGATGTGACACTTTACCTTAACGGGAAATAACTTACCAAGGCCTGTATATAGTAGACTAGCCATGTGACACTTTACCTTAACGGGAAATAACTTACCAAGGCCTGTTTATATAGTAGACTAGCGATGTGACACTTTACCTTAACGGGAAATAACTTACCAAGGCCTGTATATAGTAGACTAGCCATGTGACACTTTACCTTAACAGGAAATAACTTACCAAGGCCTGTTTATATAGTAGACTAGCGATGTGACACTTTACCTTAACGAGAAATAACTTACCAAGGCCTGTTTATATAGTAGACTAGCGATGTGACACTTTACCTTAACGGGAAATAACTTACCAAGGCCTGTTTAATTTAGTAGAAAAGTGAGACACTATCTTAATTTAATACAAATTTATCATTTATGTTGGGCACACCATTTTGTATATATTTTTATACATATAACCAGAAGAAATCATTTTTATGATCATTCCTGCAAATATTGGATACCTGCACATCCACTGCATCGTTTTACAATATACACCTCAGTTATGACCACAATATACTCACAGACACAAAAATTCGAGAAGTCAAAGGGTGTAGATAAATATGAACTAGGTCACAAGTTTTCATCTTAATGTCGGATGTAATATCAACTTTTATACCTCCTCCATATTTATATACATAATATGTCTCATAAAAGTTGTAACTTAAGAAATGGTTGTGAAAGTTGTGTTCGGCTTCATTCCCCAGTGGACTACATGATTCGTACAGACACATAAACAAGACAATCGGACGACTCCCAAGTTGTGTGATCCCAGCCTTGTGACCCCGGTAGCGGCTCCTAGTTACAGCAGAATGGACCAAAGGGGACTACTCAAAGACATCTGTATACTAGTAATGCTGTCAGAAGAGAAATCTTGTCATCTTCTCAGATGTCATCCTCTAGATTTCAGTCTATACCCGATATAGCAGCTCCCATAATGCCTCACTTCCTGTGTAAATGGTATTAATGTGTCTGAGGAATTGTAATTTCCACATTCTCCTTGATGTCAAAGGCTGTACATTCAATATTTCCAATAAACTAACCAATTTTTTTTAAAGCCTGACATATGCAATATCTATCAACTTGGCTGTGGGTTCATGTGACGGCGATCTGAGGGGGTAACAACTCACTTCAGTACAGGTCTGCTGCCATTAGGCAGAATTATCATGCTGGTATTCAAAGAGCCATTGTGATTTGGCCATACCAATGGTGCAGCATATTACTGACTTAACAGTCATCTAAGCCTTGCTTGAAAGACACTATTGAACTTTTCCCGTAAAAATCTTCTAACAACAATGGGAAACCATTAAAACTTCTTCAGGAGACACCTCAGAACCTCTCTTCCCAAAACCTTCCTGATGAGACATTGCTGAACCTCTCTTCCCAAAACCTTCTTCATGAGACATCACTGAACCTCTCTTCCCAAAACCTTCCTGATGAGACATCACTGAACCTCTCTTCCCAAAACCTTCCTCATGAGACAATGCTGAACCTCTCCCCAAAACCTTCCTCATGAGACAATACTGAACCTCTCCCCCAAAACCTCCCTCATAAGACACTGCTGAACCTAAGTCTTTCCCCAAACCTCCCTCATGAGACAGCTAAACTTCTCACCCTAAACCTTCCTCGTGAGACTCCACTGAACCTCTACCCCAAAACCTTCTTCATGAGACATCAATGAACCTCTCTAACCAAAACCATCCTCATGAGACATCACTGAACCTCTACCCCAAAACCTTCCTTATGAGACATTGCTGAACCTCTACCCCAAAACCTTCCTTACATGTATGAGACATTGCTGAACCTCTCTTCCCAAAACCTTCCTCATGAGACAATGCTTAACCTCTCCCCAAAACCTTCCTCATGAGACACTGCTGAACCTCTCCCCCAAAACCTCCCTCATAAGACACTACTGAACCTAAGTCTTTCCCCAAACCTCCCTCATGAGACAGCTAAACTTCTCACCCTAAACCTTCCTCGTGAGACTCCACTGAACCTCTCATCCCAAAATATTGTACAAAACGTATACAAAATATTACCTTATTGTACAGAACATACATGACTAGTATTACAAGTTACAGACTTTGTACAGAACCTGTTACATATGCTGTAGGTATGAAATATTTATATATATGGCAATTCTTGCTGAAGTCATCAATTGTAAAATCTATGAAGTGTCAGGAACAATACCTGGGACTAATTGATTTTTCCTCACTCCAGCGTACTGTAAGACCTGTTCCAGATCGTGATCAGGTCCCACGATACTTAACTTGTTAGATTTTCATGGCAGTTAAAAACACTGTATGTCTTCACAGCTTTCTCCATTACATAATGTACTCCTTGTCAATTGATTTTTTTTAATTACCATAAAACATAATAGTCATGAAATTGATCTTGAGGCAATATGAATCATGTAAATATAGAGGTCATAAGTACAAATATACCCCAGTGGGAAGCTACCAACTCAATTTCAAACATGTCCTTGTTCGACAGCTGAGAGCAGGTAAATGATTTTATCATACTCGACCATCTCCCATTTTCTTCATTATTGATATGACTGTCCTGATGAAAGAACGCCTCTTGAAATGTGTAAAACTAATGTTATCTTGTTACTATAGCTATATGGTGGCAGCTGATAATCATTTATTCATACAGAACATGTACCACTTTATTACTATGACAAAGACGTGTGTTTGTATACATACAGACATCACAATAAACCTTGTAGAAATAATCAAATAGAATACTTTAACAAATTTAACAGAGTTATTTTAATATCCGAGATAATTTTAACATAGCAATGTACTGTTACACTCATCATAACAAAATAGTTTCAGCACTAATTGACCCGCGACCATGTACAGTCAAACATCCTGCATCATGTATATACCATCAAACAATTGGCATCTCGCCCAGCTAGAACCATGTATATAGTCAAACATCACATTAGGCCCAGTACCATGTATATAGTCACACATGACATTCAGCCCAGTACCATGTATATAGTCACACATGACATTAGGCCCAGTACCATGTATACAGTCACACATGACATTAGGCCCAGTACCATGTATATAGTCAAACATGACATTAGGCCCAGAAACATGTACATGTAGATAGTAAAACATGGCATCTGGCCCAGTACCATGTATATAGTCTTGCAAACATGGTATCTGCAGGCCCAGTACCCTGTATACAGTCACAGATGACATCTCAGGCCAAGCACCATGAATATACAGTCACAGATGACATCAGGCCCAGTACCATGTATACAGTCACAGATGACATCAGGTTCAGTACCCTGTATGCAGTCACAGATGACATCTCAGGCCAAGCACCATGAATATACAGTCACAGATGACATCAGGCCCAGTACCATGTATACAGTCACAGATGACATCAGGCCCAGTACCATGTATACAGTCACAGATGACATCAGGTTCAGTACCCTGTATGCAGTCACACATGACATCTATGGCCAAGTACCATGAATATACAGTCAAACATGACATCAGGCCCAGTACCATGTATACAGTCACACATGACACAAGGCAACACATAATTTACACTATCACAACACTTCAGGCCCTGCACCATGCATATTGTCACATATTACTTCAACATTCCCGGCCCAGCACCATGTACAATTTGTACAGTCATACACAAAATCAGATATCAAGCACCATTTAAAATTTGTGTAATTGTACTGAAACTCACCCATATCTTCATGGATGCCCAGAACTAAATACAGTTTCTCAGAATATATATCACACACAGAAACTCAAACAAGGCCCAGCACCAGAGATACTCATCACACAAACAATGAGTTAGATTAGATTTAGTTTTAAAATACATACTATAATTTGGGCTGTAGCTACATTTTAACCAGCATGTTCAACAATGCCAGTCCACAAAGCATTCCAATGAAGTAAAGAGAGTTCCATTGTGTCACATCCCCTCTCCTCACAAATCAATGTCTGCTTTCTATCTGCTTTCCAAAATACACAAAAGTACACAACAGGCACAAGAGGCATGTATATATCACCATCACACTTCGGAAACATTTCATCACTACCTTCCTTCTGTTGAGCATGGGCCAGTATAGGAGCTGACATCAGCATCAATGTTAAAACATCAACAGTCATGTGTCATTTCCAGAAATCTATACAAAACCAATAGGTTTTTATTTTCATTTGTAACACAGATTAAGGATCTTTTGTGGCAGTATATCAAACATTCTCATCACAATTATAAAGCCCTGAGTAGTTATTTTTAGAAACATCAATGACACCAACACCTCATGATCATATGACCAATAGCATGTCTCAAAAAACTTCAGTCCAGCTCTGCCTCACTTTGAATGCTTATGTGTATGTTGTAACAGATCTCTCCCCAATATACCAATACCTATAGGTGTATGTTGTATACCTGTCTGACACCTGACAGGTGTGTGTTATATACTTGTGTGACATTAGACAGGTGTTTGTTATATACCTGTGTGACATCAGACAGGTGTATGTTGTATACCTGTGTGACATCAGACAGGTGTATGTTGTATACCTGTGTGACATCAGACATGTGTGTGTTATATACCTGTGTGACATTAGACAGGTGTTTGTTATATACCTGTGTGACATCAGACAGGTGTGTGTTATATACCTGTGTGACATCAGACAGGTGTGTGTTGCATACCTGTGTGACATCAGACAGGTGTGTGTTGCATACCTGTGTGACATCGCACAGGTGTGTGTTGCATACCTGTGTGACATCAGACAGGTGTATGTTGCATACCTGTGTGACATCAGACAGGTGTATGTTGTAAACCTGTGTGACATCAGACAGGTGTATGTTGTATACCTGTGTGACATCAGACAGGTGTGTGTTGTATACCTGTGTGACATCGCACAGGTGTGTGTTGTATACCTGTGTGACATCAGACAGGTGTGTGTTGTATACCTGTGTGACATCAGACAGGTGTGTGTTATATACCTGTGTGACATTAGACAGGTGTTTGTTATATACCTGTGTGACATCAGACAGGTGTGTGTTATATACCTATGTGACATCAGACAGGTGTGTGTTATATACCTGTGTGACATCAGACAGGTGTGTTGTATACCTGTGTGACATCAGACAGGGGTGTGTTGTATACCTGTGTAACATCACACAGGTGTATGTTGTGTACCTGTGTGACATCAGACATGTGTGTGTTATATATCTGTGTGACATCAGACAGGTGTGTGTTGTATACCTGTGTGACATCAGACAGGTGTGTTGTATACCTGTGTGACATCAGACAGGTGTGTGGTATACCTGTTTGACATCAGACAAGTGTGTGTTATATACCTGTGTAACATCAGACATGTGTGTTATATACCTGTGTGACATCAGACAGGTGTGTGTTATGTACCTGTGTGACATCATACAGGTGTGTGTTGTATACCTGTGTGACATCAGACAGGTGTGTGTTATATACCTGTGTGACATCAGACAGGTGTGTGTTATGTACCTCTGTGACATCAGACGTGTGTTGTATACATGTGTGACATCAGACAGGTGTGTGTTATGTACCTCTGTGACATCAGACAGGTGTGTGTTGTATACATGTGTGACATCACACAGGTGTGTGTTGTATACCTTTGTGACATCAGATGTGTGTTGTATACCTGTGTGAAATCAGACAGGTGTGTGTTGTATACATGTGTGACATCAGACAGATGTGTGTTGTATACCTGTGTGAAATCAGACAGGTGTGTGTTGTATACCTGTGTGACATGAGACAGGTGTGTGTTGTATACCTGTGTGACATCAGACAGGTGTGTGTTGTATACCTGTGTGACATCAGACAGGTGTGTGTTGTATACCTGTGTGACATCAGACAGGTGTGTGTTATGTACCTGTGTGACATCAGACAGGTGTGTGTTATATATCTGTGTGACATCGCACAGGTGTGTGTTGCATACCTGTGTGACATCAGACAGGTGTATGTTGTAAACCTGTGTGACATCAGACAGGTGTGTGTTATATACCTGTGTGACATAAGACAGGTGTTTGTTATATACCTGTGTGACATCAGACAGGTGTGTGTTATGTACCTCTGTGACATCAGACGTGTGTTGTATACCTGTGTAACATCACACAGGTGTATGTTGTGTACCTGTGTGACATCAGACATGTGTGTGTTGTATATCTGTGTGACATCAGACAGGTGTGTGTTGTATACCTGTGTGACAGATGTATGTTGTATACCTGTGTGACATCAGACAGGTGTGTTGTATACCTGTGTGACATCAGACAGGTGTGTGGTATACCTGTTTGACATCAGACAGGTGTGTGTTATATACCTGTGTAACATCAGACATGTGTGTTATATACCTGTGTGACATCAGACAGGTGTGTGTTATGTACCTGTGTGACATCATACAGGTGTGTGTTGTATACCTGTGTGACATCAGACAGGTGTGTGTTATATACCTGTGTGACATCAGACAGGTGTGTGTTATGTACCTCTGTGACATCAGACGTGTGTTGTATACATGTGTGACATCAGACAGGTGTGTGTTATGTACCTCTGTGACATCAGACAGGTGTGTGTTGTATACATGTGTGACATCAGACAGGTGTGTGTTATACCTGTGTGACATCACACAGGTGTGTGTTATATACCTTTGTGACATCGGATGTGTGTTGTATACCTGTGTGAAATCAGACAGGTGTGTGTTGTATACATGTGTGACATCAGACAGATGTGTGTTGTATACCTGTGTGACATCAGACAGGTGTGTGTTGTATACCTGTGTGAAATCAGACAGGTGTGTGTTGTATACCTGTGTGACATGAGACAGGTGTGTGTTGTATACCTGTGTGACATCAGACAGGTGTGTGTTGTATACCTGTGTGACATCAGACAGGTGTGTGTTGTATACCTGTGTGACATCAGACAGGTGTGTGTTGTATACCTGTGTGACATCAGACAGGTGTGTGTTGTATACCTGTGTGACATCAGACAGGTGTGTGTTGTATACCTGTGTGACAGATGTATGTTGTATACCTGTGTGACATCAGACAGGTGTGTGTTGTATACCTGTGTGACATCAGACAGGTGTGTGTTATATACCTGTATGACATCAGACAGGTGTGTGTTATATACCTTTAAAATTTGTGACATCAGACGTGTGTTATATACCTGTATGACATCAGACAGGTGTGTGTTATATTCCTGTGTGACATCAGACAGGTGTGTGTTATATACCTGTGTGACATCAGACAGGTGTGTGTTGTATACCTGTGTGACATCAGACAGGTGTGTGTTGTATACCTGTGTGACATCAGACAGGTGTGTGTTATATTCCTGTGTGACAGATGTATGTTGTATACGTACAGTTAAAACCGTTGTAAAGTTGTGAAGTCAGAACGATGCCCATGTCTCCTCATCAGACCCCGGAACACCAGTACAGGTGAATCATTGAGATCATTATGAATCACACAGCTGTTCATACAGAAGCTGACATATGTTGTTACTGTGTTCTATCAGTGTTATGATAAGTATCTCAGCCATCAGACCTACTATTTTACATAGAGGACCCAATAATCCCTCCCCATGCCTCCGGAGCCTTATGACTCAGAAGAAGACCCTACCATTTTTCTATCTTGCTCCTGGTTTTGCTTTCCCAGGCTGTTCATGTGGGGAAATGTTTCCATAGTATGCCTTCAATGCTTTCACTGAGAAAATCTTCAACAGGATGACTCACAATTTAAGAGAAATTTCATCCCTATATTCCTGAACTGCTTCCCTTAAAACAAACTATAAATGGAATGGAATTGAATTGTAACTAGGTCATACATGCTTTTACTTAGACCTGCAGAATTTCACTCAGATTTTCTCTGATAAAATGTAGGGGTATTTTGATCAATAACAAAATAAGCAAAGCTCTGGATAATTGGCGCGTTGCATGTTCCAGGCAATAATAATTATAGTGACACACAGGATTTTGTGTATCAGTGCGATGGATGTCTACCAGCGTAAGTAGGAAACTCCCGCTGGCAAATCGGTGAGATTGGATCCCCTAATAGGCTACATTTAAATCATATACATGAAGATTGGAGAATTAAAAGATGTTGGTGTATGTTTTATGTGAATTGGTGTTACATAACAGCCAGTGATTATATGATCTGTTCACAACAGCTCCTCCGTCAGCCAGTATATCACAAACATAGATTTACTTGGGAAAGTTAATTTCAATTACCACAAAACTAATAGTGTAGTACCCTGAAGCCAATCTAAATGACATTTAGGTGTATAATGAAAACTCACAGATTTTTTTATTTTTTTTTCCATTTCAAACTTTACGCGCATTGAGAGATAAAACAGCGTAGTCTGTAGATCAATATCTTAAATCCACTCTGTGAATGAATTGGGTTTTTTTTTTGTTTTTTGTGCGATATACAATGTTAACTTAATCTCAAACATAGATAAACTAATTACATTATGATTACTCAAAGATCACAGGTCTTTCTGTTTGTCTGTGATGCTATATATTATATTTCTTTTTTATTTATGTTGTTTTTGTTTTTGTTTTTTTTAGATCAGGTTGGGGAAAACTGCCAACTATAATATGCAAATTTGCATATTACCAGGTATACGCCAGGTCCAGTATGGATTTCTTACTAAAAATAGACAAAATGGATTAAACAGTAAATTTTGGAAATATTCTATTTAATCGCGATTTGATTTAAGACAAGTTGAACAATGTTTTACTAAAATATGTTTACTGAAAAGATTGTCTACCTAGAAACTTGATATTGCACTACTGGAAGTATTAATTGTATCAATTTTGGTACTTTCCAACATGCAAATAATTTTTATTTTTGCACTTGTATGATGTTTCTTGACTTAATAAATGTGACTTGGACGAAGATTTTCAACAAGTTAACATTAGAGTGATTTTGGCTATTTTTAGTAACAAAACCATACCTCAATTGGCATATAATATGCAAGGTTGCATATTACAATTACCATATATACGCAAGTTGGTGGTTTTCCCCAACCTGTTAATGTCTTTTCATTAGCAGCTCAAGATTTTAATACAATAATGCTGAACAATCACTCTGAAAAATTGTTAACCTTTTAACATCAATCCTTAAAATCTATCTAGTCACATAATTACTTAATGATCATGACAAGTCCATTAAATATGAAACCATGGATCATAACCAATTTTCCATGTGTATCGCCATGTGACTAAGTTTTTGTATAGGATTGATTTTATTCCCTCTATACAACAGTATGAGCTAGACTTAGGCATGATTAAGACCTATGAATTGTATAGCTTCCAAGAAAAGACAGATTGCTGGATATACACCCCTAGTTTGGAACAACAGCCGAGAACAATAGGCACTATACAGCCTGCGGAAGATCTGGCAATATTTTCATATCAAAGTCACCTTATACACACTATGTGATACAGTCATCAATCTTTAATTTTCTTCTACAGACAAAATTGATTTTTTTTTTCGGTAAGATATATAAATGTATTGATTTTACAGTTAGATATTCTGTTAACCGTATAAGTGGTTTAGACTTTGATGCAAGTAAACGTAAATCAACCTTGTCTTAAGGTTCATAAAGGATTCTTAACTAATGGTTTGGTTTATTTTGTTTAACGTCGTATTAACAGCCAGGGTCATTTTAGGCTGTGCCAGGTTTTGGAGGTGGAGGAAAGCCTGAGTAACTGGAGGAAAACAACTGGTCTACGGTCAGTACCTGCCAACTGCCCCACGTAGGTTTCGAACTCGCAACCCAGAGGTGGAGGGCTAGTGATAAAGTGTCGGGACACCTTAACCACTCAGCCACCGCAGCCCCCTCTAAACTCAAACACAAAGGATATACAAATAACTTTTATGTAAAGTTTATTTCAATAATCCAGTAACATTCTCAGAAAAAATTCCTCATTAATAGCAATGTTGAAATGAGATGAAAAACATGATTATACACCAGGGGATCCTACTCGAGTTCCCAGGAAAACATATCAAATTGATACAAATTAGTTTTAGTGCAGCAAAGCGAAATCTCATGAAATTACAATTAAGCGTCTGTTGACACTATCATGTGACTAAGTTGCAGGGAAACCTGCACTACATCTTGTAATGGGAGCTGTACTAGCACAGGAACCTGAGATGTTGTTTCAGTGTAGGTATATTTTTACTGTTTTATGAAAGAACAGGAAAATACACTTTCCTTCTGATTGCTCCCACATGAATTGAACCCAGGTCTAAAGCGTCTATCTCCTGAGCCAAAGAAGAATGACTGAGACAAGCTACACCGACTCGTTCCTTTTACACAACATTGAAGGTTGCAAAGACCCGTGTGTAAACAAAGAGTGACAAAGATATAAAGACTCTCAAACATTTCAGAAAATCAATGATGATCCCAGTGTGTTACATTTGGCCTACTTATGTGTTTTACTTATGTGTTTTATTCATTTGTATCAATTTCTTTTGTGTGATCATACTGACAAAATGAAATGGAAAATTAGCAAAAAAATTGCCAATTTACACCTTTATTGGATTAAATATTCATTTCTAATATTCTACAAGTATATCCTTCACCTGGATATGGTAGTAAATATGGGGAAAACACTACATTTCTGAAGAAGGATTTTGAAGAATTTGCTTTATTTCCCATATTTGGCCACACCCCTCAGGCCTGGAGGGCCAGGACCCACTGTTTATACAAAATTGGTTCCCTTTCAGACTAAGGATGGCCCAAATCATTCCATTCAAACAGGAAAAGAAGGATTTTAGCCAATTTGGTGCATATTTCCTCTGTTTGGCCCCATCCTCAGGCCCCTAGGGACCAAGACCACCATTTATATAGAATTAGTTCCCCTTCACCCAAGGATGCTTCAGATCAAATGTGGACAGAATCCTTTCATTCATACAGAAGAAGGATTTTAGCCAATTTGGTAAATATTTCCCCTGTTTGGCCCAGCTACTAGAACGCCACGACCACCATTTATACAAAACTGGTTCTGCTTCAGCCAAATATTGGTGAATAAATCACACAGATTTTTATGGTAGAACAGATTTAACAAATAAATGTTTAAGTACATAAAATAGAAATAAGCAGTATCAATTTAAATCTAAATACTAGTAACAATTCACATTTTAATACTACCACTGTCAAACATTATGATTTTGTTGATAAATTCAAGCTGACACTTTTACTGAAACCCAGCAAAGATTATATAATTATTTTTCAAAATTCTTGAAAAACCACCACCAGCCCATATAAACCCACCCTGTGACATTACATTACCACCTACCCTAGTTTTAATCACCATCTTGGAGTTGGCCCAGAAATTAGTCATAACTTAACACAACCATTCCCTCACATACACAAAATTTTGTCTTGAAGATTTTAATATGTGTTCCTGGTAATTTTCCCTGCTCATAAGATAACAGTTCAAGGAGGAATTATAATTCTGTTGAAGTGTGAACTATTGCAAGAATGCCTGTCAGCTCACCAAGGCATAACAGGTCCTTCATCCTTAGCTAAACCCCTCCAACATCCATTAGAAAATTCCAGCTTCTTTCTTCAACAACCAAAACAAAGTTGTACTCAGGTGGCAACTTAATTACATCCTCTATATATATACACCTGTACTCAGGTGATGACATCAAGCCTCTATATATACACCTGTACTCAGGTAATGACATCAAGCCTCTATATACACCTGTACTCAGGTGATGACATCAAGTCTCTATATACACCTGTACTCAGGTGATGACATCAAGTCTCTATATACACCTGTCTCAGGTGATGACATCAAGTCTCTATATATATATACCTGTACTCAGGTAATGACATCAAGCCTCTATATACACCTGTACTCAGGTGATGACATCAAGCCTCTATATACACCTGTACTCAGGTGATGACATCAAGTCTCTATATACACCTGTACTCAGGTGATGACATCAAGTCTCTATATACACCTGTACTCAGGTGATGACATCAAACCTCTATATACACCTGTACTCAAGTGATGACATCAAGTCTCTATAAACACCTGTACTCAGGTGATGACATCAAGCCTCTATATACACCTGTACTCAGGTGATGACATCAAGTCTCTATATACACCTGTACTCAGGTGATGACATCAGGTCTCTATAAACACCTGTACTCAGGTGATGACATCAAGTCTCTATATACACCTGTACTTAGGTGATGACATCAAGTCTCTATATACACCTGTACTCAGGTGATGACATCAAGTCTCTATATATACCTGTACACAGGTGATGACATCAAGTCTCTATAAACACCTGTACTCAGGTGATGACATCAAGTCTCTATATACACCTGTACTCAGGTGATGACATCAGGTCTCTATAAACACCTGTACTAAGGTGATGACATCAAGTCTCTATATACACCTGTACTCAGGTGATGACATCAAGCCTCTATATATACCTGTACACAGGTGATGACATCAAGTCTCTATATACACCTGTACACAGGTGATGACATCAAGCCTCTATATACACCTGTACACAGGTGATGACATCAAGCCTCTATATACACCTGTACTCAGGTGATGACATCAAGTCTCTATATACACCTGTACTCAGGTGATGACATCAAGTCTCTATATATACCTGTACTCAGGTGATGACATCAAGCCTCTATATACACCTGTACTCAGGTGATAACATCAGGTCTCTATAAACACCTGTACTCAGGTGATGACATCAAGTCTCTATAAACACCTGTACTAAGGTGATGACATCAAGTCTCTATAAACACCTGTACTCAGGTGATGACATCAACTCTCTTTATACACCTGTACTCAGGTGATGACATCAAGCCTCTATATACACCTGTACTCAGGTGATGACATCAAGCCTCTATATACACCTGTACTAAGGTGATGACATCAGGTCTCTATAAACACCTGTACTCAGGTGATGACATCAGGTCTCTATAAACACCTGTACTCAGGTGATGACATCAAGCCTCTATATATACCTGTACTCAGGTGATGACATCAAGTCTCTATATACACCTGTACTAAGGTGATGACATCAAGTCTCTATATACACCTGTACTCAGGTGATGACATCAAGTCTCTATAAACACCTGTACTCAGGTGATGACATCAAGCCTCTATATACACCTGTACTCAGGTGATGACATCAAGTCTCTATATACACCTGTACTCAGGTGATGACATCAAGCCTCTATATACACCTGTACTCAGGTGATGACATCAAGTCTCTATATACACCTGTACTCAGGTGATGACATCAAGCCTCTATATACACCTGTACTCAGGTGATGACATCAAGTCTCTATAAACACCTGTACTCAAGTGATGACATCAAATCTCTACATACACCTGTACTCAGGTGATGACATCAAGTCTCTATATACACCTGTACTCAGGTGATGACATCAAGTCTCTATATACACCTGTACTCAAGTGATGACATCAAATCTCTACATACACCTGTACTCAGGTGATGACATCAAGTCTCTATATACACCTGTACTCAGGTGATGACATCAAGTCTCTATAAACACCTGTACTCAGGTGATGACATAAAGCCTCTTTATACACCTGTACTCAGGTGATGACATCAAGCCTCTATATATATATACCTGTACTCAGGTGATGACATCAAGTCTCTATATACACCTGTACTCAGGTGATGACATAAAGCCTCTTTATACACCTGTACTCAGGTGATGACATCAAGTCTCTATAAACACCTGTACTCAGGTGATGACATCAAGTCTCTATATACACCTGTACTCAGGTGATGACATCAAGTCTCTCTATATATATATATACCTGTACTCAAGTGATGACATCAAGTCTCTATATACACCTGTACTCAGGTGATGACATAAAGCCTCTTTATACACCTGTACTCAGGTGATGACATCAAGTCTCTATATACACCTGTACTAAGGTGATGACATCAAGCCTCTATATACACCTGTACTCAGGTGATGACATCAAGCCTCTATATACACCTGTACTAAGGTGATGACATCAAGCCTCTATATACACCTTTACTCAGGTGATGACATCAATGCTCTATATACATATGTACTCAGGTGATGACATCAAGCCTCTATATACACCTGTACTCAGGTGATGACATCAAGCCTCTTTATACACCTTTACTCAGGTGATGACATCAATGCTCTATATACATCTGTACTCAGGTGATGACATCAAGCCTCTATATACACCTGTACTCAGGTGATGACATCAACTCTCTATATACACCTGTACTCAGGTGATGACATCAACTCTCTATATACACCTGTACTCAGGTGATGACATCAAGTCTCTACATACACCTGTACTCAGGTGATGACATCAAGTCTCTACATACACCTGTACTCAGGTGATGACATCAAGTCTCTATAAACACCTGTACTCAGGTGATGACATCAAGCCTCTATATACACCTGTACTCAGGTGATGACATCAAATCTCTACATACACCTGTACTCAGGTGATGACATCAAGTCTCTACATACACCTGTACTCAGGTGATGACATCAAGTCTCTATATACACCTGTACTCAGGTGATGACATCAAGCCTCTATATATATATACCTGTACTCAGGTGATGACATCAAGTCTCTATATACACCTGTACTCAGGTGATGACATCAAGCCTCTTTATACACCTGTACTCAGGTGATGACATCAATGCTCTATATACACCTGTACTCAGGTGATGACATCAAGCCTCTATATACACCTGTACTCAGGTGATGACATCAAGCCTCTTTATACACCTGTACTCAGGTGATGACATCAAGTCTCTATATACACCTGTACTCAGGTGATGACATCAATGCTCTATATACACCTGTACTCAGGTGATGACATCAAGCCTCTATATACACCTGTACTCAGGTGATGACATCAAGTCTCTATATACACCTGTACTCAGGTGATGACATCAAGTCTCTACATACACCTGTACTCAGGTGATGACATCAAGTCTCTATATACACCTGTACTCAGGTGATGACATCAAGTCTCTATATACACCTGTACTCAGGTGATGACATCAAGTCTCTATAAACACCTGTACTCAGGTGATGACATCAAGCCTCTATATACACCTGTACTCAGGTGATGACATCAAGTCTCTACATACACCTGTACTCAAGTGATGACATCAAGTCTCTATAAACACCTGTACTCAGGTGATGACATCAAGCCTCTATAAACACCTGTACTCAGGTGATGACATCAAGCCTCTATATACACCTGTACTCAGGTGATGACATCAAGCCTCTATATATATATACCTGTACTCAGGTGATGACATCAGGTCTCTATAAACACCTGTACTCAGGTGATGACATCAAGTCTCTACATACACCTGTACTCAGGTGATGACATCAAGTCTCTATATACACCTGTACTCAGGTGATGACATCAACTCTCTATATACACCTGTACTCAGGTGATGACATCAAGTCTCTACATACACCTGTACTCAGGTGATGACATCAAGTCTCTATATACACCTGTACTCAGGTGATGACATCAAGTCTCTATATATATATACACCTGTACTCAGGTGATGACATCAAGCCTCTATATACACCTGTACTCAGGTGATGACATCAAGCCTCTATATACACCTGTACTCAGGTGATGACATCAACTCTCTATATACACCTGTACTCAGGTGATGACATCAAGTCTCTACATACACCTGTACTCAGGTGATGACATCAAGTCTCTATATACACCTGTACTCAGGTGATGACATCAAGTCTCTATATATATATACACCTGTACTCAGGTGATGACATCAAGCCTCTATATACACCTGTACTCAGGTGATGACATCAAGTCTCTATAAACACCTGTACTCAGGTGATGACATCAAGTCTCTATATATATATACACCTGTACTCAGGTGATGACATAAAGCCTCTTTATACACCTGTACTCAGGTGATGACATCAAGTCTCTATAAACACCTGTACTCAGGTGATGACATCAAGTCTCTATATACACCTGTACTCAGGTGATGACATCAAGTCTCTATAAACACCTGTACTCAGGTGATGACATCAAGTCTCTATATATATATACCTGTACTCAGGTGATGACATCAAGCCTCTATATATATATACCTGTACTCAGGTGATAACATCAAGTCTCTATATACACCTGTACTCAGGTGATGACATCAAGCCTCTTTATACACCTGTACTCAGGTGATGACATCAATGCTCTATATACACCTGTACTTAGGTGATGACATCAAGCCTCTATATACACCTGTACTCAGGTGATGACATCAACTCTCTATATACACCTGTACTCAGGTGATGACATCAACTCTCTATATACACCTGTACTCAGGTGATGACATCAAGTCTCTACATACACCTGTACTCAGGTGATGACATCAAGTCTCTACATACACCTGTACTCAAGTGATGACATCAAGCCTCTATATACACCTGTACTCAGGTGATGACATCAACTCTCTATATACACCTGTACTCAGGTGATGACATCAACTCTCTATATACACCTGTACTCAGGTGATGACATCAAGTCTCTACATACACCTGTACTCAGGTGATGACATCAACTCTCTATATACACCTGTACTCAGGTGATGACATCAAGCCTCTATATACACCTGTACTCAGGTGATGACATCAACTCTCTATATACACCTGTACTCAGGTGATGACATCAAGTCTCTATATACACCTGTACTCAGGTGATGACATCAAGTCTCTACATACACCTGTACTCAGGTGATGACATCAAGTCTCTATAAACACCTGTACTCAGGTGATGACATCAAGTCTCTATAAACACCTGTACTCAGGTGATGACATCAAGCCTCTATATACACCTGTACTCAGGTGATGACATCAAACCTCTATAAACACCTGTACTCAGGTGATGACATCAAGTCTCTATATACACCTGTACTCAGGTGATGACATCAAGCCTCTATATATATATACCTGTACTCAGGTGATGACATCAAGCCTCTATATATATATACCTGTACTCAGGTGATGACATCAAGCCTCTATATATATATACCTGTACTCAGGTGATGACATCAAGTCTCTATATACACCTGTACTCAGGTGATGACATCAAGTCTCTATATACACCTGTACTCAGGTGATGACATCAAGCCTCTATATATATACACCTGTACTCAGGTGATGACATCAAGCCTCTATATATATATACCTGTACTCAGGTGATGACATCAAGCCTCTATATATATATACCTGTACTCAGGTGATGACATCAAGTCTCTATATACACCTGTACTCAGGTGATGACATCAAGCCTCTTTATACACCTGTACTCAGGTGATGACATCAATGCTCTATATACACCTGTACTCAGGTGATGACATCAAGCCTCTATATACACCTGTACTCAAGTGATGACATCAAGTCTCTACATACACCTGTACTCAAGTGATGACATCAAGTCTCTATAAACACCTGTACTCAGGTGATGACATCAAGCCTCTATATACACCTGTACTCAGGTGATGACATCAAGCCTCTATATACACCTGTACTCAGGTGATGACATCAGGTCTCTATAAACACCTGTACTCAGGTGATGACATCAAGTCTCTATATATATATACCTGTACTCAGGTGATGACATCAAGTCTCTATATACACCTGTACTCAAGTGATGACATCAAGTCTCTATAAACACCTGTACTCAGGTGATGACATCAAGCCTCTATATACACCTGTACTCAGGTGATGACATCAAGCCTCTATATACACCTGTACTCAGGTGATGACATCAAGTCTCTATATATATATACCTGTACTCAGGTGATGACATCAAGCCTCTATATATATATACCTGTACTCAGGTGATAACATCAAGTCTCTATATACACCTGTACTCAGGTGATGACATCAATGCTCTATAAACACCTGTACTCAGGTGATGACATCAAGCCTCTATATACACCTGTACTCAGGTGATGACATCAACTCTCTATATACACCTGTACTCAGGTGATGACATCAACTCTCTATATACACCTGTACTCAGGTGATGACATCAAGCCTCTATATACACCTGTACTCAGGTGATGACATCAAGTCTCTACATACACCTGTACTCAGGTGATGACATCAAGTCTCTACATACACCTGTACTCAAGTGATGACATCAAGTCTCTATAAACACCTGTACTCAGGTGATGACATCAAGCCTCTATATACACCTGTACTCAGGTGATGACATCAAGTCTCTATATACACCTGTACTCAGGTGATGACATCAAGTCTCTATAAACACCTGTACTCAGGTGATGACATCAAGTCTCTATATATACCTGTACTCAGGTGATGACATCAAGTCTCTATATACACCTGTACTCAGGTGATGACATCAACTCTCTATATACACCTGTACTCAGGTGATGACATCAAGTCTCTATATACACCTGTACTCAGGTGATGACATCAACTCTCTATATACACCTGTACTCAGGTGATGACATCAACTCTCTATATACACCTGTACTCAGGTGATGACATCAAGTCTCTACATACACCTGTACTAAGGTGATGACATCAAGTCTCTACATACACCTGTACTCAGGTGATGACATCAAGTCTCTATAAACACCTGTACTCAGGTGATGACATCAAGCCTCTATATACACCTGTACTCAGGTGATGACATCAAGCCTCTATAAACACCTGTACTCAGGTGATGACATCAAGTCTCTATAAACACCTGTACTCAGGTGATGACATCAAGTCTCTATAAACACCTGTACTCAGGTGATGACATCAAGCCTCTATATACACCTGTACTCAGGTGATGACATCAAGTCTCTATATACACCTGTACTCAGGTGATGACATCAAGCCTCTATATATATATACCTGTACTCAGGTGATGACATCAAGCCTCTATATATATATACCTGTACTCAGGTGATGACATCAAGTCTCTATATACACCTGTACTCGGGTGATGACATCAAGCCTCTTTATACACCTGTACTCAGGTGATGACATCAATGCTCTATATACACCTGTACTCAGGTGATGACATCAAGCCTCTATATACACCTGTACTCAGGTGATGACATCAAGTCTCTATATACACCTGTACTCAGGTGATGACATCAAGTCTCTATAAACACCTGTACTCAGGTGATGACATCAAGTCTCTATATACACCTGTACTCAGGTGATGACATCAAGTCTCTATAAACACCTGTACTCAGGTGATGACATCAAGTCTCTATATACACCTGTACTCAGGTGATGACATCAAGTCTCTATATACACCTGTACTCAGGTGATGACATCAAGCCTCTTTATACACCTGTACTCAGGTGATGACATCAAGCCTCTATATACACCTGTACTCAGGTGGTGACATCAAGTCTCTATAAACACCTGTACTCAGGTGATGACATCAAGTCTCTATATACACCTGTACTCAGGTGATGACATCAAGTCTCTATATACACCTGTACTCAGGTGATGACATCAGGCCTCTTTATACACCTGTACTCAGGTGATGATATCAAGCCTCTATATACACCTGTACTCAGGTGATGATATCAAGCCTCTTTATACACCTGTACTCAGGTGATGATATCAAGCCTCTATAAACATCTGTACTCAGGTGATGACATCAAGTCTCTATATACACCTGTACTCAGGTGATGACATCAAGTCTCTATATACACCTGTACTCAGGTGATGACATCAAGCCTCTATATACACCTGTACTCAGGTGATGACATCAAGTCTCTATATATACCTGTACTCAGGTGATGACATCAAGCCTCTATATACACCTGTACACAGGTGATGACATCAAGCCTCTATAAACACCTGTACACAGGTGATGGCTTGGGTCATTTGTCTCTGTCAGAAATACTTTGCTGAGCAGCTTAAGTTAATACCTCTATCATCACAATGGCTACAAAAGTATTTGTTTATGGGAATACAATAGCTGACATTTCATCAGTCAGTATTACTGTACATGAACTATACAAGTACATTAATATTATATACGAATGTAGACTAGCAAACAATTATCAACCATGATGTATCAAATGTCAAATAAAGCAAGCCATCAAAAGGTACCTTAAAATTCCTGTCCATTTGTCAGAGAACGACATCAAATTGATGTATAAACTATTCAACATTGTGGTGACATGTTCTGTCACATTTCTGTTATTGGTGTCAATATGTCCTCAATACAGTAGTAGTATATAGGGTAGATCTGCTGTAATCAATATGTCCACAATACGGTAGTAGTATATAGGGTAGATCTGCTGTAAGCTGTATACATGACAAGGTTACTAGGATATACGTAGATACTGCTGTAATCTGTACACATGACAAGGTTACTAGGGTAGATACTGCTGTAATCTGTACACATGACAAGGTTACTAGGGTAGAGACTGCTGTAATCTGTACACATGACAAGGATACTAGGGTAGATACTGCTGTAATCTGTACACATGACAAGGTTACTAGGGTAGATACTGCTGTAATCTGTACACATGACAAGGTTACTAGGGTAGATACTGCTGTAATATGTACACATGACAAGGTTACTAGGGTAGATACTGCTGTAATCTGTACACATGACAAGGTTACTAGAGTAGATACTGCTGTAATCTGTACACGTGACAAGGTTACTAGGGTAGATACTGCTGTAATCTGTACACATGACAAGGTTACTAGGGTAGATACTGCTGTAATCTGTACACATGACAAGGTTACTAGGGTAGATACTGCTGTAATATGTACACATGACAAGGTTACTAGGGTAGATATACTGCTGTAATCTGTACACATGACAAGGTTACTAGGGTAGATACTGCTGTAATCTGTACACATGACAAGGTTACTGGGGTAGATATACTGCTGTAATCTGTACACATGACAAGGTTACTAGGGTAGATACTGCTGTAATCTGTACACATGACAAGGTTACTAGGGTAGATATACTGCTGTAATCTGTACACATGACAAGGTTACTAGGGTAGATACTGCTGTAATCTGTACACATGACAAGGTTACTAGGGTATAGATACTGCTGTAATCTGTACACATGACAAGGTTACCAGGGTAGATACTGCTGTAATCTGTACACATGACAAGGTTACGAGGGTAGATCTGCTGTAATCTGTACACATGACAAGGTTACTAGGGTAGATCTGCTGTAATCTGTACACATGACAAGGTTACTGGGGTAGATACTGCTGTAATCTGTACACATGACAAGGTTACTAGGGTATAGATACTGCTGTAATCTGTACACATGACAAGGTTACCAGGGTAGATACTGCTGTAATCTGTACACATGACAAGGTTACTACGGTAGATACTGCTGTAATCTGTACACATGATAAGGTTACTACGGTAGATACTGCTGTAATCTGTACACATGACAAGGTTACTAGGGTAGACACTGCTGTAATCTGTACACATGACAAGGTTACTAGGGTAGATACGACTGTAATCTGTACATATGGCAAGGTTACTAGGGTAGATACTGTTGTAATCTGTACACATGGCAAGGTTACTAGGGTAGATACTGCTGTAATCTGTACACATGACAAGGTTAAGGCTACCAGGGTAACTCAAGGGAAAATATTATTGAAGTTTTATATAAAAGTCAAAATTGCAGATGGAGTTTGGTTTGGTTTGTTAATCGTCCTATTAACAGCCAAGGTCATTTAAGGACATGCCATGTTTTGGAGGTGGAGGAAAGCCGGAGTACCCGGAGAAAAACCACTAGCCTATACATGGTCAGTACCTGGCAACTGCCCCACGTAGGTTTCAAACTCGCAAACCAGAGGTGGAGGGCTAGTGTTAAAGTATCGGGACACCTTAACCACTCGGCCACCGCTGCCCCTTGCAGATAGAGACACTGGTGTTAGGATGCAGGGAAAATATTATAAATGTAGTAGTTTTATATATAAAAGTCAAGATTGTAGATGGAGACACTGGTGCTGTTGTCATTTTTGCACATGTTACTCTTCCATTACAATACAGGGAAAATCTGATATTGTAGTCTAATAAAAATAATGTAGAGATTATAGAGGGAGACACTGGTGTTATTGCTATTTCAGTACATATCACCGTTTTGATTTAGGGGAAATATTGTATCTTTCTAAAAAAAAAAAAAAGAGAGATTTTGGATGGAGACAGGGAGTGTAAATGTTTTATATTCTCCAACATTTAGGTTAGAACGCCCACATAATTGTATGTATAGATTGTAGTGGGGAGAAGTCAGTTTAAGGATGATACATAATGATTCCCTCAAGTCAAGGTAAATCAATACTGAACCCCTGTGTTAACCTACAAATAGCACCGACACCCAACATACAGTACTCTCTATCACAGCCGGAATCAGAAATCATAACGGCATCTTACTGCTAAACTGCTGTTTAACATCCAAATCAAATGCTTGCTCAAGAAAAGAAATATGTACAAGCTGATTTGATTGTAAAACACACATTTCTGGAAGTTTTCTGTCCCAGATGTAAATGACAGGAGTATTAGTATATGAAATCAGTACATTAGGTATATAATGTAGAAACACATGTGTATACTATACTGGATCCTCGTTCCCATATGACCTAATGAACTTACCCTTTTCATTGAGCTCCTTGTTGATGTTATGAATGACAGAAGCAAATTTCTGTTGGTTGTAAGCGAGACACTCCATTTCTGTGGCTTCGTTTGTGTGTAGTAAAACCCACGCTAAAACATCCCTGTGTTATTACAGCCTATACTGGTGGTGTATATATAGCAGAACCCAGCATATGATGGGGAGATCCCTGGGGCAGCAACGTCATGCAGGGAAATCCCAACAGTAGGACACTCACAGAAAGCCAGGTGTTGTGTTGGGAATCACATCCAGATATGTGTAGCACATGTCACTGTGTGTGTCCCGCTCACTGACAGCCCTCAGTCCCCCGCGACACAGCGACACCCAGGTACAACATCCAAGTTTGTATGTGACATAGATGACACAAGTCGGCTCCGTACCTAACACCTACCAGAGACTGTCCATGTCCGTCAATACATTGATCCGGACTGTATCAATCAGACGTATGTACCAGGGCTGGTCGTGTGTAAAGAACAAACAGATCAGCTGGTTATACCCCGAGCCACAGTGGAACCCGTCATGGCTGCAGACCAATGTTATTGTAGGACCAAGCGTGTAAACACTGTCAAGTCAATACAATGTGTGCCAGCGAACTGAAGCAAGCCAACAGAGGACACCCAAATCTTTCATCCATCATAGCTACCACGTTACAGACACAACTACACGTATTATTCCATTGAACAGATCTGCCAAAGTCAGCCCTCTCTGAGCCAGGATGAAGATTTGAACATCCACCTAGGGACAGAGCAATCGGAGCATCCGAGACCTACAGCTTTGGATTATATTTCCACTGTATTTTGGTAACTAATAAGAACGGTGGGGGTTGCATACGTATGCTATTGATCTATTTGGAAGAGACTGGAAATATCGCTATTCTGGTCAGGTGCGAGCCCCTGATGATTCCGACAACAACACACTGGTGATCGGCACTGTACCAAATTGGTCGTGAAAGGTGATTGATTGGCAGCGAACTGCTTATGAATAGGCCTACTATAGAAATCACCTCCATTGTTACAATAGCTTCGTTACAATTATTCTCTAAGTAAATTACACATAATGGCTTATAAACATTTTATGCATATATTCATAGATCAATAGAATCCTAATAATTCTACGTACAATATTGTACAATAGATCGATACAAACAGGATAAAGAACCGATCAATCTTGGAAGATAGTTTTCTGGAAATTTTGCCTCATTAAAGCAAATGTTTACTTATAAATATGCCATTATTTTCTCGGCTTTTTTGATGTGGTATGTTGAGGTGTAAAATGAAAAAGAACCCATTAATTCATGAAACACAACACAACAGTACAATGGGATTACTGATACAGTACAACCAATACCTCCTCTTTATAATATTGATTGGTTCATGGACAGTGAATGTCACTTTGTGAAACTCTTTATTCTTCTTTAATAGCTAGAAAAAAACACATAGCAAAAGCACAATTGGCATTGAGCCATGAAAAATACTTTGCATCACTGATACCGGATTTCCCATCTGTTGTAATGGGTAATGTACTGGTACATTCCTGTCTATATCACCTTTGATTTCTAGTCCCTCCATATTTCTTCTTAAATTATAGCAGTTAAATCCTGTTTAATCCCGACAATTTCCAATCTGAAAACAGTGTTTTTCCATTTTTAATATTTACATTTTCATTAAAAACCCTGTTTATTCTGGTCTGAATTTCTCAATTTATTTCAATTCTTGACTAACTTATTCAAAGGTCATCATTTCTGATAAATGATAACAGTAGTGTAGTACAACAGTGTAATACATCAGTGTAGTACAACAGTGTAATACATCAGTGTAGTACAACAGTGTAGTACAACAGTGTAATACAACAGTGTAATACAACAGTGTAGTACAACAGTGTAGTACAACAGTGTAGTACAACAGTGTAATAAAATAGTGTAGTACAACAGTGTAGTACAACAGTGTAATACAAATAGTACAACAGTGTAGTACAACAGTGTAGTACAACAGTGTAATACAAATAGTACAACAGTGTAGTACAACAGTGTAGTACAATAGTGTAGTACAACAGTGTAGTACAACAGTGTAGTACAATAGTGTAGTACAACAGTGTAGTACAACAGTGTAATACAACAGTGTAATACAACAGTGTAATACAACAGTGTAATACAACAGTGTAGTACAACAGTATAGTACAACAGTGTAGTACAACAGTGTAGTGCAACAGTGTAGTACAACAATGTTATACAACAGTGTAGTACAACAGTGGAATACAACAGTATAGTACAACAGTGTAGTACAACAGTATAGTACAATAGTGTAATACAACAGTGTAATACAATTGTGTAGTACAATAGTTAATACAACAGTGTAGTACAACAGTGTAGTACAACAGTGTAGTACAACAGTGTAATACAACAGTGTAGTACAACAGTATAGTACAACAGTGTAATACAACAGTGTAGTACAACAGTGTAGTACAACAGTGTAGTACAATAGTTAATACAACAGTGTAGTACAACAGTGTAATACAACAGTGTAGTACAACAGTGTAATACAACAGTGTAGTACAACAGTGTAGTACAACAGTGTAATACAACAGTGTTATACAACAGTGTAGTACAACAGTGTAGTACAACAGTGTAGTACAAACAGTGTAATACAACAGTGTAATACAATAGTGTAGTACAACAGTGTAGTACAACAGTGTAATACAATAGTGTAATACAATAGTGTAGTACAACAGTGTAGTACAACAGTGTAATACAATAGTGTAATACAAATAGTGTAAATAGTGTACAACAGTGTAATACAATAGTGTAATACAATAGTGTAGTACAACAGTGTAATACAATAGTGTAATACAATAGTGTAGTACAACAGTGTAGTACAACAGTGTAATAAAACAGTGTAGTACAACAGTGTAGTACAATAGTGTAGTACAACAGTGTAGTACAACAGTGTAATACAACAGTGTAGTACAACAGTGTAGTACAACAGTGTAATACAACAGTGTAGTACAACAGTGTAGTACAACAGTGTAGTACAACAGTGTAGTACAACAGTATAGTACAAGAATGTAGTACAACAGTGTAGTACAACAGTATAGTACAAGAATGTAGTACAACAGTGTAGTTCAACAGTGTAGTACAACATTGTAGTACAACTCCGTAAAATAACAGTGTAATACAAAAATGTAGTATAATAGTGTAGTACAAGAATGTAGTACAATAGTGTAGTACAACAATGTAGTACAATAGTGTATAACAAATAGTACAAAAGTGTAGTACTACAGTGAAGTACAACAGTGTAGTACAATACTTTATTACAACAGTGTGGTACAATAGTTTAGTATAACAGTGTAATACAATAGTAAAGTACAATAGTGTAAAACAACAGTGTAGTACAACAGTAGTACAAGAATGTAGTACAATAGTGTAGTACAATAGTGTAGTACAACAGTGTAATACAACAGTGTTATACAACAGTGTAGTACAACAGTGTAGTACAACAGTGTAATACAACAGTGTTATACAACAGTGTAGTACAATAGTGTAATACAACATTGTTATACAACAGTGTAGTACAATAGTGTAGTACAATAGTGTAGTACAACAGTGTAATACAACAGTGTAATACAACAGTGTAGTACAAAAGTGTAGTACAAATAGTACAACATTGTAGTACAATAGTGTAATACAACAGTGTTATCCAACAGTGTAGTACAATAGTATAGTACAAATAGTACAACATTGTAGTACAACAGTGTAGTACAATAGTGTTATACAACAGTGTTATACAACAGTGTTATACAACAGTGTAGTACAATAGTGTAGTACAACAGTGTAATACAATAGTGTAGTACAATAGTGTTATACAATAGTGCAGTACAACAGCATAGTACAATAGTGTGGTATAAGTGCAGTACAACAATGTATTGCAATAGTGTAGTATAATAGTGTAATTGTTCCTTTCATGAAAACCAGCTGGGCTTCAAAGATGGCCATAATGTCACATCATTGTTCTTCATCGTGACACTTTAATCAAATCTTGAGGCTTCATCACAAAGCTAGCCATGCAATAAAGTCACAGAAAATGAGTTTAATAGCATGGGATAAACCAGCATTACACCACATCACTTTGTCTCCTACCTACGGGTACAACAATGTAGTCTGTTACAACATCATTGTTTCCAGAGATAACATACCTATTACAACACTGGAAGATGTCAGATTGCTCAGCCGTTTTGTCAGGTCATACATCCATGTCATTAACATCCTAAGATACGTGTAACAACACTGTTGTGACGTCGTAAATAAATGGTGTCATGATGACGTCACGATTGGTTTTTAAGTGAAAAACTTAACATTCAATTCAAAATCACTCAGGAAAATAGTTTTCACTCTTTACTAATATATATGAGTTAAGTGATAAACAGAATCTTACACTCATGTTAAAGCAATAGGAATTCATCTATATCGTCAAATAATTTATTAAATCACTCACTTTTAAGTCAAAAAGGCTTGTGACATACATGTATCTAATTATTGGATGTTTAAATAAATTCCAGATTGCATTGTACATTGACACTTAAGTAAGATAATTTGTATCTACAGCAAAGTACTTATATGAAAGTATAACTAGGAGAATATCTTTAATTGAACTACCCGGGTATTTCTATAGACAGATATTTCATAATTAACCATTTCTGATGGAGGATTTCTTATAACATTTTTATATAAAAATTCTTATATCTAACATTTTCATATAAAAATTGTTATATCTAACATTTTGATATAAAATTTTATATTGAACAACATGATATTTCCTGAGGAGTCACGTAGCAGATATTTTGTATTACATGCAAATGTCATACTGTGTAACAAAGCCTGTAGGAGTTATCTCCCTTCAAATGCCTTGTCTACAGTGAGATGATTGCTTCAGGTTCTAATGCATCGATATCCCTCAAAATAATGAAATAACACCTCCCCTCTCGCTCTCCCTTAGTTTACTGTGACTTCAATTTGCAGCAATACCATAACCAACAATATCTCTAAAAAACATATGTTTGAATTTTTGTTATTACTTTTTTTCCACAAATATCTAAATAGCTTAATCCAGTCATAAAACACATTTTTTTAAACAATAGATAATTTTAGTTGAGGGTCCAAATGAAAGTCTTTCCATGTAGTGAAAATAATTACTTCTTGGATAGAAATCTAATTTGTTTTGACCTGCTAGATATCGTAGAAAGTAAATCATCACTGATGCCCCATGGCCGACTGTTACTGTTGTACAGTAATCAGACAAATCATTTGGTTTACACATCCTTAAGGTACTGTCTGGCCCCGCGGATAAGGTACAATATTTATCTCCTATAGTACTCCACACACTAATAACAACACTAAATCATACTGGTAAAACTTTAAAGTACTAATGAAATCCACACTGGTCATACACTAAGAGTACATGTGACCTCTGAGCCTATCATTCTGAACCCTATGTATATAGCCTCTCTAAGTACTGTGCCCACAGAATCTACCGTTCATACCACAAATTGTGATCTATTCAACCAATTTAAAACCTTCTAAAATTGAAAGTATTTAAAAAAAAAAATAATTTCAGAAAAAAAAATTGACTTACGGTATATGAATTTTCGAGCATGTACGTCTTTCAGTATCAAAAGAAAAGTTCATGGATAATCAATATTATATCAAACTTAATTTTTTTTACCAAACACCAAATTTGTATAGACTACATTCTTTACATAAAACAAACAATGACTTTCAATTGTGTTGGTTTTTTGTTTTTTGTTTTGTTTTGGTCAACTTTCACTTCAGATAACCTTATTTCCACTCAGGTTAAACACCACACATATTGTTTTTAAGCATGGAGGATAAATTTTCAATCGATTGACTTCAATCAATTTTTATTGTCAATTTCAAGACATAAAAACAAACCATTAGGTCCAAACGGCAATTTACATCAAATTTTTAGTTTCCACATGGCCCTGGACAGCAATTTACATCCAGTGTTTGGTTTCCACCTGGCCCCTCTCAGTCTATCACCATGGCCAGTATCAGTCTGTCATCACCTCCCCACAGTACTGCCTTGAGATAGCTCAGTCAAGGTACAGCAGACAAAATCTGAGCTATCTCAGGCCACTGGAGTTTCAATATGAATCATTGACTTAAGGAAAATCATTAACTTAAAATTGCCAATAGGAATTACTGATAGGCAGGGTCCTTTAACTAAATTATTTCCTTAAATTCAGTAATGTTTTCCTATGAAAAGTTGGTTGCGCAGTTAAGGGACATTAACGAATGTTGATTAAATTGGGCCATAAGGATCCGGGTAGCTCAGTTAGCAGTAATTTAAGGTGCAACAAACAAGGTGTTGGCAATACTTTATTTTGGTCATTAGAACTACTGTGTATTATATTCCATAATCAATTTTATTATGGTAAGTATATGTAAGATATCCTATACCAATCTAAGTAAGAACTTGAGTTATCACATGGAATTTTTTTCTTCTATTTTCAGTAACAGTGACCTTGACCCTTGACCTTCGGAGCTGGAAAGCTATCCCAAGCAAGCACTCTTGGTAAGGAAGATCTGCATGAAGTTTGAGGTTGATCGCAAGGAAACCTCTGTGCAAGCGATGACAAAAAATGAGGAGTCTAAGAATGTAAATGTTTAACTATATAAGTATTGCATACTTAAAGTCAATGCGACCTCACCCTGATAGTTTGACCTTGACCAATTTCAGAATGCTTGCATTGTCACACATACATGTATATATAAGATATCCCAGGGGGATCTTGGCACCAACTAATGAAATTCTTTATTGGTTCTATGTTAGATTGATCTTTTTTCTTCTAACCTGTTTTCCTCGTATTTACTTCCTGACATATTTAACATATTAACAATAATTTACCATACTTTTCAGTCCCAGTATTGACCATGAATGGTTAGGACAAAGACAATTCAGAAATGGTGGTCATAATCTAAATCTGTCAAAATAACACCCCAGTAGATGACCATCTGTCAGCCATTTTGTTTTCCGATCAGTCTCAAAATCTAACACGCAAAACTTTTTTAAAAGGACCAAGGGGTACCTACATAAGAATTTAGAGAAAGATTCATTAAGTATATTCTGATAAATATAGTGAAGACATAACAAACTTCAACCATCAAAATTCAAAATGGCCACCATTTATTTTTCCAAATCTGCCTCAAAAGTTAACAAGCACAACTAGGTACCAAAAGGGATTTACATGTCAAATTTGAGAAGGATCCATAGTGTATTTTCATAGAAATAACGGTAAGAATTACAGATGGCCAGAGACGGACAAACAAACAGAGGAACCACAGACCAAACACCCAACATCTTCTGATATGTGAATAAAGATTGCAGAAGACAAGACTACTCGTTACGAACATCAAGAAAGATTTTCTAGCATCCCTTGAGATATATTTCAGATAAAATATATGATCATAGTCACTAAGGAGAAGAAATAAAATAATGTTATACTCCCTTTGATGATGCTCTTGTACGAGGCTCACTAGAAACATCCTTGTAAGTCACCCTAGTCTTTAAAATACCACAACAACATAAAAATACTAAGTACAAATGTTTATTGATAGTCTCATGAAGTGTATAACCGAGTTATGTGTTATGAAAAAATCAGAAAAAAAATTATCCTTCCACTTTCTCGACATGATATAATCCATCTTGTTTAAAGTGGAATAGCATTTGCTGTAAATAAATGATAGAATTTTGGTGATAAAAGCCACCCTGGGAATAAAACATTGACTTTCAATAAAACAGACTGCACTAACTCTTATTACATTTGGCCTTGGAACGGGAGTCCTATAGTGTGGATAGGGTAGAGTTCCGCAAAAGTTTATGAAACACAATAACTGAGTGTGGTCATCATACCCAGATATAACTACACATCCATCAGATACTGTAAAAACAGCATCAAAAACCATAACAAGAATTGTCAGAAACATAGCTCGCCCAGTGGGCTGAAATTCAGAATTAGTATTCTAAAAGTAGGTCAAAGGTCACGGCCAAGGTCAGCAAGTCTGAAGTAGAAACCATGAAAAGGTCTTGTCATAAGGAACGCACACGTCATATATACATATGAAAGGCCGATCTCATATGGTTAACATACTGTGACCAAGGTTAAAGAAGTCAAAAGTTAAGGTCAAGGTCAGCAGGCCTGCAAATATAGTACCCTTGAAAATGTCTTGTCACAATTGATCATGAGGAGCACACGTGTCAAATATGAAAGCCCTATATTTCATTTGGAATAACATAATTTGGCCAAGGTTTTAGTTTTTAAAAGTAAGTCAAAGGTTAAGGTCAAGGTCACCAGGTCTAATGAAGTACCAATGGAAGGTCTTTTCACAAGGAACACATATGTAGAATACTTAAGCTGCATCCTCATTAGTATTGAAACAACACTGTTTTATAAAAACTTTAACCAAGCTGTCTTTTACCCAGCGAGCAAAAACATCCTTCTCACATGCATGAGAAGGTTAAATAATATGCAATATATTTAACCAAAACTTGCAATATCTCACAATAGCAACTTCATGATCATCATAGGATAATTTCAATTTCAATTTCAAAAAAATTTATTGACATAAGAGAAAAGACAATAGGATTAGACATCAGGTATCTAAATCTTTTCCTTAGACGTGATAATAATTTTTTTTTAAATCTAAACGCACACTTTGACATCCTGAAATACTAGCTTGTTTAAAACAAGAAATTTTGATGTTGTAAACAAAATCATAATTCTAGATTAAAATGGACAAAATGAGAGTAAAACATGGAAAGAAAAATTAACATGGAAACCATTAGAGTCATCAATAACATAATTATGGGTGTGTTAACTCTCTGCAGTCCTCCACAGCAACATTCCTATGTCCACATACTTCAGTGTTCACATATGGAATGGTCACTGCACAGCATACTTTGAATTTTTGAAGACAGAAAAACTGTGGCTGCCGTACAGCCGCTATAGCAATGATGCACCAACACTGTAGGGCGTCCCTGTGGCAGCCGCAGGTTTTTTTTAGAAATACACAGTCAGCCGTAAGGAAGGTGCACACCACCTGAAAGGCAGCCATAGGGGCACTATATAGAGATTGTACAGCCAGACTGCCGCTATCCCTACACATGGGCTATGGTGGCTGAGTGGTGAAGGTGTCCAGACACTTTATCACTAGCCCTCCACCTCTGGGTTGCGAGTTCGAAACCTACGTGGGGCAGTTGCCAGGTACTGACCGTAGGCTGGTGGTTTTTCTCCGGGTACTCCAGTTTTCCTCCACCTCCAAAAACCTGGCACGTCCTTAAATGACCCTGGCTGTTAATAGGATGTTTAACAAAATAAACCAAACCAAAATATCCCTACACATCTACACACATGACAAATGCAAGGCCTCTGTATAATCGTATAATCGCAGTGAAGCTGCTCTATGGTGCATGATCATGACTTGAGCATGTCTAATGCTACAACAAACATGGAGATTAATGATTCCATGCTTTAATTCTACAGCAACCCCTATGACCCGTAAAATAAAGAGATACGCCATTCATTGACCCCGCAGCCTCCGAGGGTATATCTCGATTTCAGGGATTTACAGCAGCCGTATCCAGGTCATAGAGCAAGTCTGACCAAAGCATTAATTAGTAAACATACATGCTTCAAACTTTTCGTGTTATAGAATGACTTTCTGGATCACTACAAAATCAGCTGTTTAAATTTTTTTTAAATATTCAAACTGTACACAGTTTATGTACTTACAATTGAACTACAAACCTTTCTAGATATAATTAGGATGATGTTTGCCTGATGCTTCCTGATAATGGAACATAATGAATTCTTAGATCATTAACAGCATTAAAAGAAAATTGATTTTTTTTATTTTACTTAAATTTGATATCAAAATCTAATTAACAAAACGTATGGTAATTTAATGTATGCCAAACTGTGAAACATCCAATTGGTGAAATATACTGTATTTATCCTAAAATAAACCTCTCCTAGTGTAAAAAGTTAAGTACTATCTACATTTTTATCCTAAAAAAGCCATATCCCTTAGTGTAATAGGTTAGTACTGTAATTATCCTCAAAAAAGCCCCTCCCCTAGCATAAATGATGAAGAGAGTTTATTTGTGAACTAATTTAATAGCTTCCCATTTCAAAATTGATGACTCTGCAAAATTGAAGGAGGCTCATCTGTAAGCAGGAGCTAATATGTAGATAAATATGGTAAACAGTTTCATAGACATGCTTTTAGTCGCATTCCCAGGCATAAACACCTCCTACTGGTGACTGGTAATCGGCTACTTGTTTATCTATGTAAACTTACACCTACACTTATTGATTTTAACTAATGAGAAGACAGAATCTAAAAGTACATGTCAAGATCCACCTACAGATAACATATATACTCTACAGCCTAATATACTAGAGCTCACAATTTACATTCAATGTGTGATGACAGGTTTTCACAAGTTAATTAGGAAATACAAACTATTTCTCCTGTAATATGCCCAGAAACCACCAGATAATCAACAAAGTTGGGGGTAGGTTATTACAGGACAATTACGATATAGCATTTGTAACCATTTTTACTTCACTGCTATATATGTACATATGGATATGGGCTTATTACCAGGTACATTATGTATGAGCTTATTGTCAGGTATGGTGCTTATATTACCAGATATGAGCTTATTGCCAGGTTTGAGCTTATATTACCATGCATGGAACTTATTGCCAGATATGAGATTATTGCCAGCTGGCATGGGGCTTATTACCGGATATGAGATTATTGCCAGGTATGGGGCTTATTACCAGATACAAACTTATTACCAGGTGTGAGATTATTAACAGGTATAAGCTTATTACCAGGTATGGGCCTATTGCCAGACATGGGGCTTATTACCAGATATGAGATTATTACCAGGTATTAGCTTAGTATTACCAGGTATGGGCTTAGTGCCAGGAATGAGCTTATTACTAGGTGTAAGATTACTGCCAGGTAAGGGCTTATTAATAAGTATGAGCTTATAACCAGGTATGGGCTTATTAATAGGAATGAGCTTATTACAAGGTGTAGGTTAATTACCAGGTATGAGCTTATTAATAGGTTTGGGCTTATAACCAGGTATATTGGCTTATATTATGACAGTATGAGATTACTGCCAGGTATTAACTTATTAATAGGTATGAGCTTATTACCAGGTATAGGCTAATTACCAAGTGTGGGACCCATTATCTGGTAAAAATTACAAGGCATGGGTTTATTCCCAGATAGATACGGTAAACTACAAGCAATTCTTGAGTCCCAATAGTATACTAACCTATATCTTCCAACTTTAACTCTTAAATTATGCTTTTTATATGGTATACAACATTTCAGCTTCAACCTGAGGTTAGTACCAGCACATTTGGTTGGTTGTCCCTGAGGAATCCGAATTTTGTCCTGACTTAGCTTCTTACATCTCTCTCTTTTACTCTTGAAAAAACAATCAATATGTTATCATAAATTTATCTCTTCCTCACCCAGCATCTCCGATCTATTATTGAATTCAACTAAAACAAGTCCATCACATAAATGATAAATATTTGTCACCCTAAAATCAAATATAGATGAGACCTTTCATGTCACAAGTGATGTGTTAAAACTGATAATTATGATTGGATGAATTATCTACTGATGAAAGCCAGAAATATCTTAATAATAATATAGGTATTCGGTAATGGACAACTTGGTATTATTGATTTCGGTAAAATGTGAAGCCCAAAGGTGGGTAATGACAAGTAGTATCGTACCAATCATGTGTTTCTGAAATATTTAAGAATACAAAAGAAAGAGATACAAGAAGCAAACTTGAGCTCGAATACTAAATTACAATGTAGATTATGGATATTTAACAATTCTTTAAGTTTTTACTGGGTAATACTGAAGCATTTCTTAAATCTAAGGAGTGTTTTAAACACATATGGGGCCACTCACACTTCCACAAAACAATGTACATGTACCTAAATCAATACACATCAATGCAAATTAAGCCAAGTTCAAAACATTTGAAAAAGTTATAAAAATATATAATTTAGTTTTCCAACATGACAGCATAGAAATTATGTTTGACCATAAATGAACTTCCACATCAAATATCAGCTTCCTAGAAACATTAATAAGTAAATTGGGGATTCTACAAAATTTCTTAACCTTTGTGGATGGAAACCTGGAAGGAACTTTTGTGGACAGAGACCGATGGATGGACAGATGAAGGGTTACAGATATTTACCTCTTAACTTTTGTGGACAGAGATGGATGGATGGACAGATGAAGGGTTACAGATATTTATCTCTTAACTTTTGTGGATAGGGACGGATTTACGGACAGATGAAGGGTTACAGCTATATAACTTCCCCTTTGTGGACAGAGCTCTAGAGACAGAAGGACAAAGAGACAGAAGGATGGACAGTTGAAGGTTTACAGTGATTGACCTGTACCTTTGTGGACAGGGAGATGGACAGTTGAAGGTGGACAGCTATTGACCTGTACCTTTAATTTGTGGACAGAGAGATGGACAGATGGACAGTTGAAGGTGTACAGATATTGATCTGTACCTTTGTGGACAGAGAGATGGACAGATGGACAGTTGAAGGTGGACAGCTATTGACCTGTACCTTTGTGGACAGAGAGATGGACAGATGGACAGTTGAAGGTGTACAGCTATTGACCTCTTAATCTTTGTGGACAGAGAGAGAGAAGGATGGACAGTTAAAGGTTTATGGTTATTTACCTCCAATCACTTTATGACTGGGCCATAAAAATACAACAGACAATAAAGACAGACAGACAAAAACAAGATGCCAGACAGAGAATGCAAATACCAGACTTACACAAGGTTAATTGTTAGCAGACTATTACATTAAACTGGTGTGCCTGCTCAGCATAATCAGAGTAACGCCTGTAAATATACATTATTGATCGCCAGGCCTACACCACTATTTAACACAACTGTAGTAATTTACATTCGTTCCGTCCATCAATGCTGCCCCAATTAGACTATGCTAAAAGTTTAATTACTTCCACAATTTCTAATCAATTTTTCGACGATAGAGCATGTCATAAAAAGCAAAATAGCCTTCACTTGCTTAGCATTGAAGTCCTATCATTTCCTCTGAGAACATCAAAAAGCTTACCCAAGGGCGTTAAACCAAACTCATTTTTACAATAAACTGAAGTCTACGACAGTAATTACTTATATTTATCGGCGTATATTGCAGTTTACGAAGATAGAAAATCTAAGTAATTAGTGTATCAACTTCTATACTTCAACAGCACGGTGAAGTAAAAACCTCTCAAAGAATTTAATTTCTTGTTATCTGAAGATTAAAAATAAAAAAACATGTAACAAGAATTGTCATGATGACAATAATGATGGTCCTGCCACATGGTTTTATGACATTAGTCTTGGTAATTATTGACCAATTAATTAAAACGAATATGTTTGACACACATGGAGGCCTTGCTTTAAAATTCATCAACTACAAGAAGTCGGTGAACCTAAAAAAGATTGTTAAAGGTAATTATTGCAAAAAAAAATGAGAAAAAAATTGATTTTTGGAAATCAGATATGCATAGTTAATTAAAAGATGTTGTCAAGCATAGAACATAGAACTTTGCTTGATAGAAGATAGAAAGATAGAAAGCTTGTGTGTGGTCTGTATTGCTGTATTGATCTCTCCCCCCCCCCCCCCCCCCCCCCCCCCCTAGTCAACCTTCCCTTTCAAGGTCACAAGGTCATATTTTTTATTTATTTATTCAATTGAAAATATATTGTCACATCCTTCATACTACAAGTTTCCTGCTGCTGTTGCTGAATGTAGGTATGTAACTATATAGGTAGTAAAGCAAGTTCTGAAATAGTTTTCACATCAGCCATATTCTTAGTTTATAACCTGACCACAGCCTGATTTTGTCAGTTCTTTGGGATTGGACCTTGTTGTATTGGTGAATTTGGAAGTCAATTTTAAAGGGTAAATTGAATTTTTTTCCAGAATTTGGCTGTGATATGAAATATCTTCACTTTGGAAAGGAGTCCCATTATTAGCCCAAATTGAAGCCCGAATTGATCAATTAACTGACACGAGCTTACTCAGTCAGCGGGCTGTCTGTGATTCCTGAACGACAGACAACTGCTGGACGACTGACTAACCAATCAGAAAAACATTGCTGTAGTCAGTAGTGCATTAAATAACAGATCACAGGCAGATCTTTTCTAACTCCCACCATTGGAAGATCCTCAGACCACAGAAGGATCTTGACTCCCACAATAGCAAGATCCTCAGACCACAGAAGGATCTTGGCTCCCACAATTGTAAAATCTTCAGACCACAGAAGGATCTTGGCTCCGACGATTGTAAGATCTTCAGACCACAGAAGGATCTTGGCTCCCACAATTGTTAGATCCTCAGACCACGGAAAGGTCATGGCTTCCAAAATTGTAAGATCCTTAGACCACAGAATGATCTTCACTCCCACAATTGTAAAATCTTCAGACCACAGAAGGATCCTGGCTCAGGATCCCAAAATTGTAAGATCCTTAGACCACAGAATGATCTTCACTCCCACAATTGTAAGATCTTCAGACCACAGAAAGATCCTGGCTCAGTATCCCAAAATTGTAAGACCCTGACAGACCACAGGATGATTCTGGCTACCACAATTGTAAGATCCTTAGACCAAAGAAGGATCTTTGCTCCCACCATTGTAAGGTCCTAATTAGACCACAGAAGAATCCTGGCTCCGACAATAGCAAGATCCTCAGACCACAGAAGGACCTTAATTGGCCTCCACAATTTCGTTATTAGTTTTAGAACACTTTCATTTTCTCTCTTATTTAGATCTATATTGATCCCATGTCAACAGTTTACATCAAAACAAGATGAAAATGTTACATGGCTGTGTTTGATTTCCTTTTAGTGAGTGACCTTAAATGGAACCTTGAGAAAAAAAATCTTTACTTAATACAATGCAACTCCCATGAAATATCAATAAAGGTTCTAAAACATGCAAACTTCAAGAAGGTGACTTGAAATCTGTTCTTTCATTCTCAAAATTGAACATGCACAACATGAATTTGTGATAACAAGAAATGTATAAGGACAGACTATTTACGGAAATTTAATTTGGACAGACGAAAATGCAATTTGGACAGTCCACTATCTGATGATCAAAAGGAGGTATCATCAATAATCACATAAACAGTATATATATATATATTTAAAAAGAATAAAAAAACACGACACAGCAGCTAGCGCTTTCGTCACGTCTAGGTGACTCTTCACATCAGATTCTGAAGAGTCACCTAGACGTGACGAAAGCGCTAGCTGCTGTGTCGTGTTTTTTATTCTTTTGCATATTTTTCGTCTGTAAGGTTCACCTTAAACTTTTTAACTTATATATATATATATATATATACGTAACTCAGAGATCGGTTGTGACCGATATTAATGAAAAAGAAATTCACGACTATCACCTGTCTTTCTATTGTAACTCCAGACTAACTGGCTCCAAATTAATTGTCCAACCCAGAAGTTAAAGTTAGAAATTATTGGTGATAATATTTCAGTCAAATGTACATCGATTAGTATAGGTTACAGCACACCACTGCTAACCTTTATGTCTGTCTGTCTCGGTACGCCGTTATTGGCAAATACAAGTGGTACTTAGTGGCCTAGCTGTCTCACCTGGGACACGTGGGAGTCCCATGTCCTCCTGACCAGTACAAAGGCAATAGATTTAAAATACCATCATAGGTCACATGGTCAAAAGGGATACTCAGTCTAGATCTTAAAGGTTATCCAGGGAAGAAGCAAGCAAACATTGGATCCAAAACATGGACCAGATACATTGCATGCTCATCTGAAATGCCTATAGATTTATGGGATATTATCAGACATGACCATAGTTATATTAAATTTCAATATGTTTTAAAGATCCTTATTATGCATATTTGACACTTCTTACCTTGGTTTCGATATCTAGTATTCATCACTTACATTCGTTGTTCCCCCTATTTTAAATCTGACCTTGATTACTAGAGAAATCACCATCATTAGGATGGTCAGCACTGGAACAGTGGTAACACACATGCCTTTCACCACATGAAAAGGTATGGGGTCACCTGCCCAACCACATGGGTTTTCCCTGGGTACTCCAGTTTCCTCCCACAGTAAGACCCCTCGCACGCTGCCGTCCCGGCCAACAAGCGTGAGTAATACAAGTTGATATAGCTTGTTTCGCAATGATTATTGTAAAATAAATAAAGTTTACATCACCAAGGTCATACTGACCTGACATTTGATAGATCACCATCAAATGATTCTACTGTATCTCTGTAACACTAATCTTTCTCTGCATTCATTTTCTTCCTCTTAATCATTTGAAATCAAGAGAGAGCCATCAAGAACTCTCCGAGAAATAGGGTAAACAAACTTTAACTAATACAAGACGAATCTAAATAAAATTCAGAAAATATCCAAGAAAAATTCAAAATGGAAGATGAACCACTAGGAACCATGAAGAACTTTAAAATTCCAAGAAAAATAGCATTAAGAAGGATTATTTACAGATGGATGGGCGACAGATGCAGGGACGAAGGACACCTGATTCAAGGTAATTTGAACAGCCTACCTACCATCTTGTGCATGATGATGATGATGGGCTTATGTATGGTAAGTGGCATAAACATGTAAAGGGCCTAGGGTTGAACTTTATTTCTGGTAGTAGCTGACCTTGACCTTGACCAATCACACCAATATTCAAATTTTAACAAGGGACCAGTATGTCCAATGGAAACATACTTCTAAAGTTTAATAAAATCTTTCAGCAAATAAGACCATTATTGTCATGAAAAAGTGACAGGGCGCCGGTAGACATTTTAGTTATGGTTATATGCCAATTCAATGTATTCAAATCTATCTTCATGTCAAGCGCAGAAGCACCGGAGAGTTTTCATCAAAATGTCAGCTACTAATACTAATGCTGCAATAACAATGACAGAATGAGATCATCAGATGGTAAAATTCCACATGCATTTTTGATAAGAGTGACATGACCTTTGACCAATCAGATAGATTTTCAAACTACAAATGCAAATATACTAGCTTAGTCTCATCAAAAGTTCTCAGTAAAGTGATGCACAGATAGACAGACAATAAACGGATGGACAGCGGGGATGTGACAATCTTCAGTCACTCCAACTTAAACTGAATGTCTAGGTAATTTTTTTTAACATCAATGGGAATAACTTTGTTGAAATTACAGCATCATGCAGGTTTCCAATCATATCAATCTGCTTCTACTGTACTGGGTTTAAGCAGCTTCATCTGCAGCTAATTAACTATAGTTTCTTCTTTACTCAGATCAATTAGATTAACGAGCTTCTACTCTATTCAGATCAACAAGCTTTGACTATACCCAGATTTACAAGCTTCTTCTGTACCCAGATTAACAAGCTTTGACTATACTCAGATTAAAAAGCTTCTACTATACCAAGATTAACAAGCTTCTACTATACCCAGATTAACAAGCTTCTAACGTATCTAGATTGCTGTACACTTTAAGAATCCAATCCATCTCCCAGTAATGTACTTTAACCAAGTACCGATTCCCAAAATAAATGGTGCTTTTCCATGACTTGACAGAATGTTACACTTTGCTGAACGGTCTTATAAGACAGATAGACCTCTCTGAATCACCTGACAGCAGTACGCATTAAACACTGATTCCTGGACAAAGCCATATTTATTCATTGAGTTAAAATTTAACCTCTGCATATGGATTCTTTAATATATCTGTTACAACATTATCTTTCAATATCTCAACATGACACAAGGTTGAAATTTCAAACCAAAGGAACTGGAGCCAACAAATCTCAGAGCTGGCACCATTAATTCTCAGGGCTCAGACCAACAAACCTTAGGGTTGGGACTAACAAACCTTAGGGTTGGGACTAACAAACCTTGGGGCTGGGACAAACAAACCTCAGGGCTGGGATCATCAAACCTCGGGGCTGGGACCATAAAACCTCGGGGCTGGGACCATCAAACCTTGGAGCTGGAACCAACAAACCTCAGGGCTGGGATCATCAAACCTCGGGGCTGGGACCAACAAATCTCAGATTTGGGATCATCAAACCTCAGGGTGGTGACTAACCAACCTTGGGGCTGGGACCAACAAACCTCGGGGCTGGGACCAACAAATCTCATATCAGGGACCAACAAACCTCAGGGCTGGGACCATCAAACCTCAGGGCTGTGACTAACAAACCTTGGGGCTGGGACCATCAAACCTCAGGGCTGTGACTAACAAACCTTGGGGCTGGGACCAACAAACCTCGGGGCTGGGACCAACAAACCTCGGGACTGGGACCAACAAATCTCAGGGCTGGGACCAACAAACCTCGGGGCTGGGACCAACAAACCTTCGGGCTGGGACCAACAAAGCTCGGGGCTGGGACCAACAAATCTTGGGACTGGGACCAACAAATCTCATATCAGGGACCAACAAATCTCAGGGCTGGGACCAACAAAGCTCGGGGCTGGGACCAACAAACCTCAGGGCTGGGACCAACAAAGCTCGGGGCTGGGACCAACAAATCTTGGGACTGGGACCAACAAATCTCATATCAGGGACCAACAAATCTCAGGGCTGGGACCAACAAATCTCATATCACAGACCAACAAATCTCAGATCAGGGACCAACAAAGCTCAGGGCTTGGACCAATAAACCTTGGGCTGGGACCAACAAATCAGGTCTAGGACCAACAAATCTTTGGCTGGGAAACAGGTGCATATGGCACTGATGAACATGTACATTATTTAGTGTAATGCCTGTTAGGAAGTGATTAGAGAATGCAAACCAATGCATGTTCTGTCTGCACCGCGAGTAACCTTCCCTTGTGTACATAATGGATGAGGTAGACTCGGGACATCCCGTGTCCTGGCTCCATTAATTTTTCACTACATTTGATTTTTACTGATGCTCACCAACGATGTAGCACTCAATAAAACCTATACATACAGAGCTACGCAGCAGGAAAACGTTTCCACTTAGAGCCGAGTCGTTACTGTCTCACCAGCCCAAGGACTGATGGCCTACCTTATGAAAAATGAATTGGATCTGGCCATTTTGATGTGTTTTCACCCATAACTTGCCAAGCCAAGAGTCCAAGATTGGTGTTAGGGACAGCAGTGCTCTATAGCTACCTGACCATATATGTGACAAGAGTCTAGATATCTTAGGATTAACTCCACAAGAAGAAGTACTCCCAACATCATACCAGGTCTTCTGGCAGTCGCCAAAGGTCTATACAAGTGTATCAACCACTTTCATTACTACAAATACAACCAACTTCTATACACTTGCTTTTAGAATATTTTTATTTTCTTATTTAGACAATTTACTCTATGAAATGTTTTAATTAATTTTCACACTCAGTTCCATGATAAAGAATAAGGTTTTAACTACAAAAATGTCATATTTTCAATCTACATATTGTTTACCAGTACAATATGCAGGGAACTGAAAAACCGTTACGCAGTTTACATGTTGAAGATGTATATCCTCCTTAAAGCTAGTGAAGCCAGTTAACATGCATCTCCTCCTATCAAACACTATTACAGAATTTGATCCGAGAACTGATAAAAGAATAAAAAAGTTAATTTAGGATTTTCACATTTTTTTACCATTACAAGCACATATGATATATAATTAAACCTACACTTATCATAGCTGACATCAGTCTCAAACTTTGGCAGCCTGCCAAGTTTAAAAAGAATTGTGCCATAATTACATGTTGTGTAATGGCTTTCCGATTCCCCATCGCCATGACAACTGTGAATGTGAAAGTGTTCCAGTATATAGCCAGGTATATGTGCCAATAGTGACTTTACAGGACATGATGTTCTTCATCATATACACACCATTTTGTCTTCATAGCCATACTGCACTCGAGATAAAAACAATACTATATAGCATTTTCATCACCTATTGCTGTTTTTTGGTCCCACTTAGGATCTTTTTCCATTCTCAATTTAAAGAAACTGCAATCCTTAAATTTGAAAGTACTACCATGGGTAATTATTTTACAGTCAGGTGCTTTATTTTATGACCTAATTATTTTGCACTAGAAAAGGTTGCAGGTTAGATGGAGGTTTAGATACTCATTAAAACCACACAGAATAGAATCAGTGATCAAGTGTAATGCAGTAGGAAATGCCATTCAATATGTAATATATCTAAATTTTTAGGAAAGAATTTTTTCCGAACCTAATCATATATTTTTTTTTAAATATAGATCTAGTTAGTATTTCACATCTTAATGACTGAACATTAAGTATTCTTAAAGTCAAAATTGTCCATGTTGTCCTGTTAAACACATGTACCATTGTTAATTATCAGCCACCTGTTACATTTCTAAAACAAGCTCAAGTCTAGAAGGAAAAGGTAGGTCAGGAGGGCAGGCAGAGCTTTCGTCCACCCTCTGTGGACGAGATGGAGAGAGGACAGAATTTTATTCTATTCTGAGGTCAACTCTATCGCCTTTTAACCAGCCGTCTGTTCCCGCAGTGTAAATGTTTTAACTGGCATTTCTCCTATTAGCCTTTACACAGGGTAAACCATAAGAATGATCATTCAGCTAAAACCTACATTACAAGAGATTCCGAGAAGCCATTTTGCAATTATCATAAAATTTTTATGATATAGTCATAACTGTTTGCAATTACCTCGCAAGCTCTTAATTTGTACTGACTACCTCCTATCGGATCCTTCCACAAACCAAGCTTGTACAACTGTATCCCAGATAGTTTACATTACACATTGTAACGGCCTTTACTTGATGACCAACAATGGTCAGTAAGCCTCACGGAGACAATAGGGTGTTTACAACCAGTCGTAAAAGTAACACCAGTAAGTCTGTAATATGTTAATCAGTCGTTATGAAGACACCTAATGACCTGATTTCTATTTCTTGGCGAAATAACCTTTATCCACCTACAATCGTGTGTAGTATAGATTAGGTATATAAATTCCAGCTTCTCCAGTAAATATTTTTGTTTAAGTTAACTTGACACACCATTACACTCATTGTAATTGAATGTAATTGTTCGTCCAATAAACAAAAGATTTTGGACAAGAAAACAACAGTGTTCATTTCAATGATCCAATCTTTTGACTTGGTGGAAGCTGTGAATCAGTATTATGTCATGTCTACCCCTCAATCGGCGCCCATCATTTTCTTTAATTGCTATCTCAGTGAATAAAGGAAGCGTTTTTTTTCTCTCGCATAATACATTATCCTCAGCTTCGTCACCTTGTATGTGTATTCCAAACACACCAAACTTATATAACAGAATGTATATTTAGACACATTAAGCATCTTTATGTCTATTAAAAGCAATTGTTGATGGAGCCAATCGAAACGATCCAAGCAACATTTTTCTTTTTCGAAAAAATGGAAAATTCCTTTCTTCTGAAATAACTTGTTATGTTTTGTGACATTGAGGTTAGAATAAATTGCCTTTATCCTTTTTTTTTTTTAGAGGGGGGGGGGGGGGGGGGGGGGTTTCTTGGTCCAATTTCAGTTGCTTGGTGCAATTTCAAGTGTATCTGTTTCATTTTCATTCCCATAACTGTCTCAAATTCAAACAGAATGTGACATTTTTGCAGCTCAGATTTGCTGTATTTACTGTTCAAAGAAATACATCTTTGTTTGATATTTAACTATATATTGCAGTGAAAGCTACCTGTTGGAATTGATGTGTGTTTGTGTGTGTGGCTCTTATGTATTCATGCATGAAAAATGTCTTTAAAAATAAAGAATTATAAAAAATAAATAACAAGAGATCCCAGAGGGATCTTGGCGCCCACCATTGAATGATCTTCATAGGTTCCATGTCAGATTGATCTTTTCTCTACTTTTCCCTTCATTTTACTAATCTGTGCAAATCGAGACATCCCTCCAGTACTTTTCAAACAAGGGAATCCTAGCTATATAAGAAAGTTGAAATTTAACGATAATGGCTGTTTGTTTGCCAGGTTGTTTTCAGGACAGACTGGTCCAAAAATGCAATACAAGGAACCAAGGGGAACCTACTTATGAAATTTGAGAAAGATCCATTCAGTACTTTGAGAAATAGAGATAACAAACTTCAATTGTCAAAATCCAAGATGGCGGTCTGTCGGCCATGTTGTTTTCCGATTGGTCTCAAATCGCAATATGCATAACTAGGCACCAAGGGGAACCTACATATGAAATTTGAGAATGATCCCTTCAGGACTTTCTCAGAAATAGCGATAACAAACTTCAATTGTCAAAATCCAAGATGGCTGCCTGTCGGCCATGTTGTTTTCTGATTGGTCTAAAAACGCAATATGCATAACTAGGCACCTAAGGGGAACCTACATATGAAATTTGATAATGATCCCTTCAGTACTTTCTCAGAAATAGCGATAACAAACTTCAATTGTCAAAATCCAAGATGGCTGCCTGTCGGCCATGTTGTTTTCCGATTAGTCTCAAAACGCAATATGCATAACTAGGCACCAAGGGGAACCTACATATGAAATTTGAGAAAGATCCCTTCAGTACATTTTCAGAAATAGTGATAACAAACTTCAATTGTCAAAATCCAAGATGGCTGCCTGTCGGCCATGTTGTTTTCCGATTGGTCTCAAAACGCAATTTGCATAACTAGGCACCAAGGGGAACCTACATATGAAATTTGAGAAAGATCCCTTCAGTACTTTCTCAGAAATAGCGATAACAAGAATTGTTTACGGACGGAGGGACGGACGGACGGACCACAGACCACGGACGCAGGGCGATTTGAATAGCCCACCATCATAAAAACAAAATTTTACACAAGGTCTTCACCATGAAACAAGCATAGATCCTAAATGACTACAAATGGCTTAGGGAAACTTCAGAATTCCTACAGTTCTGGTAAATTTTGTTATGGAAGAACTTTTACAAAAATCATTACAGTCGCCCGCACTCATATTACAGCCAATCAATTAATTCTTCTCCTACTCCTGCAATGCTTTTTATTACTAAACTTATAATCTGGGGACCAATAATATTCCAAAGAATAATTCACATAAAAAGCATTCCAATGAAAAGAAGGAAATACTGGTTATAAATGAATTTAAGAACAACCATCTGATGTTAAAATGGATAATTTCAGGCTGATATGACTGAACCTCGATCCAAGACTTGATGTACTGGACCAAGATTGAGCTGGGTCGTTAATCCACATGGTATTCATTGACAGTAAAGACGAAGCAGGTAGAGTGTTAACAAGAGGTTAATCCGTACATGAGAGCCATTTGATCCCCCCAGGACCACCCCATACATTTAGTGCTGTTAAAACTCCAGGGAAGTGCAGTTATTCATCATTGCGATAATGCATATATAAATACATTATATGCAGCCAAGCAGCAAATTTCTGGAACCATTGTCATGTAGAAACTGTCAAAAAGGTGCTTTAATGATTGTAATATATGTACATGTAGATATTCTGATATTGTCAATAAATCATCAATACTCTAGCAGTGCAGCACACCATGCCACTATTGTATTGTATAAAAGGACATCAAAAACCAATACGTGATATGGAAAATGAAGATCAATTATAAACATTTTATTGTACTTGCAGGTGGTTTACTCCTGAGCACATCTGCATAAATGAATTCATAGAGCCAATATATTCTACATCACTTTCTATCTACTGTAGAGTCTGGATACTATAGATTATAACACCAACAAAAGAAACAAATACTAAATCCTACATCAGTCTGGTGTTATATATGGTATGTTAATGTAACAGTAATACATTGTACATCAGTCTGTTGTTATGGTGACATAACACTGATACAGTCTACATCAGTCTGTTGTTATGGTGACATAACACTGATACAGTCTACATCAGTCTGTTGTTATGGTGATATAACACCGATACAGTCTACATCAGTCTGTTGTTATGGTGATATAACACTGATACAGTCTACATCAGTCTGTTGTTATGGTGATATAACACTGATACAGTCTACATCAGTCTGTTGTTATGGTGACATAACACTGATACAGTCTACATCAGTCTGTTGTTATGGTGATATAACACCGATACAGTCTACATCAGTCTGTTGTTATGGTGATATAACACTGATACAGTCTACATCAGTCTGTTGTTATGGTGATATAACACTGTAACAGTCTACATCAGTCTGTTGTTATGGTGACATAACACTGATACAGTCTACATCAGTCTGTTGTTATGGTGATATAACACTGATACAGTCTACATCAGTTTGTTGTTATGGTGATATAACACTGATACAGTCTACATCAGTCTGTTGTTATGGTGATATAACACTGATACAGTCTACATCAGTATGTTGTTATGGTGATATAACACTGATACAGTCTACATCAGTCTGTTGTTATGGTGATATAACACTGATACAGTCTACATCAGTCTGTTGTTATGGTGACATAACACTGATAGTCTACATCAGTCTGTTGTTATGGTGACAACACTGATAGTCTACATCAGTCTGTTGTTATGGTGATATAACACTGATACAGTCTACATCAGTCTGTTGTTATGGTGACACAACACTGATACAGTCTACATCAGTCTGTTGTTATGGTGATATAACACTGTAACAGTCTACATCAGTCTGTTGTTATGGTGACATAACACTGATACAGTCTACATCAGTCTGTTGTTATGGTGATATAACACTGATACAGTCTACATCAGTCTGTTGTTATGGTGACATAACACTGATACAGTCTACATCAGTCTGTTGTTATGGTGATATAACAATGATACAGTCTACATCAGTCTGTTGTTATGGTGATATAACACTGATACAGTCTACATCAGTCTGTTGTTATGGTGATATAACACTGATACAGTCGACATCAGTCTGTTGTTATGGTGATATAACACTGATACAGTCTACATCAGTCTGTTGTTATGGTGATATAACACTGATACAGTCTACATCAGTCTGTTGTTATGGTGACATAACACTGATACAGTCTACATCAGTCTGTTGTTATGGTGATATAACACCGATACAGTCTACATCAGTCTGTTGTTATGGTAATATAACACTGATAGTCTACATCAGTCTGTTGTTATGGTGACATAACATTGATACAGTCTACATCAGTCTGTTGTTATGGTGACATGGTGACACAACACTGATACAGTCTACATCAGTCTGTTGTTATGGTGACATGGTGACACAACACTGATACAGTCTACATCAGTCTGTTGTTATGGTGATATAACACTGATACAGTCTACATCAGTCTGTTGTTATGGTGATATAACACTGATACAGTCTACATCAGTCTGTTGTTATGGTGATATAACACTGATACAGTCTACATCAGTCTGTTGTTATGGTGACATAACACTGATACAGTCTACATCAGTCTGTTGTTATGGTGATATAACACTGATACAGTCTACATCAGTCTGTTGTTATTTTGATATAGCAGTAAAACCATTGCAATTCTTTTTTTTACTTTTGGAAAGTTAAGTCACATCATGATGATGATCATGTGTCATACATCAATTGTTTGATATATTGTTGTACCAAACAATTCCTGTTGCTATAGTGATACGACACAGATTTACGACATCTATCTCCGATACTCAGGCCATGTAACACCAATACACCCACTTCTATGACAATACCAAATCATCGGTGGCCAAGTGGTTAAGGTGTCCAGACACTTAATCACTAGCCCTGCACCTCTTGGTCTCGAGTTTGAAACCCATGAGGGGCAGTTGCCTTGTACTGACCATAGGCCCGTGGTTTTTCTTAGGGCACTCCGGCTTTCCTCCATCTCCATGTCCTTGAATGTCCCTGACTGTTAATAGGACTTTAAACAAAATAAACCAAACCAAACCACATCAAAATCGAGTCCCTGCCATAACTACAGGGTGTGACATGCTCTTTTACTGATGGTGTTATGACAATATATAGTCTCTGTACTTATATTGACATACCGGTATTAAATACATACATACCCTGTTACTATGGACACAGATATACACTTGGTGTTACTATGGGAGATCAGGAGATATGATGTACCATGTTTAACTTAACAGATATACCTATATAACTCACAAACCACAAATACAAATACATTTATAGGATATCACATAAGATGATCGTCTGACAATTTCCAGAGAGCATTAATCACTGAAGTGTTTAAAACTAGGTCTACGGTAAAATGGATCTAGTCTGCAGTCAGTGTGGAAAAGTGTGAGATTTTTTAAAGACAATATCATTCTAGATATTTTGCAAAAGCATCTCAATTCAGCATCCCAGTCTTATATTGTGTGTATTCTACCTAATGTGATTTTTATCAGAAACATCTGCCACCATATATCAATTTTCAAACGCAATTGATGTGGGAGATTACCAAAAATGTGATGACAAATCGCCGTATTTTTCATGTATATCAGATAAACATTTGATATATATAGGATATATATAATCAACATTTTATGTATATTACATAATTATATTATATTTATCATCAAGTAAGCCATCCCCCTCTAGTGTAAAGGCTTAGTCCATATATACTGTATTTGTCCTCAAATAAGCCCCTCCACTAGTGTAAAAGTTTATTACTGTATTTGTCCTCAAATAAGCCCCCTCCCCTAGTATTAAAGTTTAGTATTGTATTTAATCTCAAATAAGCCCCCTCCTTCAGTGTAAAAGTTTAGTCTTAAAGTTTGGGGAGCTAATTTTTGAACCATTGCTACTTAGCTTGGCAAAAATGAAGATTGGAGATTATTTATGAGCAGGGACTTATTTGTGGTTAAATATGGTAATGTACTGTGACCTTGACATTTCCTCGTTGATCATCATTTACATCCATGTCATTCTTTAGAAACAGTGTTGAAAGCAACTGGATAATATCATCATACATGTATACACTAAACAAAAGGAAGGACAGTGCATTGAGGGGGGAATAAACCTGACAAATCATTACTTAGGACGCATGGCTGCCCAACCATGAAGCTGATCGATATGGCCGTACCTATGTTAACGGGTCAAGTACCAAACTGTTTACCCGAGGACACCACGGCCAATAGATAGTAGTCTTACACACCTCAGCATCACTTCTGTACCTGTATCTCGACAGATTGCAAATTGATGGGCTGGAGCCTTGATCATGTGTGTACTTTTCATTTGGTAATTGTGCAGATAAAAACTGATTGAACAACAGCACGCCAGGTTCACGTGACAAGGCAGTCCCTGAGAGGGTTCTGTTCACATGACAGAGTGTCCTGTACTGGGTTCTGGACAACAGTTATATCCCCAGGGTAACAATTGTTCTCATCTCATCTGTAAATAAGGCCATCACCCTGTAATATGATAATGGATACAAGACCAAATACATATCATTTGATAGTAGAATCAACCATGTCTCACAGCGACCCCAGAGGTCTCCGATGGCCATCTGATCTGTTCTTGGCCTTTAATATTGAACATTACTTGACTTTGACCTTTTATTTTATATCACTTGATCTGACCTTGGCCTTGTATTTAATATCACTTGATCTGACATTGACCTTGTATTTAATATCACTTGATCTGACCTTGACCTTGTATTTAATATCACTTGATCTGATCACATTAACCTTGTATTTAATATCACTTGATCTGACATTGACCTTGTATTTAATATCACTTGATCTGAAATTAACCTTGTATCTTATATTACATGACCCAACCTTGAAATTGAATTGAAGATTACCTGATCTGACATTGTTATGATACTAAATCTTATTCATCTGACCTTGACCTTATATCAAATACCATTGATCTGACTTGTCACCCAAACACCTTCTTATTTGACCTTGACATTACACTGAAATAAGCATTGACAAACAGCAAGTAAACAGCATAATTGCAACAACTGGAAAGTTGACACACTGTTATATACATATACATGTGGCAACTGGAAAGCCAGACCACTGTAATATAGTAATGACAACTGGACAGTCATAACAGTGTAATATAATTATGACAACTGGACAGCCAGACCACTGTAATATAGTAATGACAACTGGACAGTCAGAACAGTGTAATATAGTAACGACAACTGAACAGTCAGTACAGTGTTATATAGTAATGACAACTGGACAGTCAGTACAGTGTAATATAGTTATGACAACTGGACAGTCAGAATAGTGTAATAAAGTAATGACAACTGGACAGTCAGTACAGTGTAATATAGTAACGACAACTGGACAGTCAGTACAGTGTAATATAGCCATGACAACTGGACAGTCAGTACAGTGTAATATAGTTATGACAACTGGACAGTCAGTACAGTGTAATATAGTTATGACAACTGGACAGTCAGTACAGTGTAATATAGTAACGACAACTGGACAGTCAGTACAGTGTAATATAGTTATGACAACTGGACAGTCAGAACAGTGTAATATAGTTATGACAACTGGACAGTCAGTACATTGTAATATAGTTATGACAACTGGACAGTCAGAACAGTGTAATATAGTTATGATAACTGGACAGTCAGTACAGTGTAATATAGTTATGACAACTGGACAGTCAGTACAGTGTAATATAGTAACGCCAACTGGACAGTCAGTACAGTGTAATATAGTTATGATAACTGGACAGTCAGTACAGTGTAATATAGTAACAACAACTGGACAGTCAGTACAGTGTAATATAGTTATGACAACTGGACAGTCAGTACAGTGTAATATAGTTATGACAACTGGACAGTCAGACCACTGTAATATAGTTATGACAACTGGACAGTCAGACCACTGTAATATAGTTGTGACAACTTGACAGTCAGAACAGTGTAATATATTTGTGACAACTGGACAGTCAGAAAAGTGTAATATAGTTATGACAACTGGACAGTCAGTACAGTGTAATATAGTAACAACAACTGGACAGTCAGTACAGTGTAATATAGTAACAACAACTGGACAGTTAGAACAGTGTAATATAGTAAACGACAACTGGACAGTCAGAACAGTGTAATATAGTTATGACAACTGGACAGTCAGAACAGTGTAATATAGTTATGACAACTGGACAGTCAGAACAGTGTAATATAGTTATGACAACTGGACAGTCAGAACATTGTAATATAGTTATGACAACTGGACAGTCAGTACAGTGTAATATAGTTATGACAACTGGACAGTCAGAACAGTGTAATATAATTATGACAACTAGACAGTCAGTACATTGTAATATAGTAACGACAACTGGACAGTCAGAACAGTGTAATATAGTAACGACAACTGAACAGTCAGAACAGTGTAATATAATTATGACAACTGGACAGTCAGAACACTGTAATATAGTTATGACAACTGGACAGTCAGAACAGTGTAATATAATTATGACAACTGGACAGTCAGAACAGTGTAATATAGTAACGACAACTGGACAGTCAGAACAGTGTAATATAGTAACGACAACTGAACAGTCAGAACAGTGTAATATAATTATGACAACTGGACAGTCAGTACAGTGTAATATAGTTATGACAACTGGACAGTCAGAACAGTGTAATATAGTTATGACAACTAGACAGTCAGTACATTGTAATATAGTAACGACAACTGGACAGTCAGAACAGTGTAATATAGTAACGACAACTGAACAGTCAGAACAGTGTAATATAATTATGACAACTGGACAGTCAGAACAGTGTAATATAGTAACGACAACTGGACAGTCAGTACAGTGTAATATAGTAACGACAACTGAACAGTCAGAACAGTGTAATATAATTATGACAACTGGACAGTCAGAACAGTGTAATATAGTAACGACAACTGGACAGTCAGAACAGTGTAATATAGTAACGACAACTGGACAGTCATAACAGTGTAATATAGTTATGACAACTGGACAGTCAGTACAGTGTAATATAGTTATGACATCTGGACAGTCATAACAGTGTAATATAATTATGACAACTGGACAGTCAGTACAATGTAATATAGTAATGACAACTGGACAGTCAGAACAGTGTAATAAAGTTATGACACTGTACAGTCAGTACAGTGTAATATTGTTATGACAACTGGACAGTCAGTACATTGTAATATAGTTATGACAACTGGACAGTCAGTACATTGTAATATAGTTATGACAACTGGACAGTCAGTACAGTGTAATATAGTTATGACAACTGGACAGTCAGAAAAGTGTAATATAGTTATGACAACTGGACAGTCAGTACATTGTAATATAGTTATGACAACTGGACAGTTAGAAGAGTGTAATATAGTTATGACAACTGGACAGTCAGTACAGTGTAATATAGTTATGACAACTGGACAGTCAGTACAGTGTAATATAGTTATGACAACTGGACAGTCAGAACAGTGTAATATAGTTATGACAACTGGACAGTCAGAACAGTGTAATATAGTAACGACAACTGGACAGTCAGAACAGTGTAATATAGTAACGACAACTGAACAGTTAGAACAGTGTAATATAATTATGACAACTGGACAGTCAGTACAGTGTAATATAGTTATGACAACCGGACAGTCAGACCACTGTAATATAGTTATGACAACCGGACAGTCAGACCACTGTAATATAGTTATGACAACGGGACAGTCAGACCCCTGTAATATAGTTATGACAACTGGACAGTCAGTACAGTGTAATATAGTTATGACAACTGGACAGTCAGTACATTGTAATATAGTAACGACAACTGGACAGTCAGTACATTGTAATATAGTAACGACAACTGGACAGTCAGTATAGTGTAATATAGTTATGACAACTGGACAGTCAGTTCAGTGTAATATAGTTATGACAACTGGACAGTCAGAATAGTGTAATATAGTTATGACAACTGGACAGTCAGAACAGTGTAATATAGTTATGACAACCGGATAGTCAGACCACTGTTATGTTATAATTGTGACAACTGGACAGTCAGACCACTGTAATATAGTTATGACAACTGGACAGTCAGTACAGTGTAATATAGTTATGACAACTGGACAGTCAGACCCCTGTAATATAGTTATGACAACCGGACAGTCAGACCACTGTAATATAGTTATGACAACCGGACAGTCAGACCCCTGTAATATAGTTATGACAACTGGACAGTCAGACCCCTGTAATATAGTTATGACAACTGGACAGTCAGACCACTGTAATATAGTTATGACAACTGGACAGTCAGAAAAATGTAATATAGTTATGACAACTGGACAGTCAGACCAATGTAATATAGTTATGACAACCGGACAGTCAGACCCCTGTAATATAGTTATGACAACTGGACAGACACTCACTGTAATATAGTCGTGACAACTCGACAGACACTCACTATAATATAGTCGTGACAACTCGACAGACACTCACTGTAATATAGTTGTGACAACTCGACAGACACTCACTGTAATATAGTCGTGACAACTCGACAGACACTCACTGTAATATAGTCGTGACAACTCGACAGACACTCACTGTAATATAGTCGTGACAAATCGACAGACACTCACTGTAATATAGTCGTGACAACTCGACAGACACTCACTGTAATATAGTCGTGACAACTCGACAGACACTCACTGTAATATAGTCGTGACAACTCAACAGACACTCACTGTAATATAGTCGTGACAACTCGACAGACACTCACTGCAATATAGTCGTGACAACTCGACAGACACTCACTGTAATATAGTCGTGACAACTCGACAGACACTCACTGTAATATAGTTGTGATATCTCGAGACAGTAACAACTGTAATATAGATATGACAACTATAGCATTAACAAATAGAAAGCATTGTTGTACATCGTGAGAAGACAAAAGCTAATTGTGACCAGCTGTACATGTATAGACTGTATATTCCACTCATTTTTACCACATCACCTGATGAACTCACTTTACAGTACCATACAACAGTTAGGTAGGTGACAGGTGTCCTTGGCCATTTCAACGAGACATCTAGATCTTGCCTGAAACAGTAGCATACATACACAATATACTCTCGTCACATCAACTTCTCCAAACTGCCTATACAACAAATTAGATTATTTGTTGGGTTTGTAGCATGGCCGTGAGACCTGTGGGACTCCAAACTTGTGAGCGACTCACCTTGCTTACTCCTGTTGTCCTCCTGTGCACACACACAGCAGCACAAACACTTCCTCACACACCTGACCCGCTTCTTCGACTTGGTGCCAACTTTCCTGTACTGCTTTTGTTTAAGTTTCTTAACTGGTTTATCACAATGCAACTGTCCCGGGATCAATAGGCCAAGACCACCATCATCCAAACCATTGGCGGTCAAATTCTCTACACACTCCTTCTGTTCATCTAAGTGATCCTCCTTGTGGTCGGAATGGTCCGATGCGTCGTCCAGAAGCCATACCTTACACTCATTAGGATCAGCTATATCCCCCATCACAGCACAAAAATGTGGAAATATCAGGACACATTGCTACGCCACACAACACACAGACCCACTGTCCACAAATACACTGTACACATAGGAATACTGCCAATCCACGATGTGAACAGACAAATGCCAAAACATTTTACCTTTACTAAGAATCCGCTTAGTCCAAACAGTACAGAACTGATCACATTTCAATCATGTGTAACGCTGATTCTCCTGGGAACTAGCTCCAGGAGGTATTGACTACATTTTCCACTAACAATGATCTATCTGGGAGCATACATATATGCAATACCTATAGGAAGTATATATATGTCCAAAACCTGCCTCTGGGCCTTGCAACCTGTGGTGCGGAATTACAACTTCATCATCACTGTTAACTATTCATTTGCCTTGCATGTGAATTGTTGGTGTGTGTCGTCGGACAGCTAATGCATCTGTACCCGACAGAGAGCGTGTTTGATGTGAAGATTGCTCACAACCATCGACGATATTAACACGGAGGTAGTAGTTGTAGTAGTATAGTAGTAGCGTGGAAAAAATCCTATGTACCACATAATAAGTTTCCATGGCAATGGAAGGCACTTAACAAGTTAAACAAAGGGATAACTATAGCACAATGATTGATCAATTATTAATTAGGTCCCACCAGTTTTATAGAGTATCATTTCGGCAGGATTGCTACAACACTATGCAACAAGATAATAATCCATTTGCTACAAATCGCCAAAACCTGTTAACAGCTCCACCGACAGCTATACCATCACAAAGTTTATTAAGTGTGAAAACATCCACTGTAATTATTACAACTATTGCCAGTTTTCCAATAAGCTATGCATACAGAAAAATTATGAACCTGCTATATGTAGCTAGCATTGAGGCTGGCTTGTGACATTAAACGCTAGTCGTCTCCTTTCAATAATAGATTAGGCGTGACAAGAGAGGACCAGTCAAAAATGTTTTTATCAATCAGTGCCTTGTAATTGCGTTACAATTTTCTAGTAATAATTTTTTTCTGTCCATGCAATTTTATTGTGGGTATTATCAAACATGGACGTATTCCCTCGAGTCCTTGTACAGTTCCAGTACAAACACAATGGCATCTAGCCATGTACTAATATAAACAAAGTAACGACCCTCACGAGATGACAAATTTAGACATAAAACTAATGGGATTGCCAATACATGGTACATATAATAACCATCTTTATCATAAAACACACATCAACTGTCAATTTTTAATTTCAATTTCAGATTCAATATGAATAAAATAATGAAAAATGTTAATTTTTAAATAAACAATTTCCCTTTGAAATCGTATCAACTTTATAGCACTGACGCAAACACTGTAATCAGAGGCTACCATCAGAAATCAATTAAAACATCTGTAGAATGCACTGTAGTTTCATCTAGAGATTTTCATATCAGACACCAACACCGAGTAGATTTTTAACTTTTTTTTATAATTATATCATTAAGCAAATTAAATAGAAATGTAATACACAATAGCATGCATTTAATGTCATAGTTTATGAAGCCCTATCCAAGTAAAAGTTAGAAAATCTCTCACGAAAACATATAAACCTCCTTACAAAACAGGCTAATAGCGAAGTAGGCGTTACTTCATTTCTAGCATGTTGTTTACTCAGTATAGTCTGTAAATGGCATTTTCTTTGCAATGAAAGACTTAGAAAAAGGAAGGAATATCGAAGTGCAGATCTGCACCAAGTTTATCCTTAAGACCTGATGCCATGATTGGTTGAGCATCCGTCAATTTCAAGATTCATTTTTTTAATATCCCAGTCTTTTTTATTGACATATTGCAGTTCTAAACACATACATACAATGCTCATACTTGTGTCTGTTCAAGGACGTAAAAATGATATGTGTATGAGCATTACATTTCTAATGAAATACTTTCTCTTTTTATTAAATTAAATTGAATCAATTGTAAACAACATCCCTTTCAAGTATAGGTTTTCTTTATCTGCCTATTGAATTAGAGGATATGCTCAAGGCTAAATAACATTCTATCATTAAATTTCCTTCTTGGATATAAACAAATCGAAATCAATGTGCAGCTAAAAATGAGCTTGCAATTGTTCTTGAGATAAATTGAAGTTGAACTGCATACATGTATTGATTTCACAAGTCAGGACTAAGCTTTCGCCTCCTCTCCACACGGGGTGTGAAGCTCTGAGTGGCTTCATCAATCAATTCTCCTCCTATCAACTCAACAACAATCAACCATAACAGACATTTTTTCTTCATATTAAATTCTTATCCAACAAGTATATCCTAGTCATCCTGTTTAGATATGCCAGTAGTTTAACTAGCAAACATCATGGATACAGGGCTTTATTCTAAAACTGGAAGTAAACTAATGTCATGGATACTGAGCCTTATTTTATAACTGGAAGTCATTTTGATGTTAATGTCATTACGGACTATGTTAGATATTGGTAATATAAATATGAATGTCTACGATACCATGTAGACTCCAAATTTAGGACGGTCATCTATTTGTACAAACTATACTGCAATTAGGCGGAGACATACTAGGTGACATATATACCATGAACAGTTCATCAAATGGCCTACAAATCGGTCAGATTACAGGTACTTTAGTAAGATAATGGTTTAAGGTCTATATGACTCCACCCATTACTAGGTTTGGTCTCACCAACTATACAGTCAGAGGTACAAGCCTCGTCTGCATCGACAGACAAAGCCACCAGGTAAAGTTTGGTCAGATTGTGGTCAGTTTCAGGAATAAAACGGACCCAGGACTGTTCACAGGAATAACATGTTATTGTTAATTAAGTACTATAATGTTGGTTGTTTGTTAACACTGCCTAGACTAGTACTGTCTCGGACCAAAACTCTAACTTATAGAACTTTTTACAAGTTTGCAAAGTTTGTTTTGTTTACAAATACTGAAGGAATGGGGGCGATACTACCCGGTAGAGACGACGGCTGTTCGTAGCAATTCAAAGTTTTCTGCAACCTTAAACAGGCGTTAACCCATGCGATGTTAAAACCCTGTAAACAATATGCATACCTCTCCTGAACAGGGGACTAGCCATCTCTTCTCCTACACATCAAACTTCATGGGCTGCTTTCCAATGTGCTACTTCCGAATTAGAAAGGTCAGAGGTCAAAACGTTCCGGAAGTTCTCAATGTGAGACGCTTTGTTTTGTGAAATTCGCGGGAAAATATGAAAACTATCAACCACGTTTCGTGAACAAACAATACTTTTGATAGGCTATCACTTAAGTACATAATCTAGACTACAGCTTATTTTCAAATTTGTTATAGTTTTGCTTTGTTCACATGCACGTAAGTTTATGTTTTGCGTGTCAGCATGCAGTCTCAGATATGTCGAAGACATTTTAACATAAAATTAAATCCTAGATTTTCTAGTTCACCTTCTGAACATGGACACTACTCGATGACATTTCTTAGAGAAACTAGACTTTTAATCATTAACTTTCATGGATATCATCATTTCCCAGACATGATACGTGGAAACACGAAGTTTGTATATCCCAATGAGTATGGAACGCCAAATTAACATATTCAATTAATTGAACCTATCTCCAAATAATTGAAGATAGGTTCAATTCAATTGAATATAGGTGCAATTATTTGTACCTATCTTTAATTATTTAAAGATAGGTACAATTGAATCACCCATCTCTAATTGAATTGAACCTATCTCTAATTGAATTGAGTCTATCTCTAATTGAATTAAACCTGTCTTTAATTGAATTGAACCTATCTTCAATTATTTGAAGATAGGTTCAATTAATTGGAATATATGTTAATTTGGCGTTCCATAAGTGAGACGTTCGAAGATATTGATAAGTGTGTGTTCAGATTAAGGTCGGTATTTTTTTCAAGTTTTTTGGACCACTAGCCAGGGCATGCACACCGTCTTTACAAGACTAACGTTTAGGGTTCGAAGAGCAGCCGGAAGAATCATGTCGGATAAAAAAAAAAACATTGAATGTTGTCTTTATAAACCATTGAATCATATACCGCAATAAGGATTCCTACTAAACCATGTACTTTTACGTCACGTAATGGTCTGAGGTATTGCTACCATTCGTCCGCCCGACCAGTCACGAATGGGATAAATCGGTTAAACAGTTATATGCTGTAGTGTTCACCATTCGCACGATAATGGTAATAGGATGTTGTTAGGTAACATCTAAATTTCTTTGTGGATGGCAGTGTACGTAGCCTTCATGTGCAGTCAAAGTAATGTTTTAACTTGTACTTGCATGTAGAGTCCCATTTTCACCAAAGCCAGTGAAAGTAACCATTTACCACGACTTTAACACACGAGTACAAGGTTTCAAGTCATGTAAGTTTTTTTTCTAAATGGTAATGACAAACTTCAACAAGTTGAAGATAGTGTCATGAGGGAGAGAAGAGATGCAGTCGTTTCCTAGAAAGTCAAAAAAGATGTGTATATAGGTATTACTTAATTATCGGGGATATATATATACTGACAGGAGGGTAGTCTTAAAGGATTCAGCTGTTGGACAGGAGGATATGATATCTGGTGGAATCTTGTTCCACTCAGATATTGTACGTGGAAAAAAATGATTGTTTTCTGTTCTAATCTCAAATACAAAAAAAAAATACTTCTTGTCTGCAAATATAAGGGGAAAAACTATAATTAGAAGTTATGGAATTGTTTTAGTTCAACACTAGTACTATGTTCTAAACCGCTAGACAAAATTCAATTTTCTTATTTTTTGTGTGAACAAAAGCATTACTGTCTAAAGGAGTGAAGTTTCATCTGTTTATGATTAATTTGAGAAGAAAAAGCCATTGCGGACATAATTTGTCTGTTTGTGTGCCTCAGAGGTCAAGTCAGTTCATATAGCGAGAAGGGGGCTGTATATAGAGCTATGTATATATAGAGTCGGAGTCTACGCGCCTAATGTCATAGATTGGGGGCATGAGGCCAATGTTCCACACAGTTAATGGCATGGGGTCAGGGTCGGGGTCAGGATCAGTACAAGTATTAACACGAGGTCAAGGTCAGGGTCAGGGTCAAGGTCAGGATAAGTACAAGTAAAAACATGGAGTCAAGGTCAAAACAAGAACACTGTTATAGCATGGGGTCAAGGTCAATACAAGTAACAACACGGGGTCAAGGCCAATACAAGTGATAACGCCGGGTCAAGGACCACGTGTTATTACTTTATTGACCTTGACTCAATACAAATAATAGCGCAGGACCAAGGCCATTATAAGTTATGACATGAGGTCAAGACCAATACAAGTAAAACTACGAGGACAAGGTCAATACAGATGTTAACACGTGATTAAGGTCAATAAGAGTGATATGAACAGGAGCAATGACAAAGTCAAGATGAACAGGAGCAATGACATCATGTAAAGTTGAACAGGAGCAATGACATCAAGTCAAGGTCAACAGGAGCAATGACATCAAGTCAAGGTCAACAGGAGCAATGACATCAAGTCAAGGTCAACAGGAGCAATGACATCAGGTCAAGGTCAACAGGAGCAATGACATCAAGTCAAGGTCAACAGGAACGATGACATCAAGTCAAGGTCAACAGGAGCGATGACATCAAGTCAAGGTCAACAGGAGCAATGACAGCAAGTCAAGGTCAACAGGAGCAATGACATCAAGTCAAGGTCAACAGGAGCGATGACATCAAGTCAAGGTCAACAGGAGCGATGACATCAAGTCAGGGTTTGGTTTGGTTTATTTTGTTTAACGTCCTATTAACAGCTAAGGTCATTTAAGGACGGCCTCCCGTGCGTGCGACATGCATGCGTGTGTTGAGTGCGTATGTGTGTTTTGGGAGGCTGCGGTATGTTCGTGTTAAGTCTCCTTGCGATAGGCCGGAACTTTTGCCGATTTATAGTGCTACCTCACTGAAGCATACTGCCGAAGACACCCAGCAGGACACCCCACCCGGTCACATTATACTGACAACGGGCGAACCAGTCGTCCCACTCCTTGTATGCTGAGCGCTAAGCAGGAGCAGCAACTACCATTTCTAAAGACTCTGGTATGTCTCGACCAGGGGACAGAACCCAAAGCCTTCCTCACAGGGGCGAACGCTCAATTAAAGGCCAAAAGTGAGGCAGTGTCAAGGGAGACGTTAGGAAGAAAAAAGTTGTAAAGAAAGAAGAGAAAAGATAAGATCCCAAATTTAGTCGCCTCTTACGATCATGCAATGGGGGCAGCAGGTACAATTCTTACGCCCTACCTGCAGGGCAGTCAAGTCAGGGTCAACAGGAGCAATGACAAAGTCAACGAGAACAGGGACAATGACATCAAGTCAATGTTAACAGGGACAATGACTTCAAGTCACGATGAACAGGAGCAATGACATGGAGTCAAGGACAACGACAGATATGGTATTCGATAAAGTAGACTGGCAACCAGCCACAAGTTTTCTGATATTAGATGTGGCGTCCAAATATTGAATCTTCTATGTTCAATCTATTAAATTTTTACTGAAATAATATCTGACAATGACGACTGCTTTCGGTCGATTCATTTCCCATTAAATGCAATCATCATAATTTAGAAGTTTGCCTTGTAAAATATTGAAAACAAAAATGTTTAAAAACGCTCTTGATTGTGAATCAAACGCACATTTTCCAATAAGCGAAATTGCATGTTTTACTTCAGAGATAGAAATCATATGCCTATTCATTGCCTGACTAGCAGAATTTTCAGTCGTTTTGGTATAATTGACATAAAAAGCGATAAAATCTCGAAGCTAAAAATGGAGCACCTTGCTTAACTCCACATTTTGCCTGCTTAAAAAAAACCAATAAAAATGCGAGTGTACGAAAATATCATTATTATGTTTGGTTTCTTATGCGTGTAGCACAAAATACTGATGATTATAAATATTCATTGTTCGCCACATATTGCACCGCGATGTTTTTGTTTAGATTCCTTGTGTAAAAGTAAAATCCAAATATCTGGCAATTATTTAATCCAAGGTCTGATAAAACTTACTTCCGGGTGAGTTCATTTTGACTAATTCTCATTGTTGCCTTGTTTTTTGATGAAGTCAAGAAGTCCTGCAGAGTAGAAATTAAACACACAGGGGAAATAATTGCCGAGCTTATACAAGTGCATGCATCTTTTGAACATGATTCTTTTGATAATCAGTGTCAAAAATGAAAATCCGGCGTGGATTGATTTCTCTATATATGCGTGCACTTTTCCCATTGGTTACACAGTGTCAAATACTGGAAACAGCAGATTAGACAAAATCTACCGGATCATAATGCTGTGTGAACAAAGCAGTACTTCTAATAAAGAATCGGTTAAACGAAGGGATTAACAGGGACACATGAGAAAAGACAAGACCATGCGTCCTGAAATGGTAAGCGTCTTCGGGTTCATCGACGACACCCGCCACGCAAATCCACAGGTGTCCGGGTTCTAATAATATATAAAGAAACAATCAGTATAGCACACCCACTATTGTATTACTATACAACTAGGGTGTACTGTCAATACTGTTTCTGCATATTATTAGAACCAGCGCACCTGTACGCAAATCTAGTATTCCGAGAAATGTTACGTTCTTAAAACGTGAAGCCAAAGGGAAAAACAAAACAAAACCACTAGACTTAACGATCATTAAACATCACATCAGAAGGAAATAGAAGTGTAGTTATTCCTACCTTATTGCAATAAGGTTTTAATATAAGTCATTTGTTGCGCTACATAATAAAACACGTGGGCTCCTCTTCTCATGTCAACACATTTGAACTGTACGGCCTTGAGTGAGGGTCAAGGTAATGTATATTGACAAACATGATATCAGTTCATTCCAGTAAAACACAGGCTGATTATTATGATACTAGACCCGATAGTACTAAACAGGTTTTTTTGACACATCTGACTACTATCAACAATGTGTTAACTGTTAATATACACAACATGCATGCACTGTACTGTTTACGAGAATAAACAATTGTCGTTGTCATTGGTCCGCCACTATAAAATTGTGTTGGTGAACAGTGCTTTGATCTTAGCAATTTAAACACTGTGGAGTCCTAGAAGGACTAAACAGCTGTATGATGTCCATAGCAACAGCTGCATGATGACCCTAGCATCACTGACGAGTTCTGGAAGGACGAAACAGCTGCATGATGACCCTAGCATCACTGACGAGTCCTAAAAGATGAAACAGCTGCGAAACAAATGTGCAGTACAATGCACTTTAATGTATTCAATTCTGAATTTGTTTTTTAAATGTGCTCATATCTGGTGTGTCGTTTGTACAATCTTTGTAGACTTAACGCTTTGTATAAAAGTTCTGCTATTAAACTTTTTAAAAGTATTTATCAGATCAAAAGAAAACAAGTTAATCTTTCTAAAACAGCCATAAAAATAGGAGGTCTGTGTTCTTCCCTTTTTTGTCCCATTATAATTATTATTTGCGTTAATTTTCACCATTTCGTGGTCAGAAATTCAACGTGCTTAAGTAACACCGAGAAATTGAAAAAAAAATATCAAAAGTTATAATTTTCCGCATTATTGCATGTTGTTTTCATTATATTGAACAATAAAAAGTTGTGCAGCAAAAACGTGAACTTGCTACAATTAAAAATGGCCACATGCTATGATGAGATTTGTGTAATCAAGATGACCCTGAATTGGTAATTTATTGAAACTCTTGTGAACGGAAGTCTACATTTGGGACAATTTTTTCAGATTCGTGTTTGCTAATAAGATTGGCCATATATAAAAACAGCTTACATAAGATCAAAACGAGACTTGGACGTGACTGAAACAACAGAGGCGTACATCCTTAACAGGTGTAGACTTGACTTTAAAGCCACATACTCCCAAACAACCTAAAATTCCAGTTTCACAGGTGTATTAATGGCAATCCAAGATACTCATTCATGCTCTTTTAACATTAAAATGACCAATTGATATATATATAAATTTATTATTATATTTATTGATAAACATGTGCGAGACGAGCTATGTTGTTCTCCAACAGCTCTTGTTTTATCATTTAGTACATTTTTGTAATTTTGTCAAAATTTGTTTTGCAAAAAAAAAAAAATACACAGGATTTAGGAGCTAGTGGAACAGTCATTCATGCCGTGTACAAGCTTCTATATTATACTAAATTATGCAAAAACAGTGACCTGTTACGCTAAATTTCTGAATTCAGTGTTAAATAATGAATGTTTGTTTACATTTACAGTAATGATATTTAAAGGAGTGAAGGGGTAAATGGCTGTTTATCTTCATATTGATTCATTTATATTATTCAGGAATGAAAGTCATGGTCAAAATGAACCAAGTTGTGAATTGTTCAATTGTGGAACTGTTATGATATCATTAGTATGAACGCAATAACGTTTTTTTATTTCAGATTCGGTGTGTGGCAGTCAATAGGATCGGGTCACCAAGATCCTACGGGTGGGACATAGGGGCAGGACTATGTCTCCGTAGAGCAGGGCAAGTCCATATGGCAAGGTAAGGCTATAATAAAATATTAATTGTAGTAGCAAAATTAATATACAGGACTTTAAAGTGAACTAATAAAATCATCAGTTTCAATTTCATACAACATTAATAATTAAAATCCAAGAAAGTTTACAAGTCATTATGCCGATAAGATTGCGTGTGTGGCTATCTGCTAGTGTAACTAGAAATTACAGAAAAATTCCAATTACAATGTATAAAGCACTTTGAACACACAATAAAATCACTTGAATCTTGTCTCTGACAGCCATCAAATTCAATATTGATAGGGCTGTAGGTACATCAGTGCTATACTTGTTAAAAGATGGGAATATATTGGCAACAACCCCAGTTGTATATTTAAGGGAGGGGATACGTTACTCTGTTACTATTCTAAAAAAAATCTAGTGCAGTCCATAAATAGCCAGTCGTATTTATATCAAGAGAAAGTGGACAACTGTGTATCCTGTTTCTGCAGACATTATCTAGTTTTAGGGGTTATTTCCCCTTTTCTGTAGAACTGTAGGCCAGTAGTAACCAAAATCTTCCTTTGCTATTTTGTGCTAATGTATTTTTTATTTTCCTCAACAGTACGGTGTGCGAGTTCCATGATTTGGCTGCATCAGAAGCATGTGTGTCGTGTCCTTTCGGTAGGGCTACATTTGTCAACTGATGTCTTTGAAATCTTTGAAACAAATTCAGATTGGTCATTTTTTACAAAAGCTACTGCCCTTTTACTACAGTATTTGATTTCTTGTCCAGAGATCATCTACAATTTTTGACTGATTTCTGTTAAACTTGGTAGGTTTTATAATCGTGATATCTAGATGTGTTTAATGAGTTAGAGACTTTTTATTACTTGAAACATTAATGACTTTGTAGCTAGCCACTCTTAATGTGATGCATATTAACAGTATATGTCATCCAATGGGCATACATTGTATATTGTTCTGCTTGGTGGTTACTTAATGTGTAGGTTTCCTTTGGTTCCTAGTTATACCCGATCAATACATCATGGCGATCTTGACAGTTGTTGACATTTGTTATAGCAATTTTTAGCTCGTCTCTTCAGAGAAGATCCCTATGTTGTCACTCTGGCGTCGGCGTTGGTTTTTCAAATGTTAAGTTTTTGGTGCAAGTGTTGAAAGATTATACATCACTTTATAATTGTACTAGTGTGCTGATAATTTGCAATAGAGTCCATCTAGAGTTAAATTATCCCCTGCTGGAGTTAAACTTAAAGTTTTTTGATTTTTCTTTTTAAGTCTGTTTTTTTTTTAAAAATCTTTTGGACTTAAAACAATTTTAATAATAAGAAACGGAGCAAAAACAATATGTACCCCCACTTCGTTTGGGGGACATAACTAAGAAATTGCCATGATGTACAATGTCAAAATGACATTCATAAAAAAGAAATGCATATTGTGATTACTGCCGCCAGTGAGCTTTGCAGTCATTGATTGCACTTGTTCATTATTTTGTTTATTATTAGCCCACGACAATCAGTTTGTGGGCTATTCAAATCGTCATGCGTCCGTGGTCCATTTGTCCGTACCTCTGTAAACAATTCTTGTTATCGCTATTTCTCAGAAAGTGCTGAAGGGATCTTTCTCAAATTTCATATGTAGGTTTCCTTTGATCCTTAGTTGTGCATTTTGCATTTAGGACCAATCTGAAAACAGCATGGCTGACTGGCAACCGTATTTGATTTTGACAATTATAGTTTATTACTAAGTTCTAAAAAAATAATGGAAGAGATTTCCTGAAATCTAATATGTCTGTTCCCGTTAGTCATTAGTTTAACATATTTCATTAGGGGGCTGATCGGAAAACAACATGTTTGACAGGCGGCCATCTTGGATTTTGATAATTGAAGTTTATCACTATTTCTCGGAAAGTTCCAAAGGGATCTTTCTCAAATGTCATAAAAATAAGTTCCCCTTAGTTCCTAGTTGTGTATATTGCATTTTGGGACCAATCAGAAAACATGGCTGACAATAAGCCATCTTTGATTTTGACAATTGAAGTTTATCACTTTGTTGAAGTTCTGGTTACTTCACTTGTAGGTCCCTCTTGGTCACTAGTTTTTAGTTTTGTGTTGTCTGTCCATCCTTCCACACATTATTTTGACACCGACACTTCATGTTAACGACATGGATTCACTCGAGTGAGGTGGTGTCGTGTCAAAATTGGGTCACTCTGGTCTACATTTTGACCTTTGACCTATATCAAAGAAATAGATTGTTGGGGCTGTATCATGTGGAACAAGCTTGTTTATTACAAATTTATCAACTATGCATTCTTGGCATATAATTTCATGTTCAGTGTGGGGCTTATTCATTTATTTGTCTTGTTTTAAAGTTTTGGTACTAACATAGAGAATATAATTTGCAGGGGATTGTCGAATGTCAGGACATTCATCGGGTTGGGGTTTTAAAGCGAGCGTGGTCTAGCTTTGGATAGATGACCTAGCAATGGAGATATGTGGAATCTCATATGGTTCACTCATTTGTCAATTTGTTCTGTCCCTTCTTTGACAATGTTTAATTCCTGGTACAGACATGAATCTGGTACAAGATAAGCAATTCAGCGTCATGATTGGGGTGCCAGGTCTGTGTGGTCCGGACCTGGTAAACCAATGGACCACAATGTGTCAGACTGTAATTGCTTGTAAATCTTGTATCTTGTATTTTTTTTGCTAGTCTGTGATCATTAAAGATATGACCCTGGCTTCACAAATTCCTTAACTTTCCCTTCAAATTATTACAAAAATTAAGCAAAGTTCTTTAATTAACAAAGGGAATTTAACATAAATCCAATAATGTTTCGCTATGTAAGTCATGAAACCAGGGCCAGGTAAGGTGAAAATAAGGAGAAATCTCGAAATGTGTCGGGTAATGTAAAAATAACGGGAAATATTGAAATGTGTCGGGTAATGTAAAAATAACAGGAAATATTGAAATGTGTCGAGTAATGTAAAAATAACAGGAAATATTGAAATGTGTCGGGTTATGTAAAAATAACGGGAAATATTGAAATGTGTCGGGTAATGTAAAAATAACAGGAAATATTGAAATGTGTCGGGTAATGTAAAAATAACGGGAAATATTGAAATGTGTCGGGTAATGTAAAAATAACAGGAAATATTGAAATGTGTCGGGTAATGTAAAAATAACGGGAAATATTGAAATGTGTCGGGTAATGTAAAAATAACGGGAAATATTGAAATGTGTCGGGTAATGTAAAAATAACGGGAAATATTGAAATGTGTCGGGTAATGTAAAAATAACAGGAAACATTGAAATGTGTCGGGTAATGTAAAAATAACAGGAAATATAGAAATGTGTCGGGTAATGTAAAAATAACAGGAAATATTGAAATGTGTCGGGTAATGTAAAAATAACGGGAAATATTGAAATGTGTCGGGTAATGTAACAAGAGGCCCAGAGGGCCTGTATCGCTCACCTGGATTTCATGAGATATGAAACAAGAATGATGATTAAGTATATTTGTCACTGGTATTGCTATGTCAATATATCATAGGCATTTTATATGGGTACGTGAGGATTTGATGTCAAAAAATGCATTAATCCATGAAATAAAATTAACTTTTGGCACAACCTCATAGGGATGCTACCACACAAATGTGAGTGATATCCATTGCTTAGTTTCAGAAAAGAAGTTGTTTAAACCAATTGACCCCTTTTGACCCCGCCTTCTGCACCCCGGGGGGAGTGGGGGTCAGTTCCTTCCTTTATAAAATTTTGAATCCCTACCCAAAAGGATGCTACCAGGCAAATATGAGCGATATATCTTGCTCAGTTTCAGAGAAGAAGTTGTTCATATCAATTCAGCCAAATTGACCCCTCTTGGCCCCGCCCCTCAGGCCCCCGGGGGGTCAGCCTCACCATTTGTACAATTTTGAATGCCCACCCAATAGTGATGCTACCAGGCAAATATGAGCAATATCCATTGCTTGGTTTCAGAGAAGAAGTCGCTAATATCAATATGGCCCAATTGACCACATTTGGCCCCACCCTTCAGGCCCCCGGGGGGTCAGCTCCATCATTTGTACAATTTTTAATCCCCACCCCATAGTGATGCTACTAGGCAAATATGAGTGATATCCATCGCTTGGTTTCAGAGAAGAAGTCGTTTATATTAAGAGAGCCAAATTGACCCCTTTTGGCCCCGCCGCTCAGACCCCTTGGGGGTCAGCCCCACTATTTGTACAATTTTGAATCCCCACTCCATAGGGATGCTACCAGGTAAATATGAGTGATATCCATAGCTTACTTTCAGAGCAGAAGTCGTTTATATTAATTCTGTAAAACTGACCCATTTTGGCCCCGCCCCTCAGACCCCAGGGGGTCAGCCCCGTCATTTGTACAATTTCAAATTCCTACCCCAAGGTGATGCTACCAGTAAAATATGAGAGATATCCATTGTTTGGTTCCAGAGAAGAAGTCAATTATATGAATATAGCCCGATTGACCACATTTGGCCCCGCCCCTCAGGCCCCTGGGGGGTCAGTCCCATCATTTGTACAATTTTAAATCCCAACCCCATAGTGATGCTACCAGGCAAATATGAGTGACAGGCATTGCTCGGTTTCAGAGAAGAAGTCGTTTATATCAAAATAGCCAAATTGACCACATTCGGCCCCACCCCTCAGGCCCCTGGGGGGTCAGCCCCATCATTTGTACAATTTTGAATCCCCACCCCATAATGATGCTACCAGGTAAATATGAGCGATAGCCATTGCTTGGTTTCAGAGAAGAAGTCGTTTATATCAATATAGCCAGATTGACCACATTTGGCCCCGCCCCTCAGGCCCCTGGGGGGTCAGCCCCATCATTTGTACAATTTTGAATCCCCACCCAATAGTGATGCTACCAGGCAAATATGAGTGATAGCCATTGCTTGGTTTCAGAGAAGAAGTCATTTATATCAATAGCGCAAAAATGACCCCTTTTGGCCCCGCCCCAGAGGCCCCCAGGGGGTCAGCCCCATCATTTGTACAATTCTGAGTCCCCTACCCATAGGGATGCTTCTGACCAAATTTGGTCAAATTCTGATGTGTGGTTATGAAGAAGAAGTCAATTGTTGACGGACGGACGGACGACGGACGACGGACGACAGACGGACGGACGGACGGACGACGGACGACGGACGCAACGGTATGGCATAAGCTCACCTTGGTCCTTCGGACCAGGTGAGCTAAAAATAACAGGAAATATTGAAATGTGTCGGGTAATGTAAAAATAACAGGAAATACTGAAATGTGTCGGGTAATGTAAAAATAACAGGAAACATTGAAATGTGTCGGGTAATGTAAAAATAACAGGAAATATTGAAATGTGTCGGGTAATGTAAAAATAACGGGAAATATTGAAATGTGTCGAGTAATGTAAAAATAACAGGAAATATTGAAATGTGTCGGGTAATGTAAAAATAACAGGAAATATTGAAATGTGTCGGGTAATGTAAAAATAACAGGAAATATTGAAATGTGTCGGGTAATGTAAAAATAACAGGAAATATTGAAATGTGTCGGGTAATGTAAAAATAACAGGAAATATTGAAATGTGTCGGGTAATGTAAAAATAACAGGAAATATTGAAATGTGTCGGGTAATGTAAAAATAACAGGAAATATTGAAATGTGTCCAGTAATGTAAAAATAACAGGAAATATTGAAATGTGTCGGGTTATGTAAAAATAACAGGAAATATTGAAATGTGTCGGGTAATGTAAAAATAACAGGAAATATTGAAATGTGTCAAAGATATTTTATTGACAATCTTAAGTTTACCACCAGACTTGCGACCATTCACGCAACACCCATACCAGACCACAAACAGTCAACTCACAGGTACAGAATTTCACAGATCGTCCATCAATAAATACAGCACTCCTCTTTCACATACAAACTTACTATCATACCCAGAATTTTTACCTAAAAATAAATCTTCAAAACAAAATTTTGATAACAACAGGGCATTGCCCAAAATTTTTGTGTTTGAGTAGCAGGATGGTGAATTTACATGTCAACATCTTGGAATATGGTAGAAAGAAGAGAGAGAAATGGTGAAAATAATAGTTTAAAGCATGATTTCAGAACTGAAAAAAAAAAAGAAGTTTATATACAATGTATGCGATGTATCAATAAATTCACCAAACTGCTTCTCTCAGCAAAACAATAAAACCATTTTTCTTTACCACCTGATGTACCCATATCAAACAACACTAGAGTTCAAATGTTGTCAACAATATTTCCCGTCTTACTACTACAAATGTATACATTAAGTAATTTTGGTGGAAAGAAAAGTGGTCATAAAAAGCGTTTTGCTGTCTGTCATCTGTGAAATCCTGCATTTGTATGCAACACAAGATACACCACCTCATCATAATACACATAATAATAATAAAACAACTTATGCATCACAGTTTTAAGACTCTTTGTGTACATGACTGTACACCTGCTGAGCTCATTGTCACTTACAACACACGGGATACACTAACGTGGCACACTAAAGTAATAGGACATACCAACAGTAGCCTTAACCGAGATTTGAAAACATGTAGGATTAATGGTTCATAAAATTTTACAAAACAATATGGAGAGGACCTGAAAATAGTTATAAAAGTTGAAATGTGTTTCATTTCAAACTAATATGACTGATAAGTTGCGATCAGATCTGACTTGTACACAAACCCGACTTTTCTTGTGCGGAAGGTTATCTGCTACCTTTATTTTCTCATCCGTTTCCCTTATTTAAATCTAATACTATAGATTTGCAGGAAAACTGAAAACCATTTATTAAGGTATCCCTGATCTCTGGAATTTTGATCATTAGAAATGTACAAAACAAAGTCAAGGTAACCCCCCCCCCCCCCCCCCCCCCAGTTTTATATACTTCAGGGTAAGGCAATAATAAACTCGCTACAATGGATGCCGATTGCTGATAACAATCTTAATTCATCTTAATTGTTTTTGTGTTGTGTCAGCAAAATTGACATGCTTATACAATTTATGTTTGATGAAACCATCAATGTAGAAATTCATATCGAAAATTTAATATACGCACTCTGAACACTTAATATATCAACATTCTATGAATTTTTTGTTGTTGTAAATACAAGAATGTATTATGTTTATGCCTACACCTGAACAAAACCATTCACTGTACCAAACTGGCATGAATTATTTATAAAGACAAAATCCTGAAGCCATACGATGAGTATCGAGCATGTAGAGAATGTTTATATCCCTGTAGGAAATCCATTACATATAGCCGAGCATGCCTCCATACACCTACCCATATTGTATGAATAATACATCACAACATCAATACTTATTCATCAAAGACCAAAACACATCTTTATGTCAGATCTTTACTGGTAATTTCTCCAAACCTATGTCTACTTATCACTGTTTTTTGGGGCCAGTTTTAGGTCTCTTTGTTAATACCGACCTGAAATTTGCAGTTCACTCTAGTAGATTTCATTTCCAGTTTGACATTTTCATATCAAAATGTAGCCAAATTACCCTATCTAATAGGAGAAGGTCCTGCATGCTGCCAAAACCAGACAAAGGACATGGCTAGTCAGTCATAATTTAGCAAATCTATTTTAAACATTAAACTGTGAGGAAGCACTTGGGGGTGTATGGGAGGAAATGGAACAAAAATCATGAGGGGAAAATACCCATAAACGATAGTGAAAAATGCCTAGATTAACTCCTGGGCCAGACATTGATCTTTTCTTCCTGATCATATCCTATAATATCAATGAGTTTTAAAAAAGGAAATGATATTGAAACAAAAAAGAGAAACAAAGGTGATTATAATGACAACAGACATGATTTGATACAAATAAATATTGTGCTGCCACGCTACTTCACATTGTACTCTCAACTGATTTATTTACAACGCACTCAAAACAATGAAACCAGCAGGGTAGGCTAAACTCTTAGAAATATTACTTTTACATTATTTTTACACTGTTATTGTTACATAACAAATACCTATTTGCAAAAGGATAATTGACATATTTGTCGAAAGACTTTGGGGTCCAGTATAAAATGTTTTAAAGAGTCTGTATGACTGTGACAACACACGTATCCAAGCGATACTTTTAATACAATACAAAGCTAGTACATGCATGAATTTCCTCTAGTACCACATAGTGTTTCCACATGAATGACCAATCATGTTAGGTCTTCTAGAACAAAATCTCTATTTTTCGTAATTATATAATATCTATTAATATCTTTTTTTCCAACCTTTCTCCTATGTGATACCATATGAGATCAACAACACTAGAACAAAATCTGCAGGTTTGGCAAAATAAGACTTTGGATCCAATTCGACTGGTACATTACCAGAAATTATCCTTTTTAGCACCAAATAAAAATAGCAAGACCTGCAAAATTTGTCCAGCACTCTACGTACATGTGTAAATACATTTCTACACAAATGTAGAATGTCAACAATAGTCAATATGTACAGATTTTTTTACAATGGATGTCTTACTAAATACATATCTGTAACGACACTAAAGAAATGAATAACATTTCTAAAGTTTCCAAACAGCATACAATCTGGATTATAAAAGAGTTAATTTCATAAGCCATTATTTACATATTATAAGTGCAAACATAAATAGTGTCATTCTCTCTGTAAAGTACAAGATTTACTCTCGTCATTTCGATCAAAATTATCTTGCACAATGCTTTAGCCTTGGAAAAATTCCTAAATAAATTCAGTAACTTCCAAACCCGGTAAAAACTGCAGGCTGTCTATGGCAAGAGCAAGTACCATATAAGCTTGATTTATATAGCAGTATTGACTTACTGCAGCCAAGTACCATATAAGCTTGATTTATATAGCAGCATTGACTAACTGCAGCTCAATCAATTTGCATTGTTTGCGTTTTATGATTTACAACCTCTAACTTAAGAAAACATCAATACATCAGCTGTATTTTGTAATATTTTGTCAATTTGCTTGGTGCTGTCTTTTTGAGTGTTCTAAATTTATATGATACTCTTAAACATCTGAAGCAATGTATTGTCTCCAGGCATTTTAAATGTAGTATTTCTCTGTAGCCTTATTAAAACCTATCAATAAAATGGAATGTAGAGAATTGTTTCATACTGGACAACCAATACGTACGATTTGATAACAACTAGGGCTCACAGAAAGGTACTTTGAGCAAATATACTTTTTGAATTTTACTTATCTATAATGCCACAACACAAAGACTGATTTTACAATACCCACTCAAACTTGGGATAGGCTGGAAATAAATTCATTTCTGTTTGTCAGGATATATCTGTCCAGTATTTAGGGTTTTACCCATTTCACATACACCCATTTTTTTTTTTTTTTTAATCTTTAATTTTGCTACACAAGATGAGCTTGAGAAATGTCTAATTGGGAGAGAAAAGTTTCTGTACTAGCTAGGGGGGTGGGTGAGAGAAGTTTCCGTAAAAGGGGGAGGGGTTAGTTTTGTCAGCTACCCCACTCAACTACACATGAAAATGAATTTTTAAACATTTTCATGAGTTGATCATCCTTTGGTATATTCTACTAAATTCAACTTTTCCTTATTTACATGCTCTACTTCAGTAAAGACTACACTAGAATTATGCACTTTATAATGCCCAATGTGTGAAAACAGTGAATTGCATCTTTATAAAGTCTGATTTTGAAGTCATTGATTTCTGTCCTGACAGTCGTACTTGCAGTGTAACGCTCGAATATCACCTCAAACGTGACAATTATTGTGAAGTTACATCTACTGTTACCGTCCCAGCAGCTATTTCATTGCCTCAACTCACGAGTTTTCGTGTCCTCCACCTCAGCATCGTTACATAGCTGATCTCAGTTGACCATCACTGTTCAGTGTGTTTCTGAGAATTTCTTCTCATTCTTTACACATTTCATCTTCTCAAGCCTCAGTAGCGACTCAAAGCACACCTTTTTAACCTATATATATGCACAAGCACAGCAGTCCATGAAACTGTTCTTGTATACAACAAAATCTGTAATGTCCAGTCAATAATCTGTTAAAATTCTCTAGGTTTGCCTTATCATCGTCGTATCTTGCGTACAGCTTTCTTTATTTTTCTTCCTGATGCTGAATCAGTACTTGATCTGGAAATATAACAAGTGAAAGCGTGACCATACAGCATACCTGCCATCATAAACAGTAAGGTTTTAATAAATGTTTAAGTTGAACAATATTCATGCACTTGGTCTATGCAATGATGCAAAAATCTATTCCAAAATTCAAGTTTTTCTCTCTGTTGTCTCTATGTGTGTAGTACATAACACATACCGGTCAAGAAACCCAATGTACTACCCTACCTAATGTAATACTTATTTGATGTTTTAGGATGATTGGTTGTACCTACCCTACCTAACGTAATACTTATTTGATGTTTTAGGATGATTGGTTGTACCTAACCTACCCAACGTAATACTTATTTGATGTTTTAGGATGATTGGTTGTACCTAACCTACCCAACGTAATACTTATTTGATGTTTTAGGACCATTGGTTGTACCTTCCCTACCTTACCTAATACTTATTTGATGTTTAAGGATGATTGTTTGTACCTACCCTACCCAACGTAATACTTATTTGATGTTTTAGGACCATTGGTTGTACCTAACCTACCCAACGTAATACTTATTTGATGTTTTAGGATGATTGGTTGTACCTAACCTACCCAACGTAATACTTATTTGATGTTTTAGGACCATTGGTTGTACCTTCCCTACCTTACCTAATACTTATTTGATGTTTTAGGATGATTGTTTGTACCTACCCTACCCAAACGTAATACTTATTTGATGTTTTAGGATGATTGTTTGTACCTACCCTACCCAACGTAATACTTATTTGATGTTTTAGGATGATTGTTTGTACCTACCCTACCCAACGTAATACTTATTTGATGTTTTAGGACCATTGGTTGTACCTACCCTACCCAACGTAATACTTATTTGATGTTTTAGGATGATTGGTTGTACCTACCCTACCTAACGTAATACTTATTTGATGTTTTAGGACCATTGGTACCTACCCTACCCAACGTAATACTTATTTGATGTTTTAGGATGATTGGTTGTACCTACCCTACCTAACGTAATACTTATTTGATGTTTTAGGACCATTGGTTGTACCTACCCTACCCAACGTAATACTTATTTGATGTTTTAGGATGATTGGTTGTACCTATCCTACCCAACGTAATACTTATTTGATGTTTTAGGATGATTGGTTGTACCTACCCTACCCACCATAATACTTATTTGATGTTTTAGGATGATTGGTTGTACCTACCCTACCTAATGTAATACTTATTTGATGTTTTAGGACGATTGGTTGTACCTACCCGATGTTAAATGAGGCAGTACCACCTGGCATGGCTGGCTGGGTATTCTGACCAAAATTGAATGAAGAAGAAGCGTTGAAGTTAAATCCTGCATTGGCCTGTGGAGCAGCGGCAGAATTTCCATCACTCTGTGGAAGAAAAACAAATCATGAAACATCTATGCTACAAGTTCCTACTCAAACTGGCATGACTTAGTCTTGATAGTTTTTACATTTTTCAGAAGTAAAACTGCATAATCAAAAGTTCTGAATATATTCAGAGATTCATGATCAGCAACACATTCCACAATTTAAATTGATGCTACACTAATTGCAGTCAAACTCTTTGTTGGATTCAATGATTTGAAATCTGTTGTACAGAAATAATGCCGAATTTGAATTTTCTTCACATATTGGATTTTGAACCAAAAATACACAGAATTTCGGGATGTTTTGTAAAACAAAAACAATTTTGAAGTACTATATATGATGCACAACAATTTGTTTCATAGACATTTAATATAAATTTGCTTTACATAGCTATCAAACAGCTTTAACACCATATCTTATTTACAAAGTTAAATAAGTGTAATACTTTCACCAAAGCTAACAATACCCTGTCAATAATGGTATCTATGCAGTCTATGACTAGTGAATCCGGTTAGTGTGCTGTTTGTCCAACATCTTAATCTTGCTATGTTCTCTATGTTCTATCTACTTTACTACGTTTTCTGACTTACTGGTTTTGCACCAAACTGGAACACGCCGTTGTTTACAGGTGCACTTGATTGTGTACCAAAGTTGAATGATTGTTGTGGATTTCCAAAATTGAAGCTTCCTGTTCAAAAGAACATAATCAATGTGAGTGTATGAGAAAATATTTCAAACAAATTTTTTTTTTTTTAATTTATAATCCAAGTTTACATTGAATATTTGTGAGCTTCTCAAAACCATTTGTCTGGTTTGGAACAGCTATGGTCATTTAAGGACGGCCCATGCACGAAACATGAACATTTGATCAATTTATGGAGGGTTCGCTTGGTAGAGGCGAGCCGAGTTGACAGATAAAGATCTGGATATTTTTTATACAAAGCTCTTCTCATGCAAATCAAATACATCAATATTAACTATGAATGTTTTAAGTATCCTGACTTTGGAAAACATTTCTAAATTAATTCTACCTAATAATATTTCCGCTCCCTTACCTGTGGGCGCAGCGTTGGTAGTGGTGGTGGCTGCTCCGAAGGCTGGAGTGTTTCCAGCTGATGTAGTGTTGAACCCAGTACCAGCTGCACCGAACCCAGAAGGAGGCACAGCTCCACTGGCTCCAAATGACGGAGTACTGTTGGTACTACCAAACACATTACCTCCAGAACCAAATCCAGACGTGTTGGCAGCAAATGCAGGTGTGGTCTCTTGGGCAGACCCAAAAGGAGTTGGAAGTCCCTGACTGGCTTGAGTCGAGGGTTGAGCAGTAAATGCAAATGGCATTGATGGAGCAGTGGTTTTAGCGTCTGTGTTTGTGCTTGAGCCAAATACTGGAGTTGTGGTTGCAGCTGCTAATAATGAAATGTTTTGGATTTAATAGATGACTTTATTACTTTATCAATGAATTCAATGTAATCCAGTTTGCATCTTTACACTTAAAAATACTTAATTTTTAAAAATTTCTGTAGTCATCAACCCTAACGAATATTTCTATGGTAGTCAATGTTTTTTGGTTCTATTATCTGGTTGAACCTCATATTTCACAAGCAGAATATATAGTAACACACAGTAGTCTCAGCATTTATCAATATTGAATGTTTGTACCTATTTATAAAAAGTTGCTGTCCGGTTTACAGGTGTGGTTTCCAGAATCAATCATTTTCTTATTTTGTCCCACTTCCTTTTAGAAGTATTCTAAAGTCTTACCTGTACCGGATCCGGCACCAAAGTTGAACACAGCTGATTTGTTTGTTTCAACGTTAACGCCAAAGTTAAACCCTGATGGGTTTTTAGCAGTAGCTCCAAAACTGGAAGTGGCAAGTCCTCCAGAAGGTGTAGAGTTACCTCCCATCCCAAAACTGAATCCTCCTGTTGGAGCTGTGGACACTGCGGTAGGTAAGCTTGCTGAAATCATAGAAACTCAAACTGAAAATACTTGAAATTTATAATTTAATATCATAAATGTCACCCCAAGCATGCAATTTAAATGAAACATAATTTCATCTTAAAATTCCATGAAATAAAAGCCGGATACATAAATACATTTAACTGGCAATGGTGATATAATACTAAATAGTCAACTGAATTTCTTAGCAATACTTACAGGTAGGGGCAGTGGGGGCCTGGAATATTGAAGGTTTGGTTGTAAGAGCTGGTGTCGAGGCTGGTGAGCCGAATACAATGTTGTTTCCAAGTGACTTTGCTGGCTCCGACGTCGTCCCAGAATTAAACATAAATGGTGTCCTCTTGGCATCACTTGGGCCATTCTCTACAACAGTAGTCAGAATTTAATATAATTCAATATATCATGATCTGAACACCTCAAAAGAAATTTAAACAGCATAACCGTGGGTTAGATTAGTTGAATATATACGAGAGGACTCCAGAAATTTTATGGAGTTAATACATCTTGTTACATCATTATTTAGTTCCTGTTGGGGTGATATTTTACTGGAATAGCCCTAGATTCATTGAACGACAGTAAATGATTATGCCGGCCATGTTTCTATAAGTATAAAATTTAGCACTATCGATGCAATATACAATGTCAGTGACATGTGCCATTTTCATTCCGAAGCAACTAATATGTTAATAGGTTGATATAGACAGGTTCCACTAATATAAGTATAATCTTTAATGTTTATTACCTTCATTGTGGCTCCTTTTTAAAGATTGTGCTGGAGCAGTGCTGGCAGATGATTGTACATTAAATAAGGGGGAAGGTTTGGGCGTCTCCTCAGATGATTTAGCCATTGTGAAATCGGGTCCTGTAAACATTAATGAAAATAGTGGCAATGTTTTTTTTAAAATTTATAATGGAAGTATTTTCCATGATCTACAACAAATTTCTGTCCAGAAAGCCCATATTTTGGTAATTTACACTCTAGCCAGTAGTATTTAAGTCGTGTGATGTCGCAGCTTATCCATCTGCTATATGGTGCTAAGTTGAAACTTCATAAAGGTAAACAAATATCAATATTGACCAAAAAATATGACATAATGTCGAATTGTATTACATCTTTAATTGGAGAGAGTTTTCACTTATTTCTAATGCTCATGAATACAAGTTATGTGATAACCAGAATCCTACACCAATATCATTGTAATATTGAGTTTATCAAACTTGTTAAATAATCTGATAAATCCCTTGGCTAAAAGGCTGGCGACATATGATTGAACTAATGTATGAAATGTTCATGTTTACTTTCTTTCTTGATTTGGAGCTTTCATCATTTGTGGGTACAAACTTTCATGGTTAACAGTTAGCCAATGCAATAATTTTATATTCATGGTTCCATGGCAACCAAGAAAACAAAAGTTTATACACAGCGAATATTTCAATCATGATATAATGAAGTTTTAATCCATATTATCACTGACACTCCTATGATATCCCTGATTATTACACTAACAGGCAGTATAATGATTTATGTCCCACATTCTAGGATAACCTCCACACCAGAGGTAAGATCTGGTAATAATAAGCATCAAGTCAAAATGTTTGAAGGAAATTACATTGTAAATTTGTCTGTAATTGACAATCAATTATGTTTTTCTCATTTCACTGAGTTGGGACACTAGATTCTAATATAAATGTGACATACCAGCACTGAAGGTAGCAGGCTTCGCAGGAGCTCCAAACTGAAAACCACCAGCCGTAGAACTGGCGACAGGCATCGATAAACTTCCATTGGACACTTTTCCTGAGGTAGAATCTGTCTTTGGACCCGATGTTATTTCAGATTTGTCCACACCAAATAGAGATTTAAATGTACTAGAACTCTCCGTTTTATTCTGACTTAAGTCACCGACAGGTGAAGATTTCACAGAGGGCATTTGAAAACCACCCGTTACTGTATCACTTTTAGGAGTAGCTAAGGGTCCAATTTTGAAGCCAGTTGTTGGAGTAACACTTGGTGCACTAGATGCTGTACCAAACTTAAAGCCCCCTCCACTTGAACTGCCTACAGAAATTTCTCCAGTTCCAAATTTAAAACCCCCTGTCACATCGGTTGAGCTTTTGGATGGTTCCGAGGTGGAATTACTACTAGAAATGACTGGTATTCCAAATGATATTTGCACTGCTCCAGATGAGCTCACAGATTTATTGTCCGTTGATGAGTCTTTGCTTGCAGTACCAAATATAAAACCACCTTTACTAACACTACTTGTTAGGTTGTTCACAGGTACACCACCAAATTTTAATCCACTCGAACCTGAAACAAAATGCGATATTAGCCCCATCATCATGCTAATTATTCAACAAATATACGAAAATGGGTCAAAAGTACACTTCATGAAAGGCCGAAGCACAGCCCAGGGGTCTTGCACAAATAGTAACTTGAAGTAGAAGTTAAGGAATAGGGGTCATACAAAAAAAGCATCTGGGTATTGCTACCTAAAAATAGAACGGTGACCTTGATCCAAAATCCCTGAAACTTCAACTTGTCCGAGATATGGTCCTTTATCACTGTGTGAGGCTTGATAAAATTCTCTCAAGAAATGAAACTGCTAGAGCACCAACAGACTTGGCCATTACATACAAGACGGACAGAGAAGAAACACCAGTAGGGGACTTATAATACCTGGGAGTTGAAGCTAAGATCTAGGGGTATTGCACAACCTACTTGAGGGGTTGAACCGAAGGTCTAGTGGTCTTAACTTACTGGAGGGTTAAACCTAACGCCTATGGGTCATACAACACTTACTGGAGGGTTAAACCTAACGCCTATGGGTCATACAACACTTACTGGAAGGTTAAACCTAACGCCTATGGGTCATACAACACTTACTGGAAGGTTAAACCTAACGCCTATGGGTCATACAACACTTAATGGAAGGTTAAACTTAACGCCTATGGGTCATACAACACTTACTGGAAGGTTAAACCTAATGCCTATGAGTCATACAACACTTACTGGAGGGTTAAACCTAATGCCTATGGGTCATACAACACTACTGGAGGGTTAAACCTAATGGGTCATACAACACTTACTGGAAGGTTAAACCTAATGGCTATGGGTCATACAACACTTACTGGAAGGTTAAACCTAATGGCTATGGGTCATACAACACTTACTGGAAGGTTAAACTTAACGCCTATGGGTCATACAACACTTACTGGAAGGTTAAACCTAACGCCTATGGGTCATACAACACTTAGTGGAAGGTTAAACTTAACGCCTATGGGTCATACAACACTACTGGAGGGTTAAACCTAATGGGTCATACAACACTTACTGGAAGGTTAAACCTAACGCCTATGGGTCATACAACACTTAGTGGAAGGTTAAACTTAACGCCTATGGGTCATACAACACTTACTGGAAGGTTAAACCTAATGCCTATGAGTCATACAACACTTACTGGAGGGTTAAACCTAATGCCTATGGGTCATACAACACTTAGTGGAAGGTTAAACTTAATGCCTATGGGTCATACAACACTTACTGGAAGGTTGAAGTCCAGGCCTAGGGGTTTCACAAGCTATACATTTGGTAGCCGCTGCACCATTGGGAACTAGACAGGTATCACAATCCCAATCTCCTGTGGGTTTCTTAAACTTGGCAGCTAAACTTTCCTTTGCTTGAGAATTAGCAGCACCTGAAAAACAAGATACTATTAATTGTACTCCCTTTAGTTTTAGAGAATATAAGGGCTATTCCATCAAAATATCTACCTGACCCCAGGATTCCACAATAAATCACTTCTATCCATGGCTGGATTGCCGTCATATTTCTTCTATGTAATTTATCAAATAAATTCTATAAATGGTATCCCTTAACCAAACCTGGAGTCCAAGGGTGGGGTAGATGTTTTACTGGAAAAGCCCTAAGCATATATGCTGCAAAATGTTAATTTGTTTAAAACCTATACTTATAGTGCAATTTTATCTAAATCAGTTCAAAATCTTCTATTTCCCCAGCAAAGTTGTATGGACTGCCAAGGAGGCCTGGGGTAAGCCTGAAAAGACAACTCACACAGGAGGGTATTCACTCAACTAAACAACTTAATTTTGGTTGTAATGTTTGTATATATTACAATGTGTAGATATAAGTATCTTTAAGTCTCTTCAAATTTACTTTATATAGAAATTTCCTTGTGAATTGATACATCAAATTAAATCAAAGTTAAGATCTTACCTGCAGCTCCGGGTTTCTTTGTTTGACAAGCGGCACACTTTGTGTCCTCAGATTTATTCTGTATCATACAGGTGTCACAAGTCCAAGATCCTTCTGCCACTTTAAACATGGAGGACAGACTTGGCTGGCTCAAGGGTGCCGGGGCATTACCTAGACACAAAATACCACATTAAATCTTAGAATACTGTAGTTTCTGTAGGAAAACTTTACTGAAATAAGGCATGATCCTGCTCAGCAAGGGGGAAAGACCAGAATATTTTAATAAAATGTCACTCAAATGAAAAAAATTCTATGCATGGCAAAAATCAACAGCTACAGTCATTTAAGAATGGCTTCCCCTGTGTGAAAGATGCGTGTGTATGTGTTTTGGAGGCTGAGATGTGCCGTGTTTGTCTCCTTGTGATATTGCTGAAGACATCCAGCAGACACCTCACCAAGTCACATTACACCGATAACTGGCCAGTCCCAAAGTTCTGAGCGTTAAGCAGGAATAGCAACAACTATTTTTATAGACTCTGGTATGTTGTGGCCAAGGGGAGAGAACTCAGAACCTTCTTCACAGGAGTGACTACAGCAGCATTAAGGGAGACATAAGTAAGAAGAAAGTTGTTCAGAACTAGAAAAGACAAGATCCCAAATTTGGTCACCTTTTACGTTTATGCAATGTCGCAGCATGTATAATTCTCATATTAGAATCACATGTCAGAACATTTATACAACTGAATAACTTTTCTGTTCCCTAAGCAGTTTAGACATACTTCTCATATATTTATAACTAGTATGACCAGTCACCTGAGCCGCCTGGTTTCTTTGCTCCACAAGCTGCACACTTTGTCACGTCAGATTTATTGTTGATACAACATATGTCACACTCCCAGCTGCCCTCTGGGGCCTTGAACATCTCCGACAGGCTGGGCTTGTTCTCTTCCTGTGAACCTACAATACAACACTCCATTATCAATTCACTTTCCTTAACTGCAGACAAAAAGTGATTTGACATCATCCTATTTCCACTGAAAATGTCAAAAGTTTTATTTGATTTGGGAAAAAAATCTGTAAAACCAGAAATCGAAGATACATTGTTTACTGTGGAGTGTATAGTATTTTTCTGTGCTCACTTACTCTTGCCAAGAACATCCATAACACTGCCTTTTTTAAGTTGTTTCGCAGGTTCAAAGCTGCTACCAAACGATGAACTTGTTTTGGAGCTCCCTCCACCTAAGACATCCATCACACTGCCTTGTTTTAACTCTGATGCAGGTTTGAAGCCACCCATGCTTGTTGTTTCCTTAATGTTTTTGGAGGAGGAACTAGATCCAGTGTTGTAACTGAAGCCCTTCTCACCTGACTTACCGAGGACATCCATCACACTACCGGTCTTCAGTTCCGAGGCAGGTGCCAGCCCTCCTGTATGAAAAACTTCAGTTGTAGTAACTATCAGAATGAATACCGATTTTCACATCCCCCCTCCCATTACATTTACCACATAAGTTCAAAACAATTCTCTGCAAATATGGAAGAAGAAATGATTAGTAAAGATCTATTATTTACTCCAAACAAAATTATATATTCTAAATGCAAAATAATCTTGTAAATATTATTCATTCATAAACACTCATTAGAAAATTAGCACTTTTACCTATTGAATGATTATTATAAAATCCTAAGTGTCACTATCCCATCTTTAGTGACGATTAATGTGGCTCTAAAATGACATAAGCTGTTGATAGGATGTTAAACAATACCAAACCAATAAATACTTTATATTGGATTGTACCTGAAGATCTGGGGAGGACTGGTGATGCTCCGAGGTTTGAAGGAGACTTGGCCTGTAGGCCTGAAGGACTTCCAAATTTGAAGGCAGGCGAGGAGAAGGCAGCTGGAGGCTCTTTGTCCTTCACAGACTCAATGTCAAATGTGACAGATTTAGGTTTCACACCATTCTCACTTTCCATACTCAGGGGAGAACTAAAGGTGAAGTCCTGCATAAGAAACACACAAGTGACCTGTTTAATCACCAAGTTGTTTTTTTATGGTATTTTCACAGCTAGTTTTCAAAGTACATTGTGTATATGGTATGTGCACATCCAGAATATAACTTTACTCTATGGGTACATTTTGTCAAAAGATCTGTTTGTATTTGTTGTTTTTCAAAATGTCAAAATCTATGCAATACAATTTTCCTGGGTTATAATTCTAATAAGGCTAATATCTTACTGTTTTTGTGGGTGGGACCTGGTCCGATTGCTTTGTAGGAGTCTTCTGTATGGGTGTTGAAAATTTAAACTCTGCATTTGGCTTTTCTGCCGTCTTCTCTACAGGCTTGGTAGGTTGTGATATCCCAAAAGCAAATTGAGGGGTACCAATCACAGGCAGTGTGAAATCTGTACGTAAATTTGGTATTTCCACCTGGTAATATAAATTTTGTCACAAATTATTCATAAAGAACATATAAGTAGTACATTAACATGTGGAAATAACATTTCTGCTCTCTAATAACAAGGGAGAATAAAATAATTCTAATCTTATAATTAAGTGTTAATTAGCTTTATGTTTTATTCAATACTCTAAATACTTGAAACATTTGTAAATGTTTCATATGGGATGGGAAAATAAGCTCAGAGCTATATGAATGTAAATTAGAAATTTATGGTAAAGCTAAACTTTGTAATATGATTTATCTTTAATAAACTGATTAATACCATAACTACCGTAAATATTCGCGTATAGTGCACACTTTTTTTTCAAAAATTGACAAGTGAAAAAGACCACTGCGCACTATACGCAAGTACAAGCTGTTTGAGATTTGTGATCGTTTCCTTCCACAGCAGGATTATGATTTAATACTTTTATATATATAGCATATATACAGCATTAAGAAAGTAATAGTTAACAAATAATCAAAGAAATGAATAGTTATTTTGATGTTTAATTCCTTGAAATTGTGTATTTATCAGCAATTACGTGGATTTATCTAAGTCGATCGTAAGCCACACATTCCGTACACATAAGATCTCACTTGAGCATGTACAACAGCGTAGATGGGACCGCTCCAATTTGCAAGCTGACTAGGCCTGTCGCGGTATAATGTAAACAACCTGTCAATCCAATGTGTCAAATCTGACTGGTGATTCCAATTAAATGTGGTAAATAAGCTTTCAGAAGTTACAAATTTCTATTATCTTATGCTTTAGAATTCATCTACCGCGCAGTTGAATATTGAAAAAAATATTGTCCATTTTTTAATTTAAAAAAAAAAAATGAACCTCAAAAACGTACCTGCGCACTATACACGAGTGCGCACTATACCCGAATATTTACGGTAGGTTATTTTCAGGTTAAAAGCAACCAATTTTATCAACAGCCTTACGGCCAAAATATATTACAAGACACGGCACAAGCACAGTAACCAGTGATTTTTCAGCCTATTTTGGAAAAAAAAATAACTTTCCTGGAAATTGGGAAAATCTAACGCGGAAAATGATATTTTTGGGAAAAATTGTAAATTTGAATTACAAATAAATTATTATATACATTAAAACAATAAACAAACAATTAAATGTAGATCACTTTGGTTTTATTTTTTCTATTTTGTTGTGACAGTGTTCACAAGGGTATTTGTCTGTCTTTTTTGTTTTTGAACAAGAGGATCAGAGACCCGAGGTCCTCTGCAGACAAGTGTTCTGGTCCCTCAAAATTTATTCTAATCAAAAGGCGTCGATCTGATTTTGGTTTTCCTTTAAGTAGACCTATGTTAACTGGACAGTCGGTGTCCGGCTCTGCGACTGAAGGTGGCGGAGATACCGACGTAGCAGGCTTTGTCCCGACAATCGGAAGTGGACTGGCATGTACTATGGGTTCTGATAATGCCGTCTGTGTTGGTGTTTTGGGTTTAAATAGTTCAGTCAGGGTTTTGGAGCCCTTGCTGTCGGATAATCGTATTTTCTTTGCGTAGTACTTGCCATTATGTGAGGCCGCCATTTTATGGCGATTCGTGATCACCCAAGCGTTTGCACATTACTTGCATACTAATGGCAAAAACAGTGACCAGGTCAAAATATCCGGAATTGAAATCGGTAATTATTTGGGAATTTCGGCGGGACAATTGGGATTTTTTTAAATGAAATCTCATTGGGAATGGGATCGGTACCCGACCCTATTTATATAGGCTGAAAAATCACTGGTAACACACCGGAACACTATAAGTAATCACATATCTTGAAGAAAGCCGGCATCGAACCCAACAGTACTAATGAATGTTTGAGACTTTACCTCCTCGTCATCTTCCGCAACTAATTTACGGCCTGGAAAGTGCTGTTGGAACTTTTTACTCTTTAGTTTCCCTCCCCCTGATGTTGTGCTTGTTGTCTTCTCTGGTTCCTGTGGGGTCTTTTGACTGCAATAATTCACAAGTTCGTTAATTCACCCTGTTTATGTTTTCATAACAGAAAAAGACTGAAAATGTATAGATGCAACTTTCGTGTCAGTTTCTGTATCCCCCCACCCTCTCAGATTTTTGCATTGGATACTGGTAAATTATGGTAATATTCTGTCATAACAAAGAAATCACTTACCTTGTTGATGGGGGAGCTTTTTCATTTAGAAAACTCTGAAAAGAAACAAAGTTTGTGACATTAACTACACATGAACGATCCATTTATCTATTTTTTCTCCTCTTAAATTCCTTATAAAGAAAATATAATTATCAAGATAAAAGTTTCTCTTACATTCCTTATGAAGAAAATATAATTATCAAGGTAAAAGTTATCAAGAATTATATATCCTTTCAAGAATTACACAAAATATCAAATATCTGTATGTGTAGTTGATACATATCTTACCTTGCCTGGCTGTGCCTGAGGAACTGTGACTCGCTGATAGTTACGACTGATGGAGACTGGTGCAGGTGTGCTCACCTTACCTGTTGGCGGGCCACTTTGAGACTTCTGAAACAAAGTCTCAAAATTATAACTTGACAAATAAAATTGTAATGACAGTTCTTACAATGAATACTATAAATGAAGCAGACTAACCATCACAAATAATTACTACACCTGAGCTATCCTTTTATAGGACTATATTATGAACAGGAAGGAGTTTAATGTCGGACATTCAAAATTAAATGTCCTTCAAGTTTGAAATATCAATATATAGACCTGCAAGAAGTCAGTATAGGTTAACAGGAGCCATGCCTAACATATAATGCATAGATATATCATTATTTCTTAACCTAGATAATATTTGAAAATGCATCGATCAGAAAAAGGTGCATTTGAATGATTGCCACGTAGTCAAATTCCTCACCTGCAGTTCACGTCGTGTGTTAAGGTAGGAGCCTATACTATGGCGTGCTGGTTTGTAACTTGTAGGCTGAAACCAAGAAATAATAAATTATCTCTTAACAAATTATCACTTTGTCATTCTTAAATTTGCTTCGAAAATTAAAATTAAAACAACAAAATTGATTCCTCAAACTTTATTGCTTCAAGAGAATACTTACATTGAATGAAGAATTCAAACGCAATACTGTGTCATCAGTAGGTATTTTCTTGGCTTCCTGAAACCGAATTCCAACACAATTATAAAAGTTACCTGCTCTGCAAATATTTTTCCAATACAAGGTAGATAACCCAACAATACTAACAAGTCAATGTGATGCCTGTAATATGTATTGACTTTCAACCTAAAGAGTCATCCTAAACTATCACCATCAGTAGGAAAGCACTGTAGATCTATGAAGTTTATGTATGATTAGTGCATAGAAACAGAAATTGTTAGGTGGAAACTTTGTTCATATGTTGTACCAGAAGACAACCAACACCGAGTGTTATATTTCACATTTTCAGGCAATACAAAATATACAACTATACTTTTCATGCTGTCAGACATGTATACAAATGTAGCATGTCTTTTGGACTAATCTTCGATAACAAATGTGTAAGCTATCAAAATACTCACAGACAATGGAGTAGACATCTTTTCAAGTGTTTCCAGGATCTTCTGAGCAGTAGAACTGGTTGCAGCACTTCTAGATGTATTAAGTGGCTTCACCTTCATTTTCTGACGCACTGGGAAAGACATCTGGAATAAAGAAACAGCTTACAATACTGGATAATACATGTAATATACAACATACAAGCAAATGTGCAAATACAGAATTTTTTACCATGTTGAATAATTTCAACTTGTATGGAAAAGTCATGGAAAGACTGAAACAAGCAGGGATCAATCTTGAATTTAGAGGAAAGTACACTTTTCGGATTAAAGGGGAAAATCAGTTTTGAAAAGAGGAAATTTGAAAAATCACCAAGTTATAGGTTTATTTTTACCTTATAAACACATCATTCAAGTTAAAACAGCAAATTGTTAATTAGGAAAGTAAATCTGGAGAATTTTGGGATATTATTGCCTAAAAATGAGGGAAATGCAATATTTAATTGAATCTTAATAGAAATCTGAGGGGAAAACTGCAACAAAATCCTGAGGGGAAACTACCCATAAACAGTAGTGAAAAATCCCTGGTTTGTTTTCTGACGAGGTAAGCCAGAAACTAATGTTACCTGATATGGTCCTGTAACATTGAGCCTGGTCTTTCTTTGTGCTGACGCTCCTCCATATGTTGTCTTACCAGGGTAAAATGAAGACTCGTGAGAACTATCTCCCAAGAGTGAATTACTCTGTATGTAAAAGAAACAACTGGTATCAAAATGCAGGACCAATGGACTGTAGAATGGCATTTATCGGGAAATAATTCAGGGATGAGATTTGGAGATTATTTTTTATTTGTCCAGAAATCTTGCTGAATATTGCCGAAATGAACTAAATTTATAATTATACTTGAAATATTATCACTTTTGTTCAACACTCCGAAAAATCATAAGAAAAAAATTATGAGGCAGATTTAACCTGAATTTCATAGCATCATTATTGTTTCATTCAAGAATGCTTCTCTAAATATTAACATTCTTTTTACATTTTTTCTGATAAAAATATTAATTCAGAAAGTTCAGAAATGAGAAAACATACATGAAGAGGTGCTCCAAATAAAGATATGTCAAATCCAGGCTTGTTCTGACTTGCTGATCTTGGTTTCCTGGCAGTGAAACCTTCAGTCCAAGTTGTCGATTTATTCAAACCTAAAACAAACAATTTGTTTTCTGGTCATTACTCCTCCTTCATAGAATCATATTTTCCTAGACCTGATTAAAGGTTACATTTATCAGTCTACACAAATGCTCTATCCAACACAATTGATCACTGTTAGTGTATCTGTGATATATTCAAATTTTCAATTTAAAACTTGAAATGCTTTTGCTATTTTAGACAAAAATACCTTCATAATGGGGGTTTGATATTTAATCTTTAAGGCTTTGTCTGAGGATTTTTTTAGGGGTTGATAATGGTCCCCATTCTCAATCAAAATTATTTTATATTTAAGACAAAATCCCCAAATTGGCAGTTTACTCCTGAAGATATCCTTTCAAATTCACTAGTTTTCATCCCCAAATCAGACAAAAAAGCTATATCCCAAATCATTGAAAAAAGCCCCAATAACTCTGTATACAGTATAATTTTTAAGTGCAAATGATTGTCAATGTCTGTCCTAGTCCATCAATGAGTAAAAGTTTGTACATAGTCTAACAGAATTCAGCTGAACAGGCAGATTTAACAAAATCTGGATCTATGACATAGGTAAGGAAATACTTTGAAGGAAAATAACAAACAACTTACGATTTACTGATGGTGGTAGGGCATCTTCCTGCTCATCACTATCAATACTCTCGTTATGATTACAAGCAGATGAAGTGTCTGCTGGGTTAGCCTCTGGGTTGCTTGGTCCTGGTCTAGCTGTAGCATCACTTGGCCCTGCTGATCCATCACTGTCCAACCGACCCCTACCAGCTGTGCAGTTACTTAGGAAGTTTCTGTTCCCATCAAATGATTTGGAATCTGGTAAACACAAATATCAAACTGGAAATTATCAGCATTGACAATCACATATTTATATTCACTAATATTTTTAACTTCAATATTCCTGTTCAAAACTTTAAAATAATTCCATGTTCAGATAATTTTCTGGTCTTGACTAGAAATTTTCTCTACCTTGTAAGAAAGTGTTGGGTTGTACTTGGCTTTTCCTCGAGACATCCCCAATATCACTCCTTTGGGCACAGAAAGTCAAAGGTGGTTGTGATCGCTGTTGGTGTTGCTGGGGCTGCTGGGGTGGCAAAGAAGGTACCAAAGGTAAAGAAGACCTGGGGGAAAGGTTGGCGAGACCATTTCTTGTCAATGGTACAAACTTTGGGGGAGAGCCCGGAGAACTGTCTCTGGACTGAAGTCTATTGCGCTGTTGGTGAGACTGCAGAGAGCTCTGGGGAGGAAAATTAAAATCTATTAAATTACAGCAAATATAAGATGTAAACAAGAAATCAACCAATCAAAAACTTAGATATCTTTACTAAGTATTTATAGGTATTGATGAACATTTCAAATTCAATTTCTCTCTTTTTTTCTAAACTGGCGAGGAAATCCCAAATCTATAGTAAATATTTAATGACATCACAATTGTCAAACATTATGATATCAGATAACATTATGTTATATGAAAACAATGTGATTTACAACAAGTACAGAAATCTCACCATATATTGTGGCTCCTGGGCAGGAGGAATTGGCTGTTCATCTTCTTTTTGTGGACTTGGCTTTTTCACACTATTCACCAAGTCAGATAGCCAAGATGGAGATATCAATTCTTTGACAGTGTCTGTAACTTTTCCTAGGAATGACTGAAAATAAAATATCAGGTATATAAGAAATTAACATATCTATTTCATTTAAAAAGCATCACTTCACACTTCATTAATGAGTATTCTGTCTGCAGTGTAATCTAGATACTTGAATAGTTCTGGCAAAATCCGAGCAAATGAAAGAAAGATGATGGTGAAGTTTACTGCCAACTAACTCGCAAGTTCTCTTGTTCGATAATAATTTGTGCTGATTTCTTTCTCTACACTTTCAACAGATCTCTTCCTGAACATGATACACTTACAACAAACCTACTGGCAGGGCATACAGTAGGATTAAAATCTCAAAAGTATGTGACTCTCAGCTCTAAAATGCACAAAAGCTTGATCGACAACGATGAATCGTTTTTAAATGTATACCGATATAATTACACCAGTTTTTAAATTAATTAAATAAAATATATGCATGCTCAGAAATATTAGTTCAATTGAATGTTTCCCTAGGGGTCAATTAGTGTCAATGACCAAAGCTAATATACCCTTTGTCGAGTCTGTATATTGGACAACACATATGACTTATACATCAGTAGTGTGAGTAAAAATTTGAAGTGTAAGATTGAATCATGCAAAATCAAGCGTCAAATTTAATTTTGCTGTGTCATTGACTGTGTCATTGACCAGAGGTCTCGGGTCAGTGGATGGCCTGCTACTGGTAACCTATATAAACACATCATTAGAACTGTAACGTGTTACATTGAGACACTATCAAATGCAGTTTAGGTGTACTGTAATATAACCTGTTCCATCTGATTAAAGCTATATTATTGCTGACAAGAAGCATCACATCGGTTTTTTTTTTTTATATCACTAAATTAATTGCTACCTACATGTTGATACCATGTAGTTAAGCACATATTAATCACAACTTTACTTTCGCTTGACTTTTTCTGTTTGATTTAGCACAATCTACATGGTGGTCGAGTAGTAATACAACTGCCGTGGTAATACAATTGTCTTCACCAAGGCGACCAGTGTTTGATTCCCCTATTGGACATACAAAGGTATATCACCACAGTGGTTATCTCTGGGGTCACTATGCTTTGACTTTCCCCCTTCAGTACAACCCCACGGCCCTTTAATCTGAGCCAATTTTTTTCAAAATGGTTATAATATAAAAATAATAGTGATTTTCTACTGAATTTGAAAACCTACATGTTATTCTGTAAAACACAACAGTGTAATCCGAGGTTGTACAAAATATGGGAAATCATGTCTGTAATTTGTAATGTATACGTAGCCTGCAGTCTAGCAATCTGTCCAACACAAGATTGAACACCTGTGTCAGCGAAAATATATCAAAACAATTAAATCCAGTGAGTCCAGCCCCAATACAGGCATACATACAGTGACACTGGGCCTGTGGTGCGCGACTCATATTGAACTTACTCCTATACGTATATGAGGTCTTATTCCACCTGATTACATTGGTGGATATTGCGACCTCATATCCCCTCAACGTGTTTTTCTTGTAGCTGCCAGCGCCCTGATTCTAGGGCGCGATGAATAAGTGTCATAAATCATCTAAAACGATAATTCATGTTAACAAATATGTGTACGCTTACTTGTTGATGAAGTATCAATCCATTTATGCACAAACTGTTGATGGACACCTCTTAAATATAACTATATCCACAATAATTCACTTGCAACCTACTGTGTTAAATATTGGGTCACTAAAACAACTTTGCTGTTCCGGTTATTATAAAATACGGAATCCAAATAAAACGGAAAACGTAGCGTAACATTTTCACAGCGTTTCGTTTGTTTCGTATATTTCAACTCCATATTTGGATAAACCGGAAATAACCTCGAGAGGTCACAATCAAAACAAGTATGGCGGTATATACAAATGGGACCCACGCTTAAACGACAAAAGAGGCTAATAATCACTGATCTTTGATATAGATATGGACACACGTTGTGTGACTTTGTGTATTTATGATAGATAAATAGAATAAGGTAGGTAAGATCATATGAAATGTGAGTAAAGATAACTTTTAAACGACTTTAATTAGGTGGGTCACAGCAACAGGTTTTATGTGCGGTGGTGATTAGAGGTTACATGACAGCCTGTCAAAAGTTTCCTGTCGTGTAAACCTCTAATATTATTGGAGTAATATTGAACTATGATAATATAGGCAAATTCGACGTTAGGCTTAGTTCTGACCAGTATCTTTCAATCACTTCAGTTTATTTCAGTGTTTAGATTCTTGTATATTGCATTGATTTGATTGTTAGTTTAGAAATTAGTTTAACTGTGTATACAAGTTTCAGTTTGAAAACTTGAAAAAGCACAGTAGGTCTACCGATTTCGGTACAATATGTACATTTTTTTTTTGATTTCCTGCAGAGACTACTGCTGACGTTACTAAACATGTAATGAATTCAATGCAGATAAGTTGATTTATCATTCAATAAAGAAGCACATTTAACATAAACAATTACGAACTGACAAACATCAAAACAAGCTTTTTATAAAGATACTGGACTAGAATGAAAGGGATTTTCGTTTCTGATATGAAGGAAACGGGTATCTGAAATTTCACCTCCGTCGCAAACTAAACACTTACTTTCCGCCGTTCGTAAGGTTTTGGTGGATTCGATACTTTCTTGTTTCTGATCTTGCCACCACCCTCCTCAGACATGTTGATTTGATGTCTGAGATAGAGTGATATAATCGCTTATTAAGATCCTTCTGCCGTTTCATCCAAGACCATGCGACTTTCCAGAATGGAAAAAGATGGCGGTATTAACAAGAAAGGTGATTGGTTGATTATCGCACGTGATCTTTAAATGTTAAGGTCACTGAGTAAAGATTTCGTTCCATGGGAGGCTACTCTGCGTGTAACAGTCACGAATGTCATGTACTCTGTATGGTTGACGATTATAATCATATTAAAGAATTATTCATACGGAACGTACGCTATTTTATGTACAAAAGGAATACTGTTAACGATGTCAACATACCGATTAGTTAATTTCAGTGGAACAAAATAGTTATTATATCCACGAACTTGGATTAAATTGATAAGAATATGAACTTCTCAAAAATTGTCTGATATATAGTGAAGCATACGCCATAGTAATAAAATATGCTAAACTACACTATATCGACAAAAAAGACAGCCATTGGCCATGGTATCGACAAACGAAAACAATAAATAAATAAATAAATACATAGATAAAAAAAAATAAAAATAAATGAATGAATGAATGAATGAATGAATCCACTTTTCGGTCAGATTGGATATTATTATCTTTATTATCATTCTCGTTATTTCCTCCAAAAAATGAAGACTACGTAAACAGTGCAATTAACAAATAGACAATGAGTATATATATGTATAGTTACATTAATGATAAAGTGGTTCAAAAAAATTTAACATTTTATACAAAAATCGGAAATTTGTACGCCTGAAATATTTAATATCTTCGTTTGTCGATTCAGAGTTAAATGTATTTCCCAACAAAATAAAAGTTAGATCAAAGTCTGGTGAATCATGTTGAAACATCATGAATTAACATGATACCTAACTTATTGATTCAATACTATCATAATACATCACGAACTTCTACATATTTATCACAGTGACGAATTTAATCATATATGTCACAGTACCACAGTAATGACATATAGCTCCATTTTGCTCAACAAGCGAGACATTACGCATTTTCTTATAATACAATGAATGTAGTGTATTTCACAGTTATTTCCCACAAGTAATGTGTTTCGTGATAATGACGAATAAATCTGAAACAGAAATAATTATCTTATGATATACGAGTGTTCTAACCATACATTTTCTTCTGTATCCTATATACTTTTATAAACAAGTTTTTTCCATTGTACCTTTCCTGGAAAAGGCCCAAATCTTATCATCAACAAAAAATTCCTAAATAACTAAATGAATGAATGAACAAATAAATAAATTGCTTTTTGTAATGAAATCCTATGGAATAGTATGAGTATCAAGCTATGGGGGCGTTCACAGATAAGCACCGCCCAAAACGTCACGTGCCAATATTGCACGCCGAAGTGTAAAATATTACATAATATAATACTTACATAAACAAAGGTTTGACCGGAAGGCAAACACTTTTTTTGTTATCATGTGATACTTTTACCTTAAGTCAAATTGTCAAATTACCAGTATTCTTTTAACTTGACAATATGTGTAAATAGATACGATCGTGTCACCTTACGACATTCTTATTATTTTTTTTAAAATATTTACATTCAGAAAAAAAAAGTTTGCCAAAATGTACATAATGGCCAAAATTTTACCTTTTAGTTCATTTTTTAATTACTTTTCAATACTGATGGTATGTAGTTAATATACATAACAACAATAAACGCTTACTTGTCTTAAGATAAAGAAAAAATGTACATATTTATTCCAAGGAGGTTAACATTCCTTTGACAATATGGTCACCATTGCAAAGAAACAACTGAAAAAAGAGAGTTAATTTACCTTAGATCGGGTGAAATATTTTAGCTGGACCATTCATAAAACGTATATATCTAATATTTGAACTGTTAAATATTTATACAAAACCTCCTTTGTGCTATAATGTGAACGATGTCATTTTCATACTTAAAAACATGAACTTCAATTATATTTATCTAAATCCGTGATAAGGGTTCAATATTTGACCTTACGGTAAATTATTTTGACATTATGTATTTAGCGTCTTTATTGCCATTTAAGAGCAATGCTTTTACCTGAAGGGCAATACATTATCCTTAGGTCAAATTGATTAAACATCTCTAGAGTGTCGTGAAATGCGCACATAGCTGTATTATATGCATCAATTTCACACACGTGCAGTTTTAACCTGCGTTTAACCGGTACCATTATTTAACGTCCAGCCTTCACGTGACAGAACAGAGAGCGCCAGTTTCTTTAAACGAGGGTTGATTTAAATAAATAAAACGTCTAGATTTAGTCTAGAATTAGGCCACTCATTATGCATCATACACAAAAATATACATAACCTTTGGCCACATGCTTAAGCCATAAACACACAAAGGACAGAAAAATGAGAAAATAATTCATAGTCTCGCCCCGCGGTTCCTCGGTGGTGAAAATAACGTTATGGTAATGAAAGTTATGTTGATGTTAATTGCAATATTTGAAAGTGTATGAACTGACTTACTTTAAAAAAAAGTTAAACTGTTGTCAGTGACTGTTCCAAGGCAATGTTCGCCTCGTTAAGCCACTCCCAAAATTGAAATATTCAAAGTTTCCAGTTGGCTGGTTGGCTACCACCATGATGAGGGCATGCGGTCAACTACAATGCCATTTTACTTACATGCCATGTCGCAGGGACATTGGCATCACATCTGACCATTACAATGACACCGGATCGGGCCTTTACTTGTATATCCATTTTATAAGTCACTGCCTTATGATGATTACGAACGCTCTGCTCAAATGACAAAATTGAAGCTGTAACAATGGATACAGATTTAAAAAAGAGAAAAGATGAAGTCGCATCTTACAAATCATTTAATGTGGATAGTCGGTACATTTCTCACGTAAACCACTGCGATACTGGTCACCATGATACACCACAGGGACTTGAGAATTAGTTACAGTCTACATGTATTTGGAACTCTCCTAGTGTGTATAGCACATTTTCAGACGTTTTTCATTTTTACCGAATTTTAATCTAACCCCCAAAAACGTCTGAAAATGTGCTATACACACTAGGGGAGTTCCAAATACATGTAGACTGCAACTAATTCTCAAGTCCCTGTGTGATACACGTGGATCAAGTCGGCTGAGTCAAGCAAAACCGATCCACTCAACCTCCACCCTCTGTTTTCTTTCAATACAACACTAGAACCCTTGGGAGGGGTCTGAGGCGCCAATATTGCCGAGCGCTTGGACAGGAATCGAGCACGGATCTCCGGTGTGATAATCCACGGCCAGAAGCACCTCCGTTAGTTAAATGCCAAAGATATCTATGGTGGAAATGTAGTCGCTGGCTTAGACGCAAAATGTAATGCCGTCCAAAAAAACGCGGGAAAATGTGCGAGATTAATATTGCGGGGCGTCGTCATGACGTCATTCCCAGATGTCAAGTCGTCATTGTGAGAAGTGTACCCCAATATTTAGCGAACATGGTAATATCAAATGGATGCAAAGATAAACGCAATGTGGAGGCAGTAGGGAAAAACAGAATACACAGAAGAAGAGTTCTACCTCGTATAATGTTCAATGCAATCGAGACTGGTAAGCAAACGTATGGATATTAAAAAGAGCTGTGTTCGTATCTTGCAGGTAAATCTACACTGAGAGACGTGCTTTTTAAGTAGACTCTACATGAAGAATTTTTATTTGGACGCATATTAATTTTACTACATCTATCTGTAAATTTCATACATTTAAACCAAAAAAAACCAAAAAAATCAATGATTTTACATGACTTTGTTTTTCAATAGATTTTCTTGCTCCTTCCTTTATTTGTATAATCTTCCGTAGCCGAGATCAAGAGATATTTCAACTTACATTTCTTTAAAAAAAAATAATCAGAGGCGTCATTAGCCGAGTAGCAAGGAACAAAACAATGTGCGTGTATTCGTCTATTTCAGCAAAATTATCGGATGAAAGAGCAAATAATTCTTTACTCGTGCATGGAATTTCACGAAAATCCAATGAAAAAAAAGAAAAGAAAAGAAAGTTATGAAAAACCCATTGAAAATTTATCATAATGCACGACATACATAAATAGATCTAGTTAAAATATGATGCGTCCCTCTTAAAAGCTTAAAACTATGATCGGGCGTCTCATTCTCCAGATCTACACTTCGAACTAAAAAGAAGTCAGGTTTGCCTGATGGGTTCTAGACGAGTTATATTTTTTTTAGTAAAGGCCAAAGCAACATGAAGGGCGATACTGGAAACATTTGATTTCTCTAAAAGCCTAAAGGGCTAGAATACTCTATAGTATGTAGGTAGGATGAGTTTTAAATGTTGTGGGGAATAGTATATTATTTCAACGGATTAAATGGTAGTGTTGGGCGTCATTACAAGGGATCAATGGATTGGTTAGTAAGATTTGATGGGAAACAGAGAGCGAAAATAAAATCTACATTTTATTAATTAAAAAGTGTTCAATACAGTAACTTTGATAGTGTGTGGTAAAATTGTATACGTAGGTGTAGGAAGAGAAAAAAACTACAGTGGCTGATTCAGGACATACAAAGATTTTTTTCTATGTTAGGGCCCTAACTTAGTAACCTAGGGCCCTAACATAGCTATCTTAGGGCCCTAGCATAGTAACTTAGGGACCTAACATAGCTATCTTAGGGCCCTAACTTAGTAACCTAGGGCCCTAACATAGTAACCTATGGCCATAACATAGCTATCTTAGGGCTATGTTAGGGCCCTAGGTTACTAAGTTAAGGCCCTGACATAGAAAACAATCTTTGTATGTCCTTAATCAGCCACCGTACCGTACAAAACAGTTATGAATAAACAAAAATAAATAAATCATTAACATTTTAAATACCCTTAAAAATGTAAAGCATTTCCATCGAAAATGAAAAGTAAAAAATGCTATCGTGAAGGATTCAAGGAATGTATCCGTGAGGTGAATATGAAACTTTATCTACGACCTACTTCAAAAGGCGCGCGCGATTGGGTGTTATTTTTTTTTTCGAAATTCCAAATGTAGATTCAGAGATTTTACTACGAAAGAATAAGAGTTGTCTCCCTTCCATCACTTTATACAAGGCCGTGCACTCCCACACCCTCTCCTGTACACAAAGGAGAAAATTTACAGGATAATTACGTTTATAGAGATTATAAATATAAAATGTATAAATTCTCGGTACCCGACAGCTAGACAAACACAGTCTATGTCAATACCACCCTTGTGATAAAGCTGAAGTCCAAACAATTGTAATACTACATCAAACAGGCGTGTTACATTATCGTTACATCGGAGCAGTGACCCAGGGTCTCACATCCGAGTGCCATTTAATTTGAATACATATTACGCTTAATGTCAATATTCGCGTTTATCAATATTTAAAATTTCATGCAAACGCTAGGGTGTAGACACTCTATGTGTTTAGATTTGCCCTTTAAAGCAAGATTGTTAAGTTCTGAACTGAAGAAATTTTGGGCATGTGCTTAACCGCGGGTATAAGATTATATAATAATCATAATCTAATATGGGGTCGATTTTAGAGGGCCTATCGTCAATGAAAATATGACCTTTTATTTTCGGGTCAATTGTTGCTTGAAGTTCAGTGGGTGACAGTATGTGTGTGTGTTTGTATTACTCAAGTGTTAGAAAAGTGTCCAAGTCCTTGTGTAGAAAGTGAAAACATATACAGTATATAATATATATATATATATATAAGCTTTGTTTAATCACAGGTAACTTGTTGAAAATTTCTTCTATTGGGTCAGCTTATCATATATTAAATATATAGGGAGCCAGCCATTTAGTCACACCTTGTTAGCTCGTAACATCAACACTGAAATCTACACTCCTGATCAGATAGAATTACATGTATTACGCCAATTGATCGACAGCGTGCGTAAGACGCCGAGTACACCACAGCTAATATTCAAAAGCGAGTAGCCAGACGACACGGCGTGGCGTGCCCCGCAGTACATATATGTTGACATGGATTTACTATTGTGAACAACTTCAAAACTCTGGGATTTAAACAGTACTACGAAGATTCCACTGGAATAAAATGGCAGTGTATGGGTGTCCGCTGTTTATAACTCGTAACACGAGGGGATGTACATACTCAAGTGGTTTATAAATTTCGCGCCATTTCTCTTCTGCTGAAGTATCCAGAGCCGGATGCGGGCCGAGTGTTTCCGGCGGTCAGTTTCGGACCTGACGCTGACCCAGCGCTCCAGAGATGACTTGGAAAGGTTTTACATGCCGACATCCGTGGTGTCTGTCCAGTACGATGTTCCGCGGGTTCTTGGACCCTTCTCTAGTCCCCCTCACAGCAGCCAAGGTGCTCGTCCACGCCGCCCCATACATCTTCCCGTGTCCTCGGTCACTCAAAGAACTCCACACAGACATAGCCTTAGGATAGAGGCCAGTAGCTACGCAAAGGCTGGTGAGTGGGATGAGGATGTAAATAAGACTGGGAGGGGGGTTCCTCGGAGACACAGATCCGTATTAGAGGATAGATGGGGTACTGATATCTTTGTGGGATTGGGAAGTTTGAGGGGACGGGTTGCTTACTCATGGTATGATGGATTAAAATTATGAGGTTTGGTACAGTTGCGATATGTTGGTAAGGAGAATTTAAGTGCAATGGGTCACAGGGACTTTACATCAATGGACTGGATTTATGCCAAGTCCCTGTGTATTAGATGGTATATACAGGTGGGGAAATAACTAAATCCTATGTTGTAGAAAGGAGGGTGTGGTATGGGGTGGGGGTTGGGGTACAGTGTGTTAGGTGGGGATGGCTTGTTTCTGATTTGATGTTGTATGAAATAGAGGAAAAAATAATTTTCAAAAAGGAGTTATAAAATAATTATTCCTTTGAGATGTATTTGACTGAAGTGTACTGTTCGTAGCACTCACTAATATTTATTAGACTAGAGTTTCATACCATTGATGAGCACAGTCTTTTCAACTGAAAAAAGTAACTGCATGGCAAAGGGAAAGGTGTTGCTTAGCTGGTGTATAAGTATTCTAAGTCGGTGACATCCCTAAGTGAAATGTTTTTAAACTACATTCAGATTACTTTATCTTGATACATGTAGGACACTTTGACAGATAAAAGATTTTTTTATCTGTCAGAATTATCATATGGGAAAATCATGAATAAGTTGAACAAATTGTCCATTAAAATATATCAGATAATATAAGTTACAGGTAAAAATTACATCGAAATTAATTCATCTGAATATGGATGCATTTGATCTGGTTTATTTAAAGCCATCAAGATTTTGAACAATAAAACTGTTATTTGTGGTCAGCGGAGTCGGGTACCCATTTGTTCTGGAAATAAGGAGCCCTTTGATTTGTAACGTAAGAGAAAATAATGGCTGTCGCGGGTTACTACAGATGTAGAGATATTGTAGGTGTTAAAATGTGTGGGGCGTGGTGGACAAAAAACAATGTTTCTGGTCATGTAGGCTGGTGATTATATTACATGCCCTTGTGGGAAGAATCCAGGTCTGTTGTTAACAGTTTATTATATGAAGGGTTGCATTATTACATATTAATTAAATGCTGTATTTCATTTTCCTTCGAGAGGTTGTTTATAACAGACATTTGTTATATTGAATATTTCATGACCTGGGTAATTTTAGGTAACAAATATTATGGAAGAATTTTTGGGTTTTGAAGAAAGTTGATGGAATTTTCATACATGATTAATACATGTATGGCATATTCTGAAATTTCAAGAGATTTTCAGCAAAAGCCTGGATAAAAAATCTCAAAATCTGGCCCAAAAGTAACCTCTGCCTGATTTCCCTTGTCATTGCACAGAAAAAAAAAGGTTAACAAATTGTTTTAAAAAATGATACCGCAGTATTATAGCAGAACTTGACTTGATGATTTCAGGACTCAGGTGGTCTGGTAGTGAATCTTTAAGTGTTTAGAAGTCTCAGGGTGAGCCCCGGGCTGGTCATTGTATTTTTCATCTGTTAAAGTCTGTGACCATATCTTTTAAAGTTTATACACTTGGAATCAAATACTGGAACTTAGGTTGCACATATTGTTTCCTTTGGGTTGAAAACAGAAAAAAACCAGATAAATACAAGGAATAAATATAGTAAAAGTCAAAAAGTGTGCCAATGTTGGTGGCCTAGTACCATGTGTAACTTTATTAGGTTCATACCAGTTGTACCGTACAAATCTGCTGTACTCATAATGGAATGCACTATACCAGCAGAACCAAACTGGTTATTGTGAATCGTTTTTTCAAACGTACCACTTCGATCAAATATGGTGGAACTCTTCATTTGTCATGCAAATGTACTTTTTGTTGAAAAGAGAGGCCGACTCTCATTTGAGATGATTTTCTTTAATCATGTACAATGTATGTCAGTGTTTGATGGAACTATTCAGGCATTGATTTTACATCTGTTAGGTTGTAAAAGGATAATAGGTTTTTATGTTTGAAGGGAGCGATGGCCGCCATCTTGGGAACTCACATGAGATTCATTTGCATTCCATTATATGATAGGTATCTATTTGGTACAACTTTGTACAAACCTGCTAAAGTAGCACACAGCTACAGTGGTCTAAAGGATAACTATGTCTCAATTTTGGAGGTCTGTGACCCACTATGATCTTTGTGCTTCCCCTCTTCTGTTACATTAGTAAATTGGTTTTCTCTTACATAAAATAATATTTAATGTGCAATTATTTGTTTGAATGCATGGAGATGCATATAGTTTTCAAATGTATTTTTAAATTTTGATGATTTGATATGAAGAATGTTCAAATTGTAATGATGATATAATAGGAGTTTATGGATTGACAAAATCTAGGCATACAATTCTAACAGTTAACAGGCAACTTCAATGATTGAGTGTCATAACCTCTGTGACATTTCATGGATCATATAAATTACATAAGACAGTATAAATTTCTATCCCCAGTATGATAGTTAGAACCATTTGAGAGTGTTGTAATTTCAATGTTGGGATTTTTTCGACTAATTCTGCCTGATTGGATATCTTGGTCATTGAAACAAATGCAGCATCAATGCCTTTAGCTATCTCTCTTTCTGTCCTCTGTTCTACCAACCAATGCTTTCAACTAGAAAACAAAGTAAAGCCTCCAATTATTCCATCTGCTCGGATTTGATAAGTTTTGCTACATTCATTCATCTTCATTAATTTTTTTTTTATTATTTGTTGGTGAGTTTATTTGATGCAGTTCAGTTAATGTTACATGTAACACATGCTACGTGTGTAGTTCTCTGATATTTCAAATTCAAATTGTTTTATTGCATTAAGATTTACAGCTCATCTGCACACAAATACATGATACATGTGGTGTATGGGACACTGTAATTAATGGAGAATTGGCGACATCATAACATTAATGATTTTCTCAAAATATTTGCATCGCAAACAACAGATGTAACATTTGTACAAAAGCTGGACTAGTTTAAATACAGATGATTTTTTCCAATAGTATCTTTTAATACACTTCATTCTTATACTTTGATAAATTGGACACAATAAGACAAAAACAAAAGGAAAAAAAAAATGAAATTTTGTCCTCAATATGATGAGGATCACAAACATATATTCGCACCTTTCTATATTTCTCTCTCTCTCTCTGCTATTGTATTGATAGAACAATTTATTTGCATAAGTATAAGTGAAAGTTTCGCAAAAATATCTTTTTTACTGTATCTCTAATGTGGCAAAGTGATTTCATGATCTTATCATTTTCTTCTCTTTTCTCAATTACATGTATAACATCTTGTTAAAAAACCTTCTTGAAGTAAATAACTAATGGGATGCTGAAGCAAACAAAAAATCATTGATATTGTCTGCAACACACAAACAAAACTTCAGAGTAATAATTATTTGGTACCAATATTTGTTGGCTAATCTAAGGTCTTTGGTGAAGCCTTTTGAATTTGATAAAGTTTGCCAGTTTATAGATTTGAAGTTGTGAAGTAGATGTTTTATGAACTTTAAAAGTCTGACTTAATCACAATTTCTGTTTCAGACTGTCTGATAACTTCTGAAGGTCAGCAGGTCAAGGGCACAGCCAATCAAGGCAAAGATACAGTGGAGGAGAAGATGTATAATATGAACCAGTAAGTCCTTTAAACTTTCAAGCTAAGTGCCAACCAATACAGGAATGGCAGAATTAAGTAATTATAGTTTTATTTGATCAACTGTGTAATGACAATGTTTTCAGGTCAACAGTGGAAGAATGACAACTTACCGAAGACTCATGGTGAAATACAGAACAGTGGCTTAGCTGTTGAGGTCTGATAGCTGGAAATAGATTATATATGTTATAATAGTTAAATTTCCAGTTGAATTTTATTCAGATATTTCTTTTCAGCTTTATAGATGACACTGCAATAAGAAGATATTTCTTCAATTTGCTTTCGAATACCCTTATTTTGAAAACATAGAAACTCCTGACCACAAACGTCTTTGTCTTCAATGATTAAATATCAACGACGTGGAAGATGTCATTTAAAAAGGTGACATTCAGTCTTGTATTCCTAAGCCCTCATTGAATGTACAGTGCAGTCAGTATTCTTATACATACAGTTCTTTAAATATGTGATTAGTGTCACGTTATCATATTCCAAAAATTGAACTTTCTATGACCTTTGACCACTGTTATAAACAACACACTTCGATTTAACCAATTTATGCTTTCTGTCTTCTTTTAGGCCAAACAAAGTTATATTTAGGAAAAAGATGGATAGATACATATTTATTTTTAAGAAATTTTCAAATTTGACTAGAAAATACATACTACAGATACATACTCTTAACATTTGTTATAAATCTGGGTAGGTAGAGTTACTGTTAATTACTGAGTCAAGAGTCTAGACAGATGTATACATTTCTATTTGGCCTGATAGTCCAGGTACATTATTTGTAAGCGTGATTTTGTCCTCAGGTAATGGCGTATTGTCTAAAAGATTGAAACATGGATCATGGATTTAGATAGATTCTAATCTAAATCTGTAATGGAAAACACTGCTTTTATTTCCCTCTGTGTGACCATCCTTGTGGCTATTTTCAGCGATTTTACTATCACACAGGAGAAAATTCCAACTGAAACCACTTTGACAAGAATGTTGAGTTTCAATCCCTGTGTTATATACAGTGAAATGATCTGGTGTCAATCTGATTTCAATGTGAGATAAACAGGACAGCGAGTGTGAAGTCAAACTGAATCAAACTGCATTAGGTGTCGTAGTGAAATAGCATGTTATATATATACCCACAACCACTTTATTTCCTGACCAGCTTATGACAGATTCTTATGTAACATTCATTTATGCTGCAAGTCACAAAGAATATTGTCAGGTGCCATATTGAAGAAACTCATTGAAGCATTATTATTAAACATGCAAGCATCACTATTTATTATGAAAATCTGTTCTTAAAATTTGCATTTCAAATATCAATGTTTTGATAATCAATTTCACATATTACAGAATAAATTTCACAGGTGAAATCACTTGCTAAGCAGTAAATAATGATATATGAAATTCAGTTTGACGACTTGGATATTGGAGGTGTTTTAAAAAAGGCGATTTTACAATTGACAAGGAAACTGGTGCCTCATCCATGATTGATCCAGGGCCCCGAATTCTCATTGTGTGCTCCGAATCTTGTTCGGGTATATATCTTCATGTTAGGGTAAGCCAGACAGGTGAACATATAGATTATACTTGAATGGCTTGTACTCTGAAGCAGTTTGAATCTCACTATGTACAATTCTCCGAGGTAAGCCGGAGAACCTGTCAATCACATCCTTTATGTGGGACAAACAAGACAACAGATTATACAGTTTACACTTTGTTTTGGAATTTCATGTTACTTTCAAGTTTGTTTAACACTACTTGATGTTTCAGATAATTCTTGAATGATCAGTAAATAAATGGTCAATGTACACTGATAGTCCGGGAGTGTTACTGAGGGCATAGTGTGTGGCTCATTATCAGTGGTGCTAAGTTTTTATACCTATATTTGTGTGTGGTGTTGACACTCCGAGGCTATGTGAAGTGGTCCCCACCAGTGAGAGGGGACACACCACAGGTGCTGACACCAAAAGGCTCTGTGTAAATAAATTCTTAATAGCAAGATTTTTTTTTTATTATTCCCTAACAGAAAATATTCACGTACTTACCATGAGTGTTCAAGAGTTTTTATCAGTACACCGTGCCACCAATGTAATACACTACATTCGTAGGTATTGAAATCTTTGACTTTGTTTTTTGTGGGACAGTTCTATTGATGACACTGGATATTTGTGTGTTTTGCAATTGCTTTGACCATCATATAAAATATTCATACACATACGTGTAAAATCCAAAGTTACACGTATCATTTACATACCAACTCGTCTGTATTCTTGCTGAGTCAAAGGTCCAATAGTAAGCTTTATTGTCGTTGATCGAGACTTTGCTGGGTAACCAACAAATCTTTGTTAATGCTAAAGATGTCGGGTGCGGGCACTGTTATCCAGGTAACCATGATTAACCTTGTAATTAGAATCTTGAAACAACCAGGGTGATTATGGGTCAATACTAGTTCTACCGGATTACTTCACTGTAACTCCGGACAGAACAAATGTTTTCTCCGTAATTGCTGGCATGTTTTTTTCCACTTCTTTATGGGCATTCACAACACTTAACCATTTAATCTGTTCAAATTGGTACTTTAGGTTTGAACACTGGCAAATATCCGGTTACTGGGAAGTTGAACTTCAGTCGGTTTCATGTCCACTGTCAGATGACAGAAAAGGGTGTCGAGTGACATGAATGACAGAAAACATACTGGAACATATTTTTTAAGTACTAAGGGTTAAACAAGAAGGTTGTATTGATTCATAAATCTATTCTTTTATTCTGGAAACAAAATATTGACTATTAGTTGAACTGTCAGAAGAAATGGTAAATGGGACATTGAGAACAGTAGCAGGCTGCATACCTTAATTGGTCTTATACTCCATACAGAACTGCTACTCTTTAGTGAGGTTCTCTACCATGATTCAAACCCTAGAACAACTATAGAGTCTGTTAAATCGAATATAGAATGGAAAGTGGGGCAAATCCAGGTATTATAGAGCGTGGAGGGGCAATAAAGACAGTCTAGAATGGGAGGGAAGGGCAAATAGTGGCAGTATAGAGGTGGGAGGGGCAAATAGTGGTAGTATAGAGTGGGGGGGGGGGGGGGGGGGGGGGGGCAAATAGTGGCAATTTAGAGTGGGAGGGGCAAATAGTGGCAGTATAGAGTGGGAGGGGCAAATAGTGGCAGCTTATTAGAGTGGGAGGGGGCAAATAGTGGCAATATAGAGTGGGAGGGGCAAATAGTGGCAGTCTAGCGAAGTGGTAGGGGCAAATAGTGGCAGTATAGAGTGGTAGGGGCAAATAGTCGCAGTATAGAGCATTGGGAGGGCAATGAGTGGCAGTATAGAGTAGGAGCGGGGGCAAATAGTGGCCGTATATAGTGCGGAGGGGCAAATAGTTTGGCAGTATAGAGTGGGAGGGGCCCAATAGTGTCAGGTATAGAGTAGGCGAAGGGGCGGCAAATATTGGCAGTATAGAGTGGGTAGGGGCAAATAGTGGCAGTATAGCAGTGGGAGGGGGCAAATAGTGGCAGTATAGAGTGGGAGGGGCAAATAGTGGCAGTATAGAGTGGGAGGGGCAAATAGTGGCAGTATAGAGTGGGAGGGGCAAATAGTGGCAGTATAGAGTGGGAGGGGCAAATAGTGGCAGTATAGAGTGGGAGGGGCAAATAGTGGCAGTATAGAGTGGGAGGGGCAAATAGTGGCAGTATAGAGTGGTAGGGGCAAATAGTGGCAATATAGAGTGGTATGGGCAAATAGTCGCAGTATAGAGTGGGAGGGGCAATTAGTGGCAGTATAGAGTAGGAGAGGGGGCAAATAGTGGCAGTATAGAGTGGGAGGGGCAAATAGTGGCAGTATAGAGTGGGAGGGGCAAATAGTGGCAGTATAGAGTAGGAGAGGGGGCAAATAGTGGCAGTATAGAGTGGGAGGGGCAAATAGTGGCAGTATAGAGTGGGAGGGGCAAATAGTGGCAGTATAGAGTGGGAGAGGCAAATAGTGCCAGTATATAGTGAGAGGGGCAAATAGTGCCAGTATGGAGTTGGAGGGGCAACAAAGATAGTCTAGAATGGGAGGGAAGAGCAAACCAAGGCAGTATAGAGTTGGAGGGTGCAAATAGTGACAGTACAGAGTGGGAGGGGCAATAAAGATGGTGTGGAGGGGCAAATAGTGACAATATAGAGTTGGAGAGAGGGCAAATTAAGGAAGTATAGAGTTGGAGGGGGCAAAGTGAGGCAGAAAGTGGTAGAGAGGGGCAAATCAAGGCAGTATATAGTTTGAGGGGGCAAATCAAGGCAGTATAGAATGGGAGGAAAGGGCAAATCAGGACAGTATATAGTTGGAGGGGGCAATTAGGGGCAGTATAGAGTGGGAGAGGGGGCAAATCAAGGCAGTATAGAGTGGGGAAAGGGAAAATCAAGGTAGTTTAGTGAGTAGGGCAGTGGGCAAATCAAGAAAGGCAGTATAGTAAGTGGGAAGGCAAATAAAGGCAGTATAGAGAGGGGGAGGGGGCAAATCAAGGCAATATAGAGTGGGGGCTGGAAATCAAGGCAGTACAGAGTTGGAGGGTGGCTGGGAGGGGGGGGGATCAGGTAATACATACAGATGGGGAGGGGCAAATGATAGCAGTGTAGATGGAAGGTGAGGTGCAAACCAATCCATAGATAAAGTTTCTCTATGTCCAAAGCCACATAAGCCTCATTCCCAATATCATACCTTGTATGCCATTTGACTTTGACGAATATTTGCTGATCGGTCTGGCCAGTAAAGTGGAATTTCTCTAATTGTTACTATTCCACAAACACCCTTTGTACTGTGGCCTTTGTGTAACACACAACAGAGTCAATTACATTAGTAAAGGTGTAGTCATTGATCTATCAATAACAGCAGATTAAGATTAAACTGGATTTCAGCATACAGTCGTCTAATAGTTAGGTTGTACACGCCATAGTGTTTTGGTGTTCTCCTTTCCGTCACAGACTTTCTTCAATTACATTTAAAGTATAGTACTACAACTTAATGTCTTTCTGACAGAACATGATTGTTTTGAAGGTATTTATTTTGGTTCTGTATCGAGGTCACTGTGGTAAATTGACCAGTATATCTAACAGCTACTGAATGTTAACATACAGACATTTATCTTTCTATTATCTCCTTTAAAATTGTTGTGGCAATTATTTGTTATTATTTTACAGTTTGTATATGTAATTTGACAGTGTGTTTTGTATCTTTTAAATCATGTCAGAATTCAATGATGCAAATTCAATGTAGAAAAATATTTGAAAAAACAGTGTATATCTGCTCAAAACAGGAATTGAACCAATAACCCTTACTTCCCAAGTCCATCATTTTACCAACTGAGTAAATATAAGTTGTCATGATCATAAGTATAATAATAGTTATTAAAGGTTTTGTTTATTTGTTTGGTTTATTGCCCAATGAATTCAAGAGCCATTTTAACACAGGGTTACCTTGTAGTAGTTAGTGGCTGCCTCACCACTACCTTTTTCAAGAAAAGAAGAGTGTACACTGATTGAAATGTATAGAAAAATGTCATTGATCTGCCTATATAATCTTCAATTTTTTAACTTTTTAACAGATTCTAGATTATTTTCACTACCTAAATGTATGTAAAGAAAAAAAAAAATACTGCCCATATTTCAAATGGAAGTTTTTCTTTGTACATGGTTTTATTAAGAGCACCCCTTTTGTTTTTGTGAGTGCACAGTGTGCTTATTAGGTCAAATACAGTAGTTTTTAAATTTCAATATTAATTTTACATTATTTTAATGTCATTACGGTTTTACTTTAAAGATGTCATAGAATTATCAGGAATGTCTGTTAGCTTCCCAGTACACAACCTGATAGTAATACAAGAGTTCAGTACAATTCATAAACTTCTTGTTAATGTTGTGTGTATTTCGGGCAGTGTACTGATCCAATAATTATGAATTAATATAAATTGGTTTGGCTATGTTTGTAGGTAACACCTGATCTGCAGTATCACATTGACACTGTGTTTAATTTAAAGTATTCTGGTGTAATAAGATATGTACTACAATGGGTCACAACATTGAAGTTGCCCAAAGAAGGCAGAGGGTCGCTACATTAAAGCTGCACACAGAAGCTAGTTCGAGTCTTTGTATGACAAATGGGTGTTACATGATACCGAAGACCTCGAGCATTCAGCTTTGTATTGCCGAACTGTCGTAGTGGGTCTTCTATTTATTCTTGTATAAATTTTTAAACAAGAATGATATTTTTAAATTGTTGAAATAATAGTGTAAAGAATTTTAGGAAGGTCAGCTGTTAAAGAATTTAAATGTTTGTACTTAAGGATGAATATGTAACTGGAGTTGAATGTTACAAGGCTGGTGTAGGTAAAATTTGGAAATTACCAAATGTAGGTAATATTTGATTCATGTTACCTTTCTTGACATTTTTGGCAAAATTGCTTAAAGTACTAAAGTTTGTGCTTCAGACCACCTGAGGGTAGAAGGTAACTTTTGATAACAGTTGTCACCTACCGGATGTTGGTGTGGTTCCCAAGGGTTTTTCCTACCAAGAAGACCATTTGTGGTAAAATAAAGTTCTAAAGAGCTTATATCATTTATTTACATAGTGCGAAATTAAGGTAAATTTCTGAAAAATTTACGTCTGAAATACAATCTGGTTGCCCTCTACATGTGTTCATAATCTCCAAATAGAGCATTTATATGCCTATGACTCACCAATTTATATTGTCTTATAGGCATGTCTGCCCTGTCACATTCAGGGTCATATCCACCCCATCACATTCCGGGGCATATCTGCCTCGTCACATTCAGGGGCATATCTGCCTCGTCACATTCAGGGACATATCTGCCTTGTCACATTCCGGGGCATATCCGCCCGTCACATTCAATAGCATATCCACCCCAACACATTCAGAGGCATATCTGCCCTGTCACATTCAGGGGCATATCCACCCCATCACATTCCGGGGCATATCTGCCTCGTCACATTCCGGGGCATATCTGCCTCGTCACATTCCGGGGCATATCCGCCCGTCACATTCAATAGCATATCCACCCCAACACATTCAGAGGCATATCTGCCCTGTCACATTCAGGGGCATATCTGCCTCGTCACATTCCGGGGCATATCTGCCTCGTCACATTCAGGGACATATCTGCCTCGTCACATTCAGGGACATATCTGCCTTGTCACATTCCGGGGCATATCCGTCCGTCACATTCAAGAGCATATCCACCCCAACACATTCAGAGGCATATCTGCCCTGTCACATTCAGGGGCATATCCACCCCATCACATACAGGTGTCACAATAAGGGGCCTATTCCCCCCCCCCCCCCCCCCCATATTTTACACCATGGTTTCATGACATCATGTTCTACACTTGATCATATTCTGATGGTCATTGGTAACCTTTGACCCCTTCTGCATGTGACTCATTGCTGCATAGGAGCGAGTGCATTAATGTCTGTGTACCTGGTAACAAGAATGCTTGAACAAATTGTGTTGGCCTTATCAAACATGTTACACCTGTAGTCACACAGCTAACACCTGTAAGGCCTTGTGGGGGCAGGACATAATGACAATTTCAGACTGATCATATTCTGTTAATTTACGACACTTGAGAGACTATTGTTTGTATCTGGTAACTGTTTATTTGTTGGATGTCGGTCGTCAGCCACCAGCCCATGAAAGCACCACTCTGATCAGGTAGAAATTGTGGTAGTTTCAGGTACAAATAGTAATCACTGATGTCATTTAATTGTGTTAATGACATTGGTGGGACACCTGAGATCTTTAATTTGTAAGTTATTCTTATATTGTGAAAATAAAATAAAACATCTTTATTTAAGACTTAGTTGTGTTGATCAGGGGATTCTTGTGGTATGATGTCTGATAAAGAAATGATGTTGATGGCTCAAAGTAGCCTCTTATACAGACACAGATTACAGGTTTGATAATTACCTGGCTAAGAATATCCTAAATCTTCATGTTGTGGAACAGAAAAATAAGGTGAGCGTATTTTTTTGTCAAAGTTTAGTACAGTTTTTTAATTGCAATGACGAAATAAAATTAGAAATGGAATTTTGCAAAAAAAAAAAAAAAAAAAGAAAATGTTAGGTATGATATATGTCTTTAAGAATTACGGATTATGACCTTGTACCATGTAATAGGATATATAGCAGATGTAACAAAGACACATGCTGATAACTAAGATAACAAGTGATATAGTCATTGCCTGATTAATATACAACTACCGCTGTTTTAACACTAAAGCTTTTAAAAGTATTTTCAATTACTACTGTTCTTCAGTCTGATGTCCAGCTGGAGTGTTCCAATAACTGTCAGTAAGTTAGTAGGAGTTACAGCCCTTTGGTTGTTGTCAAAATCTCTTTAATATAAGCTGTGTGGTTGGTTTTTAAACATTTACAGATTAGAATGACAAAGAGATCCTAATGTTACCAGGAATGAAATTGTCTTATCTTATAACAGAGAAAGCTATTGAAAATAACAGTATATGTAAACTATTGAGTATTGTGTTAGAGAAATTTGGTTTTGGGTATGATCATTTGGAACAACAGGCCATATAACTCTATAACATTATCTTTCAAATAACATGTGCTTATTTTATCAATTTCATTAGCATAAGCTTCATTTATGACCTGCTATGGCCTCTAATTAATTGGTACATGTATTGACATCTAGTTGTTATAGTTTTCAATTTTATAAACAATTAACATTTTCAACTGTTCTACTTCTCATAAACTACTCTGATGACTGAGTCCAAATAAAGTCTACAAATCTCCCTACTTTATATTCAGATATGACGTAGACTAGAGTCAATGCTTTTGTTAGGGGGATTGTCAGAATTGTGAATTCTAGCTTTTGATGCTCAGATTATCTGTTCCACATAAGAGAAGGGAAACAGTTTCTATAATTCATGTAGGGACATATCACTTCCGGACTTGTTTTTAATTTCGAAGGAAATACTATTATTTGAAAAAAAAGGTGCAATTATTACAAAGAAATCCAGTTTTATGGTACAGTTTTATGATATGAAAGTCCATTGTACAACCTCTACCAAAGATAATAAGGCTGAGGCTACTGGTTATGGTATGTTGTTATTCCATAATGATGAATATTTCATTAGTTTAAGAATAGAGATCACTTGTATTTAAGTTTTGTCTTTTGAAAGCTGCCAGATGATGTGGATCGATACAACCATAAATGGTTTATATTGGACTATTTCCATCATCATTTTGTTGTCAGGTCTACAGTTGTCAACATGAAACATCACATGTACAAGTATTTTTTCTTGTTTTGTATACCTGGTACATGATTATTCTCTTTCTGTTGAAGCAAAAATAAATAAATAAATAAAAAATAAATAGACAAATGAAAAAAAAACAAAAAACAAAAAACAAAATGTGGAAAAGAAAAGAACTTTTGCAACACTGGTCTACGTGTTGACATGTCGAGCTATGCTGATAATGAGGAGCAAAACACATAAAGGGAGACAACTCTTGATTACTTATGGCTAGTTTGTCATTGGTAATAGCTTTGGTTATAATTCCATTAGTTTAAATAATATGCATATACATTCTGCTTTTAATAAGTGATGAAAGAAATGTATAAAAATTTTGGTATAATTTTCTCTATCAACACATGAACAAACAACAAGACGATGAGAGACTGTTTAATCTAGATCTGATAATTTCCACTGAAGACTATTCCTTGTACCAAACTTTCAATACTGAAGTCCAGCAGGAAAAACTGACCACTTTAGGCATCAGTATGATATATAGATTGTAGGAGTTAATGTAGAGACATAAGAACAAAATGTTACGAGAAAGCAGAATTTTAATAAAAAGCATCCTCAAACAGGAAAAAAAAGAAGGTAGTTGGATAGTTTACATAGGTTGTTTGGAAGGCAGCGAAGAGAAGGGTGTATCTAGACATGATAGGGGTGACTAAAGGAACAAAATATAGACATATAGACACTCTTATAAAAACTGGGAAAAGAGTCAGGAAAAAGATCACTGAAAATCTAGGAAGTTGTTTTGAACTTAGTGGTAAAAGCTGAAATAGACCCAAAGATCATCCAGAAATATGTTGACTCTTTGTGAAATATTAAATGTTGGTGAAAGGCAGATATTTCGTAGTGCTTTTGTAAATTAAAAAAGCAGAGAATTATCAAAAGTAAGAAAGAAAAAATTGGTCCAGGATATGTCATTTCTGATAATTTGTAACAACAAGTATCGTAGTTATATATAAGGCTCTATGGAAGCTCAAACCAGATGAAGCTAACGGATTAGACAATAGTCTTGAAGAAAAATGCTGAAACAGTGGCCATTTCTGATAACAATGTTAGGTTTGAATCCAGATTTTTACCTGATGACTGGAAAATGTAATAGCAAAATGAAAAAAAAAAGGATTCCTGTTGGGTAGATCTACCTTTCTACCACTTCTCAGATCTTAAGATTATTTACCTAGACTAATAACTTTTCTCAGCTTCCCAAGAAACAAACCAATATGGGTTAGGAGTGTCGAACCACACACCTTCGGATCTTCACCCGAGATTACGTAGTTGGTGCTCTAACCATTGAGCTGTAGCAGCCCTTTTAATTGAATTATGGATGACAAATAATTACAGGGCCACAGTAGCCGGTAGTGAAGCTTAAATTATAGAAATGTTGTTAATACGGTCCAGTGTAGTATCTAGTGAACTGTGATGTTTCATGTGATTAAATATAGTTTGTATAAAAATGTTTATTTTACATTAAGATCTGTTGAGAATTTTAATTTGTCAACATTTACTTCCATTTAAAGATCGGAGATTACTCTCAAAGTGTTTGCTCTTCATAACCGTACATGAAACAGACCCTACAGTTTTGAGAAGAAGGGTTCTTAAGTTCGTAGATCTATATGTATATGCTCCATTCCAATTAGATTTGGATAAGGCTTCCTCTCTGACATGGCTACATAACTACTGAACAAATAGATTTCATTCTGGAGGTTTGTGTGACACTGGTACCTATCAATATTGACTGTTCTGATATATAGAATGGCTGAGAGTGTTTGAACACCAATTGTAAATGAAATTATTATTTATTGTTAAGTGTGTTTGTAGATAAAGTACTGCACGTCTTTATTGTGTGTTCTTCCATTAAATTTAATGTCCTGTAGAAACCTTTGTATGTTTGTAAATCAAATGGACATTTTTTCATCGGCCTGAATCACTTTACAGCACACTGCATGTCAATCATTACAACCATGAAGAATCGCCAGCTAATTCAATACTGGCCATAAATGTTGAAATATGTCAGTATTCTTTATTCAAGTATTTACGACGTGTCCTGTTTTATTGGAGAATAAAATTACTAGGTATTTGTTTTGCTTGACATTTATTACTTTGAAGAGGAAAATGTCTTAAAGATGTTTAACAGTTAATTATGGCTGAAAAAAGGAGAAAGAATTTTTTTTTTTTTTTTTTATAAATATCTTTCAAATTGGTATTGATTGAAATAATGTAATGGAACAGTGTGGAAGAAAAGGGAAAGCACATTCCAGCTGATTGCCCAAATAGGAAACAAACCTGAGACTCCGACATGATTATTGACAAACAACGGAGTCAAAAAGCATGATCTGTCAGCAGAGTGATAGAGACCTTATTAAACACTACAGAAAGCCACAAGGACCTACATCAACAGAACTCTGGCTATAGTTGGTGAGACGGAACCTACCATCTTGAAGTAGTCATGTAGGCGATAAACCTGTAACTAACTAATATAAAAACATGTGCCTTTTTACACTATTCTCCCTGCTTTTCTCAAGATTTCCCAGATTTCATCTGAGACTCAATACCCTCACTGTGGGATAGTGTTTGGCATCGGATGTGAAAGAACAGGGAAAAATGCCTCCCTCCTTTTACACTGCTTTTGAAAGGTTTTACTTTTATCTAATAACATCGATTTTACAAGATGAAGTAGCCAGGTACATACAATCTATATAAGAGAAGTAATTAATAAAGTGTAATGTAATCCTACAGGGTAAGATTGTATTGGACTGATATCAGATAATATCGTGTTGAAGTATCCGGTCGTACTCTATACCAATACACAGAACATGATAATTTGTTATGTAAAACTGTCTTACACCAGTTCATCATATACAATGGAGTCACTGATGTAGTTTGTGGTTTATTATGTACATATGTAGACCACACAGTGGGGAGACGGGATAATCAAATCAACTGGAAAAGGGATATAACTCATGCAATTTACATGTTAGAAAACTCATAATTTATATGTACATGTCAGAAAACTCATAATTTATATGTACATGTCAGAAAACTCATAATTTTTATGTACATGTCAGAAAACTCATTATTTATATGTAGATGTTAGAAAACTCATAATTTATATGTACATGTCAGAAAACTCATAATTTATATGTAGATGTTAGAAAACTCATTAAACTTGTACACCTTACATACATGTTAGAATTAAAGCTCATTACATTCATATATGTTATATACATGTTAGAAAACTTATCAAACTCGTACACCTTACATACATGTTAGACAACTCATTAAACTTGTACACCTTACATACATGTTAGAAAACTTATCAAACTCATACTTCTTACATACATGTTAGAAAACTCATTAAACTCGTACACCTTACATACATGTTAGAATTAAAGCTCATTACATTCATATATGTTATATACATGTTAGAAAACTTATCAAACTCGTACACCTTACATACATGTTAGAAAACTCATTAAACTTGTACACCTTACATACATGTTAGAATTAAAGCTCATTACATTCATATATGTTATATACATGTTAGAAAACTTATCAAACTCGTACACCTTACATACATGTTAGACAACTCATTAAACTTGTACACCTTACATACATGTTAGAAAACTTATCAAACTCATACACCTTACATACATGTTAGAAAACTCATTAAACTCGTACACCTTACATACATGTTAGTAAACTCATTAAACTCGTACACCTTACATACATGTTAGAAAGCTCATTAAACTCGTACACCTTACATACATGTTATGTACATGTTAAAAAACTCATTAAATTCATACACCTTACATACATGTTAGAAAGCTCATTAAACTCGTACACCTTACATACATGTTATGTACATGTTAAAAAACTCATTAAATTCATACACCTTACATACATGTTAGTAAACTCATTAAACTCGTACACCTTACATACATGTTAGAAAGCTCATTAAACTCGTACACCTTACATACATGTTATGTACATGTTAAAAAACTCATTAAATTCATACACCTTACATACATGTTAGAAAACTCATTAAATTCATACACCTTACATACATGTTAAAAAACTCATTAAACTCATACAACTTAAGAGATAAATTTTGACAAAAGATGGAACAAAACCTCCTGGACCCAAATTTTAATTTTTGAAAAAAATAAAAAAATAATTTGGTTTTGTGAATTAGGAAGTGATTGATGCCAATGATACATACAAATGATTGATCTCTTTATATTATTTGATGAGAATGATATACAGCAATATGTTCAATTTTTCACAAAACATTTTTGTAGTTGGGGTCATGACCTAATGTTGTTGTGGTCCCAAACATCAAAAAGATATGATATGTCTAACCACTTCCACCTCTCATCCTATAAACAAAATCAATAAAAGGCAAATATTTTCAAATATATGTATGGACTGAACACATCTACATTGTAAATCTCTGTATCGCAAAAAGAAAGTACCATGTGGCATATCAAACCACATCAAAATTTTTCATACCAGGATTGTAAGTAAGTTTTCAAGGCATTGGAATAAGAAACTGAGTGTCTGTATTTAGATGTTAGACTAAAGACTTCAGTGTTATATAATAGGGGAGTAATATTTAGCGATAATGATATGTCACTTTCTGGGGTGGTATTGAATTACTAGAAATCAAATTGTTATCACTCCAATAGGGTCAATGGTTCTGTATATAAGTTTGATATTAGATAAGAATGGACTGTCGTACAATATTTAGTTGTATGGAGGGAATGTTCCGAGACCTCGATTCAGCGGGAGGATTCCCTGATGGGAAGTGTTATAACTGAGGTATAGGTTCTTTGGTGATAAATGGCTGTGTTGTAACAACCAAACTGACATTCAGCAGAATGTATGACATAGTCCAAAGGTGTTCATGCATGTTTACCCCCAATGTTTGTCTCCCGACGCTGAGATAGGGCTTTTTACCTGTCCCACATTGTTTGTGTGTGATATTCCTGATTTAGCTTAAAAGACGTAACAACACGGACTTGAGAACTGCTGTTATTAATGTAGAGATAAGTGGGATAAGCTAAGTTATTCTGGGTGAAGCCAAAGCATGTATGTACATTTGTTAGAGATGACAAACAGACGTTTTGGAGATTTGTATTGGGCGACACACTTAGGTCAAACTCCAGGTCGAGTCTACAATCAATAGCACCATGTCATAAATAAAAAGCTTGTTTTGCCTAAAATCGTAGATGTGATAGGGTTTCCTACTTAGACTGTTGGACTGGCAGGAGCAGAGAAACTAACAGCTAATAAGGGAGCTCCAAGGGCAGGAATCGGTTTAATCAGAGTGACAAACCTTACGGAACGGTCATATCCTTGACCATTGACCACGTGAATGTGTCAGGTTGTTTGATCGGCCATGTTCACTAGTGTAAGTTAACATTTATATCCTTGTTTTAAACTTTGCAAAGAAAATGTTTCTGATTTTGATCTGATATGTTCCATAGTTTTATATTATCTGATGCCTTGACATGAAGTTGGATGTAGAAAATGTTTCTCTCATAATGTTGATAGCTATATTCCATAGTTTGATATCTACTGATGTCATTATGAAGTTGGATGTAGAAAATGTTTCTCTCATAATGTTGATAGCTATATTCCATAGTTTGATATCTACTGATGTCATCATGAAGTTGAATTTTTCAGTTATCTATTTTTGTTGTTGTTAAAATTACGAACAGTTAGTATAGTACCTGTGTAAAACAAACAAAAGAGCTTGCATCTGTACATAATAGAGAGGTTTTTGAGAGTTATAAAGGTACATATTTTAAGACCTATGTATCTGATTTACACAAGGTTTGGTTTCGACAGGTAGCACTGTAAATGATTATAAGCGGGGAAAGATTTTTATATCCCTCTTCTTCATAAGTAGGAAATATACAGGTCAACTTAGTACCAGGATCTACATAGCAGGTAGGGTCTTGTCTGCCCCACCTGATTAGAGCAGCGAAACTTTCTGATGGCCTAGCCTCTTGATCTGAGTGTAGACTTACTGGGCTCTTTAATTGGTGAATCACAAAGAAAGGGGTTAGATTTTAAAGGTTTAAAGTTTTATTTATGAGAACAATCTATGTTGATTAATGGTCGAAAGTCTATATCCTGGTAGAGAAATGGTGCTACATATTCCTTTAAACGTTTTGATCGAGGTTATTGGAGGGGCAATGACAGAAGAATAGAAGCCATTTAGGTGTAGGTATGTTATTGTATTAGCTACAGGCCCCTTAGAGCCAAATATTGATGTAGGAATCATATGTCAACATTGAAGTTTTTTATAACTACAAGATTTCGACCCCTCATGAACTTAGATTTATCTTTATACCAAGCTATCGGCTTCTGAAGGTAAAAAAATGAAATCCTGTTGTTGAAATGTAATTTGTTCTTCAGATCTAGAAACCTACCCTGAAGTACCTTTTTATTTGATTGATGATGGTAGGCAGGTGGCTTAAGTTTGACGATATTCTCGTTTTTATTCCCCTTCAGTGTTAAAGCAATCAGATGACCTTTTATATGGACGTGATATATCTTGCAGAATATTGAAATGAATTTGAAATATTAATGTGAATCAAATATTAGTATTGATTCAAGTTGAATCCATGCTTTTAGATAAGGTCAGTGTCTGGGGTTTCCAATAGAGATTTTGTTTACATGTTTACTGTTAATTAGACTGTTGAGTCGAAGGTTAGGTATTGAACACCACAGATATTATAATCACCAAGAGCGTATTTATAATCTGAAAACCAAACTTGGTCGACTCTAAATCACCGTTGCCACACCTGAATACACTTCCTTGCCCAATTAGTGGATCCCTGGTAGGCTTCAGTTAATATAAAGTAAATGTATTGGGTGTTCAGTCTAGAAAATTAAATTACTGAAAGGGAACTTTTACATGTTGTAAGCACCACAATGACTCCCCTTTGGTTCACAGTTTTTATGCCGCTCCATTCCATCTCCCGCTACCCAATCTCCAATAGACCCCTCACCTTTCACAGTTAGCTTACTGCCTTTAGAATTCAATTGACTGAATGAATAATACAGGACTTTTAACTTTATACAGTGTGGGGAATTAAATCTAGAAGTAGAGCTATCTGTAACCTATTGGCTACCTATCAGTGGGTATAACTTACTACTTATATAAGGTATTGATTCATCCAAGAGTTTGTGTCACCTGTGTCGAGGTGGGAGTACTATAACTTGTGTCACCTGTATCGGGGTAGCATTAAGGATAGATGGTTCCTACCAGTCAGCTCTGGTGGTACATAAGGTAAGATATTGGTTTGTACCTACATTGACTAAAATCTTCAAAACTTAGGTATCCTCTTCCCATATTATATTTAGATGCATCTTTCATTGATAAAAATCAAATTGGTACAAAAATATTCGTTGATAAGAAAATTGAGACAAAGGTAGTTGTCCTGGATGTGACAGACTTCAGTATGTGTGAGGGACCAGGAAGGAGTCAGAAATTAAAGGGACACGAGTCAGGAAACCTGTAGTAGGAGACACCAAGTAATAAGGGTTCAGTGTTTAAGATCAAGACCAGTATATGTTGGTAAAGAGACCTGTATGTGATATATGATGAGTGTACCGGGGGACAAGATAGAGACAATGTATGGAACCCAGTGGGTATGGAATCGGTAACTAGAGGACAGGGCCAGTACATTGTAGTTGGGTAAACACAGGTACCAGTAATATAGGACACAAGGTGTAAGATTAACTAGAGGATACAAGGTCAGTCAGTGGTAGAGGATACAAGGTCAGTCAGTAGTAGAAGATACAAGGTCAGTCAGTAGTAGAGGATACAAGGGGTCAGTAGTAGAGGATACAAGGGGTCAGTAGTAGAGGATACAAGGGGTCAGTAGTAGAGGATACAAAGTCAGTCAGTAGTAGAGGATACAAGGGGTCAGTAGTAGAGGATACAAGGGGTCAGTAGTAGAGGATACAAGGTCAGTCAGTAGTAGAGGATACAAGGGGTCAGTAGTAGAGGATACAAGGGGTCAGTAGTAGAGGTTACAAGGGGTCAGTAGTAGAGGATACAAAGTCAGTCAGTAGTAGAGGTTACCAGGGGTCAGTAGTAGAGGATACAAGGTCAGTGAGTAGTAGAGGATACAAGGTCAGTGAGTAGTAGAGGATACAAGGTCAGTGAGTAGTAGAGGATACAAGGTCAGTGAGTAGTAGAGGATACAAGGTCAGTGAGTAGTAGAGGATACAAGGGGTCAGTAGTAGAGGATACAAGGGGTCAGTAGTAGAGGATACAAGGGGTCAGTAGTAGAGGGTACAAGGGGTCAGTAGTAGAGGATACAAGGAGTCAGTAGTAGATGATACAAGGGGTCAGTAGTAGAGATAATTTCTGACATAAGACAGATACAGATATGAAGGCCACTAGGTTACCTTGCTGTATTAATGCTACAGATGGGATGGTGTAACTAGTTCAGACTGATTTCATTTACAAAACACTTAGATGGTGTTTAAATATTTATGTGGATCTGGTAAGATTTTATATTAGATTTGTCTGATATATTGTCCTGGTAGTTCATTTGGATAGTTTCCAGTTATACTTTCTCTCTGGCCCATAAGGGTATATCCATAATGGTAATGGGGTTATTTATATGCTGCAATACATAAAAAACACAAATGTTAAGTACTTATCTTTTAGGTAACGTTCGGAAAACAATGGGAACAAGTTACATTTTCAAAATCAATTGTCAACAATTAGAGGACATAACAACTTTTTAGTTGTCAATTGATATTTTGTAAACACCGGACAGGTTCTGCACAAATATTAATGTTTGTATAGTAATATCAAACACCGTCAACAACAGGCCGGACCTGTACTGCAATGTTATGAGAATCAATAAGTATATGGACCATCACGGGCATGTTTAGTGTATTGTAGGGGTATTTACCCGGGTGCTCTTTAAACAGTTACTTCCTTTGTCCTTGGGGAGGGACATTGATTTTGTGAGGCGACTCAGGATGTTTAACGGAGGGAGCCTGCATTGATATATCATATCGGTAATTATTAAGCTATGATTATCCTGTTTTTTTTCAACTGTGAATTCTGAAGTACAACATTCTGGTAGAAAACTACCTATTGTGACATCAATCAGAATTGATAATTCATGGGAAACATTAATTAAATCGAGAACTTTTATTAGTTTCCGCATGTTTTACAAGTGTACAGGATGTGTAGGGTTTGTTTTCTATAGAATTGGCGACCGATCAACAATCAGCCAATGAATGTTTCGCAGCCTTCTAGTTAGGTAGGACTAACACATTATTCTATCCTTCACATATCCAGTGTCATTTAATACATAGTTTGTGTGAAAATTACTAATCGAAAATAGCAGATAACTTTGGAGAATGGGGATTTAAATTCGAGTTTACCTGTCAAGAAGTCATTTGATGTTATTAAATTTTTCTATTTTTAGAATAACATTCAGCATGTCTATAAACCAGGCTTTTTCTGTGTGCATTTTTCCCCTGTGCTAATTTGTGTTACTGATTACCATAAATTACCGTTCCATTTCTCACAAGGAATAATGGTGTATCCCCGAATGTGTTTGAGATTAGGTTAATGTCCACAAAATATTGATGTCGGATCTTTTGTGCACCCTTTTGTGAATATTTTCTACTTTCTTGAAGGCGTACGACGTGAGCATGACATAACAGAGGAGCCTAATCCCCTGTTGATTATCGGGGATGTTGGGAGGGTGGTGTTCCACTTTACCAGTTAACGGTATAGGTACAAATGTGAGACTGGATTAATAAATGCCCTGTATAGACAGCTGACGTAATGTACCGCAGCACAAACACATTGATAAGAGGAAACTTAAGTGTTTCTCTTAAAGGACTTGTGTGAACTTGGGGTGAACTACCGGATTTATTTCCAAACAGAATACCAAGTGATTGAAGTCTCGTTTTTGTGGTCCTATATGTGGGAGGTACACTTTCAAGGTACGTTTGGAGTATGTTTATGGAAGGAAGTGCATATGGACTCCAGGTAGTGTTAATACATACGGTCGTATTGACCAGATTGTGACTTTGGTCAGTGGCTTCCTGATCGAGATCCGCTGATACTTGTGATCTTCGGTTGAGTTCCAACCCTAGGCGGCCACAATGAATGTTCCCCTACACACTGCCAGCCTTATGGGCCCCCCAGCTATGGACACCCCTCCAACCTCCGCCCCATCAGAGGAGGGTGTTTACCAAGCGAAAGATGGAATGGTTCTCAAACTCCCCACCAGTAGCAACCTCCTCAGCCGTCTTTATGCCAACAATGGTGTTCGCATTAGGATGCATGTTGGACGCAAGAAAAAAACACCAAAAATACCCACCGTACGGGACCTGATAGATCAGTTCTCTAAAAAACATGAACGACTCCTTCTTCAGGAGATGGAAGAAAAGAAGATCAGGTAAGGTGTAAAACACTTTTATTGTAAAATGTAAATATTGCATTGTATCTTATATAGTAGTTTTGTTTCAGATATTTGAGGAATTGCCACTCGGAAGCAGAAAGATGCATAATGCGTTGAGAATTAAGGAGTTTTGGGAATAATTTTTTTGTTTTTGACATGGAAAGCTAAACAGACAAATACAGCTGTTAGCATTACCATGAACAATGAATAGTCTCTAACGAACATGGTATAATTTGTTTGGTGGAGTTTAGTTTAACATCCTGTCAACAGCTAAGGTCATTTAAGGACTAAATGCAAAAAGTGAGGCAGTGTCACTTAAAGGGAATCATTATGAAGGAGAAAGTTGCCAAGAAAGAAGAGAAAAGACAAAGTTTAGTTGCCTCTTACCATCATGCAATGGGGGCAGCAGGTACAATCCTTACACCCTACTTGCATAATTTGTATGGCGTTTCTATGTAAAAGAAATCAGATTAGACAAAGAATTGAAATGTATTACATGTACTTAGTGGAAATATTGGGGAGAAGATACACTTGTAATACAGATAATGTGGTTTGTTTGATTGAACTGATCAAAGAAATGATTTAATGCAAAGTTTTGGTGGAATTTCAATCAGGATGAGCTTTTGCAGTATATATGCATTTGCTATGGTTGAAACCAAAACTTTAAAATAGATTATTAAAATCTGGTGCTTTCACCAATTGAGTGAAAATGCCACTATCTAGTCAATATTTATCATTTACTAGATAGAAGCATTTCTCTGTAGAAAATGCTTCTCTCTATTCAATAATAAATATGGGTGTTCTGGATATGATTTACATGTACTTAAAGAACCAACACTTCAGAGATAAAATTTTATTATATAATGACAACCTTTAAACTGGTTTGATTGAAAGGAATGAACTAAGATCTTTGAGCCCAAGGTATTCAAATATTGTCAGTATTTACTGGATCAGAGATATAACGACCCACGTAATAAGGTGTCTGGAGGCAAGGAGTGACTTCAGGAATTACAGGATCGGTATAAAACAGTGGTATCACATGACTGATTCATTGCCTGTATCCTGTGATTGGCCTGTCTTGTATACATGAATTTTCAACAAAGTTTAGTTAGTTATGGAAGAAGATTAACTGATTATATATCACAATTATAGAAAAACATCTATATTACACCCTGCTGTATATGGTATGTAATGTGGGAAAAAGTAATCAAAAGTTCTCTATGTTATATAATGTCGTGTTCAAATGTTGGTCAAGGACTATGTTGAGTAGGCGGCCATAATCGGCCCCAGAATACGATAAAAATCAATCTGTAACATACATTTGGAATATGTGTGTTACTAACAAGTTGAACACTGATAAAAAGTTTTGAGAAGTGAAAATTGTTTTACTGTATGGAAAAAATGGGCTCAATATAAGATGCGATATGTGTAATTTTGGATTTTCTTGGAAATTGGTGGTGGAAAATTAAAGTTTTAACAGTAGCCACCGTGTACTTATACATGTATTTTGAAAAAAAAAAAAAAAATACATTTGATATATTGTTTAAATATCTGTTTAAAAGATGCTGAACTTTTGTATACAGTGTTATGTCATTGAGTTTATATATGTAAAAGATGCTGATCATGCATGATCTTGGGGTTTGGATATTTGAACCCAATTTTGTAATCGACTTGATTGGTATCATCAAATCATGTGTTGCCGTTTAGGTTTTCTGGAATGCATTTTTACAGGCACTAAAAGTTTTGATAAAAAACATTATTCATGTGTTAAAATAAAGAAAAAAACATGGCAGTTTAATAAAAAAAGGGATTCATACTTATCAGCCTTTCAAAGAAATGGAAACTCTTGAGAAAGTGTGGGGGAAATGGGAAAAAGTTTGATGGTCATGGTGTCTTAAGATCTAATCATGATATCCTATGTGGAAAAACAATGGTGAATTTGTTTATTTAACTCTTCTGTAAATTGTACTTTGTAATTTTATTTTTAAGTATGTAAGTACATAATGTACTTAGATTGTTATATAGATGGTAGAAGTTGATATTATAGTCGGACTGAAGACACACTCACTAGGCCAGTTTGATCAGTTCCTTTAATACTTGAGGACATTTTATTACATGGTGCTTTTACTTTTATAGCAAAGTATTGAATAGCATGATAAAGTTTTTAATCCTTTTATATCAATCAGATTAAAACCCAATACAGGAATTTTGGAAGATGTCCAGTTCCTGCTGGATGTCTTAATTTCTGAGATTTCCATTTTTATACCTGATGGATAACTGCTGCTACCTGAGATGTTTGATCTACCTGGTAGATACTCCAGTAATCTGAGTAGGTGAATGTCAGAAATTTGATGTCTTGAGACTTTTGATACCTTTAATTGATCCGCCAATGTTATAATGTTAGGAGATGGTACGCCAATGTTATAATGTTAGGAGATGGTACACGGAGGTTTCTGCCTTCTTACCTGTTAAGTCTTTAATCACTGTGACGGTATCTGAGTGAATGTTGGGTTTGACAGATAAATGGCAGACCAATATATCACAAGGATTTTTATTAGAATTACACTGGCCTTACACATTGATCCTATCCATCTCCATACTGCCATGTGATGTAATGAGAGGTCTATCCCTTTCACATTACACCAGGGATATTGACAGTAAATTACTTCATTATTAAGTTTTACAATTAGCCAAGTAGATTTTCATGTAGAAATCAGACTGCTGTATGATCCTTTTAACATCCAGTGATTTTAATTTTAATGGTTTTTATGAATGGATAATCTCACAGTGATCACGAGAAAATCTTTTATTCTGTAACATACAGACTTTACAGTATTTTTCACTCTGCCATTAATCATACAGTATGTGTTATATGTATAAATGTACATAAGAATGGGAAAATCTCAATTCAAAGACAACTTTCCAATAAAAATGTGCTATAATCTGGATATTTACTAGAACTGAGATTGTTTTATTTTCATGTTTGCTGAAGGAAAATATTTTGAGTATTGCCAAAAAGCAGTGGTGACATGTATATTTAGTTTTCCCTGAATGTCTAGTATTCATTTCATAATTTGTACTGGTCTGTAAAAAAGAATAGTTTTCATTGGTTGTCAATTATAGTAGTTTTCCTTTGTTGTCAACTATAGTAGTTTTCATAGGATGTCTGGTAGTTTTCATTGGTTGTCAAATATAGTAGTTTTCATTGGTTGTCAAATATAGTAGTTTTCATTGGTTGTCAAATATAGTAGTTTTCATAGGATGTCTGGTAGTTTTCATTGGTTGTCAAATATAGTAGTTTTCATTGGTTGTCAAATATAGTAGTTTTCATAGGATGTCTGGTAGTTTTCATTGGTTGTCCATTACAGTACTTTTCATTGGTTGTCCATTATAGTAGTTTTAATTGGTTGTCCATTATAGTAGTTTTGATTGGTTGTCCATTATAGTAGTTTTGATTGATTGTCAATTATAGCAGTTTTCATTTGTTGTCAAGTTTAATATTTTTCATCAGTTTGCCAAGTAAATAGATATGTTCACTTTTTGTCAAGTTTTGGTAAAATGGCTCTGAAGTTATGGTTTTAAATTGTTGTCAAATACAAGTCCTTAATATGTGCTCAAAAGACTAAAAAATACAGCTGCTTACTTAATATTGTAACTACTACAGCATCTTGAAAACCACGTTTGGGATTTTCTATAATGAAGAAAATATCAGAAGATGTTCACAGTAACATTTAGTGAGATCTTACACTAAGGCATTATACCTATCATTTATCATTTTCTACATCTCCAATTTTCACACTGGCACATACATGACTTGTGTCCTGTAAGTGTTGGAAATGTATTGAATGAATCCTTTCCTGTTACAGTGATTGCATTGCACCATAGTTAACAAGCTATAACAGTTATATATAATACCAGTATTACCTTGGTATATTGTGTTTGTGTTTCCGAACTGAACCACAGAATGACATGACACTAGTTCCGTGTGAAGTTAAACACATTAGTATAATGAATGGCCTAGTGGGAGTGTAACCTATGTTGATCTGTACTGTGTATATAAAAATCCAATTAAGCCTGATTAACTTAATAGTATAGTTTAATTTAGAATGTCAGAATGTAGGTTTTAATTCACCCTACCTGGACTTGACATGTCGTTGACTTTACCATTGTAAAGGAACATTAACGTCTGACATGAATTTTGATGAATTGTTTGCAACACAATACCTTACATAGATATGTAGGTAGAGGGGACGTCCTGTGTTGGACATACCACACCATGAACATAAGCTTGGGATGTTTGTCTTCAGCATTAATGTTCACTTCATAGGTATATAGTTACCTAGTAAAAGGATTAAATCCCTGTAATCTTCTTTCATATGGTCATCAACAGTGTAAATATGATCCAATATGAAGGGAATATCTATAGCTGTCACATGAAGGCATTGAGGTGACAAAATTGGCACCATATCTGGGAGATGTTTATCACCGTGCACCCAGGTTTGTGTCTGGCAGTACACCATGATCATTCTGTAATATTGCCATGTAAAGAAAACCTGGGAAGTATCAGGTTTATCACTCAGATAATTATACCTCAGATCAGAACAGCGATGTAATACACTAATTAAGCCCATCATGTTAAGGACCTATGTGATTTAGTCTTTTAACGCAATTGCTGAAGGAATTGGAGCTGTGGAGTTGTCTCTGTGCTGTCTGAAATGGCACTCGTATGTGAATCCTCTATAAAGTAGACATATTATTTATTTCAAAATGGTGAAGGTTTCTAGAGCAGAAACGAGAGTCAAGAATGGCGGCCATAATAATTCAGGGGACTTGAAGCTGCCTCGACTGGTCCTCAGGGAGACCAAAGTCAAGCGGCGTCTGCTCCACCCTGTACCAGACTCTGTAAAATTGGCCCAGCTACGTCAGTACCTGCGACAAACACCATCACATCAGGAAGAGGGTGCCGGACCAGATGCAGTGGCAGACATAACCTCCAGAGTGAGGCTGCTACATCTCCCCGATATCGTACCTGTTGACACTTTCCATATTGAGAAGATGTCCACAGCCTTTGCTGTGTGCGAGGCCAACAATGTGATTGTGCGAGCAGAGAAAGAAGTTTCTGCAAATAATGGTCTGGGAATCCACAAGCCTGACATACTCTGTACCTGCAATATGTGTGAAACGTTCAACATGAAGTCACCGAAACTCCTCTACCGCAAACAGTTGGAAAAGGTAATTACATTCTACCAATAGCTATAGGTGAAACAAAGTAAAATGCCTATAGATGGTTTGGCTACAGGTTTTGAGTCTCAATAGGTAATTCGACCTTTACTGGCAAAGGTTGTAATGTTAGTCTGGGTGCAACAGTTGGTAAGATGTTGTTATTTGGTGATTCCTTCCTCTTTTCTCAATATGGGCGAGGAACAGCAGAGTTATTACTACAATGTATAGGCAGTGTGTACATGTCTCAGTCATGGCTCATTGGATTGGTATTTATATTGCTTGGTTCCTAATAGTAAGTTTAATTTTCTTCCACAAGTTGTTACTTCAAGTTCGAACAATGTCCATGCATGAGTGATGCAAAAGATCATTGAGGGTTGTCATGGTTTTCTTTTTTTATAAAGTTTAAATTTGGTTGTTAATATGTCTGTTTATATGAATCGAAAACCATAATTGGTTGTTTTGATCAAATTGTGGAGAGATCATAAAAACTGGTTTGTCTTTTCAATTGTCACAGAGCGCTACAACACAGAGTGGAAAAGTGAATGCTATTTTCATATACATGTATAACATGCTATATTTAACAACAAAATTGAAATCTGTATTGGTAAATAAGTAAAGGTGGATATTTACAACTTGCACATATTTATATACTGTGAATGTCACCGACCGGGGCATGCAGCAACAGCAGTAGGAAAATCATGTGATAAACCATTTACAATAGAACATAATATAGTGTCAGCTGTGGAGCTGTAAGGGGGATAACTCCTGTTATGTACAAATTAAATCATTGTACCTAATAACATCTCTGTCTTTTGAACTCTACTGAGATTGGCCAACCCTTAAGAAATATTTTTCTTTATAAAAATGTTTTTGATTATCAAGTCAGATACATAATTGTTTAAATTTACGGTTGATACTGGCGTGACTCCGGTTATAGAGTATCACTTTGATCTGTAGAAGAATTCTACCTGTTGAATGAAAATGTCAATGTGTCCTGCTAAATTTACTCCTGATAAAAAACATGCATGCCGTTAATACACGAAAAATCTAGCATTTGAACGGAAATGTAAAAAATGGATGATTAAAGAGTATCTTTTGATCTTGGGAACCGTTCTATAGAATCTGCTTTTAGGCCAATAGTGGTCCAATTTTAATCAGGAAATCATTTAAATAGTTCAATAATAACAGGGCCTCACACTCCAGACAAAGTGCCTCATCGATATGGTAAACAAGACAATAGTCGATCTGTTATTGGTACGTGGGCAATATATTGTTATACACGAGTCCATATACGAGAACACTAATTTTCTGGTGTGTCTGTTAGACCAGTCGAATTGACAGCACACACGATACCATCTCTTTTGTCTAACTCAAACTTAAAAATACTCGGTTTCTAAACATGTGTTACTAGCCTGTTTGACAACCTGGGGATAAGGACATCTGTCCGACATGGACGTCCAGCGTAAGTATACATTTTATTGGAATCCATTGAAAAAAAGGAATCTGAGTTATTGTTGGCTGTTGATTAATTTTGGTAGAGTAGTGATTAGGCATTGACAAAGAATATCCATTAGAGTATATCATGTTGCAGCCATGTAAACAGGGTGTCAAGAGTCCAGACAGTTTCAAGACAGGGTCTGTCCACATTGTTGCCACAATTAATGTACACTATCGGCCAGTCATATTGTATATTAAACTTATTAGACTTTGAATTCAAAGCTGTGAAAAGATTGAAATATTAATTTGGCAGTAGAGGTAATGCTGCACTGTTGGGCAGCTAACCATAAATGGGTGTTAGTGTTCTGTGAAATGTCCGACTCGGACAACTGTATCCAGATTTGTTACTGTGCACTGTGGGAGTATCCCTGAGGTGGGGCCATGGACTTCCCCCAACAGGAGGACCTCCTCCACAAGGTGGGTTAATGCTCCTTGGTAAAAGATAAAATCCTCAAGTTTTTTACTTGAAAAGTTTTTCACATTGATGGCCCCGAATAGCCATGTTCCTGAAGGGATTGGTATGAAATATAAACCTGTTATTGTACAGGGTGGAATGAATGCAGGATTAGTATTAATGTTGTAAGTCTTATTCAGAATATGTATTAAACTGAGGTTGGGTATATGTATTAGATTTCAATTTCTTCATGGTAGTTAGCAGATTCTGACATGGATCCTTTGTAATTCAATGTTTTGATCAGTATATTTGAGGTGAACATTTTCCTCTCAACTTCTAAAGGATTCTGCATGATTAAGTTCTATTTGTTATCACCTTAGGTGTACACAAACTGGATTTATGACCTGGTTGAACATTCTTCTCATTTTAGCTCTAACACTGTCCAATCAGTACCAAGGTGTGGGGTGTTAGTCCTTACACTGTCCAATGTGTACCTAGGTTTGGGATGTTAGTCCTTACACTGTCCAATGTGTACCTAGGTTAGGGTGTTAGTCCTTACACTGTCCAATGTGTACCTAGGTGTGGGTGTTAGTCCTTACACTGTCCAATGTGTACCTAGGTGTGGGTGTTAGTCCTTACACTGTCCAATGTATACCTAGGTGTGGGTGTTAGTCCTTACACTGTCCAATCTGTACCTAGGTGTAGGTGTTAGTCCTTACATTGTCCAATCAGTACCTAGGTGTAGGTGTTAGTCCTACCACTGTCCAATGTGTACCTAGGTTAGGGTGTTAGTCCTACCACTGTCCAATGTGTACCTAGGTGTGGGTGTTAGTCCTTACACTGTCCAATCAGTACCTAGGTGTAGGTGTTAGTCCTTACACTATCCAATCTGTACCTAGGTGTGGGTGTTAGTCCTTACACTGTCCAATGTGTACCTAGGTGTGGGTGTTAGTCCTTACACAGTCCAATGTGTACCTAGGTGTGGGTGTTAGTCCTACCACTGTCCAATGTGTACCTAGGTGTGGGTGTTAGTCCTACCACTGTCCAATGTGTACCTAGGTGTAGGTGTTAGTCCTTACACTGTCCAATCAGTACCTAGGTGTAGGTGTTAGTCCTTACACTATCCAATCTGTACCTAGGTGTGGGTGTTAGTCCTTACACTGTCCAATGTGTACCTAGGTGTGGGTGTTAGTCCTTACACAGTCCAATGTGTACCTAGGTGTGGGTGTTAGTCCTACCACTGTCCAATGTGTACCTAGGTGTGGGTGTTAGTCCTTACACTGTCCAATGTGTACCTAGGTGTGGGTGTTAGTCCTTACACTGTCCAATGTGTACCTAGGTGTGGGTGTTAGTCCTACCACTGTCCAGTGTGTACCTAGGTGTGGGTGTTAGTCCTTACACTGTCCAATCAGTACCTAGGTGTGGGGTGTTAGTCCTTACACTGTCCAATGTGTATCTAGGTGTGGGTGTTAGTCCTTACACTGTCCAATGTGTACCTAGATGTGGGTGTTAGTCCTTACACTGTCCAATGTGTACCTAGATGTGGGTGTTAGTCCTTACACTGTCCAATGTGTACCTAGATGTGGGTGTTAGTCCTTACACTGTCCAATGTGTACCTAGGTGTGGGTGTTAGTCCTTACACTGTCCAATGTGTACTAAGTGTGGGTGTTAGTCCTTACACTGTCCAATGTGTACCTAGGTGTGGGTGTTAGTCCTTACACTGTCCAATGTGTACCTAGGTGTGGGTGTTAGTCCTTACACTGTCCAATGTGTACCTAGGTGTGGGTGTTAGTCCTTACACTGTCCAATGTGTACCTAGGTGTGGGTGTTAGTCCTTACACTGTCAGTACCTAGGTGTGGGTGTTAGTCCTTACACTGTCCAATGTGTACCTAGGTGTGGGTGTTAGTCCTTACACTGTCCAATGTGTACCTAGGTGTGGGTGTTAGTCCTTACACTGTCCAATGTGTACCTAGGTGTGGGTGTTAGTCCTTACACTGTCCAATGTGTACTTAGGTGTGTTAGTCCTTACACTGTCCAATGTGTACCTAGGTGTGGGTGTTAGTCCTTACACAGTCCAATGTGTACCTAGGTGTGGGTGTTAGTCCTACCACTGTCCAATGTGTACCTAGGTGTGGGTGTTAGTCCTTACACTGTCCAATGTGTACCTAGGTGTGGGTGTTAGTCCTTACACTGTCCAATGTATACCTAGGTGTGGGTGTTAGTCCTTACACTGTCCAATCTGTACCTAGGTGTGGGTGTTAGTCCTTACACTGTCTGTACCTAGGTGTGGGTGTTAGTCCTTACATTGTCCAATGTGTACCTAGGTGTGGGTGTTAGTCCTTACACAGTCCAATGTGTACCTAGGTGTGGGTGTTAGTCCTACCACTGTCCAATCAGTACCTACGTGAGGATGTTAGTCCTTACACTGTCCAATGTGTACCTAGGTGTAAGTCCTTACACTGTCCAATGTGTACCTAGGTGTGGGTGTTAGTCCTACCACTGTCCAATGTGTACCTAGGTGTGGGTGTTAGTCCTTACACTGTCCAATGTGTACCTAGGTGTGGGTGTTAGTCCTTACACTGTCCAATGTGTACCTAGGTGTAGGTGTTAATCATTACACTGTCAAATTTGTACCTAGGTGTGGGTGTTAGTCCTTACACTGTCTGTTCCTAGGTGTGGGTGTTAGTCCTTACACTGTCCAATCAGTACCTAGGTGTGGGTGTTAGTCCTTACACTGTCCAATGTGTATCTAGGTGTGGGTGTTAGTCCTTACACTGTCCAATGTGTACCTAGATGTGGGTGTTAGTCCTTACACTGTCCAATGTGTACCTAGATGTGGGTGTTAGTCCTTACACTGTCCAATGTGTACCTAGATGTGGGTGTTAGTCCTTACACTGTCCAATGTGTACCTAGGTGTGGGTGTTAGTCCTTACACTGTCCAATGTGTACTAAGTGTGGGTGTTAGTCCTTACACTGTCCAATGTGTACCTAGGTGTGAGTGTTAGTCCTTACACCACTGTCCAATGTGTACCTAGGTGTGGGTGTTAATCATTACACTGTCCAATGTGTATCTAGGTGTGGGTGTTAGTCCTTACACTGTCCAATGTGTACCTAGGTGTGGGTGTTAGTCCTTACACTGTCCAATGTGTACCTAGGTGTGGGTGTTCGTCCTTACACTGTCCAATCTGTACCTAGGTGTGGGTGTTAGTCCTTACACTGTCCAATCTGTACCTAGGTGTGGGTGTTAGTCCTTACACTATCTAATCTGTACCTAGGTGTGGATGTTAGTCCTTATACTGTCCAATGTGTATCTAGGTGTGGGTGTTAGTCATTACACTGTCTGTACCTAGGTGTGGGTGTTAGTCCTTAAACTCTCCAATCTGTACCTAGGTGTGGGTGTTAGTCCTTACACTGTCTGTTCCTAGGTGTGGGTGTTATTCCTTACACTGTCCAATCTTTACATAGGTGTGGATGTTAGTCCTTACACTGTCCAATGTGTATCTAGGTGTGGGTGTTAGTCATTACACTGTCTGTACCTAGGTGTGGGTGTTAGTCATTACACTGTCTGTACCTAGGTGTGGGTGTTAGTCCTTAAACTGTCCAATCTGTACCTAGGTGTGGGTGTTAGTCAGTACACTGTCAGTACCTAGGTGTGGGTATTAGTCCTTACACCGTCCAATGTGTACCTAGGTGTGGGTGTTATTCCTTACACTGTCCAATGTGTCCTAGGTGTGGGTGTTATTCCTTACACCGTCCAATGTGTACCTAGGTGTGGGTGTTATTCCTTACACTGTCCAATCTTTACATAGGTGTGGGTTTTAGTCCTTACCACTGCCCAATCGTTACATAGGATGTTTCTTGAGTATCCCACCTTGATGGGAGATTATTGTTACGCTCTTTATAAGGTACCACCCTTAATCATGCATATAATTTCCAAAATTGGCTGACAGGCTTTTATATGTGTGTTAATTGGTACAAACCAGGCATCATTATTGGAATCTTTTCCTGGACATTTCATAATAAGACTGAAGATTAATAGATTACTTAGTAATCTCAATTCCAGGTGTTGTAGCCGTTCTATTTTAGTGTTATAGCCATGACACTGCATTTTATACATAAAAAAGTTTGCACCTGGTGTTTCGATAATCCTTTTAAATCTCTTATCATACATCAATGATAAATAGGACTTATTAGATAACTGATATTTGATTAAATCATTTTGATACATTCAAATCTTTGAGAATCAAACAATTACATTTACTAGGGGGTAAAATGTATAAATATTAGGGCAAGTGAGCTTATGGAATGGTGTGGAGTCAATCTTTGTCTGTCAATTCTTTAGTTTATATGTATAAACAACTTACAAACCAAAAGGCCTAGTAAATGATATTGGCTAGTAGGATCCTTGGGTGGAGCCCAACAAAGTTTGTAAAAAGATACGACCTTGACCAATATGCAAGGTCACAGCAGTTAACTGTGTTAAAACACTCCAAAACAACTTCTTTTGATTAACTGAAATGCCTAGAATCAGCAAAGTTGTGATTACCAGGTGGGCAATGCTGGCCAAATGGACCTCTTGTTTCTTAGACTTAATTGCCTTACTTGATATTTATGTACACTGAGGCAGTAATTATTGTATTCTATAAGACTTACAGTGTATATTATCAAGTATAAGTTTGACAGTAAAAGGTTATCTAACATACTTATAGGTTTAATGTTTATGAACAGCCTTTCATTGTCCTCAGCCCAGTAATTAAAGGTCCCCACCTGTAACAAGAATGTCCATGGTACTGCCTCTACTGCCACAATATGGCTGATAGATATATATAGTCTTAATCACCCTGGATTGAGAGAGCTACATTTGTAGTTATTATAGGATTATTAATATTCAATATAAAGTTGTTTCTTACCACAGATTAAGTAACTTTAGCATTCTACTGTAGGGGTGGCTATGCATTTTTAATCTCAATCCAAACTAATCTGGTAAACCAGTGGCATGTGTGACTTCAGTAAGTAATGTCAGCGGTCATTCTCTGACTTCGGTTGGTCAGGAATATTAAAGTCAGTGGTCAGTCTTAATGGTCAATCTGTGAAGTGGCTGCAATAGTGTCAAGTGGAAGAACAGCTAGGCTGTGATGTGTATTGATACTGCAGGCTTTTACATACCACTTAGAGTTTGTCCGGTTCCAGGAGGATCAGTGTCCTAGGTTCTATTGGTCAGTGTTTATATTAAGACTAAAATCACTAATGTGGTCAGCCTTTAAGTGACATAATGGTAAGATAGCAGTTAATATGGACAGCGGCTACCTCAGAGAACAGGTGTGTTGAGGAGATAGTGGGAATCATGGCGTGTGTTCCCCGTCGTGTATAATTTGTCACAAGATTATCGTATTAGATCAATTTTATAGATCTAGGATAAAAACCGCTTGTGTACCTATAGCTGCCATGCTTTTACAGTGTCTGTTTATGTAGAATACATGACATTGATCGAGTTGGAGTTTATTTGTTGAATCAGTGAACACTTTACTTGCTTCAGTAGATAATCTAGCGGTCACTTGACACTCTGTGGACACTTTCTTTGTGACAGAGATTCGGTATGGGATATTAAATTCTCTTTATGACCATTGGCATAAGTGAAAGGCTATGAACGGTTCCCAAGTATACATTAAGCATAGCCAGATATATTGTGTCCTGGAGTGTCAATAACCATGCTGAACCTGTTATACACAACCAACTCTTAAAGCCTTGTGGATTAGGTACACTTTTATCTGGAATAGACAAAACTTTAAACTTTAAGGAGCTGCACAATTACTTCAGCTTTGTTAGGAAACCTTGAAAACACCATGTGATTATTTTGGCCTGTCAAGAAAAACAAAGAATTCCAAGTATGGATTGTTTACTGGCATAATAGTTTTTTGTCAACTCTAGATCTGCTACAGACTGGGTGCTTTCAGGAATGTTAGGATTCGGAAGGATTACCTTTTTCGAGCAGTAAGATTCTGAAGTACATTTAACGGTAATGGGATCTTGAAGGATTGTTTTGTGAAAGTTAGATTACTTTAAGATAAATTTGTAAGGTGTAGACTGTGACAATGTGTGCTGACTTTACAGAATGCAATGGGGGTGACCCCCAGGCTACTGACGCAGCTTCAACTCAATCAGCAGATGAACATGTTGCGCGCCATGCAGGACTTGTCTCCAATTCAGATGTACTCCAGTAGAATGATTCGCTTCAAACTTATGCAGAACCACCGCCGGCAGACCATGCCCATGCGACTGGCACAAAGGTTAGTTAAAATAGGGCCACAAAGATGCAAGTTTATATTGAATAATATCAATATTATATTTGATATTGATAATAAAAGCACCATTGTTCCTACATTTCTCACTTTGTGTGGATTGTTCAGAAACACAATGACGTCTCACCCAAACAATCCGGAGTTTGAATTACAATACTGGATCAATCCGGTGTTTAAATAGCAACTAACGACTAACTAGTGGAAAAGCTGGGTGAGGGTCTTATTACTAGATTTCACCGATATTGATTTTTGTTGCTATTAATCTCTGTGACTGAATACCTGTTATGATAATGTACAGAATGTTTGGTTGTAAGAACTGTATGTTAAGTAAAAATAAGAAAATAAGAAAAAAAAATTGTTTTGTTATTTCACCCTATACACAGTTATGCCATCAAAGGTTTTAAGTAAAAGGTGATTGCTGATGTTATCTGAGTATAGTCAAGGATTTCTATCTCTGTTAGCACCCAACATGGCAGGGCGGGCCAGTAGAATCTTGTATGGATCTAATATATCACTTTGTATCATTACAATACATCTTAGTTTGTTATATAAGACAAATCAATAGAGGCTGTATGGAGTGAGAATATATTTTGTTTTGTTGTTTTGTTTTGTTTAGTCTTATTGGTTTGTTCTATACTAGCAAATAAAAATTTACAACCTCTGTCTTCTGGTAATATCTGTTGGTACATGTGTATATTATATAACATGAATGTGTAACAATCAATATTTATCTATTTTGATTCTTTAATGGGAAACAAAGCATAAATGTCATTGTTGTCATTATTATAATACCCATTATATAGATTGAGATATGAACAAATTTTAAACCTAATACAAATAGCTGCAGTTCAATTGTAATACCACAATTTCATGGCAAGAGAATAATTGCATTGCCACTTCATAAGAAAGCAAAATGAAGTTAAGAAAAAACGTCATGATTTTACATGTAATATCAGTCTGAGAAAACACTCTATTTTTCTTATCATAATTTTCATAAAATATCTTTGGAACAGAATCATGTCCAGGCCAAAATGTGTAGTGAAGAATTTGACATAAGAGCTTAAGTCATTGTTTTGAGGAGTAACTGTGAAAAACCTGTCAGTAGTGACATATTGTTATTGAGGCTTAGACTGAATTGGTTCTGTGAGAGAGCCATGGCTTTCACTGCTTTCATGTGAAATAACTTGTGTTTTCACTTTTCCTTTGTCAATTGGTATTTGGAATACAACACTTGTTGGAACAGCATTATGTTACTTGTAAATGAACAAAACTTTTAATTGTTAAGAACCAATCAGTCAGAAGTGTGTTTATTGCCTGTCAATGTTAAACTGTAAGTCAACCTAGACATTAAAAAACCTGTGTCCTCTGACAGGTATCTCAGTAGTATTAGACCAGGGCTAGTACATGGTAACTCTGTAGGTAGTCAGGAATTCAACAAGCTGTTTATATAGTATATATGGACTTTGTATAACATTATACAGCATGGAAGACAACTCCGGACTACCTGTAAACTCAAACATGTATATGTACTTAAACATACACATTTTAGTCGTTATATAATTTTTGCATTCTTTGCTGGTGGAAACATTTCACTAAAATATTGTTATACTAATTACAGTTTCTTAATAAATTTTCCTGCAGAATATGCATGCTAAAAGTGGAGAGTAACGGGTATAAGGTCACCTGTTACTAGATAAGGCTAGTGTAAATTTCCCTTTAGCCTAATGGTAGGATGTTTGCCTTCAGAGGTGGCTAGTTTGAGGTGCAGCATGGGCAGGGTACTTCCTATTACAGAATTGGTGCCATGACCAGGATTATGGTTGTCATTTTGTGAAGGAGAGAGTAGTGTAAACGTGGAGAGAAAAGGTCACCTTACTAGCTCAGACTAACTTGGATTACCCTGTAGCCTAGTGGAAGGATGCTTACCTTGAGAGCAATTATTTCAATTAACATCATGGTACTTTCAATACAGAAACAATTAACAAAAACCAAGAAACAATGTCAAACATAACTCTCATATTCAATTTCTTTATGTAAACAAAACTCTTTGTATGCATTCAATTGGGGCTAAATTTTGTGGTTTACATATACATATATATGTATAAACAATTTGTTGGGAGTCCTGTCCAAACCTGGAGTGTCTTTGCAATATGATTGACAAAAAATGTGTTAATTCTTTATGTAAAAAACCCTTTGCATCAATAATGTTTTGTATTATGGATACAATGCAGGTGTAAGACTTGATCAGAAAACTGTTTCTGTTGATTTGTCTACACTACTTTTTGAACAAAATAGTTTTACTAAATTCACTTCATCTTAGGATATATGTATATAACCCTTGTTAATACTAGCTGCCTGTAGTATACCACATGGCTAGAGAGATCTTCACTTTAGTTTGATTGGCTGAGTGTAAGACTATAGTAAGCCAGAGGTCCTGGGTTTGATCCCTAGCCGAGGCATTCAATTTCTAATGCTCTCTGTGACATTGGCTCCCAGGATGTAGGGTTTTGGGAATTGTACTTAGTGTTAATTGTGATAGCATTACTGTAACCCCCTGGACGATTGAGTTCTTCCCTAAAGAAGGTGTACCGTATGTAACCCTGGTAAATAATATTATAGCCACAACATATTGTTTGGCCTCAGAGAAATTCTCTTTAGCTTCCTAAGACTAGTAATGCAGATGTTCTTTACTTGATCTCTAGCAATTAATGTTTCCTTGTTATAGTACTAGTGCTTGGCATAAAAAAATATTTAGTGCTTGTACATTTCAGTTAAATTTAGATCACAAACCTATTCCTATATACTGTCTTATTTGTCATTATTTCACAACAGATAAAAATGAAAGTTACGTTTAATTTTTATGGGATCACTACATATTAAAATCAATTCAGATGAAATACTAGAGGTTGGTTTGTAGGAGTTATTTCCCTTCGATGTGAAAGCTAAAATGTTGTACTGTACAGTAGGCCTATTTTGTTTGAGATTTCCAATCAAAACTTTGGAAGGGAGACAACTCCTACAAAAACTTTCCGTGTATACACCAGGTAAGATTGTGTGTGAATAGGCTGAAGGGAAATTTCTGCTGGCCTGAGCTGGCAAGGTGCTCCCCTATACTTTTCACTTTTACACTACCTCCCTTCTGCTTAAAGTTTTCATCTCCAAAGATAACCACAACCCAGATACTTTATCTCCAATGAAACCAGGAGCTTCCTCAATCTCTTATACCTTACACTTGGGGTAGTCAATGGCACCAGAGCTGTAATATGAAGAATAAATGATAAATATCCTGCCCATGTTGGGGCTTTGACTTAATAAACCACCTATTGTTTTCTAAGCCTATGCCCTTCTTGTATATTTTCTTATGTAATAGGAAGCAGTAATGAGGAATCTCACCTGGAAAGATTAGTATTCATCCTGTCTGTGACTTGTTATTCTGACAGAGCAGTACCAGCCTAAATGACAAGCTAGCAAGCTAATCCAGCTGATAAATAATGTACTATCCACTTTACAGCAATAGACAAAAGAGAATTAACTTAATCCATTACAACAAAACTTACTAAGATTTTGCCTGATTTAGTTTCTATTTTAACCATGGTTTTCCATACAAAGATTTTGCCTGATTTAGTTTCTATTTTAACCATGGTTTTCCATTCCTTATTATATTTTGGTGGTCATATATTATGGGGGTTAAAGGTCACATTTGCCTATTTTTTCCCCCCACCATTTGGAGGCTTGGGTATGAATCCCTCATTTCTTTTTCATGTTACAACTGCTGAATTTACCATATACTGAGTATTGTTTGTGACCATGTAGAAGTTATCCCTGTTCTCAGATATAGAGTTTGCCCTTTTCACTTTTCACTTGTATTAATAATACCCATTAAATAGTGATTATGATAGTGGACAACTCATCTGGAAAGTTTAGTCAAGGAAAATGTAATGCTTGACTGAAACATATAAAAAATGTTTTACACGAATAAATACTGAACCGTCTCATTAGGCGATGTGGATTGCCGTGTGTATTGTAAGTGGTCCTCTTCCTCACATTGGGCAGATCAACAGTTTCAATGGGATTATTTTTTTTCTTTAAAATATTGTTTGAATAAAACATACATATGCAAAGATATATATTTGTAGAAGAAGGGGTTTATGGCTTTTAACCATTGTGGAGAACTTTGTGAAAACAGGGTTGTGTGTGTTGTCCTCTATGAAAGACATTTTCTGATAAATATGGGGCGGTCGCCAGGTGAGGAACATGGCCCTCTTGTTTGTTGCCTGGTACAAACAGACAGTCCATAGACTAGTTCATGTTCACAGTCATTCTAGCATTATCATTATAGATATTCAAGCTTATTTCTATATTTTCTTTATTTTCTATAGTCTCTTAATGAAGGATTAAAGGGATTTTATATCTGGCTAACCAGGGCTCCTGTTCAGATTTAAGGTGACATAATACCTCTGCCTAAGGGTGGCCAGTATATCAAACTTAATCACATTCGCTTAACTGATTTCACTAAAATCTTTCAGAAGGAAAAATGAAGAGTACACCTTTTATTATGGCATGTATTGTTGGTTTTGCACATTATGTATGATTTAGTGTTGGAAAGTTTTGTTGGTGCAGTAATTATCTTCACACTGATAATCAATACAGCCAGTTGGGATATTGTACCAAGTCTAATTAACGTGTACTTTTCTCTCTAATACCAGCCATGTATCTTAGCTAGACTTGTGCCTTTTGTTAGTCTGGAAACTTGTGTATATCTTCAAAGGAGAAGTCATAAAAAGTTGCAAAGTCCTAAACACAACAGCCAGGATTATTACAAAGCATGCGGGCTTATATTCTGACCGTTTTCATTTCGGAACCAATGGAGGACGCTCTGTATGTGGTGGATTTTGACAGTGGATTGTCACCGGGTCCATACTGTCTATAGCTAAAATTTTCTTCTAGGATTACTAATTCTGGATAATTAGGAATTGGAACTCATTATTTGTCTGTGTAGATAATTTGAATGACTGTTTGGCAAGAACTGGTGACATTCTTATCTACAGCAGTGGGCGTGTAGCCGTCCCTCTTCTCCATTGATTATTGACTTTAATGAATTCTCCAATAATCTGATGTTCATTCAGCCATTCTAATCAATGACTCGTTATTATTTAGTAAGTCCTTAATTGGAATCGGTGGAAATTGAATTTCCTTTGAGATTCAGGAGGGAGAGACGGCCCCCAGGTAGCTTCCATCTTATTGGAGGAGTTATATTAAAGTACACTAAACCTGATACAGGTTGGAACATTTAACACTGAAATTATGATCTCCATATGATATGGTCTGCCACTTGACCCACACTGTACAGGTGCATAAGTGTATGTACCGTATACCTTGAGAAAGCCGTATATCTAGGCAGGTTTAAGGAGGGAGAGCGAGCGTGTCCTCGTTATATCTGATGGTACTGTGTATTAAATGGAGAATCTGAATACAGACTTATCACAAGGGAGCTTTACCTAACGGGATCAACACCTGTCTATTGTTAAGCCTACACACCTGTATTCCAATTAACTGACATTTTAAAACTAAACCACTATATATATATTACTGGGGAAGCTAAAAGTTCTGCACTACTGCTATGTAATGTGATACAGGCTGTGTGTAACGGTTGAAACTGATCAGCTCTACCTGTTTGAGGGCCCTATGCCCAACACACTTTCGGGAATTCTTAAGTCAAGCAACACCATTCATTGTGTCGATACAGTTCATTCAACATGTTCCTGTTGACATAAGTCTTAAAGTAAAACCGGAATGTTCAAGCTGAGTTAGAAGACAATGGCTCTCCACAGTCAGCCTTGTGTAGAATGGGAATATACTTTACTTACTTAGGAGGATTATTATAGAAACATGGATAGTATGAAGTTAACTTGTTCAAACATTTACCTAGAATTCATTGGAAGATCAAATATTGCGACCTACTGTGTTGAATGTTGAACTGGAGGGACAACATCAGTGTGGGGTAGAGTGCCGGTGATGACACGACAGATGACGGGGACTGACGACAGTAAGTGATATAGAAGTCGTTGTGAGCATCCTGCAACAATTGTCAGTCTTTGATGACAGAACTGCTTGGACGGATACCACATACCTCCGGTACTTTTCATTCATTACTGGGACTGTCATTCCTCCACTGGTGACTGATCCATCAGATCTGTAGATAGAGTCTGTGGTGCCAGTAACGGGTATCGGATGACAGACTGTCAATACTTCCATGGTATCACATCACACAGCCCCCGTAGGTACTGGCAATGCTGCTTATTTATTTACCAATTATCAAACAATGGGATTAAGTGCAATTACTGACTGCAGTCCCAGACTGTGTTATTGCTGTATTTGAATGTTTGTTATGATTGGTCCAGGAGGCTATTGGTGACATAGAAATAAGCATCAAAGGAAATATTAATCAGCTGTAGGGAGACACCACAGTAACCTGTATGGATTGTAGACTTGTAGTGTTGTCACCAATGATATCTAAGGATTAGAATAAACTGTTTGAACTAGGGCTGCTATACCACAACAGCTCACTACAGACTGTTGGTACTCTGGAGGTGTCTTGGCATAGAATTCTAGTATTCATGTGTCATTTGTCTTGACTTTTTGTACTCCAGTGCTGATTTTAACCTGAACTTCTACATAGCACTCAGGTGCTGAACCAATAGTCTGGACTTCTACATAGCACTCAGGTACTGGACTTGGTCTGGACTTCTAGTACTCAGGAACTGGACTTGTAGCCTGGATTTCTAGTGCTCAGTTGATGGACTTAGTCAGGACTTCTAGTACTGCAGACTCTCTATTAAGCCTGAACCTCTAGTACAATACTCTTGCACTTGTGGTACTCTGGTGCTAGTCTTAGCTTGGACTTCTGATCATTTGGTACTTTGATATCTACATAGTGCTGCTGTCAAGGTTGGCTTTCGATAGGAAACCGAGCAACATTTCAGACTTTCAGCAAGGTTTACTAAGGGAAACACATTTTTTGTTGAGACTATCCGCCACTATCCTGGATGTCCAAAGTGGAACTGAGCCTTCGTCCTGTAGGGAGAGTGAACATGTCCTTTCCGGATTATGTTGCTAGATTTCGAAGAAAAATGGTTGAAATTAGGTCCAAGTTCCGAGAGTCGGCAAGGTCAGGGCTGTATGCTGACTACTGGGTGCCACCCTACCGTGGACATCTTAGGTAAGTGTGAAATGTACCAAGACAGGGAAAAATGAAGGGATCGAGAGATACATGTAAGGGGGGAAGGCAGAGCTGTAGGTCAGCTTCTTTGTAATAAGCAGATTTGAAAAAAAAAATTCATACCCTACTTAGTCACTGGACATTCATATTATATTTTGATGTTTTTTAAAGCTAAAATCCCATTACCTTTGCCTTTCATTTCCAGAATTGAAAATTCTTTTTTATTCTTTTCATCTGTTCTTTGAAAACCTATGAAAATTTAGTTCTTCTATGCTCTGATGAAGTAGTTGTGTATAAACTAAATACAGATATAGACTACTGTAAGTAGTCAGTTGAATATATGCTCAAATAAAGTAAACACAGACTGCATTTGATAAAGTTTATCTATACAATATCAGACAGAGGCTTTGAATCTCATACACCAGAATTTTGCTAGATTTCTTTGGATTATAGTTAAGTGTTTCACCTGACATTGAAATCTGAGATTGGCTCATTCATTTGTTGGTGACTGAATCTAAGGTTAGTCAGAGAAAGGTTGAGCATTGCCTTTGTCATGTAGACAATGGAACTGAGCTGGCTAGCTTATCACATCAGAGTATCAAGAACAATAGTCATTCTGGTAGAAATGTCCATGGTGATGACCTCAAAGTGTCTCGTGTGACCTTCATATGTTCCTGATATTGAATTTTGTAATAACTGAGGAAATTGCTTTTTGAGAATATTGTTTCGAACATTTTAAACATCAGTGTAATTTGAACTCAACACGTACATTAATCATTTGGTTTGAACACAAATAAGCATGTAACTGCAGTGACACTGTCAGACCACCTATGGAATATTTAGCCTCTATTTTGTCCACTTGTACGTTGTAAGGGATTGTCTGTAGTGTAATCACACTGTGTGTATTATAGTTGCCATGTTTTAACTGTCTGCTGTACTACTGTCACATTTTGTATTTTACTCATTCAACTTTAATCCATCTGAATATGGAATAGGCATAAATAATTGAGGAATTTTTGTTTTGGACATAATGCCAACTTTTAAATGTCTGTCAATCCTCTACAACAGGCTTATATACAGGGTCTATAGCTATCTGTACAATTTACAGGGTTTGTCATCAGTATAAGTATAATGTACAATGTATAGGCTATAGTTTACAGGGCCTGTCATCACCAACCATTATATACAGTTATAGGGCCTGTCATCATCTACCAATATGTACTGTTTACAGGGCCTGTCATCACTAACCAGTATGTACAGTTATAGGGCCTGTCATCATCTACCAATATGTACTGTTTACAGGGCCTGTCATCATCTACCAATATGTACAGTTTACAGGGCCTGTCATCACCAACCAGTATGTACAGTTATAGGGCCTGTCATCATCTACCAATATGTACAGTTTACAGGGCCTGTCATCACTAACCAGTATGTACAGTTTACAGGGCCTGTCATCATCTACCAATATGTACAGTTTACAGGGCCTGTCATCATCTACCAATATGTACAGTTTACAGGGCCTGTCATCATTTACCAATATGTACAGTTTACAGGGCCTGTCATCATTTACCAATATGTACAGTTTACAGCGCCTGTCATCATTTACCAATATGTACAGTTTACAGGGCCTGTCATCATCTACCAATATGTACAGTTTACAGGGCCTGTCATCATCTACCAATATGTACAGTTTACAGGGCCTGTCATCAGTACCATTATGTACAGTGCATACAAAATTGGCCTGTCATCATCAGTACCTGTAGGTACAATTTACAGGGCCTAGTGATCAGTACCATGCAGTATGTACAGTATATAGGGCCTGTCGTTACTTACCACTATGTACAGTGTACAGGGCCTATCATGACATATGTTAAGTGCCTATAGCCTTTCATCCCCAGTTTACAGTGTACAGACTTGTGTACGTAACTTGTGTACAAAACTGTATGCTCAGTTGTCATTGATAAGGTGATGAAAGGTTATAATCTACATATTGTACATCTTCGGCTCAATAAGGAAACTGTTTGTGCATTGGAAGATAGATTTGATTGATGAGTTCTGAGGCTCGGATTATGACCTTTACCAAGGTCATGCTGCAAAAAGATTATCTGGTCCTGGAAAATGAAACCTGGCAACATCCAAAATGCAACAAGCCAAACAGGGGCTTGAAATCAGAAATTCTACTTGACCAGTATTGAACCACTGGACTATCTCAAAGTTTGACCTACTTATCCAAACCTACATTAGCAACAAAACATTTTATTGACCTCTAATTTAAACGTCCAATCAAATGATCAATGGCAAAATTAAACAACACTTCAGTGTAATTTTGAGGCCATGTTTTAGACTACGATACGAAAAACTTTCACTCAATATTATTAGTTATCACTATGATTTGCTAAAAGTCTATGTTGACATATGGTCAGGTTACAATGTATAGACGTGGTGAAGGGTGACAAGTGGGTTGTTCTTACAAACACTCTAGGTGATTGGGGTTGTCTGGGACCAAGTGGTCGCAAATTACTGTTAAGTGTCTTGTGTGATATATACCTAGACATGGTCGTGGATGGAACTCAGCATGGTGTCAAAAAATCAACTTTTATTTTACAAGTTATGAACGTAGTTTAGTCATCTGATATTGCTTACACATCATGATCCTGATAGAAGTATGCAAGAGCTAGATTATAAGTTAAGGTATGATTTTCTGTGAGAAATTCCCCTGTTGTCACTGTAGTCAATATCTAACTTAAATAAAGAAAAAATGTTGATATTATTTGAAGTAGGTAGGTGTAAGTGGAGAGTACAGTTTATCTTACTAACTCAGGCTAGTGGGAATTTCCCTTTAGTCTAGTGGTAGGATGTCCACTCAGTGAGTAAGAAGTTGCTATTTCGAGGTCCAGTGTGGGCAATATATTTTTCATTACTTCTTCCTATTACAAATATATACATGTATATCCCTTACATACCTGTATTGTGATGTAATGGAGATCTTTTGTTATATCTATTTTACATTGTGTCCTACTGACTGTTTTTGACCTTTAATCCTTTGCTTATGAGAGGGAGGAGATGATCAATCTGTCAATCTAGCAGAAAACTAGAGACAAATGACCATGATCATTAAATTGATGTATTGACTGCGAGCTAAGACCTGTTGAGTGTGGAAGAAGAGCCATGGATAAGACCTGCCAACACTTGTCACTGGGTTTCTGGTTGACCTTGAACACCATTGGTGGCCAACACTTGTCTCTGGGTTTCTTGGTGACCTTGAACACCATTGGTAACCAACACTTGTCTCCGGGTTTCTGGTTGACTTTGCACACCATTGGTAGCCAACACTTTTCTCTCTGGGTTTCATGGTGACCTTGAACACCATTGGTAACCAACACTAGTCTCCAGGTTTCTGGTTGACTTTGAACACCATTGGTAGCCAACACTTTTCTCTCTGGGTTTCATAGTGACCTTGAACACCATTGGTGGCCAACACTTGTCTCTGGGTTTCTTGGTGACCTTGAACACCATTGGTAACCAACACTTGTCTCCGGGTTTCTGGTTGACTTTGCACACCATTGGTAGCCAACACTTTTCTCTCTGGGTTTCATGGTGACCTTGAACACCATTGGTAACCAACACTAGTCTCCAGGTTTCTGGTTGACTTTGAACACCATTGGTAGCCAACACTTTTCTCTCTGGGTTTCATGGTGACCTTGAACACCATTGGTGGCCAACACTGGTCTCTGAGTTTCTTGGTGACCTTGAGCACCATTGGTAATCAACACTTGTCTCTGGGTTTCTGGTTGACCTTGAACACTATTGGTAGCCAACACTAGTCTCCAGGTTTCTGGTTGACTTTGAACACCATTGGTAGCCAAAACCTTTGTCTGGGTGTCTGGTTGACCTTAAGCAACATTTGTAATCAAAACTTTTCTCTGGGTTTTTGGTTAACCTTGAACACCATTGATGACTAACACTTGTCTCTGTGTTTTTGGTTGTCCTTGAACACCATTGACGACCAACACTTATCTCTGTGTTTCTGGAGACAATCATTGATGACTGACACTTGTCTGGAGACATTGACCATCATTGATGACCAACGCTTGTCTATGAGTTTTTGGTGGCCTTGACTCTCATTGATGATCAACACTTTCATTTGAATGTCCAGATGACACAGATGATATTATTTATTGTGTTTTTTTGCCAGTAATATATTGAGTTCTATGAATTTGATAAAACATCGATTTTAAAGTGAAAATATCAGGAGCCTCGAAAATAGGATTATAGGTATTGTAAGTTGACTCTTACATCATGCAAACCTTATTAGCTCTTAGCATTCAAACTATATTGTTTGCATTTTTTGTAGTCAAACATTGGGTACCTATAGTTAAAGATTGAGGGTAGATAATTAAGTGTAATATTCTGTTTTCCAGGTGGTATTCTGCTTTCATGTAGTCAAAACTGTGCAATTTCACACTTTCAATGTTGACTTAAAGAATCATTATTTCAAACCTTAAACCAATTAAAGGAAATCTGATGCTAAAGAGGAGAAAGTGGGAGAAGGTTTGAAGGGTGATCAGCATTCTTTTGATGTATGACCCAATGGCCTAATTGTAGCACCTGCAGGTATTGTTTTCAGAGACATAGGGCATGTTGTTTGCTGTTCCTAAACTTGTACAGATAGGTTTTGTTTTGTGCACTGTAGGGTATTGTAGGCTCAATCTATCACTGGGTCCAAGTTTAGATATGGCATTGATTCTGTTGTTATTCCATACACAGATGCTTTCTACCATTAGAATATGAAATGTTATCTTAAAACTACATTTAGTGAATTTTTTAAGAAAAATATTTTTTGATGATATCAAAGCCCCTCTATACCTGATACATTGTGTAGCTGACACAAGGGTGGTACCAATGTATACTGTCGTCTGTGACCTTGGGTAAAACTGTTCCAAATTGACATTCTGACATCTTGTCACGAAGGACAGCAGTATAAAAGTCATATAAGAAATTAAAACTTTTTTACTGTGGGTAAACATTTATCAAAACTCTTTAATTTCCCAGCTTATGGTACGGAGTGGTAGACTCTGTGTACCGTAAACATTGACTTTTACTTTCTCAAATGTCAGACACAATTAGAAAAGTGGTATTTAAAATCTCGTTTGGGTTTATTGTGTGACAGTAGGATTAGATTGGAACTGGTTACCAAAAGTAAGCAAGTATTGTATGTCTGACAAAGTTTCAAATGAACACACATAGTTTGGTTAATTTGAAATTAGATTTTTTCTTTTTAAGATATCCCTCAAGTATAATAATATACAATATGAGGGAAGTTTTTAAATACTAGAGTGTTCAAGAAACTTTGGAGCTATTTCATTAGAATGTCTATACAATTGTCTTCATACTTAACTGTTGTAATATGTTACCGTGAAATTTTCAAACTGAAGAAAAGGATTGTTATTAAAATGTTCAATAGACACTATCAGATATCCCTTTGTTGGGGATACTTATAGATATCAAAATGTCATCAGCCATGTGTATAAATATTCATACATCATCAAATTCCTGAGGTCTTTTTAAAAATACAATCTAAATGTACACCATGCATTACTTTATCTTTTGAATACTTTATAAACATAAAGTGGAGCGAATATACCTCTACATTATAAATACAAAAAACACCACGAAGTTTAATACCAAACTACAATCACAGGTATAGTTATCATGAATATGATTTCAGACTTTTAAAGCATAAACTTTGGTACACTCACTTTTAAAGTTATACTTTCATACGAACCAGCACACCTAGGGGAATTCCAAGTATTGTATTGTACCAGTTTGTTTGTACACATCTATTATATATGTATGTATTATCCATAATTACAGTTTAATATAAACTTATGACATTACAATATAATTTATCTGGGCTAAAGTTATGATTAATGATATATATTTTGACACTGTCATTTTCATACGACCCAGTTTTAGAGATAATGCTATCGTTGCATACAAGCTTGTATTCAGTATTTTGGTTAATTGCTAATAGATGGGGGGGCTGAATAGGTATAGATTTTGGGATATAAGTCAGCTCTGAAAGCCATCTTGCCAACATTCTGGTATGTAATTAACAGTTTAGATTTTAAGGTGGAGAGATCATTTCACAAAGTGTACACTTCTATACTGGTTTATAGCGTAGGAGTATGGAACCTACCCCAAAACAAAATTAGTTGAGAGTTACATTCGATTCCTTTAGATTTTTATCAAATTTGGTCTGCAACAAAGGAACTGAATATCTTATATCATGAATACCCCTAGAGGCAGAGGGGAAGGGTTCAGTAATAGTGGAAGACAAAATTGGTTATTAGAGTTGGGTGCTTTTCAAATGTCAATTTGCTTTGAATCTTTAGAACCAGGAAGCTAAATGTTAGTTAAAGGAAAGTGTTAAATTCCTTGCATGATATTGAGCTGAGGCAGATCTCAAACTGGGAAACGTATTTGTATTGTAACCAAAGTAAGATTATACAGGTTTTTTTAGCGAGTGTCTAATTTTCGCTAATTTAGCGACCACACTATGTCGCTAATTATAAAATATCGCTAAAACTGATGTTGTTGTAGAATATGTGTTATCTCCTTTGCACTGTTATAGCAGTATTACTGCGGATTACCTGTATATGTATACATAGGTGTGTAAATGCAAACAGGTGTGCTCAGTTCATTGTTTGAAATCATTACTATCAAGCTTTGCTTTGACAGTGTCAAGACAGCTATGCTAAGATTTGGTACTGTTACGAAGGACAAACAAAGCAAGTTCTTGAGATGTAACTATAGTACTGGTTGTACAGTAGGCCCTGTGCACGCACAGCATAGGTGTATTGTGATGTATGTATTGGATTTTTTTATCAATATAATTGTGTAGTAATTGTTTGTTTGTGTTGTATATGAAAGATAAATACAATAAAATCAAACTAACTATAAAAACGCTAAAAATCAAATGCACTAAAGATAAAACTTGTGAATTTGTATAGAAAACATGAAATTGCCATACGCTAAAAAAACCTGATCTTTTTAACAAGGTACAAGACTATAGGTTTTCTTTTTGATTAGTTTGAAGTTTGCATTACTGTAATTTACAAGCTGTCTGAGGTGATTTATTATACCTCATCAGGTTGAGTGTCTCGTCCACCCACAAGCCACAATTTATCCTGATGTTTATGACCTTTCACTGTACGGACAGCTTTTTCCACTGATTGACTAAAGGTCCCACTTGTTGGATAAGCTTTTTGATGGAATAAAACACTTTTAATCAGACACCAGTGGATTTCTATATGACTAATGATGAGATGAAAGTCAACTTTATGGTTTTGCTTTGGTGTCAAAGCGTGTATCTTGATTAAAAGGCAGGCCTACAAATACATCACCTAATGTAATCAATAATACATCCAGCACATAATTATAATGTAGACTTTATGACAAGGGATTACTTGTGTGTGTAGAGGTTTTGAAGATGTTCTTTGGATGTTGGAGGCTTGAGAGTGAAGTGAGGTGTGTAATCCTGGAAACAGCACCTGACTTTCCAGTATAATTATACCTGTAATCGATAGGTGTACTCGCTGCCAGCATCTCTGTAGATACAGGAAATAAATCATAATTATTATGCAACATCCACAACCACTGGGGGTGCTCAATTACTGGACAGGGAATCAAAGTCATCTGATGTCAGTCGTTTGACTTGAGGTCCTTGATAAAATGATAAAACAAAATACCCCAGGATACAGTTCATGATTAATGGGTATAAACAGACAGGTTGCTAAGTCTCCGGGGAAAGGAGAACAGAGTACAGACAGACATGACATGACATGCAGATCAGAGTACAGACAGACATGACAGACAGAACAGAGTACAGACAGACAGACATGACATGACATGACAGACAGAACAGAACAGACAGACAGACAGACAGACAGACAGACAGACAGACAGACAGACAGACAGACAGACAGACAGACAGACAGACAGAACAGACAGACAGACATGACATGACATGACAGACAGAACAGAGTACAGACAGACATGACATGACAGACAGAACAGAGTACAGACAGACATGACAGACAGAACAGAGTACAGACAGACATGACATGACAGAACAGAGTACAGACAGACATGACAGACAGAACAGAGTACAGACAGACATGACAGACAGAACAGAGTACAGACAGAAATGGCATGACAGACAGAACAGAGTACAGACAGACATGACATGACAGACAGAACAGAGTACAGACAGACATGACATGACAGACAGAACAAAGTACAGACAGACATGTCATGACAGACAAACAGAACAGACAGACATGTCATGACAGACAAACAGAACAGACAGACATGACATGACATGACATGACAGACAAACAGAACAGACAGACATGACATGACAAACAGAACAGAGTACAGACAGACATGACAGACAGAACAGAGTACAGACAGACATGTCATGACAGACAAACAGAACAGACAGACATGACATGACATGACAGACAAACAGAACAGACAGACAGACATGACATGACAAACAGAACAGAGTACAGACAGACATGACATGACAGACATAACAGAGTACAGACAGACATGACATGACAGACAGAACAGAGTACAGACAGACATGTCATGACAGACAAACAGAACAGACAGACATGACATGACAGACAGAACAGAGTACAGACAGACATGACATGACAGACAGAACAGAGTACAGACAGACATGACAGACAGAACAGACAGACAGACATGACAGACAGAACAGACAGACATGACAGACAGACAGACAGAACAGACAGACAGACATGACATGACAGACAGAACAGAGTACAGACAGACATGTCATGACAGACAAACAGAACAGACAGACATGACATGACATGACAGACAGAACAGAGTACAGACAGACATGACATGACAGACAGAACAGAGTACAGACAGACATGACAGACAGAACAGACAGACAGACATGACAGACAGAACAGACAGACATGACAGACAGACAGACAGAACAGACAGACAGACATGACATGACAGGCAGAACATAGTACAGACAGACAGACAGACAGACAGACAGACAGACAGACAGACAGAACAGACAGAACAGACAGACAGACATGACATGACATGACAGACAGAACAGAGTACAGACAGACATGACATGACAGACAGAACAGAGTACAGACAGACATGACAGACAGAACAGAGTACAGACAGACATGACATGACAGAACAGAGTACAGACAGACATGACAGACAGAACAGAGTACAGACAGACATGACAGACAGAACAGAGTACAGACAGAAATGGCATGACAGACAGAACAGAGTACAGACAGACATGACATGACAGACAGAACAGAGTACAGACAGACATGACATGACAGACAGAACAAAGTACAGACAGACATGTCATGACAGACAAACAGAACAGACAGACATGTCATGACAGACAAACAGAACAGACAGACATGACATGACATGACATGACAGACAAACAGAACAGACAGACATGACATGACAAACAGAACAGAGTACAGACAGACATGACATGACAGACATAACAGAGTACAGACAGACATGACATGACAGACAGAACAGAGTACAGACAGACATGTCATGACAGACAAACAGAACAGACAGACATGACATGACATGACAGACAAACAGAACAGACAGACAGACATGACATGACAAACAGAACAGAGTACAGACAGACATGACATGACAGACATAACAGAGTACAGACAGACATGACATGACAGACAGAACAGAGTACAGACAGACATGTCATGACAGACAAACAGAACAGACAGACATGACATGACATGACAGACAGAACAGAGTACAGACAGACATGACATGACAGACAGAACAGAGTACAGACAGACATGACAGACAGAACAGACAGACAGACATGACAGACAGAACAGACAGACATGACAGACAGACAGACAGAACAGACAGACAGACATGACATGACAGGCAGAACATAGTACAGACAGACATGACAGACAGAACAGAGTACAGACAGACATGACATGACATGACAGACAGAACAGAGTACAGACAGACATGACATTAATTTCAGAACAGAGTACAGACAGACATGACATTACATGACATGACAGACAGAACAGAGTACAGACAGACATGACAGACAGAACTGATGACAGACAGACAGACATGACATGACAGACAGAACAAAGTACAGACAGACATGACATGACATGACAGACAGAACAGAGTACAGACAGACATGACAGACAGAACAGAGTAGACAGACAGACATGACATGACAGACAGAACAGAGTACAGACAGACAGCCAGAACAGAGTACAGACAGACAGACATGACATGACAGACAGACAAGAGTACTGACAGACATGGCAGACAGAACTGATGACAGACAGACAGAACAGAGTACTGACAGACAGAACAGAGTACAGACAGACATGACAGACAGAACAGAGTACAGACAGACATGACATGACAGACAGACAGACAGACAGACAGAACAGACAGACAGACAGAACAGAGTACAGACATACATGTCAAACATGAACAATAACCATGACAGGTAATGGTTGTTGGAAGGATGGCTACTTGTCGAGATAAAATGAAATACTCCAGGATGACGGCCATGACATATTTGGTCATTGCAAAGATAGCTTTTGGTCTAAAGCAAAATGATGCAGTGAAATAATACATAACCCTGTCCATTGAAAGTTCATTGGAAAGAAAATTGTTGGTCCAGAACCAAACATTGGATACTGAAATACTACAGGACCCTGGCCATGTTTGTCATGAACAGTATATTTGAGAGAAACACCACAGGATTCTGGCCAAGACAAAAGTTGTTGGAGAGTTGGCTACTGGTCCAAAACAACACTGGCCATGTGTATCAATCTGACTGTTCTCTCTGATGTTGCCTTTTCAAAGTCATATTGCCTAGATTTGATCGGGTTATTGACCCGGCCATTATAAGTGGCCACCCAATATAATAGTTCCCATATAGGTAAGTACAGACATTCTGATGCATTTTGTTTGGGAAATCATGCCATCAAATTAATCATCCTCTAACATGCCAATCAATAATTCACACAGGTACAACACAGAAAAACATGGCTTCACCAAGCTGCCATTCTTAAGGGCTGTTACACCAGAGAATGGTCAGCCAGATTAGGCCGGTCATCTATGTATATAAATGGTAAGCCAGTTAACTGTCATCGCACTGTAGTCCTTCACTGTCGAAATTCTGTAAAATACATGTTAAATTTGCACTATAGTCACAGTTAAATTGTCCTCTGTGAAGTATTGCTGATGATCGCTGTTTCAAAGGAAGTTGCAATTGCTTGTAAATGTTTTGACAATGTTGGCAAATGATTATCAATGCACTCCCTCCAGTATCACAGGAGGTATTGGGAATATTATTTTGTAAGGAGAAGTTTGACCTTGTTGACATGACTGAAGAGGGTTATGACTGATGTTAGGCTATTTGTATTCAGCACCAGGAGGGATTCTTTGATTTCTGTCTAAAGCCACTAGCCTGAAGACAATTGACTACCAGTTTCGGCTTAGTCAATATGTTTATGCATTGTTCAATGATGTATTATAATATATTCTCTAGTCCTAAGCTAATCCAATAACTCCAGACATTAGGTCATACAAAAGTTACTACTATATCAGTATATATATATATATATGAAGATTTCCATTTTTGAACTGGTTTTATCAACATGAGCATTTATTCAATAACTTGAAATTGATTCTCATCATATTAAACTTAGGAGGAAATTTCAATGTTGTATAAAAATATTTCATTATACCAATATAATTAAGATATATTACAGTCTATGATGGTGGAGTTTTTAATTGCTTTCTATCATTGATTGATCTGAAGACCTCTATGGTATTGTCTTGTTCAGTAAGGTTTATTTTTGGTGGATAATAAGTGTTAAAATCAAAGTAAAAGTTGTATGTGATAACCAGATTTTGTAATAGCTACAAAAATCTTTTACATGTGGGATAAACTAACTTTTATGTGGGAGAATTTGTGAGCATGCACAAACTGTAAACCTTAACGGGACAATGTTTATAGCCCTCTGGTGCATTAAATCTACTTCATTTTGAATTGATCTTACTGCTGGGCTAATTTGAATTTAGAAACTTTATGGATACTAAAGATTCACAGATGATTTAAAAAAAAAAATTCCATGAAGGTTCAGAAGATTTAAAAAAGATATGATTAAAAATTTGTTTCCATAATTTAGAAGGGAGGGTGGTGGACGGGTTAAGGACCCAGGTTCCAGTCACCCACACCATATAGTATAGTGATAGATACACCATCTGTTTCTTGTGTCTAATGGTTTTGTGACAAAAGATTGACAGGTGAAGTGTCAGTATTTATTAAAACCTAGATCTCCCTTAGAAAGTGCTGGATATAGCTGTGGTGTAGTCAATGGTGGGATCTCCCTAAGGGATTAGCCTTATCAATATGTCTCCCACAGCTGATCACCACATTTTAGGGACCAAACCTAGTCTCCTTTAGCGTGGGAATTCATATATGTCAATCATAATACGTCACTAACTAAAGAATATGGCAATTTTTATATGCAATCAATTGATTAATATTTTGAAAACACTAGAGTGTTTCACTTTCAGAATATCTAAATTGTGATCTAAATCATTGCATGATTTATTTGAATTTGGTATATGTAATTATTAATGAGTAAAACCTTCACTATAACAGCTTTTTGGCCATTCAGTGGACGGGACATATCAGGTGTAAATACAGTTTTCCAGCTGTTAATTCAAGATATCTCTAATCCTTTAAGAGTTGTCTCCCCTATGTTGAATTGCGATCGAGAACAAGTGTTCAGGTCTGACCTGTGTAGAAGTTGTGTATTTAATCATGTACATTATAGATTTATTGCTAACTGACACCAAACTCTGACATTTTGTCAAAACATACTTACAGTGAGTGAATAATGAGTCTATGTTATATACAAACTGTATATTGATTATAATGGAGGGGGCATACATATGATCCTATTACCAGGTATAATATCCAGAAACAAAATAGCTATCCCGAAATGTACAGATAGAATATAAAGGTAATCTGAAGCTCAAATATTGATATTTCTATAGGGCTTTGGTAGGTAACTAGGGTGTTAGGGACCATTATAGAATTATAGTGCTTTGTAATGCCCTTTATTGTTAAGATATTTTCTGATATATATTCTATCACATCAGAGTTTAGTATGTTTTGAAACATTCTTGAAAATATTATTGTTATAGATAACATTATTTTCACATTATATTGCTTCGATGGCTAACCTTACTAGATGTGAATCTATAAACTATTATTATCAGTATGGCATTAATCACTTTTACTACACATTCTTTTCCTGGTAGGTCAAACCACATTTTTTAAGGGAGATTGACTCACAAGATTTTGAAATTTCTCCAATTAAAACAAATATCACTCAGTAAACAATTCAAGTAGTTTTGATTAGACTGTTCATTTTTTTTCTTCTGTAACTTAAATGAAGAATGAAATAAATTTTACAGAAATATTGTTCGTGTCAACAAAATAATAACAGAAATATCAGGCTACAGTGGGGATCTATGACTCCATCAGTGTAAACACTGTTGATTAAACCAGTCATGATAAGCTACTAAAGTGATATATCTTATATCATGTCAGTAGCTCGTCTTGACTGGTTCGATAAATAGATATCTCAGCAATGATGAAACAGATCAGATCTCAGTTGTTGGTACTTTTACTTCTTCATATTAAATATTTGGCATTGCGAAATTAAATATTTGAAAAATAAGTTTTGAATGGAAAGGTGATTATTTTTGATTTTATGGTAGAGGACATTGAAAATTTTAGTGGAATCTTTAGTTTATAAGATAATTAAGCTTTTGACAACTTTCATCTGTCATTTATCATCTGAAATACTACGGCCTAATTTCAGCAAAATAAACTACATGTATATAAATTTAAAGCATCCAAGAACCAATTAAATTCAATATTTCATTAAAGATGTAAGCATTTCTCTTAAGGACCGGTTTCTTAGACCCAACAAGGAGAGTAATGTTCTTAAAGGGCATTCGTGACAGCACAGGGTGGTCTTCCTGTGATCTCGACTTCTGAGAAACACAATTGGTCCGAGTAGGTTTCGACCCACATCTCAAATCTTTGCCTGAAGTCCATATTACTCAGATACTCTACTGATGAGCTGCTATATTCCCTTTTCCTATTTCATTTGGCATATTTAACATGTCTGTAAATAAAATCCAGGAAATTTATTCCAGCTTGTGGGTATATACTTCTAAACTGTAAATACTGTGTTGTATATAGAGGAGACATATCTAATGGTCTTTTCATGTCAGTTTAAGGACAGATTTGATTTGTGTAGAAATATTTTCAATCTGTTAACTTGATTTATTAACAAATGCATGATGTCACTTTAAATGTTTTGTGTTCAGTTATCTCCCCTTGTCTTTGCTTGGTGTAGAGAACTGCTACTATGTCCATGGGGGGTGTGGAGGGTGGGGGACGTTGCTGTAAGGTCAAGTTCCTCGTCAGAACCTCTCATGCATGCTAGTCGTCCCATTGTAGGCGTCTTGGGAATATCCGGCCAGCATTGTGTATAGGAGGATACCAGTGCCAAGTTCCTAGACCATCATAACTATGGTAGGACATGCTTTATGAATGTCTTGAATTTTCCCACAGTTTTCTGTGTCAATATCATATAGCCAGCTCTTTTGTGATCTCGACATTGGTGTCATCACAATTGAGTTATCACAGGATAGAGCCTTCCTACCCGACCTACTTAGCGACTTGTATACTGACAATTGTAAATGACAGAGTGTGCCTTCTTTGGCTAATGCTTGTCAAAGTGCCGATGGTTTCCTTCTTGTTTGATATCAATTCCATAGCTATGATTAGGCAGCAAAGCCATTTCCATTTCTACACTGGTGAATACATTGAACCTATTTGTCATAATGTGAATGGAAATGTTATGTTCACCGCTGGAGCTAATAGGGCCAAAATATGTAGAGCTGTGAAGATTGCCGTGTCCAGGTGATAAGCGGATCGACTGTCCCAACAGGTGTCTAGGCATTGTACTAGTGGTGTACCTGATGGCCGCTTGGTTGGCATGTATCGGTGGCGGATGTATTTATACTGAGTTCTTAACTGTAGTCTGTTGTATTTGTGGACAAACATCTCTTGTTCTCTCCAACAATACAGAGACCAGCCTCCTCTGTTGGTCCAATACACCAAGGAGAAGATAACAATGCAGTGTACATTGTCCCGGATAATGTGATACCCCACTTTTGAACCTCTTCTGTCAACTACCTCTGTTACGAACAGATCAATATGAGGGTTTAACATTGAGTCTACAAAAGAATTAATGATTTCTTTTGAAAGCCATGATCCCCTGGTGCCTATGGTGTACTCGCCATTAGGAAGGGGACCTATAGCATGTCCATGGATTACAACATTAAATCTCTATACACTTGACTGCACATAGCATTTAAAGAACGACCTGTGATCACATTTTACCTATACTGTCTACACATTGTGTTTCAATGGAGTGTTTCCAGTATTAGTGGTAAATATAAATTATATTCATATAGGTTCTCAATTGAACGGTTGAGCTGAAACACGTTGCTGTTTTGTATTATTATGATAGAGATCTGAATATATATAAGTGTAAATTTAAATCAGAAAAGTTAACACAAGATTGTTCAAAGCTTTTTGGAACTGGCGAATGGAAGTGTGAACAGGAAAGATTGAAACTGAGCTGTGGAGCGAGGAGAGTGGTGTGTGTACCATTTAGCGAGGTTCCATTTGTCGTCTGCTATTGTGTGTGATCAAAGTTTACGGCTGTATCGGAGACTGATTGAAAATGTTTAATTACACTGCTTTGAGTGAGTATTGATCTGCCCAGATATGTTTTAACAATGCCCGACGTGTGGAGCTATAGGTACAAAAACTGCACCTTAACAGGAGCATAGTGGTACAGGTGGGTAACTTACACTGACACAGCTCAGAAATCAGTGCTGAAGTGTTACTTGCTATTCGTTATGGAGGCTAAAAAGTCCATGATTTCTACTTTGAGTTTTTGATGGAAAAGAGACATCTGTATGTGATAAGTTTCCTCTTCTTTTGAAGAGTTTTGATGGAGAAGGTGACAAAGTGAACATTAATACTGCTTTGTATGCTGAGTAAAATTTGATGGAGTTCATAGCATAATGAAGGCCAGATACTCTACTGTGTATAGGGACATACGGCCCCCACCACAAGAGTGTGTTCGTCTTCGACTCATCAATGTCTCCAACATTTCCATGCAGAGTACCAACCCCACCATTCCAAGGTAGGTTGCTCTTCCTCTTCAGGGAATCTGGTGACGTTTTCACTTTTATCTGGTAAACAATAGCACTGTTACTGATAACTTCAGTATCTTGATACAGGATACTCATCAATAACCCAGTATCTCCGTCATAAGGATACTAATAACTTTAACCCTTAAATGTCTCCATATAGGATACCATTAACTCCTGTGTCTCCATACAGAATACCACAACAACCCCTTATGTCTCCAAATAGGATACCAATAACTCCTGTGTCTCCCTGTAGGATACCAATAACTCCTGTGTCTCCCTGTAGGATACAAATAACTCCTGTGTCTCCCTGTAGGATACCAATAACTCCTGTGTCTCCATACAGAATACCACAACAACCCCTTATGTCTCCAAATAGGATACCAATAACTCCTGTGTCTCCCTATAGGATACCAATAACTCCTGTGTCTCCCTATAGGATACCAATAACTCCTGTGTCTCGATCCATATAGGATAGCAATAACCCCAGTATCTCCATACAGGATACCAGTAACCCCAGTATCTCCATACAGGATACCTGAGTAACCCCAGTATCTTCATACAGGATACCTGAGTAACCCCAGTATCTTCATACAGGATAGTAATAACCCCAGTATCTCCATACAGGATACCTGAGTAACCCCAGTATCTCCATACAGGATACCAATAACCCCAGTATCTCAATACAGGATAGCAATAACCCCAGTATCTCCATACAGGATAGCAATAACCCCAGTATCTGCATACAGGATAGCAATAACCCCAGTATCTGCATACAGGATAGCAATAACCCCAGTATCTCAATACAGGATAGCAATAACCCCAGTATCTCCATACAGGATACCAATAACCCCAGTATCTCCATACAGGATAGCAATAACCCCAGTATCTCCATACAGGATGCCAATAACCCCAGTATCTCCATACAGGATAGCAATAACCCCAGTATCTCCATACAGGATACCAATAACCCCAGTATCTCCATACAGGATACCAATAACCCCAGTATCTCCATACAGGATAGCAATAACCCCAGTATCTCCATACAGGATAGCAATAACCCCAGTATCTCCATACAGGATAGCAATAACCCCAGTATCTCAATACAGGATACCAATAACCCTAGTATCTCCATACAGGATACCAATAACCCCAGTATCTCCATACAGGATACCAATAACCCTAGTATCTCCATACAGGATGCCAATAACCCTAGTATCTCCATACAGGATACCAGTAACCCCAGTATCTCCATACAGGATACCAATAACCCCAGTATCTCCATACAGGATACCAATAACCCTAGTATCTCCATACAGGATACCAGTAACCCCAGTATCTCCATACAGGATACCAATAACCCCAGTATCTCCATAAAGGATACCAATAACCCCAGTATCTCAATACAGGATACCAATAACCCTAGTATCTCCATACAGGATACCAATAACCCCAGTATCTCCATACATGATACCAAAAAGCTGATTATAGCCTAGCTGAGTCACAATGATGTGTGGTACCTGTTATCCTAAATGCCCTAAGGAAGGGCCAAAAGGGTCACTGTCATCCTTAATGCCCTGAGGAAGGGCCAAAGGGTCTGTTCCTTGACGTAGAGACCTGTAGGTCAGATTGCCCTGATGTAGTGGCCATGCATTGTTGAGTGGGCATACTGACAAAGCTGCCATTCTTTAAGGTAGGTAGCTTACATGACCACAATATATTGAAGTACACAGGGTGGGGTGACATCCCTTTATGTTTGTTCCTCAGATCAAAGTGACCAAAGCTAGGTCTTTTAAAGGTTCACTATGCCCTTAGTATAGGCCAAAATAAATCAAGATGGTTCAAAGGTGAAATAAAGCTGTAGTTGTTTCCACCAAAGTCACCAAGTCCTGAGGTAGGTCCCACCAAGTCGCGCTGCCCTAAGTGGGTCTGAATACCCTAATGAGAATACCCTAATATAATTCTCACACAGCAACACCCTAATGTAGCTCTGACAACATCACAATTACCTGATATAGGTCCCAAAGGGTCAGCATGTCCTGAGGTAAGGGTCACTGCAGGGTTAAAATAATGAAATCACATTTTGATTCTAGTTGTTGAGCCTACATGGTAAAAACTAGATTGAGGTGTCATGTTGACATGTATTTTTTCATCTATGACTGATACTTTGTTATATATTATTCTCTATGTATTGGGGACATCCATGGCAGATAGATATGGTTGATGATTTATCTGTTAAAGTAGCATTCCTTGTGGATGTGTATACATGTATGATGAGGAGTCTGTTGGAACATTATTTCTTGATGGTGGGCATTTGGTGAGGCATTTATTAGAGTGTCAATTCTTGAAGATAGGTGAGATGTCTGTCGAAGCATCATTTTTTGATGGCGAATGTTAATGGCAAGATATTGTTGAAGCATCATTTCTCCATGGTTGATATTTGGTGAGATGTCTATCAAGCAAAGTTTTTATGAGTTATTTTTTAGTAAAAACTTTGTCAAAGCAACATCCCATTAAATTTCAGATCATTGAATAGATATGACAGATACTTTGTAAATTTAGTGGCACCATTGTGTTCCAAAGTGATTTGTCACATGCTTTTGGCAAACACAGACTAGTGTCTTTTAACTAGAGATACATTCTAGATACAATTACAGTTGTCTGGAAATCTAATATTTACCAAACAAACACATTTTAATTAATTTTAAAGACATGAAAATGCTTCAAGATCATTTTACAACTTTGTCTGCAAAAGTACATTATGCATTGCCAAAAGATACAAGGCCTCCGAGTGTCTGGTGTCTGTTAAAACACATTCATACAGATACTTTTGTGTGCGATGGATGGTAAAGGACAGTCCCAATTCCTTGGATCTCAAATTCCAGTAAACAGGGCACAGATATACAACATTCCTTTCAAACATTTTCTGTAAAAAATCAATTTGTAAAGAAAGCTTCTTCCCTGACACAATTCCACAATGAATTAATTATTCTCCTTCCATGGCCTCTACTGCTACATTTTCTTCATTTCGATATTTCTATTATAATTAATATTCTTTATACCTTAAAGCTGACAGTGCAAGTTAAAAAGATTCTAATTGAGATGTAAAAAAAATAATACATGTACAGATTTCCAAAAAATCGTTTCCGAGACATTCCCCAGTTATGGTAGTGTCGTATCTAAGGACAGGCAGACATTTTTCTTTTTTGTTATGCGTGGATACAACCAAACTGCCACTGCTATAAAAAGAACGTGCTTCGTCACACTCGCATTCACTCTAACCTCAGGTGTTCACGGTGGCACACCTGTATCACCTACACTACATCTGTACATCACGTGACCTACAACTGTATTCGCGAACGACACCAAACAGACGAAGCACTTACCTGTAACCTGAGCAGAAAGATGGTCAGTGTCTCTCAGTTTATCTTTCAAATCTTGTTCAAAATAAAATCTCCAAATAAATGCTGAAAATGCATAACGAATTAATCCGAAATACTCTATCCATTTTCTCACGTGTTTTTCGTGGGTGCAGCCATTTCGATAACAAGTAAACAGTCCGAGGAGTTCCAATTTTTACTCGCGTCTACACTAGCACTCGGAACTCCTCGGATGTATTCATATTGTCTACACTACACTACACTACACTACACTACACTTCACTACACTAGGGCTGTTGTAGTGCACAAGTGCAGTTTTATCACGCTTTAATTGCGTTATGACACGTGCAAAAATGATACGAAGACACGGAAAATATATCGATGGAAACTATGGATATAATACTGTAACAGTTGTTAAGACTCAGGTAGGAGTTTACTCATATTTACTCTGTTTATAATTTTATTAGGTGCATGTTTTTGTTGAGGCCCAAATTAATTGTATTGTCAAAATTTTCTTTTCTTTCTTTTATTGTAAAATAATATATATATTTATATATATAATTACCTCTTCAAATTCCATATCCAAGTTCTACAATTACGTACAATGAAACCAAAAACCCGTTGGCATGTGTATTGAGAACGTATACTATATAATAATGGAGAGATGTGTCGCTTTGCGCATGTATCGATAGACTGATACTTGTCTCAATGAACGCACGCGCCTTTAAAGCGGTTCGTATCCATGCATAACGAAAAAGAAAAATGTCTGCCCGTCCTTAGATACGACACTACCATAACTGGGGGATGTCTCGAAAACGATTTTCGGAAATCTGAACATGTGTTGTTTTTTTTTTTAAATCTCAATTGGATGCTTTTTAACTTGCACTGTCAGCTTTAATGCACAACCTTCATCCTGGTGAAATACATACAAACAAGTATTTGGTAGAACTGAAGAACTTGAACATAAGGTTGTATGGCACGTTGTTCTAACTTCGAAAGTTTATATCATTTCATATTATATATTACTGTTAATTTCTATTTTTCCTTCATAAAAATTATTTTCAATAGAACTAAAACAAGTGATGTTGAAGAATCACTGGATGTTAACATGGAAGCATGCATTACTGTATTAAGGTGTGATATACTGATAAATGTGTACCAGTGTTACTGACTGTTACAGCTACCTGTACAAGCATAAACTTTTTTGATTTTCCTGCTGATAATTATGCATAGTGCAACCAGCAGGTGTAATTTAATATTGTTTTACAAACCATTTCTGGGGTTGCGTTAATTAAATACCTGACGTAGACGAGTATTAGTGACACACCAGTGTAGCACGGGTCACAAGTGTGATAACAGCATATTGGTCGTGCTCATCATTGTTGGACGTGTTTATCGGGTTAAATATCGCGCTAGCGCGGGACTATTTAAGGCCCAGTCAATAATAGTGATATTTGATATCATTGATTTGTACTCTATGTTAGGGTCATACTATAATGTTGGCGAAGATATTATCAAACAAATAAATTTGGCTCTTCAAACTTTAGGAATTCAACACGGTTGAAACTACATCTACAGCTTCCCTGCAGCAATACAGCAGGAAAGATTGATAGGAAGATGTCATATACGAGATTTAAAGAAAATGGTACATTTTGTACCCGCATTTACTATTCACCATGCAGTTTAAATGACGTAGACTATTGAGTGTTGGGATATGTTGTGAGGCTAACTATATTATGATTAACTGATTCATTTTGAAGTAGCGTGTATTGAGGTTACCTGGAGAGTATAAAAACAGTCATGAACTGTGCCATTTATAACACAAACATCAAATAGGATCACCAGATTAAAAGTTTAATCTGTTTATCGTCAGAAGGTTCCAAGTTTTTGTCGACCTTATTTATGGAAATAAAATAGATTGAAGTCAGGTTAAACATATGTGTTTAAAATCAAAGTGCATTAGATTGTTATAACCAGATTAATTAGATTCCATGCACTCGGTATATGTGTGAATGCACATTTAATGTAAGCACATGATATTCTGGCCTGTCATTCTAGCTTGTATTACGGGAGGCCATTGTTAAATTTAACAAAAGCTGTTGGAAATAACTGGAAAAGAGCCTGAAAGAGGATGTAGAGTGTTGACTATGATAATGGGCAACTTGTCATTACCTGCATGGTAAGATATACAATGTCTGTTATTGACGTCTGGTATATATATCGACTGCCGTTTTCATTGACTGCACACTTTAATAACTACAGCATTTCAATTCAGATCTGTATTTATTATTTATAGACAAGATTTTAATATTGATATTTTGGGAATAAGTCAACTTTCATAACAATATTGAATCTGATCTTTGAATGTAATATTGATTGGGTTGGTAGAGAATGTGACCTGAACCAAGGGATCATTAAGGACATATACATCTGATTCAGGACCATGGTGATCATGCAGGACTTTTTATTATGTTTCCATTTTCCATATATTCTACCATTGCAGAACCTGTAGGTTCCACTAGCTACTACAAGGCTAATAAACAGTTGTAGAATATAGGTAGAAATACTACAACTTTAATGTAGATGACGAGTACACGGGTGCTCCGAGATCAGGTGTTTTAATCCGCATTGTTCCATGACTTCACAAACCAAGCTAACTTTAGCCGAACAAAAGCCCACCTAACTTCTTCCATGGTCAAGGTCAATTAACCTGATAGAGATCAACGAATATAGATATATAGATATATATTGCCCTGTTCTAAAATAGTACAGATCAATCAAATCAGTAGGCATACCTATCAGTAATCTTATCCATATGGGAAATTCTGTGTTTGATGATCTCGTTGGTTATCCACCAACTTTCTATACTCGTGTGTATCAGTTAGTATCAGTACCACATTGGAGCTGGTACCGCCTTAATAGGCCACTGAGGCATGTTGATAATGTAGATTTCGTACACCTAGGGTCCAACCCAATATCGGCTTGTGTAAAAAATTAATTAGTGTTCTATGTTTATGTAGTCTAGTTAACAAATATAAGAATTCGTAGAGAAATAAGTACTGATACATCAATGATTGAATAAGAATGGTGAACATGAGAAAGATAACATTAAAACATAAGTCTCATGCAATTTTGCTGACTTGTAAATGTTATAGCCATGCAGTTATGTAAACCGGACAGTAGATACAATATATTTTAGTACACTTATACTTAGATACTTATATAGTTTGATATAAACTGGTATTTAGTGTGTGTTTTAGTAGATGTCTGATATAAACTGGTATTTAGTGTGTGTTTTAGTAGATGTCTGATATAAACTGGTATTTAGTGTGTGTTTTAGTAGATGTCTGATATAAACTGGTATTTAGTGTGTTTTAGTAGATGTCTGATATAAACTGGTATTTAGTTTGTGTTTTAGTAGATGTCTGATATAAACTGGTATTTAGTGTGTTTTAGTAGATGTCTGATATAAACTGGTATTTAGTTTGTGTTTTAGTAGATGTCTGATATAAACTGGTATTTAGTTTGTGTTTTAGTAGATGTCTGATATAAACTGGTATTTAGTGTGTTTTAGTAGATGTCTGATATAAACTGGTATTTAGTTTGTGTTTTAGTAGATGTCTGATATAAACTGGTATTTAGTGTGTGTTTTGGTAGATGTCTGATATAAACTGGTATTTAGTGTGTATTTTAGTAGATGTCTGGTGGTTCTCCAGGTAAATATTGATTTGATATCAATCACCAATGATGTAACTAATTGTGCCTCCCGGAGTGGAATTACAGATTCATATTTAATGCTAGTGGTTATTTTGTAGGTGAGAAGTGGAAAGTTTATAGAAACCTCTTATCTTTTTAATATCGGCAGGGTGTCGATTGATCGTGTGCATAAAACACTGATAACCTCAACTGACACGTTGCTTTTATTGAAGAAGAGAAAACTGATAAGTATGCAGTCACGAAAACAATGACTGATCAAAACAGATTAACGATGTAGCTAAAGCCTGGAGAAAAACCTTAATGGGTGATCTTTACTTATTGATAGAAGATTAATGGCTGTCTGTGGCGGTGGTGAGGTCTGTAAGTGGTATGATTACCTGGGAATCTCTCCCATACAGGTGTACGCTGCCTATCCAGGGGCACAACTGTTATACAAAGCCATCCTCGAGATTGCATGTGGCAGTGTAAGTGAAAATCACTCTTTATTCCATTTTGATGCCGCCTCCACGAAGTGGTCAGAGGCCTATTACAGTTGTATGTCATTGTTTCAGTCTGTCACAAATAATTACAGAGTTTGTCATATGTGCTCACTCAGTTAAAATACTGGTATTTTTCATGACAGATTTCTGGTAAAAGAAGATGTTTAAGATTTTGATAGGTTTTGGGGTTAAATTTGGTCACAGTCACAGGGTTGAAGGTTTTGTTTGATTATTTTACTATGTTTGTAATTTATTACTCAATCTTATTAATCATTATAGATCAAGTTAAATTGATTTTTTCCAAGTTTTTGAATTGGGATAAATCTTTGCATTGGTTTTAGACAAATTTAGTCAGGAATTATACAATTGATAGTGAATAAACTGATAACTGAATGTTAAAAATGAAATTGAAATACTTTGAGCTGCAAGCAGTGGATTTATATAATTAACTGGAGTAATAAAATATGAGCAATGTATTCTTTCTTGTTTAGTATGTGATTTGAACCTTCATTGATAGCATTCCTCATTTGAGCCTTCTTTTGAAGTTTTTGTAATAGCTGTCCCTTATAAACTGGCTTGAATAACTACTTTACTGTGATGTCTCGCAAATTGTGAATATTAGATTGAGACCAAAGTTGTAGCTTTAAGGTCAAAAAGGGTACAGATTTTTAGGTCACCTGAGACAAAGTCTCAAGTGACCTATTCTAATCCCCTTTTGTCCGTCGTCGTGCGTCGTCCGTCGTGCGTCGTCCGTCGTCCGTCGTGCGTCCGTAAACAATTTACATTTTCGACTTCTTCTCCAAAACCCCTAAACCAAATTCCATGAAATTTGGCAGGAAGCTTCTATGGCTAAAGGTCAACCAAAATTGTAAATTATATGGTCCCCACCCCCCAGGGGCCTGAGGGGCGGGGCTAAAAAGGGTCAAATTGACTGAAACTTCAAAAATCTTCTTCTCTACTCTCAGATATGATGGAATCAAACACTCTTCATAGATGGAAGGGTCTTAAGGTGCTTTACCAAAATTGTAAATTTCATGACCCAGGGGTCTCACGTTTGCCCCTGGGGAGGGGGTAAACTTTACTATAGTTTATATAGGGAATCACATTTTTGACTTTTATTTGTTTTATTTCTATTGGAATTCATTCTAATTTGGTTAACATTGTCAGCATGGGATGACAGTTTGATGGCATGCACATGTTGGCTCTGATTGACCCCCAGGGGCTAATGGGCGGGGCTAAAAAGGGCCAAATTGACTGAAATTTCAAAAATCTTCTTCTCAAGACAAAAATAAGGTGGAATGAAATACTCTTTATAGTTGGAAGGGTCTTAAAGTGCTTTACTAAAGTTCTGAATTTCATGACCCTGGGGTCTCAAGTTTGCCCCTGGGGAGGGGGTAAACTTTACTATAGTTTATATAGGGAAATCACATTTTTTATTATAATTTGTTTTAATTTTATTGGAATTCATTCTAACTTGGTTAACATTATCACCTTGTGAAGGCAGTTTGATGGTATACACATGTTTGCCCTGACTGACCCCCAGGGGCTAATGGGCGGGGCTAAAAAGGGCCAAATTGACTGAAATTTAAAAAATCTTCTCAAGACGGAAATAAGTTGGAGTCAAAAACTCTTTGTAGTTGGAAGCATCTTAAAGTGCTTTACTAAAATTTTGAATTTCATGACCCTGGGGTCTCAAGTTTGCCCCTGGGGAGGGGGTAAACTTTACTATAGTTTATATAGGGAAATCACATTTTTGACTATAATATGTTTGATTTCTATTGGAATTCATTCTAATTTGGTTAACATTATCAGCTTGGGATGGTAGTTTGAGGGTATGCACATGTTGGCCCTGACTGACCCCTAGGGGCTAATGGGTGGGGCTAAAAAGGGTCAAATTGACTGAAATTTCAAAAATCTTCTTTTCAGACCGAAATAAGATAGAATCAAATACTGTTTATAGATGGAAGGGTCTTAAGGCGCTTTACTAAAATTGTGAATTTCATGACCCTGGGGTCACACATTTACCCCTGGGGAGGGGGTAAATTTTACTATAGTTTATATTTTTGACTGATTTGTTTGATTTCTATTGGAATTCATTCTAACTTGATTAACATTTTCAGCATGGGATGAAAGTTTGATAATATGCACATGTTGGCCCTGACTGACCCCTAGGGGCTTATGGGCGGGGCCAAAAATGGTAAATTAAATTAACTGAAATATTTCAAATCTCAGGTGACCGTTAAGGCCCATGGGCCTCTTGTCTCATTTATATTCTATCAAGGAAGTCAAAATTCTGTACAAACATAACAATATAATAATTCTCAGGTGAGAATTAAAAAATATGATTGACAAGTAGTACTAACATGTCACAATTTTTCAATTTGCATGTTAAAATTTACTGTACGTATGCTAATCAATGTGTATGGAAAGCCAGATATTTTCCTTTGATAAAAACTCTCGGACCTCTAATGGGTTTTGCTATGAGGTTCTAAAAGCATATTGCAAGTATATAAAGTCGACCCTTGAGCTGGTCCTAACTGTGTAGCTTTAGTACTAAAGGTTTTACACAGGTGCAGCATACTGGCATCAAGTTGCCAAAAGTTACGATTCTGATTTTTTTTGTGTCTGTCGACCATTAGTGTTATGTTTTGGCATTGACTGAGCTGTACTGATGTCCCGTGTTGGCCACACAAGCTCTACTACACACAGACCGGGGTCAGGTTCTCGTCAGCCAGGTGGACAATACATGTAAGTTAATATCTTCTGAGCAATTACCAAATCATGAATTAAAGCCAGACCCTTGTATCTTAGAGTACGGAGTATTGAAGAGTACTTTAGTAATTGGTGTTTTGTGTGGAGATTGACTGTTTTCCTACCCGACATGGACAAGTATGCTGTCAATCACCTGGCATGGCAATATTGACCTTTGGTCCATTGTTAGGTCACTCCAAGTTTTACGTGACCGTCATATATACCATACTGCACACCATATTGGTGATTATGCTACATGTGGCGCTCACAACAACTAATCTTTGTTGGACAACTGAACCTGTCAAGAATCTATATATCTATTGGGCTGATTACCATGCTGTTGACAGCTGGACTTTTTTTGTGACAAGCACATGTTGATGGATGTAGTTGATATGGAAGGAAGGATTTCGGATATTAGATTTGTGTATGGCTGACATAATGAAATTCCAGGCCTCACCAGGTAGAGGATGCATGTGTTGAAAAGGTTTAAACCACATGTTGCCATGTTCAAAATCAAAATGTATAAATCATCGGTACTTGGAGAGTCAAAACTACTTAGCCACTCCTATACAGCTCCAGACCACGGCGCCAACGCTGATGAAGAGAGAGGTAAAAAACAGATCGTAATTGTAAGAAACAGAAGATTTCCGGAGTTTGACTTCAGAAAGTGCAGGTTTCGCTCTTCCAACAATGGAGGCAAGTGTTCACTGTAGCCACCAAACATGGGCCGTGACTAACACCTTGATATAGATTGTATCAGGACGTGGTCTTGGCTCCACATTTACATAATTAAATACTGCGGTTGTTAATGTGGTTCGTATTTCTAGATAACATTGATATGCCTAAGTAAACTACCCGCTATCAAACAAACTAAGAAATGGATTAAAAGCAATCTGTCGAGGACGCTATGCCGGTTGTAGCAAGGGCAGTGATTGTTCATTTTTTTGTGCGACCCCATGCCGTGATCAGGATCAGTGAAACTGACTCTTTGACTGCTGTTGTTGAATTCTTTAAATCCACTCCTTATTTGGAGGAAGTGGTGTTGAATTGTGGGACTTGAGTCTTTATTTCTATCATGGTCATAAAGCCGGGTAATTGGGAGACCAAGGTATTTGGACTTACTCTATTATACATAATGGCATCATTGATTTGTGTTGATTTCTGAAATGAAATTAGCTTTATGTAAGTAAACAGAGGCAGCGGGACCCTTAATTATTCATGGATTAAGTGTTTATTTAAGCGACTTTATTGAAATGTTCTGTTCAAACCCATCAGCCAACGAGTATTTGCCCACCTTTGTAGCCGATATACAGTCAATGTGTCACTTGAAGAACTTGTGAAGAAACGTTTGTGAGATGTGTATTCTAAATGTTTCAATGCAGTTGACTTCTCACACCAAGGTTTTGGAAATCAATACATACTGTCTGTTGTAAATTTGGGTTAATGATCTGTGTTCGATTGAGCATGTATGGCAGTGGGTAATGGAAGAGAGGATGACAGGGGGAGCTGGCACGGCCTTACAAACCCCTCACCACCCACCCTGACACCACGTCACTGTCCTCGCGATTCCCTCGTGTACAGGTCCGGCACACGAGGGCCATGCTGCCCTATGATAGCCTTAAACTCCGCTTCAGACGCACACCTATCCGAGATGTAGTATCCAACGTGCTGGAATACCGTTTGCGTAGGATTGGGTTGTAAGTATATAGCTGTGTTCGGACACTTGATTGTTGACATTTGCTTAACTCTGTCAACAGATATTCATACACTGTTGAGTACTATTATCATAACAACAAAAATCCATCTAATGTCGCTACACTGTGTCTGGGTTAATACAGCTTATAGAAACTCAGGTTTACATACCATGTATGTAGTATATATGTTGTAGATTTCAGTTATATCAGTCTCGGTGGAAACATTTATAATTTTGAAATGTTGTCATTTAAATATCCGTTAGACATTAATATATAATGGGTTTTTGATTACCATGTCATCAATAACAGACTACTAAAACATACTTCATCTATGAAGTTTGTGGAGAGATAAGATATTGATTTTATCCTTCTAGCAACAAGTACGATAGCTCTTAATTACAAATGACTGTATCTTTTTAATTTGTTACTGTTGAAATTGAGTAAATTATTCTTTTTGAAATGTCTTCTCGCCCAGTAAACAATCTTTGTTCACCAACAACCTGCATAAACGTGTCATATTTTTTATTTGGACCGTTAACTTTTAATTGTGTCTGTAAATTATCTTGAGGGCTGGAAATTTAAGAAGCATGATTGAAGAAGGAAAGACATGAATGTTCAATGTATTGGTTTGCTATCCTTTGAGTTGTCAGACTTGTAAATGTTTTATATCTGACTATACTTTGTGAATTCATTACTGATATGGAGTTCATTAAAGTCTCCATGGAGCTTTAAACCTTGTGAATAGCATTGTCTGATGGGATGAAATCTTTGTAAAAACTTATGCCGACAAATAGTTTTGAGAATCGGTCGGTGCATATCAGAATGCAACCATTGTGCACGAAGTCTGTCAGAAAACTCAAGTGGTAGCTGTATAGTGATCAAATAATTTTTACCATTTAAATGTATTAGTTGGTAATGGTAACCAGTAAACAGCATTGAGACATTGTACTAAATGTCAAATGTCATTCTATTCAATAAATACTATAACTTACTGAAGACAAGTTCATATCATATCCAGTAAGTAGACAAACACTACCACATACAGGGCCTTGAACTCTGTAGACAAATAGCACCACTGACAGGGTCATGACCTCTGTGGACAAACAGCACCACATACAGGGTCATGACCTCTGTAGACAAACAGCACCACATACAGGGTCATGACATATGAAAACAAATAGCACCATTTACAGGGTCATGACCTCTGTAAACAAACAGCACCACTGACAGGGTCATGACATATGGAAACAAATAGCACCACTTACAGGGCCATGACATGAAAACAAATATCACCATTTACAGGGTCATGACCTCTGTAAACAAACAGCACCACTGACAGGGTCATGACATATGGAAACAAATAGCACCACTTACAGGGCCATGACATGAAAACAAATATCACCATTTACAGGGTCATGACCTCTGTAAACAAACAGCACCGCATGCAGGGTCATGACCTCTGTAAACAAACAGCACCACTTACAGGGTCATGACATATGAAAACAAATAGCACCACCTACAGGGTCATGACATGAAAAAAAACAGCACCATTTACAGGGTCATGACCTCTGTAGACAAACAAAGTCACTTACAAGGCCATGACCTGTTAACAAACTGTATCACTTACAGGGTGACCTGCATAACCGAACAACACCACAAACATCACCACTTACAGGGTCATGACCTCTGTAGACAAACAGTATCACTTACAGGGTCATGACCTCTGTAGACAATCTGGATCACATCATATTGTGCTATTCAGAACTCCTAGCCTGGTTATTTTACTACTGATATTTTTGAAAAGTATTTTTTTTGTTTTGGTGAGTACAAGATATAACCGTTTTTTACTATCATACCTGTACAAGTTTTGTATCTAATCTAGTAAAGTTTGATCCCATCCACAACTGGTTTATACCCATAAAGTGGTATTTACCTGACAATTGAATTAAGTTCATTGATTAAACTTTTGTTAAAGGCAAATGCGGTAGATTCAGTTGTTATCAATGGGCAATTTTTTCTTATTAGTCAAGGGGAACAACTCTTACATATAAGCAGGCCTAGATGGACAGAAACCTTTCTTGTTATAGAAATATTATTACAGCTTTATGATTACATAAGCACTTTCATTGTGTGTAGCTGTTTTCTTACACTTTCTAGCAGTCTTTGTTAATATAATTGGACAAAATGTTCTGAAAGGGTGTCATTAATTTTGTCCAATTTTGACTGAGTGACTTTTACAAGCATTGTATGGTATTATTGTATGGTATACAGTAACAGTTTAGGTGTATACAGAAAAGTAGGCATAAGATCCTTAGAGAAACGGAGCGGAGATAAGAAGCCAGACAAACACTACAATCTAGCCATAGTGCCAAAGTCAGTATCAGAAACCTGTGGTTTAGGGGACCAAAGTACTCTATTAATCTGTATAACTAATTAGCAACCATATACCTAATACAGGATTATCCTTAATTGGATTATAATTCATTGATAACATTGAGAATTAATTTTACTGGTGACAATTTGTAACTAATTTCACTGGTGCAAAATTGTAACTTTGTACAGAGTTAAGTACCCTGTACAAATTTATATAACTTTGTACAGATCTGTACCCTGTGGAATATTTGTACAGATCTGTACCCTGTGAAATATTATAACTTCATACGGATCTACACCCTGTGAAATATTATAACTTCATACGGATCTACACCCTGTGAAATATTATAACTTCATACAGATCTGCACCCTGTGAAATATCATAACTTCGTACAGATCTACCCTGTGAAATATTACAAATTCGTACTGATCGGTACCATAGCTGTGAAATATTATAACTTCATACAGATCTACACCCTGTGAAATATTATAACTTCATACAGATCTGTACCCTGTGAAATATTTTAACTTCGTACAGATCTACCCTGTGAAATATTATAACTTAATTCATACAGATCTGCACTCTGTGAAATATTTGTACAGATCTGTAACCTGTGAAATATTCTTTGTACAGAATCATGTACCCTATCTTCACCTGTTAGTACAAGACTTTATTTAAATTAGCCAATCTACCTTTATGGAGGTGAAAGTTATGTGAAATGGCCCGTTTTTATTGAATAATCCTTAACCTTACCAAGTCATGTGATGAAGGAATTGAGGCAGTGAGAAATAAAAAGTAACTTGATGACTTGTTTAATGGGTAAACCATGAATTGTTAACACGCTATAACTCAGCCATAACTGAGGGGTTATCTAAGGACTCCCACAACATAACTTATTTATGATTTCTCTGTGAAAAGGTGCTGCTTGCTAACAGAAAGATCAAAGCTTTACCTAAAGAATGGTTGCTACTACAGAACTTAAGCAATGTTCAGTCGTATACCCGCTAATTTGTAAATTTTACCACGTTATGGCTAACACCGCCATCAGTACAGGGTCGCGACATCAAATCATAATGTTAGGTAAACAAATATAAAGGATTTATTGGAGAAAATATTGACTGGGATGCTGTTTGTTTAACAATATTCGTATGGGGCTATTTACTCTAATATTGAGTATATACAAACAGCAGATACTTGCATGATTTATGACAAAAGGCATCAAAGGCAAAGATACGTGTCGGCAACGCTCGTATGAAGGAAACTTGAGTGCAAGTCCTGGAAGATTAGCACTAAGAACGGGACTGGTCCACATAATTCAGACGGCACTTTGTTTGCTTGTTCACTCTTTGTGAGATGTTATTTAAGTTCACTTAGAAACATAGCAAGGGATGATTGTGTGGATTCAGTTACCACTGTGGGTAAGATATAAACTCTGTGTATGATTTAACATATGACACAGGACGGAAGCTTCCAACATAATGTGTTGAGTTTGAAATTAATGCCGCCTCAGGGTTTCACAAAAGGTATTAATTGGTTTCAAGAGTTCAATATAGAAGACAATTAGTGATAGGAGTACTAATTGATCATGTGACAGTACCATTGATCATGTGACGGTACTATTGACCAGGTATACAAATAGCCTGCGTTTATATACCACAAAACATTTCATTGGATTGTTGCAGCTTCAGTGTTTATAAAAGTTTAGATCCATGAGTGACAAACCAGTGTGACCCTGAAACCAGTATCAGCGAGTCTGGAGACCTAGCTAAGGACCTTCAATGTAGTCCGGTTCATTACTATAGGGTCAGTCACAGAGGACTCGTGAGGTCAGGTTTAACTTAAATTTCAACCTGCAGTGTTACATGTGTCATTTGGCCATGCATTGATCGTAATCACCTTAATACCAGTTGGTGAACTAGTGATTTTACTGGACACTAAGCCAGATAAACGTTTCTGTGGACTTCATGCTATAGGGCTACTGTGAGTGCCACACCGCAGGTACTGCATGTCTTTTTACATAAATCTTTATGGTAACACATTATGCCACTGAGAACTATATCCCACAATTACATGACATTTATGGTTTTTGTCGATGATTTAAAAGTCAATATTGACATATGAATTAAGACTTTTCTTATTGATCGCAAGTTCAATAAGGCTACAATTCAATATGAAATGCATTGAATCTTCATGGGAAAGTGAAATATCTACATGGCAAAAGACAAACAAAATTGAACAGACTCAGGTGTCAGAATTTTATAACTGCACTGTATATGTACTGGAAGTACATTGGTCAATCTTTTAAAGTCTGTGTTTTTGTATGTACATGTGAAGTGGGATTACTGGAAGATTTGCATTGACGTTCAATATAGAAGTATGTTCACGGAGAAAAAGTTGTCTGCTATTAACAAGTGTTCATTAACTTGGCAAACATTTCGTGCTGTTGGTGAAGTGTCCAAGGGACATTGTCCAGCAGATGACGCGAGCTTGCAAAGAGTACCTGTCTGATCTGTGGACGTGGAGTACCTGTCTGGTTCATGGGTGAGGAGTACCCGTCTGATTCAAAGGGCAAGGAGTACCTGTCTAATCCATGGGCAAGGAGTACCCATCTGTTCTGCGGACAAGGAATACCCATCTGATCAGTGGACAAAGAGTACCCGTCTGATTAGTGGACAAGGAGTATCCATGTGATTTGCGGACCAGGAATGCCGTCTGATGCGTGGACAAGGGGAACTATGGATGCAACCAATCTACGTCATAAAACAGCCACAAGGAAATGTCAACACTCTGTTATTGATTATAGATCAGAATGCTTAGTGTTTAAAAAGCTTTAAAATAAGAGGCATTTGGGAAAGGTGATTTGCTGTCAGTTGTTCTGAGGGTGTGTAAGTCATATATGCCAGAGAAAGACCAGGATTCGCATTGGCAATCACGATCTGTTTATTTTGGTATTCTATGGATTTGACCAGTGACATATCTTCAGACCACAGTCTGTGTGCTGATTAGGGCCTTTAAAAGTTTGAGTATCACCAATTATCTACCTAAATCATGTTTGTGTTGTGGAATAGGAAAACAATTTGATATTTGTTTTTAATGTTTTCCTGGATTTGAAGTTATCAACAGCCAAAACATTGCCGTAAAATTAGTTTGCGGAGTAATCAGTCACCACTTTGAAAACTTGAACCAGTATCAAGTACGCATTGTTCAACTGGTTTTCGGTTTTCGTGTATATTTGACAAACCAATATAATGGAACTGTGACATGATTCCACCGCGAACACAATGTACACTTGTGGTGGTGTATATCATTCAATCACAGATATTTAATGGCTGCGTTCTGTGGTGACCACTCAAGAATTGTTACAAAGGAATGTTTGCGATATAGACAGCTGGCTATAAGTAAATTTACTGATATGATTATAATTTGATTGTCGCCAAACACTTGGAAATGGAATGACATTTGTCATGATATATCAAAGCTTGTGAAAGATTAATGAGTGCTTGCCAGCCTTGATATCTTGTAGGAAGTCAGAATGGAGAAAGTGGAGGTGACGGTTTTAAGTGATTGATGCAGCAAGGTGTTGAGGTGTCTTTCTGCACCATCTTATTTAAGAGTAGGGTTCACTGATAGGGGTGCTATGGAGAAGGCTGACATACAATGGAAGTGCTACCAGGAGGACTTGGTCTTGCACGGCCAGCTTGAGAGGTACGATTTACTAAGGAGTAACTCGATCGGCAGCCCGCGGGTCAGTACTGCTGGCCGACACCCAGACCAGTGTGGCTGTGGCCTACCCAACACTAAGTACTGCATGCTGAACGTACAGCCAGTATTCAGCCCGGCAGGACCCCAGCGCCATGGCAGTGGGCGCAAGAAATACGTTTGGGTGCCTATGAGCATCTGTAGTGTTTTGTGAGTATATTGATGATGTTTGTAAGAAGAAATATTTGCGATAAACATACCAGGGTTTGAAAATATTGAAAAATTGAATAAGCTAATCTTACCAGTACATATGTATATCAATTTTCAGGATGCTTGCTAGTTCAGGTTATTTGACAAATAAGTCTAGCAACTTAAAATTTTTCAGATATTTTTTGAATATTGAAATGTTGGAATGTTTGTTGTCATTCAATCTTCTTCACATCGTAATACATAGATATATGTTTTTCATCATGAGGTCCTAACATTGAGTATCTTATGTGGGTCCTCCATATATTAAACAATTAGATGTCCTACCTTGCCACAATGATGAATTGTTAGTATACTGAAACCCCTTGCATTCAGTCAAACCGTGTTATCTGGAACTCTGGTAACACCTGGCCTGCTTAACTTCATAAGTCAACATTCAGTTCCGATGGTAAACATTGTACAGTGTATGTAAAATATACTCTGTTATCTCGAATAATAAGGATATCTCTGAGATTTTTCATGGCCCAATTGAATTTGAGATAATGAGATTCCACTGTTAAATTATTAAGATTGTTTATGAGGTATTTATAAAAGACATACTCCTTAACAGAAGAAGTGTATCCTATGTGTCATTAAGACAATTGATAAAACATAATTACCATTCCATTTAATGTTCATCACTTATCAATAGTCCTTATATGAAGACGAGGCTGTAACCATCTACCCCATTCATTGTGGAGTGTTACAAATTAAGTTCTGGCTGTTTTACATAAAATAAGTATGTAATCTCAGGGTGTACAGGCATCCTATAGACTTGTGATGAGTGATAAGTGTGATTGATAGGCCTGGTTACAATCAATATTTGTTTCCACTTGAGTCTGGTTGGCCTGTTGGAGAGGATGAGAGATAACAGCACCATATTGACAAATCGTTCTTGTACAGATCTTAAGATAGGGCCTAACGAACTCCCCTATTGAATCGGGTATTGATCTAGGTAGGAAGATTCAACAAGCTAAGTACAGCAGGTACATTCAATATAGTTTTAGGGTATGTATAAAATGTTTATATCAGCTTGGTTGCAAATCTGTCAAAGGCAAAAAAAACAAAAAAAAAATCCTGTACAAAAATAAATTAGACAAGTAATGGGTTACCAGTGCGATGTTTTAAGCTTAATGATGGATTTATAATTTAAAAGTCAAACCTCTCCAATTCCCTATTGTTCAGATATTGCTTATACAACACATTTATCCTTTTTATAAATAAGGTGTAGGTTGTCATAGATTTTATTGTAAATCAGATTGCTATGACTGTAAAGCTCAAGAATAAGCAGTCATTTCTAGCTCATCTCAAACTGTGGTTAACAAACATTTAATGTCAAGAAAAAATAAGTCTTCATCATGGTATTGCCGTGTCATGTGACATGTCTTACTCATGGCGTTGCCCCATCATGTCTTCATCATGGTGTTGCCCCATCATGTCTTCATCATGGTGTTGCCCCATCATGTCTACATCATGGCGTTGCCCCATCATGGCATTGCCCAATCTTGTCTACATCATGGCGTTGCCCCATCATGTCTTCATCATGGTGTTGCCCCATCATGTCTACATCTTGTCTACATCATGGCGTTGCCACATCATGTCTACATCATAGCGTTGCCCCATCATGTCTACATCATGGCGTTGCCCCATCATGTCTACATCATGGCGTTGCCCCATCATGTCTGCATCATGGCGTTGCCCCATCATGTCTACATCATGGCGTTGCCCCATCATGTCTGCATCATGGCGTTGCCCCATCATGTCTGCATCATGGCGTTGCCCCATCATGTCTGCATCATGGCGTTGCCCCATCATGTCTGCATCATGGCGTTGCCCCATCATGTCTGCATCATGGCGTTGCCCCATCATGTCTACATCATGGCGTTGCCCCATCATGTCTACATCATGGCGTTGCCCCATCATGTCTACATCATGGCATTGCCCCATCATGGCATTGCCCAATCTTGTCTACATCATGGCGTTGCCCCATCATGTCTACATCATGGCGTTGCCCCATCATGTCTACATCATGGCGTTGCCCCATCATGTCTACATCATGGCGTTGACCCATCATACTGACTTCATGTCTTATTTGACATTTTGGCATTGTCCTTATAATCCTGCTAACATATATGGTGATTGGCAATCAGATGTTAACCGTTAGTTTTATTATGCCATGCTGTATGCACTGATGAATCTATTCAGTTAATACTGGTTTTAAAACAAGATATCAAGTAAAGTTTGATAGCTGCAAATGTTGGGGTTATTGTAAATAAGGAAATATTGAAATTATTGGTATTATAACCTTAAAATGTTATTTTTCACAGAGTTGATATAAGTAATTATATTAGATACAATGTAATAAATACATAAGAAAGCAATTAACTAGTTAAAGAACCAAGAGTTATTCCCCTTTACAAATACTAATTACCATGCAAAACTTTTATGCTCTTTAATCATCTAAAGCTTTGACCATACCTGGAGTTATTCCCCTTTACTTTTAATGAGCAGAATATTAAAACAGCATACCTGAATGTGTATTATTTCATACAAATAGTCTTTCTGATTTATAGTTGTTAACATGAACTGTCCCTTAGCTTATTGAAAGTAAGATTTTTCTTTCAGATAAGATATTTTTGGGCCCAATTAGTTTGACATTGATATGCTTTGAACCATGAAGAGTTTTTGATGGTGTTTAATGTATATGTACATAAATAGAGTGCTGTGTATTTATGGGACAGAGAGGGGCTGGAGTGTTGGGTGACTTTCACCTGGCTATGTTGATACTGGCTTATAATTGGCCTATCAAAGTACGTACTGACAGAGACTATAAATATATCTATCAGAATATCCCCTTGATAATTAGGCACCTAGATTATTGATTTACTTATCAAGGCAATATACAAAAGTTGAGAAATCAGTCACGAACATATTTTGATAGCTACCCAGGGCCACCTGATCGATAAACCTTGACAATGGTCTAGGCCTACCTGTCAGAGGGCCAACCGCTGTGTGATCAACACCACCCAACTTTCTGTGTCGGCCTTAACCCGCACTTAGCTGTTAACCCAGACAAGTGGTAACATACAATTGGTGTGCATTCAAGTTACCCAATGTTTGCTCATTTATTTAGCTGTGTTGCATTATGACAGTTGTCCACGTGACACGACAGGCTTATAGCTTTGTTTACATTACGAGCAAAGTGGAGATGACTTTAAAAACTTAAACCCAGGAGAACCCATTTTGTGTAGGACTGTTGTGTGGAGATCAGACACTGATAATTGTGCAGGGGACATTGTCTCCAACTCGGCCATACAACCAGGATTTATTTGTTTATATTGTTCTAGATCTGGAATTCGGTCAGAAGTTGTTTTGGACTTTTTGTTAATCTGATAGGGGTTTGACACTAGTTGGAGACCATTGTGAGTATCAGGGCGCTGTAGAGCTGTGTGGATCCCTACTTAGTTGGTTCTTTATCAGACCATTCAGTGCCTATCCATGCTTGCTGCTGTCATCGATTGATTAACCCAAAGTGAATCTTCTGTCTATCTGTGAACTCTGTACATCTCAGGTGCTGCTGTGTGAGTGATGGTAACCGAACCAGCTATTCTGTTTTAAATACTCCAATTAGAAAAGAAAACAGTTTTCTGCAGTATCCGAAGAGGAAGTTAACAGTCCAGTATTACTGTAATCCGCTGTCTGGTGTATACAGGAAGATGTGACAGTGCTGTATCCTCCTGGACATATTTCCTGGTTTGCTGTAGTGACAATGTATTGACCATGTCTGGATGGTGTTTATATTGATGAAGGTGTTAACACACTGATTATAGATAGAATATCCGATTGTCATCTCCGTCTCCGTGACTTCACTATAATAAGTGGGTTATCATACACGTGGAATATACACAATAAACCCAGGATATCATGTGTGGTGTAAGGGGAACCGTGAATAACGGATTGAAGCCAATTGCCCTATATAGCCAGATAATTGAATCTGTATTTAAAGTCTGTCCTTATTAGTATGTATGCAGAGTAAGTTTCCCTCGGGTGGGCCCTGTAAGCTGTCCTAGGGCCGTGAGAAACCAGTACACGCTGATCCAGAGAGATATGGTTGACACACACGTGGTAGGGAATACAGTGATATACAGTGGACACTTTCACGGACTGGATTTCTAACTATAGCCTGCACTGTTTGTGGTATATAAATAATACAACACTGGGTAGCTCTGAATAAGTCACGCTTTGTGAGATTATTGTTGTACATTATGGAGCCGTTTAGAGGATGACATGTTGGAGCCATTAAGGGGATGATTAACTACTAGGATATATGCGGTGACATGTAGTTTCTGAGTTTAAGATGCACTGAATGTTCAATGTAGAAGACTAGATACCCAATGTCACGTGGAAATCGTTGTTATGGTTAATTGTATGTGGCTGTATTCACGTATAGATACAGCACTCGAGCATCCGTGTCTCAGATCACTGTACAATGACTGTTGCTGCCTCTGACACCAGAAAAACATCCATGGTGAACCTACGCAACAACTCCAAACTAAGGAACATTTACGGACCAAAGTGTCCTATCACTCTCCTGTCAGAGGATGTATACCAGCCAAGGCCTAAGTCTGGCAAACAGGGCTCGAACAGTGCTGTAGAGGAACCCCCTCCCCTGCGACCGTTTTCAGGGAAAATGACCACCTCAGACACTAGCCCTAGGTAACATGTGCATTTAAAGCTTTGAGTTTATTCAGTTATTGAGATTAGTATGATATGCAAAAATCAAAAGTTTTCTTTTTCAACCATACTAAACGACCAAGCATGTGCTTGACCAGGTATTTAGATATTTTATTTCCAGAGCATATGGTATTTTTAAACGTGTAATTATGGCACAAACTTGTCTGATAACGATGACCTGTGGCTTGTGATTATAGAGCGGCTTCACAGTGTATTGCTTGTGTCTCATAGCTATAATAATATTGTTTTGGTTTTGTTAAAACATTCAATATTAAATGTCAACTGGCTAAAATATGTAATCAATGCAGCTCCTGCCAGTATTGACAAGCCCACCAGTGTGTAGGCTGTAATGTATACATGTGTCTACTGGAGGTGGTTTGTTGTCACTGGTCGCCTGGTAACCAGGCCACATTTTGTAGACCAAGGGAAATAACTCTAGCTAACCTATAAGTTAAATTGATGTAGGGACTGACATTGAATACAGCTATTGTTTGATAATGAGGTAATTGTTAGAAGCAGTGGTATATTGTGAACAGTGGTGATTAAATAATAATTAGTTAGGGTTCAGATATCACAATTAGATCAGGTAACTTGACTATAATACTACTTTAGCACGTAGACCTCTCCATTGCAGTATTGTTAATATTTCAGTATCCTCGAGTGTCAGTGTGTGATTGGACGTGTCGCTGATGATTTGTTGTAACGGAGGTAGGGTGTTCTCATTGGTGTGGATATGATATATAGATTGTGTTTGTATAGGAAGGCTGTATAGACAGATTGTATATCACTATGATTATTATCTATATACCTGGTAGTAATTATTATAATTATATTTAAGGAGAAATATATGTAGATATATAAATTTCCATTGATTAACATCGGATATTCCTTCATACATATATACAAAGATTAATTACACCCCACCATCCATGGGTCATGGTGTCAATATATTGTTGATGAAGGAAGGGGGTGGGGGAGAGGTTAAGGATCAGGTGCAA